>NC_138310.1:23844166-24519583 GCF_965601325.2 Salmo salar
TGTGGGGAATGGCCCTAGCCCTCACCCTCCGATCCAATAGGTCCCAGACGTGCTCAGTGGTATTGAGATCCGGGCTCTTCGCTGGCCATGGAAGAACACTGACATTCCTATCTTGTAGGAAATCACGCACAGAACAAGCAGTATGGCTGGTGGCATTGTCTTGCTGGAGGGTCATGTCAGGATGAGCCTGCAGGAAGGATATCACATGAGGGAGGAGGATGTCTTCCCTGTAACGCACAGCGTTGAGATTGCCTGCAATGACAACAAGCTCAGTCCGATGATGCTGTGACACACCACCCCAGACCATGATGGACCTGACGGACCCTCTACCTACAAATCGATCCCGCTCCAGAGTACAGGCCTTGGTGTAACTCTCATTCCTTCGACAATAAACGCAAATCCGATCATCACCCCTGGTGAGACAAAACCGCGACTCATCAATGAAGAGCACTTATTGCCAGTCCTGTCTGGTCCAGCTACGGTGGGTTTGTGCCCATACGTAACGTTGTTGCCGGCGATGTCTGGTGAGGACCTGCCTTACAACAGGCCTACAAGCCCTCAGTCCAGCCTCTCTCAGCCTATTGTGGACAGTCTGAGCACTGATGGAGGGATTGTGCATTCCTGGTGTAACTCGGGCAGTTGTTGTTGCCATCCTGTACCTGTTTCGCTGGTGTGATGTTCGGATGTACCGATCCTGTGCAGGTATTGTTACATTTGGTCTGCCACTGCGAGGACGATCAGCTGTCCATCCTGTCGCGCTGTCTTAGGTGTCTCACAGTACGGACATTGCAATTTATTGCCCTGGCCACATCTGCAGTCCCCATGTCTCCTTGCAGCATGCCTAAGGCACGTTCATGCAGATGAGCAGGGACCATGGGCATTTTTCTTTTGGTGTTTTTCAGAGTCAGTAGAAAGGCCTCTTTAATGTCCTAGGTTTTCATAACTGTGACCTTAATTGCCTACTGTCTGTAAGCTGTTAGTGTCTTAACGACCGTTTCGCAGGTGCATGATCATTAATGGTTCATTGAACAAGCATGGAAACCAGTATTTAAACCATTTACAGTGAAGATCTGTGAAGTTATTTGGATTTTTACAAATTATCTTTGAAAGACAGGGTCCTGAAAAAGGGACATTTCTTTTTTTGCTGAGTTTATTACCATTAGTATATTATCATAACTATTTATATATTCTGGTTACCAGTCACTTTTCAGCCCTGTTTACATGTACCTCCTACTTCCAGTCACTTTTTAAGTTTTTATTTATTTTAACTAGGCAAGTCAGTTAAGAACAAATTCTTATTTACAATGACAGCCTAGGAACAGTGGGTTAACTGCCTTGTTCAGGGGCAGAACAACAGGTTTTTACCTTGTCAGCTCAGGTACTTGATCTAGCAACCTTTCGGTTACTGGCCCAATGCTCTAACCACTAGGCTACCTACCGCCCCCATATAAACACACCTCAACCACTCCAGTACCCCTGCACATTGAATAAGGTACTGGCACTGACCTGTATATACAACCACTCCAGTACCCCTGCACATTGAATAAGGTACTGGCACTAACCTGTATATACTTGCATTCTTGTGTTCTTTAACTCTCATCGTACTTCTTGTGTTGTTTCTATTCGTACTTTTATTTTTTATTCTATTTTCTATTATTATCTCCACTATTATCACTGGATTGTTGGGAAAGAGCTCTCAAGGAAATACCTTTACTGTACTCTTTATACCTATTGTATGCTGTGCCCGTGGCGAATAAACATTGAAACTTGAAACAATCTGCTCACTTGAATAACTAAAAATAATTTGTATATACTTTTAAATGTTGAAAAAAAATACTTCCACTACAGTAAGCATGACTGATTATGTTGCTTGGTACTTAATCTACATGTATTCTTCATGGTCTTCATGTCTGCCATAACTGTGCATTTACTTATAGTTAAGTAAAGCTGTAGGATTTTAATTTGATCGCCTTGTTGCAGGAGAACTTTCGTGCAATGCAGGACATTTAAAACTTGTAGTGAATTTGATCCTGGACATCCTGATGGGCCGCCCCCAAGTGGTGAGGGTAGGCAACAACGCATCCTCCACGCTGATCCTCAACACAGGGGCCCATCAGGGGTGCATGCTTAGTCCCCTCCTGTGCTCCCTGCTCACCCATGACTGCGTGGCCATGCACAACTCCAACACCATCATTAAGTTTGCCGACGACACAACGGTGGTAGGCCTGATCACCTACAACAATGAGACAGCCTATAGTGAGGAGGTCAGAGACCTGGCAGTGTGGTGCCAGGACAACAACCTCTCCCTCAACTTGAGCAAGACAAAAGAGCTGATCATGGACTACAAGAAAAGGAGGGCCGAACACACCCCCATTCACATCAACAGGGTTGTAGTGGAGCGGGTTGAGAGCTTCAAATTACTTGGTGTCGACATCATTAAGGACCTATCATTGTCCAAACACACCAACAGTCGTGAAGAGGGCACGACAACGCCTATTCCTCCTCGGGAGGCTGAAAAGATTTGGCATGGGACCTCAGGTTCTTAAAAGGTTATACAGCTGCACCATTGAGAGCATTCTGACTGGTTGCATCACCGCTTGGTATGGCAACTGCCCGGCATCCGACAGCAAGGAGCTACAGAGGGTAGTGCGCACGGTAGCTCGGCCCCAGTACATAACTGGGGCCGAGCTTCCTGCAATCCAGGACCTCTACACCAGGCACCTAAAATTCTCAGACTCCAGCCACCCAAATCATAGACCATTCTCTCTGCAACCACACGGCAAACAGTACTAGAGCAACAGGTCTGGGACCAAAAGGCTCCTTAGTGGTTTCTATACCCAAGCCATAAGACTGCTGAACAGTTAATAAAGTGTCTACCCAGAATATTTGCTTTGACCCCCAGGTTTCTTATTTTTTTAACTGACTCTTGTACAGGCTTGATGTACAGTACCAGTCAAAAGTTTGGACACACCTACTCATTCAAAGTTTTATTTTTATTTTACTATTTTCTACATTGTAGAATAATAGTGAAGATATCCAAACTATGAAATAACACATGGAATCATGTAGTAACCAAAATAGTGTTAAATAAATCAACATTTATTTTATATTTGAGATTCTTCAAATTAGCCAACCTTTGCTTTGATGACAGCTTTACACACTCTTTCTATTCGCTCAACCAGCTTCATGAGGTAGTCACCTGTAATGCATTTCAATGACCAGGTGTGCCTTGTTAAATGTTAATTTGTGGATCCTTTTTTTCCAATCAGTTGTGTTGAGCCAATCAGTTGTGTTGTGACAAGGTAGGGTGGTATACAGAAGATAGCCCTATTTGGTAAAAGACCAAGTCCATATTATGGCAAGAACAGATAAAATAAGCAAAGAGAAACGACAGTCCATCATTACTTTAAGACATGAAGGTCAGTCAATACAGAACATTTCAAGAACTTTGAAAGTTTCTTCAAGTGCAGTCGCAAAAACCATTGAGCACTATGATGAAACTGGCTCTCATGAGGACCGCCACAGGAAAGGAAGACCCAGAGTTACCTCTGCTAAAGAGGATAAGTTAGAGTTAACTGCACCTCAGATTGCAGCCCAAATAAATGCTTCACAGAGTTCAAGTAACAGACACATCTCGACAATAACTGTTCAGAAGAGACTGTGTGAATCAGGCCTTCATAGTTTAATTGCTCCAAAGAAACCACTACTAAATGACACCAATAGGAAGAAGAGACTTGCCTGGGCCAAGAAACATGAGCAAGTGACATTAGACCGGTGGAAATCTGTCCTTTGGTCTGAGTCCAAATTGGAGATATTTGATTCCAACCGCTGTGTCTTTGTGAGACACAGAGTAGGTGAACGGATGATCTCCGCATGTGAGGATACCACCGTAAAGCATGGAGGAGGAGGTGTGATGGTGTGGGGGGTGCTTTGCTGGTGACACAATCTGTGATTTATTTAGGATTCAAGGCACACTTAACCAGCATGGCTACCACAGCATTCTGCAGCGATATACCATCCCATCTGGTTTGCGCTTAGTGGGACTATAATTTGTTTTTCAACAGGATAATGACCCAATACACCTCCAGGCTGTGTAAGAGCTATTTGACCAAGAAGGAGAGTGATGGAGTGCTGCATCAGATTATCTGGCCTCCACAATCACCCGACCTCAACCCAACTGAGATGGTTTGGGAGGAGTTGGACTGTAGAGTGAAGGAAAAGCAGCCAACAAGTGCTCAGCATATGTGGGAAATCCTTCAAGACTGTTGGAAAAGTATTCCTCGTGAAGCTGGTTCAGAGAATGCCAAAAGTGTGCAAAGCTGTCATCAAGGCAAAGGGTGGCTATTTGAAGAATCTCAAATCTCAAATCTATTTTGATTTGTTTAACACTTTTTTGGTTACTACGTGATTCCATATGTGTTATTTCATAGTTTTGATTTCTACACTATTATTCTACAATGTAGAAAATAGTAAAAATAAAGTCTCAAACCACAAACTTAACCCCCCCCCCCCCCCCCCCCCCACACACACACATGCATATTGACGCCACACACACACCCATTCCCATTCCTTCACATTCTTCAAATATGCAGCTGCTACTTTTTGTTTATTATCTATGCATAGTCACTTTTACCCCTACCTACATGTACATATTACCTCAATTACCTTGACTAATCCGTACCACTGCGCATTGACTCGGTACTGGTACCCTTGTATATAGCCTAATTATTGTTATTTTAATGTGATACTATTTCTCCACTAGTTTAGCAAATTTTTCTTACTAACTTTTTAAAAACTCTGCATTGTTAGTTAAGGGCTCGTAAGTAAGCATTTAACGTAAAAGTCTACACTTGTTGTATTCGGCACATGTGACAAATGCACATTTATTTTATTTTCATTTGAGGTTTAAAAAGGCTTGATTTTCCCTTTCAAAAAATGTATCAACCCCTACCAAAATTTCCATAAATTATACTCCACATAATAATTCATATTTTCTGTTGCTGCAGCCTGCAGGATTATTTTCCTGCTGTAGCAAACTGGCTCAAAATAAGTTCCTATATCTGTAACTTCAAAGCAACAAGTCTCAAGTCTCAATCATACAGGCTTGTTGGTCTGGGAAAACCACTTAGGAAACCACAAATGGGGTAGACACACTTCTACTAAAAAGGGTGAGGTTGAACATTGTCTGCTTCAGATTGCTTTACTACCCTGTACTGAACAGATGGTGTGTGATAAGGGGACCACAACCTTGCTAATCTACACACCCACCCTCGGTGAAGAATACACCCTACTTTACTATTTGATGGGATTACAGCACTATGGCCCAGCCCAGTAAAAATCTACATTTACTACCAAACACTGGTATTGAATAGCACCACATACCACCAAAACTATTTTTTTTTTTTTAATCGAACAAACCAGAGCGGGGTAAATCTGTTTACTTTGTTAATTCAGTTTACCTCATGCAATATGGCATACAGTATGCAGTGTCATATGCATTTAACATCATAAGTAGGATTACCATTGACAAATAAAACTCATAGAAAAAAAGGCTTGGAAAAGAAAGTGCTACATCACTATCCTCATGACATACATCAGCAGGGGTTTTAATGTGCAGCAGCCTAGCCTGTTTCCACTCCTTGTAGGCTTCTCCATGTTAGCAGCACTCAGCTCATGTTGATGATATTTTGAGTGATTTCTCATGCCACATGCTGTATTATATTGGCAATGTAGGTTGTTTTAATAAGGGTAAACATGTATTACTTTTGAAATAGACAGGAATCAATGACCTTTGTGACCCCTTTGTCCATATTATGATCAATGAGGTTGTTATTTAAGTTGCCCAGGGTTGAACCGGTCAATGGCCCATCACTGCATTGGGTGAAAGGAGGGAGGAGCGACTTTCTCAAAATTAACAGTAATCTGCTGGGCTCGGTCACGTTGTCAACAAAGCAGCAGCATGATGCATCTTCCAGAAACACAACTTTTCCATAAAACAAATGTTATAAGTTTCACTGGGAAGGCAGATAACACGTTTTTTTCCTAAAGCAATCACCTTTGCATGGGAAAACACAGAATCCTACTAATTCCACGTTTTTAACTAAGTCATTTTTGTTTTGAGCAGACTTCGCCGTTTGACAGAGCGGCGTACCTGGCTCACGTCTGGGAGGTAGCCCGGTTCCAAATCGAATGCGATCAAATTTCCGCCGGTGCAACACGAGCGCCCGGACGAGATTAATCGAGCCCCCTCATTGAAAAGCGCTCTCAATTCTGTAAACTGGCTAGCACTAGTGGGCTACTTTTCATTGGACAATTCCGGCTGTTGGTTCCGCCTCATTTTCGATTTTCTGGATGTTCATTGCTCAAACTTGACAGCTATCGTGTATTCTTCTGACGTCATGTAGGCGCTGGAACTCGTTTATAATGTTGTGGTTGTCCATGCCGCCGATTCAGTGCTTGTTTGTAAAGATCTCCTTTTGATCAGTCTCCCCCGCATGGAGTTGCGTGCCGACCCGGTGGTGGCAACCTTGGACATGTCTGAGATTAAGGTTAAAGATGGGGAGCCTTCGGAAGGCGACGGTGACTACGAGAGTTTACCAGCTCATGCCTCATTGACAATCCACATGACAGCAGGAGCCGTGGCTGGAATCCTGGAGCACACGGTGATGTACCCCGTGGACTCTGTCAAGGTAGGCTTGCTAGCCCATCAGCCATGTGATGTGCTCAATAACCATTTTCATTCGTGTCATTATGCATTTCTGCTTTCCAACTCATCAGCAATCAGGGGAGGAAATAACCTTACCAGTTTAAATGTGTGAACGCTAGGTAGTTGGCTAGCTAGCTAGACGCTAGCGCTAATTAGCCAGCTACTAGCCAGCCAATTTACGCGTTATGAGACATGCCTTTGCATAGCAAGACACTCGCTCGCATATGTGAAATCCTCCCTGAAAGTACTCACCCTGTTAATGAAACATCATGCAATTGAACCTTTCCAGTATTTAGCCGCACACTTAGCTACAGCTGCTAACTAGCTAAGTTAGCTAGCTTGTTTGCTAAAACTTTTAAATCCAACAACCTTCAAGTTCAGAGTGAAGCATGGACTTGTAGACATAGTTATCTGACATTACCCACTCAGTGCCCATTTGTTCTATACAACTCTTTATCTTACCCACATCTGAACTTATTAAACTGGTTGTCAGACAATTGAGGCAAACAGGTGAAGGTCACATGGCTGTGTGCCAGGTTAGAGCAGTCAAAGATGCTCACATTTAGGTGACATTGTGGCCAACTGTAGCTAGTGGTTATTGTAAAATATACTAAACCAAATCATTTATTTCTGGACTAGTCAAAGTTTTTATAGCCTTCTAGGTAACCTATAGTATAAGAGGACATACAAGTAATGAGTAATTGGCTTTGAACTGTGTACCCCGCTATGCCCCTAATTGCATACCAGTAGTTTCCCAGATCATTCAGTGAAGTTCATTCATACATTTTTATTTAAGTACATTGCATGTACATTGAAACATGTTTGACTTGCCACATCAATAGAGAACACTGACTACCTACAGAGAATAAAGCTTGTGGCAAAAAAAAGGCATAGGCTACATGGTCCAACATTTTTAATCAGTCAGACCATCAGAATGAGATGATCGGACATGGAGCCAAATTAGCCTGTGTGTCAACAGGGTTACACAAGTCATTGTCGCCACTTCCTCCTATGTAACTGCAAGAATCTGTAGTTGGACCTTTCATGCTGCCCATCTTACAACTCAAGGTTTTAGAGCCAGACTTTACACGTCTAGTCAACACAGCCAAACCTAGCCACAGTGTTTCATTAACTCAGCTGCTGGGTTGTTCCACCAATTAGGTGCCTTTTTGAGTACTGTAACTTGGTGAGAAAAAGTTGTATTTCACCTAATTTTAACATTCTGTCATAAAGATCACATGTTCAACTTGTTCAATTAACAAACAAAAAATGTTTTCCCCTCGAGGCAAAAAAATAAATGACTTAAGTGCAAAATAAAGTGACAGGGTTGAAAATCCCCTTGTGACAGGGGAATGGAAGCTGCTTGTGTGAAACAGGGAGGGGCAATTGAATGCAAGCTTCACAAAACATTTTACATTGTTAAAACATTTCTAGCCTGTCTATGGGTAATAGACATGTGTTATGCTCGAGATGTGTTATGCTCGACCCGCTCAGTGTTCCACCACAAAACACCAGAAAATGTAGTAAAAGAGTAGAAGCAGCTCACTATGATTTGGCTATTCAATGTTTCTTTTAGAATTTCATTTTTCAAAAGGAATAGTTTCACCATATTAAAATGTGTTAAATTCACGTAACAGGATTGACCTTAAAATGGAGGACAGGTTTTTTTAACCTTAAAATGAATCACTAATCAAATGAACTAAGTAATATTCAGAAATCACTGTCAAAGCAACAAGATTAACGAGGGCTTTACAATAATGTTGAAGTGCGTTAATCTTCCTAGAAGTCAGAGGATGCACAGAGGGACATGTCAAAATGCTGCATTTTGGCACTTTAGCAAGTCTTATTCCTCTTAAAATTAAATATTGGTGCACAATTTCTACTTAACGTATCAAATGGATGCAAAAGGCACTCATTTTGTGGACGACCCTGCTATGAACTTATTTTTTTTATGAAGGTAAGGTTTAGAGTTAAGTAGATATAATATAGGCCTACTTCTAGTAACTATACGTCCATCTGTGCTACTAGTAGAAGTGTTATCTTCATGTCCCAATGGGCGTAAGCATTTGGAATCAGTCAGAAAAAGGGTGTGTGCACTGTCTTTCTCTTATACAGCTGATTAGCAAACTGCCATACAGCCTCTGCAAGCCATGGGATTAACTCCTGAAATGCATTTACACTCATGCCATGCACACACATTTAATCATTACTTTTCATTTAAAAGAAACACAGAATACACTGACGTCCACAGCCACCAGTAGGATCTGGTCTCCCAGTTCTATCACAGTAGGGTGACTTTAACCGCTACAGTGTGTGAGGTTTCTCAGGCTTCTGAAGTTAGCTTGCTACTGATGAGTCACTCCCTGCTGAAGAGAAACGGAGATTCCCTGCCCCATGTCTACACTACAACATCCATTCATTGTCATGGAAGAGTGGGGAAAAAAACAGTACTTCTTATGCTGGCCATAGAACCTTAATGAATTGTGCTGTCGCCAGCCCTGCATTTCTCTCCAGCCCAAAACAAGCAGGATGAGCTGGTGCGGTTTTTCCACTCCAGTGCCCAATGGGTCCCCTTCCTCCTCGCCAGTTGGAAGGGTGCCATTAATGTTAAAACTGAAAGAGTTTTTGAACCAAAATCTTCTGTAAGAAATACAGTTACTGAAACTATTTGAGTTGATCAGGTGGCTGTATTGGAGATGGGAGTTGGCGTATAGTTGTGTTATAATGGCTTCAGAGTTAGCCTAGCCCTAGATCCTGGTAGCATATATTTACTCATAGTTTTATTACTGTGTCATCACCAAAATGTCTTATGTTGAGAAATCTACTGCTTCCTCTTATGAAGTAGTTCTTCAAGGTCCAATGCAGCTGTTTTTTATCTCAATATCAAATCATTTCTAGTAAAAAAATAAGTACCTTACTGCGATTTCTTTTCAATTAAAATGTTAGAACAACGCTTCTTTGTGAAGAGCAATTTCTCAAGCAAGAATTTATCTAGGACTGCGAGTGAGGTGCCTCATTGTACGAGACTAATGGGAGGGATATGTAACCTGAAGTAGCTGTTATTGGCAGAGAGGTTTGGAACCCACTTTGTTATTGGTCTATTAACTTATATTGTCAGGCAGGCCAAAACACCATCCCACCAAAGCAGGCTGAAATTTCCAGCGGCCTTTTCAAACCGCTCTTACGTTTAAAGGGCGTTGTCATTTTCACAATTTCAGTATTATTCCAACCTCTTAGTGTGGAAATGTATTTAAAACACAGGAAAATCACATCTTTGACTGCTCTGTGCCTTTAAGCCCATCAGGAATGCATTTCCTGGTAGTAAACTAAGATCAGTGGCAGTAGAACAACGCAAACAAATGACTCATTGTGTGCCATGCAGCAGATTTATTTCTCCTAATTATTACATTGTTGGAGATTTTACATTACTTAATTGTCGGACAAGGTGAGGAAATAAACCAAATGAAGTAAGGTCCCCAAGTTTGTCTAATATTCAATCAACAGGCTAGTTTCCTGGTTCTTTGGCACGGCACAGCCAGAAAGAGTAGCCATTTTAATGGCCAGAGGCGTTGTACCGTCACTGTGATAAACGCCAACTGGGATAAAGCTAGCTCTGTTTTGTCAAGTTGCCTAATGATTACAGACAGAGGCAGGCAGTCTCTCTCTCTCTGCAAGGCTGAGCCCAGAAGTACTTAATGAGCATAGAGTATCAAAAAATAGTAAGATGTTTGACAGCAGTCTCATTCTGTACTCTTCACCTCTTTGCTCAATTTCTTTTTTAGAAACATTTCGCTTCAGTGGTGCTTAAGAGGGACACTTGTCACTTAAAGTATGATCTGCCAGGGGGTGGCCAGAACCTGGGCAGAGGTCCAGCATGTATCAGTATTACAGCTTTGAGCCCCCTTCCCACCTACCGTCTGCAGGTAGATCTCATTCTCCACACATATCAACTGCTTGTGTGTTTTATTTTCTTCCCCTTAGAGCTCAACTACTGTAGCACTTCTGCAGGAATGTGATTATATTATTATTAAAGTAAATAGTATTAAATCTAAACCTTCAAAATGGTATATTTGTCTGTAATACAGTACATCATGCACCCTAACTGATATCATGCAGAGATAATCCTGTGAAGCTGTCCTGTGTGGTGGTTTCTCTAGAGCAAAGCTGCTAAGTAGATGGAATTACTTGGATGAGATAATAACATAATGGGGAGGTAAGCTGCAGACATGCAGTAGGCTTGCTGCTGGTAACTAAGGGCTGAATCCTAACTCACTCAAGGATTAGGCCTACATTGTTAAATAGTGAGCCACTTTAGTGAGCCAGGTTTTCCCGAGTAGAGCCTTTTTTTGTTTACAAAAGTACGCTCACTAGGCTAACTTGTTTGTCCCCTTGTGACAATATCTCTCTGTTCTCCCAGGCGTCGATCAGATGCGGAAAAAAGGTTAACACAAAAACCTTAACCGTTGAGGACCAGAGCTGCCCACATATTGGAGTAGGATCAAAGTCCTTGTACGGAATTGTTTGAGCAAATCTGCACGTACGCGTGTTTGATAAATGAATGAAGGTCGTTGTTTCCAGTTCAATTGTCTAATCTTGTCTCTGGCTAGTTGGTGTGCCTTGTTATGGTGGGTAGGCAAGTTTATTCCATACCTTTTGCCTAAGTAATAACAGTACTATCTATATATATCTATATATATCTCTCTCTCAAACATTAGGAACACCTTCCTAATATTGAGTTGCACCCTCTTTTGCCCTCTGAACAGCCTCAATTTGCCGGTGCATGACTCTACAAGGTGTCGAAAGCGTTCTACATGGATGCTGGCCCATGTTGACTCCAATGCTTCCCACAGTTGTCAAGTTGGCTGGATGTCCTTTGGGTGGTGGACCATTCTTGATTCACACGGGAAACTGTTGAGTGTGAAAAACCCAGCAGCATTGCAGTTCTTGACACAAACTGGTGCGCCTGGCACCTACTACCATACCCTGTTCAAAGGCACTTAAATATTTTGTCTTGCCCATTCACCCTCTGAATGGCACACATACACAATCCATGTCTCAAGGCTGAAAAATCCTTCTTTAACCTGTCTCCTCCCCTTCATCTACACAGATTTGAAGTGGACAAGTGACATCAATAAGGGATCATAGCTTTCATCTAGATTCACCTGGTCAGTCTTTCATGGAAGGAGCAGGTGTTCATGTTTTGTATACTCAGTGTATAGTTGTATAGACTACAGATAAGACATTGGATTCACCCTTTCAAAGATGCGTTGAGAGATAAATGCGAGATAAGTAATGTCACCTAGAAGTAAAAGATGACTACAGAAGCAGTCTTGAATGCACATGCAGAAATCATTGTCTCCTTGAGGTAGAGCTCAACAATGTCTGTGATTTGTATCGAGTTTTAGTTCAGTTTGACAAACTCAAAGTTGTATGAACCCCTCAAGCCTCCAGATGTATCTGAAGGAAATGTAATTGATATTTTATTGTTGGGGCGGTGGAAGGAAACGCAAGGCAATATGCAAAGAAAGATAAAAATGGCTTGTCTTTTGGGCTAAATAAAAACATTGTTTGTGCTGTCCAAATAACTTGGCGTGTCAGGGTATAACAAAACTGCCACAGCCCCCCATCCTAGGCCTGGGACAGACACACATCACTCAGAAAGGACATGAGTTCTGCCAAGAACAGATATTATCAAAAACATGATGAGACATCCGATCACTGGAGAAACAATTACCTCAGAAACAGACAGCCTAGGTGAGTGTGTAGGTTTGACTACAGTCTGTAGTTTAGCAGGTTGTATAGCCTACTTCATGAGAAGTAGGCGATCTCACTTAAAATATCCCTCTTCTTTCTCTAGACCAGGATGCAAAGTTTGCAGCCAGACCCTAAGGCTCAGTACAGCAGCGTGTATGAGGCCCTAAGAAGGATCATCCGGACGGAGGGTCTCCTCAGACCCCTGAGGGGCCTCAACATCACAATGCTGGGGGCCGGCCCTGCCCACGCCCTCTACTTTGCCTGCTACGAACATGTCAAGCGTACACTCAGCGAGGTCATTCAGAATGGAGGAAACAGCCACATAGCCAATGGTGCAGTACAGTTCTGTTTCCCTTGGAATTCTAACTTGCATTACATACTGACCACTGGAAGGTCAGGGAACATGGCACAGGAAGAAGTTAATTGTTTTGGTAGTTGTGCTGGCAGTTTTGATAAACTAACAGTATAAAGAATTGGCTTGGTGAGAACTGATGTATTATTACGTGAGGTATTGTATGTTGATGGGTGGTTACATGCGGAGGCCTGACTGACTGTCTTTGTTCCAACTAGGACTGGCAGGCTGTGTGGCCACTGTGCTGCATGATGCAGTCATGAACCCAGCTGAAGGTAAGGCTTTCAAAGGGGGCTTTGTTTTTTTTGTGACTTTTTCAATTAGAAATCGAGATGGTAACAAGCCGTTCTAGCGGGGGGGGGGGGGTTATACAGTATATTAACCCCCTTCTCTTTGTTCCCTGTCTGTGGTGGTGCTGTCCTTCATGGTGTCTTAGTGGTGAAACAGCGGATGCAGATGTACAACTCTCCCTACCGGAACCTGTTGGACTGCGTTGGGACTATACAGCGCACTGAGGGGCTCACAGCCTTCTACCGCAGCTACAGCACACAGCTGGCCATGAACATTCCCTTTCAGGCTGTCCACTTCATGACCTATGAGCTGATGCAGGAGCGGCTCAACCCCCACAGACAGTACCACCCCGGTAGCCACGTGCTGTCTGGGGCTGCGGCGGGGGCTGTGTCTGCAGCCATAACCACCCCGCTGGACGTGTGTAAGACCCTGCTCAACACACAGGAGAACGTAGCGCTCAGCTCCATACACATCAGTGGTCACCTCACAGGCATGGCCAACGCCTTCAGGACAGTGTATCGCCTCGGTGGCGCGGCTGCCTTCTTCAAAGGAATCCAGGCCCGGGTCATATACCAGATGCCCTCTACTGCCATCGCCTGGTCAGTCTATGAGTTCTTTAAGTACGTCCTGACCAAGCAGCAGATGGAGCGAGAGGCTGGGCCAGCTGGCCCAGTCTGAGGAAGGGCTGTGGAGACCGCGATGTGACCACACCTGTACTAGAGGCTCCTGGTTCTCCTGTGGAATCAATGCAAAAAGCCTCATGGTGACATCGTGTTCATAATTTATATCTGTGTGCTTTTGTATAATAACTCAAAGGGAAGTCACTGCAATGGAGGAAGTTTGAAAGACTTGCTGTGGTACACCGTGGCACTCCTTACCCTTCACTTTCCTACCCAGCAAGCCCTTCCATTGTGCACTGTCATTCATTAGAGGAGTGAAGGCTGTTACAGGAACTGCATAGAGATGTATACAGAGAAAAGGTCATCTTCATATGGCTATAGGCCCTTTTCCCAAATCACCCGTTCACTAAGCACACAACACTACCAACTTGGTCTATCACTATCTGGTGACAGTATTTTCATGATTATGTTGGGTTACATTCATACAGTATGTTGTAGATCTGATATGGGAACTTTTTATTTATTTGATTTGCTTACCAGGGCTTGCATTTTATGGATTTGGAAGAGACACATAGCTGTTTGCTTGTTTTATTTCCTTGTGTATTTATAAAGGACTGATTTATTGAACACATTCCTGAGTTTCGCTGCACAGTAGACACAATTGCGCTTTCAAAGTGCCTCTTTAGCATTGAAGGCAGCCACAACTTCAAAGCTGTTTGTGTTGTCCAGGTCCTTAATAGAAACGGATTGGATCCGTCACCATTAACATAATCATTGTTTGCCATTGAAATGTAGATTAAATCATATGATCTTTATATATTACCTTTTCATCAATCATAGCAAGAAACCACTCATCAAAACCAAATGTACTGAAATAGGACCATGTTATTTTTCCTTGGCCAGAAGGTTGGTATCGTACAATGTGCCTATAATCTGAGCTAGCCTAAACCTTTCAAGATGAGGGCCTTTTTTCTATTCTGTGTTGGAAGTGCAGTTCTGAGAGTTACATTTCCTTTTGGCTGAACCCCTAAATGTTGTGCTGGGTTTTTTTCACTTTAGATAGGTCTTCATTCAAACCTCTGCGCCAGTCAAAGTCTGCAGTAGATTAGTAGTTCAGTTTCAGTAGTTTATTTTTGACCACACAGTGAAGTGAGTATTGCCTCCCTTTCCTGAGAGGTTACTAGAATCCCTCTCAATAATAAAGGTGTATAGGCCATAACAGCCCAAATATTAGCCTTGTTTGAGCGCAGTAGTATGCTCTGGACTCTCACCAATGTGAGTGTTAGAGTATGTTATATAACAATCTGTTGCAGAGAAGAGGCAGCGTTTGTATATTTTAGTGAGCGATTGTTTCCCAGGAGGCATTTCATTATGCAGGTCCTCAGGTGAACCAAACCTTTAAGAGGCTGGTGGCATGGACCGCCTCATCTCTGCATTCAGACACATCTGTGATGTTCATATTTAGCTTTTGAGTAAAATATCATGCTTGTAATAATGTACTTAGTTTAAATCTCTATTAGAGGGATTTTATGTGAGATGAGCAAATTTGACATTCTCAAAACTACTATTTATAAAAAAAATAAAAAAATAAACATTCAATGTTCCAGACAGCAGAATTTGGAATGAGTACCACTGCAGCCCAGGGCAGTTAATCGGGCGACTCCTTTAAGCATTGGGTACAGTCTGGGACAATGGGTCCATTACTAATGGGTTACCAGGTCAGCTGGTTGGCACGCTCTATTTATTAGAATTGTTTTGGCCCATTTTAGTCACTTCCTGTGCTCTCCCTGCTCTCTTCCCAGCCTCTTGGCTCTGAGTTTTCCGCTCAGAAGGCAGACATTCCTCCACATATTGCTGTAATCCACAAAGCTGCAAGATTTGTTTGTTTGCTTTTAATTAAATGTTGTTGGGGTTTTTTCACCAGTGAAGTACAGATGGTTCTATGAGATCGCCGAAGGTCACAATCCCTCAAATATAGGTTTATTCCTTGTTAAAAATCCCAAAGATATGCATTGTATTGTATGATTCCTATTTGCAAACCTGTAGTGGTGAACATACCTGTAAAATTAAGCACTCACTCTTGTCCTCGTACTTATTGGCAGTCCTCTCATTCCAAGCATAATCTGCAACCAAAAATGCTTTAGCTTCTTATTCTTTGGACTACTTTAGTTGAGCTAGTCATTTAGCTGTCTTGAGGCTTATTGCCTTATGATGTTTAAAAAGTCACTTTGTGCCTCCAGCATTTTTCATAAGAGGTAGAGATGAGAATTTCTTCAAATGTTTCTGTGAAGGCTGAAGTGTTTGGTTAAAGGGGACATTTAGTCTGAACTGAGACTAGCAGGTGAGCAGTGGTCAAACCTACAATGTTGCAGTATTCATAATGGAGAGAAGTTGGCACACTGCATGACCATTTCTCTATATTTCAATTTTAAGTCCTTTTGAGCCCTGTGGGTGGGTGTTTTTATAGAGTTACACAGATGTTTTTGCTAAATATCACAGCTATTGTTTATGTAAATGAATATGCAACACAGTAACACATTTTAGGTTGATTAAAGTCAATCTTGTTGACAACAATACTGGACAGCTGAAGGTTCATTCATTTGATGTTTCTGGCATATCGTTTATCACTATTTATGAAAAGGGGAACTCCAGACAAATGTAATGTATGTTACTTACTATACAAATGAAATGCCATTTCTGTTCTATGCATTTCATTCAATTTTAATGAAATCTTATTTTTTAAGAAATGCTGGTCATACAGTTGATAGAATTAATTCCATTAAAAACCACTCGCCAGATATTTCAACCCCCCCCCCTCTTCAAACAACACTGCTCCTATGTGTTAATGTTGAGCAGAACGGACCTTTTCTAAGAAACTTGGAGATAGAAATGGATAGTTACATGGAATGGATGGAAATCAAATGGTCATTAGACTAATCTGGTTCAGGTATTGACTCTTATTTACTTTAGCTTCTGAATCATTTTTGATAAAGTATCCACAGGTTTTGTTCAGACACATTACATTAGCCCTAGAGATCTAAGGAAAAATAAGTCTTAAACCCATGCTTATTGTCTAGCTTGTATAACTTGACTGTGATCATTTCAATATAATGTACTTTTAATTATTATGTATGCCCCATGAATAAGAGTGATTGTGTTAATGGAGATTTGGTGAATTTATATCTTATCTAGGGATGTTCATCATGTTACATCTTTGCTGCTTTTTTGCGCACAACAAAACGCCGGGGGAAACTGGGAAGATTTATGACTAGAGTGCCATCTACAGCACAAGAATGTTAAATGATTGTGGTAATGCTGCTACAGTGTATATAACACTGGAGCTTAAATAAAATGCAGGTGATAAATGATGTATGTACTGGATTCTATTATTATTGTTAAACAATGTGATTTAATGGAGTGAGAGCCCTCAGTGACAGTCTTAAAGTATGTGGGAAGACCAGTCTGTACCTTGCATTAGAACCAATAGAGGGCGCTATAGTTCATAATGGATAGTCACCTCAAAGCACACTGCTCACATGAGTGTTGTTAGAGTTGTAGCCAGGTGTCTATTTCTGAAAATGATGTGTGGTTGTTAATAATCTATGGTGAGAGTTTGAAAAAATTATTTGTTTAATCGTTGCAATTGATAAGGTATATTGACCTATATGCCTTTTGAAATGACCTCATTTCGTCTCTTACCTATGCTTTGACCTTTAAATTTTTTTTTAAAGCTTTTGTGACTTGAATATCATCTAAAATAACTTACTTCATATAGGCTCTGAAAGCGATGCGACATTACAGCACTTCCGGGGTCAGTCCCCTAAACTTTTGAATGGGCTTATCGATTGTCATAAAATTCGTGAAAATATGGTCATTTAAGATGTATATAAAATTGTGTTTGTGGATGAATTTACAAATGCCAGATGCCTTTTTAAGAAGTTTTTGTGCTGAAGACCAATGCGCTACATTTTTGCCCGTTGAAGACCATTCAAAAAGCCTATGACAGTTTGACACGGCTACTTCCTGGAAAATGCAGTATCACTTTTTTATAGCGTATTGTTATAACTGTATGCTATTATACATTAACTACAATGCTATGAATGTAATCACTAACCACTCACACATAATATGAGGACAGGGCATAAAATCAATGACAACCATCTGACGAGTCGGATGCAAGAGCATATCTGCTGATGGGAGAAAAAAGGAGCTATGCTGGTGCCATGGTACGTACATCAGGGATCCAGTTTCACCGCTGTCCAGGGAAGTTTATGAGTCTTCCCTTGTGCAACAATCAGGGCTGATTTAAACCACTATCAGCTCCAGCAAATTTGTTAGCCAGTCACGGCATATTGGAGCACTGACAATGCCTGTCTTTGTGGTGGAGTTCGGTTTTTCCCTGTCTTTAAAGGAAGTCATCTCTTTGTTTTCCAAAGTATGAGTGGGTACCATGAAGAGCAGCATGATGGCGTCACGACCACACTGTGCTGAATCTTAAGGGCCAATCAGAGTCACGGGGTGATAGGACAGACCGTTAAATCACAGAGCTAAACGGAGGAAAAGGGTAGGTATTATTATTTTTTTTGTACAATTTTTCATTGTCTATTTGTTTCTGTTCAGACATTAGGGGCACATTTCCATGAACTCTCACTTCACTTTAGTCATTATAGATATACTTCAAAGCAATATTTATTTCTTCATTATTGATATCACAGGCATGAGTGTTAAAATTATGTGGTGTCCCTCTGTTCCCATGCAGATCCTCTTTCTACAGTATGGCAACTATGTACTCGTACTCATGGTATGCTTTGATGGCTCCATGTTAAGATGGGGGCTTATGAGCCTCTGTGTGGGAAGGTGCTTTGGGACCTCCCCATTTTCAACCCCTCATCTTTGACTTTGGGAAAGACTGTTTGTACCGTTGGCGGAGAGACACTCCCTCTGTCTGAGCATAAAGAAATACGATGTGGAGGAAGAGACAGACAGGGAGGAGGGTGTTTTACTCTACTGTGTTTGTAAGTCAATGTACCATGTCCCTCACAGCTCCTGGAAGTGCAGGCTCCACAATAGCACGTGGGGTTATTATAGTTCTAACCTTCAGCTATGGCCGTCAACAAGTTCCTTTATCTTGATGGGCATGTTCTTTTACAACATGTTGCCAGAGACACACTGAGAGATACTGTCGGATTTCTAATTCGTCAAAACAGATGCTATCTCCTCTTCACTACCTGTGTGCTCCAAGGGCCTTGTTCACAAAATATAGCTTGCTAGAGATGATGGGAGACCACTTTTTGAGCACTTGAATGGGGATGTAGTCATCATTTTGAGTTATTCTTTCATTTAGAACATCTGTTTAGATTTCACTTCACATTGGCATAATAATGAGAAACCATAAGCGAGCAGCACCTGTACAGTACATCTTATTGTTAGACTATGAAAACATGCATAGTGAAAAGTACACTGAACAAAAATATAAATGCAACATTAAATAATTTCAAAGATTTTACTGAGTGACAGTTCATATAAGGAAATTAGGCAATTGAAATAAATTCATTAGGCCCTAATCTAAGGATTTCACATAACTGGGAATACGGATATGCATCTGTTGGTCACAGATAAAGTTGAAGTCGGAAGTTTATGTACACCTTAGCCAAATACATTTAAACTCAGTTTTAAACAATTTCTGACATTTAATACTAGTAAAAATTCCCTGTCTTAGGTCAGTTAGGATCACCACTTTATTTTAAGATTGTGAAATGTCAGAATAATAGTAGAGGGAATGATTTATTTCAGCTTTTATTTCTTTCATCACATTCCTAGTGGGTCAGAAGCTTGCATACACTCAATTAGTATTAGGTAGCATTGCCTTTAAATTGTTTAACTTGGGTCAAACATTTTGGGTAGCCTTCCACAAGCTTCCCACAATGTTGGGTGCATTTTGGCCCATTCCTCCTGACAGAGCTGGTGTAACTGAGTCAGGTTTGTAGACCTCCTTGCTCGCACATGCTTTTTCAGTTCTGCCCACAAATATTCTATGGGATTGAGGTCAGGGCTTTGTGATGGCCACTCCAATAACTTGACTTTGTTGTCCTTAAGCCATTTTGCCACAACTTTGGAAGTATGCTTGGGGCATTGTCTATTTGGAAGACCCATTTGCAACCAAGCTTTAACATCCTGACTGATGTCTTGAGATGTTGCTTCAATATATCCACGTAATTTTCCTGCCTCATGATGCCATCTATTTTGTGAAGTGCACCAGTCCCTCCTGCAGCAAAGCACCCCCACAACATGATGCTGCCACCCCCGTGCTTCACGGTTGGGATGGTGTTCTAAGGCTTGCAAGCCTCCCCCTTTTTCCTCCAAACATAACCATGGTCATTATGGCCAAACAGTTCTATTTTTGTTTCATCAGACCAGAGGACATTTCTCCAAAAAGTACGATCTTTGTCCCCATGTTCAGTTGCAAACCATAGTCTGTTTTTTTATGGCAGTTTTGGAGCAGTGGCTTCTTCCTTGATGAGCGGCCATTCAGGTTTTGTCAATATAGGACTTAGATACTTTTGTACCTGTTTCCTCCAGCATCTTCACAAGGTCCTTTGCTGTTGTTCTGGGATTGATTTGCACTTTTCACACCAAAGTACCTTCATCTCTAGGAGACAGAACACGTCTCCTTCCTGAGCGGTATGACGGCTGCGTGGTCTCATGGTGTTTATACTTGCATACTATTGTTTGTACAGATGAACGTGGTACTTTCAGGCGTTTGGAAATTGCTCCCAACGATGAACCATCATTTTTCTTCTGAGGTCTTAGCTGATTTCTTTTGATTTTCCCATGATGTCAAGCAAAGAGGCACTGAGTTTGAAGGTAGGCCTTGAAATACATCCACAGGTTTACCTCCAACTGACTCAAATGATGTCAATTAGCCTATCAGAAGCTTCCAAAGCCATGACAGCATTTTCCGGAACTTTCCAAGCTGTTTAAAGGCACAGTCAACTTAGTGTATGTAAACTTCTGACCCACTGGAATTGTGATACAGTGAATTATAAGTGAAATAATCTGTCTGTAAACAATTGTTGGGGAAAAAAAAGACCCTGGTCAGGACAACGAGATGATGCAGAAGATGTTCCCTGAGAGTTTCTGACTTCGGTTATGCAAAACCCACAGTTTCATCAGCTGTCCAGGTGGCTGGTCTCAGACGATCCCGCAGGTGAAGAAGCAGGATGTGGAAGTCCTGGGCTGGCATGATTACACGTGGTCTGTGTTTGTGAGGCCGGCTGGACGTTCTGCCAAATTCTCTAAAACAATGTTGGCTTATGGTAGAGAAATTAGCATTCAATTATCTGGCAACAGCTCTGGTGGACAGTCCCGCAATCATCATGCCAATTGCACGCTCCCTCAACTTGAGACATCTGTGGCATTGTGTTGTGTGACAAAACTGCACATTTTAGAGTGGCCTTTTATTGTCCCCAACACAATGACATGCTGTTAAATCAGCTTCTTGATATGCCACCTGTCATGGATTATCTTGGCAAAGGAGAAATGCTCACTAACAGGGATGTAAACAAATTTGTGCACAACACGGAATAAGCTTTTTGTGTGTATGGAAAATGTTTGGTTTCTTTTATTTCAGCTCATGAAACATGGGACCAACACTTTACATGTTACGTTTATATTTTTGTTCAATGTAACCATGTAAGTATTACACTTTTTATAACCGTACAGTTACACATTATTTGTAAACAGATTACTATTTATGTTATTATTCATGTTATAGGGATATGATCCCTATAGTTGATATTGGAGTTACCAGTTGAATACCACTGTATGTAACATGTTGGGTACGTTGCCTGAGGAGGATCCCTAAGCTCAGTGAGTTAGTTATCGGTCTCAAACAGGTTATTGGCATGGCCTATTCAAACCTCCAGATAAAGGCTTTGGTTATCTGAACTGGATCAGACCTCTGTCGACACTGGAGTTGTGCAACTGTAAACGTACCCTTCCTCATACAGCCCCAGACCATGTCATCTTATCAGCACTGTTTGGAGGATGTTGTCCTCATTTCTTTTTCTGTTTGTCTGGCTAATGTTATAGCTAAAACTTCACTTTGTTGCTGTGTTCCTCACAATTTTTTTTGTTTTAGTGGGGGATTATTTTTCAAATAATTATTTCAATCTACAAGATATTACAGTGCATTCGGAAAGTATTCAGACCCCTTGACTTTAAATAAAGTAAATAAAATTCCTCATCAATCTAGACACAATACCCCATAATGACAAAGCAAAAATAGGTTTTTAGAAATGTTTGCTAAATATTTACATAAGTATTCAGACTCTTTGCTATGAGACTCGAAATTGAGCTCAGGTGCATCCTGTTTCCATTGATCATCCTTGAGATGTTTCTACAACTTGATTGGAGTCCACCTGTGGTAAATTCAATTGATTAGACATGATTTGGAAAGGCCCACAACTGTCTATATAAGGTCCCACAGTTGACAGTGCATGTCAGAGCAAAAACCAAGCCATGAGGTCAAAGGAATTGTCTAGAGCTCTGAGACAGGATTCTGTCGATGCACTGATCTAGGTAAGCGTACCAAAAAAATGTATTCAGCGTTGAAGGTCCTCAAGAACACAGTGTCCTCCATTATTCTTCAATGGAAGAAGTTTGGAACAACCAAGACTCTTCCTAGAGCTGGCCACCCGGGCCAAACTGAGCAATCGGGAGAGAAGGGCCTTGGTTAGGGAGGTGATCACTCTGACAGAGCTCCAGAGTTCCTCTGTGGAGATGGGAGAACCTTCCAGGACAACCATCTCTGCAGCACTCCACCAATCAGGCCTTTATGCTAGAGTGGCATAAACTCCTCAGTAAAAGGCACATGACAGCCCACTTGGAGTTTGCCAAAAGGCACCTAAAGGACTCTCAGATCATAAGAAACAAGATTCTCTGGTCTGATGAAACCAAGATTGAACTCTTTGACCTGTATACCAAGCGTCACGTCTGGAAGAAACCTGGCACCATCCCTACGGTGACGCATGGTGGTGGTAGCATCATGCTGTGGGGATGTTTTTCAGCAGCAGGGACTGTGAGACTAGTCAGGATCAAGGAAAAGATTAACGGAGCAAAGTGTAGAGAGATCCTTGATGAAAACCTGCTCCAGAGCGCTCAGGACCTCAGACTGGGGCGAAGTTTCACCTTCCAACAGGACAACGACCCGAAGCACACAGCCAAGACAACGCAGGAGTGGCTTCGGGACAAGTCTCTGAATGTCCTTGAGTGACCAAGCCAGAGCCCAGACTTCAACCTGATCGAACATCTCTGGAGAGAACTGAAAATAGCTGTGCAGCAACGCTCCCCATCCAACCTGACAGAACTTGAGAAGATCTGCAGAGAAGAATGTCAGAAACTCCCCATAATACAGATGTGCCAAGCTTTTAGCGTCATACCCAAGAAGACTCAGGTTGTCCTGTAATCGCTGCCAAAGGTGCTTCAACAAAGTTCTGAGTAAAGGGACTGAATACTTACAGTATGTAAATGTGATATTTCATTTTTATTTATTTTTTATACATTTGCAAAAATGGCCCCAACATGTTTTTGCTTTGTCATTATGAGGTATTGTGTGTAGATTGATGAGGGGGGGAAATCTATTTAATCCATTTTAGAATAAGACTGTAACGTGAAAAAATGATGGGGTTGAATACTTTCCAAATGCGCTGTAAGTAAGGTGATGTGGATTTCATATATTTTTTTTATGCAATCTCTCCAATCTCCAAATGGAAAAAGCTTTATTACCTATTCAATGATGGATGAAGGGTGCTTCCAGTGATGATTTTAGCATGTAAATCTTGGTGGGGCTAAACAACAACAACAATTTGGGATGCATGCCAGAAAAGCCACTACACAACACAACACTAAACAATACATTAATTGCACTATAACGGTGACAAACGGTGCCCACAAACTGTTAGGGCCTACATAAAGCTGTCCCAACAGCAGAGTCCCAACACCTGACCACTGCTATACCTGGCTATCAGCGGAGCCTTGTCTGGGAGCGAAACAGTTCATTCAGCCTCATTTACCACCTTTAAAAAAACATAGCTGATATGGCTGACTTGCTTCAACAAATGTGGTTTCTACTGACAATTGAGATGTACAAACTATGGCATAAGGGGACGACAAGCGGATAAGATGCAATCTGTAATTTCGATTAAGACAATGAGCGAGCGACGACTGACGTAGTCAATATAACTATTTGTTCAGCACTTTTGAAATGTACAGCGACAGAATTCAGAACATGGGCTATTCTTACAGTGTTCTCCTTCTACACCAAGTCATAACCATAGGATAAATAAAGGGGGCATATAAGCAGACAATGAAAGCTCTTTCAATATTCAATGATTACATGTACACCACCAAGTTGAACAGTAGGGGAAATTAAGAAGTGAAATAGATTATTAGGATGAGGCACATTGAACGGTGTTTGGGTCTTTGCGTGTCAAAAAAGATACATGTCATATAACACTATTTGACTCGTTAAATAAGCTTTTAACTTGACACATCAAATAGCACAATTCTATTATAGAATGTTGTGTGTGCTGAATTTGCACGTGCAAGCCAAGCACCACCACTATTATCAGTAGCACTGTCAAAGCTGTAAGTTACAAAAAAAGTTTGCAAACAAGCATACACCGGCCACAAACGATGTGTTTACAATACTGCGTTGGTGAAAATAGACCAAATTATTAGGATGAGGCACATGGGCTATTAACAGCTTACTATACACCATAATCTTAGTATTACTTTCTTAGCTATAGTATACATATCTCCCTTGCATATTACATAATTTATGCAGCAGCAAACATATTTTTGGACTCACCTTGTGAAGTTGGTGCAGCGGTCCTTTGTGGGCTAATTTTGTCATCAAACTTTGTCATCAAAGTCTGGCATTCTCTGGATTTATGTTGGGAACTCTGGGGGGGAAAAAAAACACACAGCCACTCCACTCCATTGAATAGCAGGCTAATGTTAATGATTGCTTTGCAATGCTTGCATTTAGCCACTGATTCCTTACAAACCACTTATTGTTGAATTTGCGATTTCCAACTTGTGTAATCTTTGTCCAATGGCCGATGTCGACTTGATTCATGATGATGACTGCTAGCTAACCCAAAGGGTTGACATTTTGGATGTCTACCCTTACTAAGGACTTAAACTTGGCAATGATGTAATGTCCCCATGAGTGACAGAACACTGAGCCAATCACGGCACAATACTCCTATTTTCTGCTGGCACGCCCCACCACCACAGAAAGCACTGAGTTTGGCTGAAACACCTGCATTTTGGAGCTGCCTTGCTCAAGAAAACCGAAAGAGACCATGTTTGTATGCAACTTTATTAACTCAATTATATATATTTTTTTGTACATTGTTTGCAAACTGATATGTGACACGTATTCATGGCAAAATAACATGGGGCTCAAAACAGGTGGGGCTCTGCCCTGAATGACGTGTCGCCACTGGGTAATTCCTTAAAGAGCATGTCGGTAGTCATTCGATGGCTCTATCAAAACGTAATGAAAGTCGATTGAGTTTTGAGACACTCATCCTTAAACTCTGCCTGACCTTTAAAAACATTGTGAAATAAGTCAAACTCTTCATTAGGGTTCAAGTTAATCCTGTTTATCCATAAACTATTTCATTTCAGTCTGGTTGAGTGGCTCTTGCAGTTCCATTTGAGTTATGCTGTAAATATTGTGAACGACAATTACCTTGTATTGTTCTTTGAAATGTTCTTCTCTGCATGTTTGTTTAAAGGCCCAATGCAGCCGTTTATCTCAATATTAAATAATTTCTGGGTAATAATTAAGTACCTTACTGTAATAGCGTTCCTTTGAAATGAAGAAACAAAAATAGCTTTTTAGCACAAAAAGACATTTCAAGCATGAATTTTGCTAGGATTGTCTGGGAGTTTTTTAACTGATGGTCCTAATTGGAGGATCCTAATGGAAGGGATATGTAACCTGAACTAGCTGTAATTGGCAGAGACGTTTGGATTTCTCTTTGTTATTGGTCTATTAACTTATTACACCTGGTGATGTCACCAGGCAGGCCAAAACTCTACCCCTGCAAAACCTGCTGACTAGAAGGTCATGTAAATTGTAATTTCAACCAGCAACTAATAGGAAATGACACTGATCACTTTTTTCACGCTTTTACAGTTAGTTTCATCAGCTGTTGTACATATGATACGAATCACACAGGAAAACAGAATTTTGACTACACTGGGACGATAAAAATGCATTGCACCCACTACCCTCTTTATATCTGAGATCAAATCAAGACAGGCTCTGCTAAAGCAAGGGGGACCAGTGATAATCAGGGGAGGGGATCAGAGTGGGTCTGTGCTGCAGGTGAATGCTGCTTGGTCTGACTCAGCGTCATGGCCCATTGTTCCTGCCCTCACTGAGTGTCATGGATGAGAACTCATCTGTCCAGGAGAGCACCAAGAGAGGGGCTTCTAGAGGACAAAACCACCAACTCAAAACATGTCTGAGTCATGTACAATGAGTCACAAGAACAGGCCAATGACAATCAAGGTACATTGAGCTAAATTGAGGTGGAGTAGTAGACAGCCCCTCCAGACACTGAGGCCTCAGGCTTGGGAAAGCAGTGCCTCTGTCACTGCTGATAAAAGCGAGCCCCTTGCCCTTTGGCAACATGCCTACAGAAGGCTATGTGATTGAGTGGGGTGAGGAGGCACCAAATACAAGCCATGGATTTCAGAGTTTGCTGGAAACAGTCAACTGGAGAGAGTACATTCCATGGCTGCCACAGAGGTGAGTGGGTGGCATTCCATTTTTCACCATGATATCTTACTCTAGGCTACCCTTACGCTACCCTGCCTATCTCAATGAAAACATTGTCAGTACAGAGATTGCTATTATTAACTCGCATGACATTGCTGAGAAATACAGTTTGGGTGGCTCTGTTTTACACATAACCACATGCTAGTGGCAAGGACAATAGTGCTATCTTGTGTATCAATTTGACGTCAGGACAGGACAACAATATCTGAGAGAGACAGATCTAGACAAGACATTTCCTAGATAGATGTTGTTTTTTATGCTGAAGGTATGGCTACCTACAGTACCTGTATTTCCTGGTCCTGTTCCATCATCAAATATGTTATAAGTGTTTATTACTGATTTATAAACTATAAACAAAAACTAACTATAGTAGCCTACTTATAAAGCATTTGCAAAACCTTCATAAACCATTATAAAAAGGCACCTTAATTCAAATGTTACCAAAGTATCACCACAATTACGATTGCCTGGCTGCTATGCGAGAGTCACATGCTTAACTCAACCATTTAATTGTGGGCATTCTACCAATAGTTTTACCCCATATTTGATCCTGAAGGATACACTAACTTTGATTTCCCCCATAGCTCCATGTGTCCATCCCTTGCCTGTCTCACAGTTCTCACAAGTGTGATTGTGGGGGAAACCATTTCACGTAGTCACCACAATGAGGAACTGCCTTCAGTATAGGTCAATTAACTAAGGTCGATTTCCGAGCCCCGGAGGAGATCTAATTAGCATAATACAAACATCCCCATAAAAATCTGTCAGTTTAAACTAGAGATATGTTTTTTGCATGGGATGTGTCTCAATCAACCGCATTCTCTTATGTAACACATCCACATCTGCGGTGAAAGGTGACAGAGCTAGAGCGGTATTTGTCAGACGGTGAGACATCCGGAAAATTGGTCTTCTCACAAAATCGTCTGTTGTGTCCGAACTGTTATGATCCCTCTATGGAAAGATGAGACTCTCACGAACACATGTCTGTTGTTTTGCTCTAGGAAGCCCACTCCTCTGAAGGTCCCCCAGTACCAATTGAAAAAAATGAATGGAAGTGTATATATAGACAAGGTTTAGTGCCATGTACAAAAAAATAATAGTAATGTTTCCTGATCTTTCTTATATCTCTCAGATATAGGACAGACACTTCATAACAAACCTCCTTTAGATTTTTTTGGGGGGGACTATCAGTTGTTCCATGTATTGAATCTGTTATTCAATGCGTTTTTATGGGCTAAATGCAGTTAGGACAATAATATTTTTTCATCAAATACATGTTTTGAATATTTTTTTGATACTTCAAGGGGTCTTAGTTAAAATTCAAACAACTAAATGATCCTTGCTATGACCTTCTTAAAACAATGCCATATAGCTTAGTACAGGTATCCCCAAACTGGGGTACGCGCAATGCCGTCGGGGGTACGCCAAATAAAAATGTGATTCACATTAAAAAATATATAAGAAATTGACCGCTTGCATGATGACGAGTTCCTCACACAACTGGCCTATCTGGGTGATGTCTTTTCTCACCTGAATGATCTGAATCTAGGATTACAAGGACTCTCCGCAACTATATTCAAAGTGCGGGACAAAATTGAGGCTATGATTAAGAAGTTGGAGCTCTTCTCTGTCTGCATTAACAAGGACACCACACAGGTCTTTCCATCATTGTATGATTTTTTTTGTGTGCAAATGAACTCAAGCTTACGGACAATGTCAAATGTAATATATCGAAGGACCTGAGTGAGTTGGGTGCGCAATTACGCAGGTACCTTCCCGAAATGGATGACACAAACAACTGGATTTCTTATCCCTTTCATGCCCTGCCTCCAGTCCACTTACCGATATCTGAACAAGAGAGCCTTATCGAAATTGCAACAAGCGGTTCTGTGAAAACTTAATTTAATCAGAAGCCACTGCCAGATTTCTGGATTGGGCTGCGCTCAGAGTATCCTGCCTTGGCAAATCGCGCTGTTAAGACACTGATGCCCTTTGCAACTACGTGTCTATGTGAGAGTGGATTCTCGGCCCTCTCTAGCATGAAAAGTAAATACAGGCACAGACTGTTTGTGGAAAATGATTTAAGACTGAGACTCTCTCCAATACAACCCAACATTGCAGAGTTATGTGTATCCTTTCAAGCATACCCTTCTCATTAACCTGTGGTGAGTTACTCACAATTTTCGATGAACAAATAAGGTTTTATATGTAAGATGGTTAAATAAAGAGCAAAATTATTGATTATTATTATATTATTATTTGTGCCCTGGTCCTATAAGAGCTCTTTGTCACCTCCCACGACCCGGGTTGTGACAAAAACTCATACTTATTCTTATGTTTAATAAATGTATTGTATAGTGTGTGTGTGTGGCAGGCTTACAATGATGGCAACAAAAAAAAAACGTTTGAGAGTGACCCTGGTGCTAGAGGGGGTAAGCAGCTGCAGGTTGAATGTTTGAAGGGGTACGGGACTATAAAAAGTTTGGGAACCACTGGCTTAGTAGAACCCCTCCCCGGCTTAGACAGGGTTTAGATTCTAGTTTTTTTTTAAAGACAAGTTGATGTTGAATCAAGTCTCAGTTTAAATTGATGGATAGGGGCTATCTATCTGTTAAAGAAGACAAACATTGTTGTTTAGAGAAGGCCCTCATCACTCAGGTTTTCCAGCCAAACCCTTATCTGCTCATGCAATTTGCTAGTATTATCAGAGTTTAACTACAGGTACAACCATTGTTTTCCTCGAGCAACAGTTTCTGTAGACCCTATTTCAAGCATTCATTCCTGCATGTAAGTATATACATTCAGTTTAAAGCAACACTCATGGCTCGCACAGGGAGAGGTGTTTGTCAAGAAATGGCAAAATAACTGTTGAGTCACACCTTATTTCCACAACCAGCCATGGCCCAGTACATAGTGTTCTTTATCTTAATCATCTCAGAGCTCAGAATAGTACCATTTATGGTTTCTTGGCTGTAACTCAGCAAAATGGAAAGAGTAAACACTGTTTCATTTTTAATAACCATAACTAGGCTACTCTCTAAATGAAATGGTGAGCTGCATGGGTACTGACAAATGTAGCACGATTTCTATTACTACAACTGGCAAAACTTTGCATAGACCTTGACACTGCAATATCATTTGGATTACTTAGTCTCAACTTCAAATCAGTCACTCTTTATTTTCTTGCAACATACATTTTCAGGGAAAAAACTAATAAATAATAATTTTTGCTGTGATAGCATACTTATAGGTATAGGCTACAAATACAAAAATGACAGCTGACAGTTTGACATAGGTAGGTTACAGTGTATAGCCATAGAAAAGTAGATCAAATACCTGTTACATACTTAGCTTAATATGCTCCCTCATAAGGAATAGTGACCATATTGACATTAATATTATCCAGTATATTTAATGTTCACCACAGTGTTGGTCTCCATGTGCGATTAAAGTCATACACATATGGTCGGAATTGATATGTTTTGTACAACGTAGTGAGAAGTGATGCTCTGACTAAATCGTCCTCTGTATTTAGTCCTTCTGACTTTTGAAATATATCCTTACAGTACTCCGTAGCTTGCTGCTTGCGTTTGGTTTTGTATCTTCTGTTCTGAAACCAGATTTTAATTTGCGTCTCCGTCAGTCTCAACGTGTTAGCAAGATTGGCTCTTTCAGGAGCGGACAGGTACTTCTGCTGGTTAAATTTAGTCTCCAGTTCTAGCACTTGCAGATGAGAAAAGGCAGCGCGCGAGCGTTTCGGTTTGCCCGCTGATGTAAAACTTTTCATAGCATCTGGGGTGCTGGAACTAGAGGTGGCGATGGAATCTGTAAAAGAAATTCATGATTAGCCCGTTTGTGGTGTGGTGGCTTGCGTCAAAAGTTGACAATTGACAGGTGAGCCGCCTACTCCACAGGTTCATAGATCGAATATTACCTTTTATAAATGTGTGTGATTCCAGGGAATCTGGCACACCACCGTCAAAATATACATTTGCCTATAGGCCTACAGTTTCTATACGTAGCCTAAATAAGATCCAATGTGCTCACCTTTCCGCGCTCTAAATGCTGTATGCTTTGGGCAAAGTTCCGCTGACTGTGATCCCTGATCGTGCTGTTGGTTATTCCATTGAGCGCATCCCTCCTTGGACTTGTGTGAAGAAGAGCACCTTACGTTTAGCCGTGTCTTTTCTTTAATGGACAAGATGTCCTCGATAAAAAATGAAGTTAGTGGCTTGACAGTCTCCGACATTTCTGCAGTTAGTAATCCACTTAATTGGCCAACGAATGTCGACAAAGGCTTGAAAGAAGCGCGCAAGCCAAGTACGGAATGTTGTCCCGGACACTGGGCTAACTCATATCTTACTGGCGCCTCAATTTATACTAATACTGTAGTGGTCATGACAGCAGCAGCGACTGGCGAGGCGGGTCTTCTCGTCGACGCAAATGTATCTCTGCCACATGGCAAATGATTAGAATTGCATGAATTAGTTTAATTAAGTTGCACAATTTTCTCTACGCCCCAATGTCAAATGTGTAGAACTGCAGAAAACTTCACAAATGTGCACTACCTGTCAAAAGTTTGGACACACCTTCTCATTCAAGAGTTTTTCTTTATTTTTACTATTTTCTACATTGTAGAATAGTAGTGAAGACATCAACACTATGAAATAACACATATGGAATAATGTAGTAACCAAAAAAGTGTTAAACATGTCAAAATATATGTTATATTTGAGATTCTTCAAAGTAGCCACCCTTTGCCTTAATGACAGCTTTGCACACTCTTGGCATTCTCTCAACCAGCTTCACCTGGAAAGCTTTTCCAACAGTCTTGAAGGATTTCCCACTTATGCTGAGCACTTGTTGGCTGCTTTTCCTTCACTCTGCGGACCAACTCATCCCAAACCATCTCAATTGGGTTGAGGTCAGGTGATTGTGGAGGCCAGGTCATCTGATACAGCACTCCATCACTCTCCTTTTTGGTCAAATAGCTCTTACACAGCCTGGAGGTGTGTTGGGTCATTATCCTGTTGGAAAAAAATGATAGTCCCACTAAGCGCAAACCAGATGGGATGGCGTATCACTGCAGAATGCTGTGGTAGCCATGCTGGTTAACTGTGCTTTGAATTCTAAATAAATCACAGACATTGTCACCAGCAAAGCAAATGGCAAATGTCAATTACTTGTGTTTCTTGGTCCAAGCAAGTCTCTTCTTCTTATTGGTGTCCTTTAGTAGTGATTTTTTTGCAGCAATTCGACCATGAAGGCCTGATTCACACAGTCTCCTCTGAACAGTTGGTGTTGAGATGTGTCTGTTACTTGAACTCTGTAAAGCATTTATTTGGGCTGCAATTTCTGAGGCTGGTAACTCTAATGAACGTATCCTCTGCAGCAGAGGTAACTATGGGTCTTCCTTTCCTGTGGCGGTGCTCGTGAGAGCTAATTTCATCATAGAGCTTGAGGGTTTTTGCGACTGCACTTGAAGAAACTTTAAAATTTCCTGAAATTTTCCGGATTGACTGACCTTCATGTCTTAAAGTAACGATGGACTGTTATTTCTCTTTGCTTATTTGAGCATATATGGACTTGGTCTGTTCCCAAATAGGGCTTTCTTCTGTATACCAACCCTACTTTGTCACAACACAACTGATTGGCTCAAATACATTAAGAAGGAAAGAAATTCCACAAATTAACTTTTAACAAGGCACACCTGTTAATTGAAATGCATTCCAGGTGACTACCTCATGAAGCTGGTTGAGAGAATGCCAAGAGTGTGCAAAGCTGTCATCAAAGCAAAGGGTGGCTACTTTGAAGAATCTCAAATATAAAATTGTTTTGATTTGTTTAACACTTTTTTGGTTACTACATGATTCAATATGTGTTATGTCATCGTTTTAATGTCTTCACTATTATTCTACAATGTAGAAAATAGTAAAAATGAACAAAAACCCTTGAATGAGTATGTCCAAACTTTTGACTGAAACTGCATCTCTGCCCCATTGCAAAATGAGTAGAATTGCATTAAAGGTGTTATAAAATTGCTAAATGTTTTCTCTGCCCCATGACAAAATGTGTAGAACTGCAGAAAAATTGCTTTAAAACTGCAAAATTTTCTCTATGCCCCACCCATTGCAAAATGTGTATAATTGCAGGAAATTAACTTTAAAAAATACATATTTCTCTCCTCAGACAAGAAGGGGGCCACTAAAAGATTTGGCCCGCTTGAGCCGGCCCTGTGTTGATGTCATTAGATTTTATTTTATTTATTTAGCAGACAATCTTATCCAGAACAGTTAGGGTTAAGTGCCTTGCTCAAGGGCACAGACAGATTTTTCACCTAGTCAGCTCAGGGATTCGACTTTTCGCTTACTGTCCCAACACTCTTAACTGATAGGCTACCTGCCACCCATATGCCCTAGATGACTAATGATAGGAACAGACCTGCTGTGCTCAATTTACATTGTTTTATTAAAATAAAAATCTCTTTATGTCATGGCAGTCCATATGTGTGACTTCACGATTAAGTAAAATTAACCATTCTATAGATAATATTGCATGGATGAAATTATTAATATTTATATGTATTTGTTAGTATAAGAAATTCAATGCAGAACTGCATTTACCAGTGTCTCCCTGATCTTTAGAAATGGCAGGATTAATGAATAAAATATTACTGTTCAATAGTGGAAATACTATTGTGATGTGATCAGATAGGACTTGGAAGATCTGGGGATGTGGCCCTTTGTCTTGTGCTCGTTATTGCAGCTGTGAAATGTATTATTGAGAGATTTATTACTAAGTGTTTGTAACAGGATAGTCATATTCATTACAGCCATGGCCTGGGTTTAAGGCCCCTGTTACCTCAGGTCTAGGGGAGTAAGTGACCCTTGTGTCTTCGCCTGCAGTGGGCTGCTAGTGCCAGGGAGGGGTCAGGGTGGGTGGTCAGCCGTCTTGGAGTGGGTAATGTGTTCAGCAGATTTAGGCCGGCTCCTTAACCGACAAATACATTGTTCAACGGCTGTTTGTTTGTTGTGCTCTACCATTTTCTGCCTGACCTCTGCCTGGAAAAGGGGGGTATTGCAGTGGCACTAGTCCTCTGAGAATTGAGGCTCTGTTTGTAATAACAATAATCTAGGGATGACAAACAGATCCGTTTTCCTCCACATGCCCTCTGCCCTCGCCTATTACCTCCATCAGCTTCCCTTGACATCTCTCTTCCCTACCACACCATACCATGGAAAGCTACTCATTCTACGTTCAATTTTACTTTCCCTTATTTTTTATTACACTGCAGGTCAAATGCAAATAACACGTTTGCTTTAGAAATGTACTTGAATTTATTGTCAATTCATAATACCCCCAGTTTTGTTTATTCCCCTTATTTTATATGACAGATTGGATCTCAACGGAGGTCAGGTTGATTTGAGTTACCTTTCTAAGTAGATCATGTAGCCTAGTACTTTAAGTAGAAAAACTTTACCAGAGCATGGATATTTTAGGGTCCAACTTCATTTCAAACATGAGTTGCTTTCATGTAAACATTGTATTAAGATGTTTTGTTTGATAAGGTTCACCTTGAATTCTTTCTCTGTCTGCCTCTCTCCCCCAGCTCCCTCTGTGAGTAAGTTTCACTGTAGGATATATCTTCTCACAGTGTCTTTATCCCGGGTGTACGTCTTTGAGTCTCTTTCCTGTTTAATGTTTTCCCCCGATGGCTATCTTAATTGTAAATGCACAAACCCTGTTTATCCAGTATCCTGGCTATGTCATCCTCTACCCTGACTATTAAACAAGCTGTGTAATTAAGATAGCATTTCTCATATCATGTGGACACTGGTCTCTGTCTCTCTTGTAGACCACCATTGTGTGCCTAAAGTTCATAGGATGGTGCAGATATGTAGTAGCTTTCACTTGGCTGGCCCCACACGGCCACACCAGATGTTGGCTTTTTACAATCTGACCCTTTAGCCTAGGAAGGCATTAGTCTTCCACCCTACATAATAATGTGTTACAGTCTGTTGTTTTGTTTCTACCCAGTCAGGAAGTCTTGGTTTGGACTATCAGACTTCCGTTTTTATTCAGTACCTCAGTGCTATGTTCCTGACTGAGATGAGTGAATAGTTGAATATGAAACAAAATGGATGTGGATATTTTGCACATTTTACCTTATTATCAAAGATTTTTATAATTAACCCAAGATAGACCAAAGCCTGTTGTTTCCAATGGGAGCAAATTAATCATAGTGGGCCGAACAAGCAAGGAGGTGAGCAGAGCCAAGCATGAGCTAGTGAGATCCTATTAGCGTGTTCTAGCATTTATTATCATATTTCCGTTAGGGCACTGTGAAGTGTGTGTGTGTGCAATAACTCAATTCACCCTAGAATTCTTCTAAACAATACACTTTTTGACAACTTTGGCAAAGGGTAAAGTCTACAAAATGCAGTCCACTCTGTTTGTTACAGATTCTAGTTTTGGAAACAGAAAACGTTATGTAGAGCAAATGTTTCATTGATGAGAAAATGAGCAGAATGTCAGCCAAAAACATTGCTCCATTTTCTCCCACTGCCGGCCACTGGGCTTCTTCTCATCACCATATTTGGTAGTCAGTGGAAACGACAACCGGATGCTTCACATTTATACATCTGGTGAAATACTGTCTGGCTCATTGTTCTATCTGTCTTATTAGTAGGCCTACATTATCAATTGTGTTTTGTGTAATTCATTCTGTTTGTAATGAATATAATAATACATTATACATTTAATATACACATCACTTTTTTCTACTTTTTGCCTCAATACAGCACCATCAAATGTTCTAAAAAGTTGTCCAGATGTTTCATGTTTCATTGTGCAACCCTCATTGAGATGAGTCTGGCTAACACCTACTGTATCATGAAGTGGAGATGCCCTCTATTGGTGCAAATGCAGCACAGCAAAGGATCCAACACTTATCTCTCACTTGGCACATAGCCTATGGTCTAAAGGGGTATGTAAAAAAAAGGTCCATGTACAACATAAATGTTGCAGGAGGCAGATGGATCAGGTGCAGAAGTTGTGATTTTATTTACACATGACAATAGGGATTCAGATGTTCAATTTACAAAGTAATCAAATGTTATATTTACATTAGGCTACATTGTAAGACTATAATAATAGTCCAAAGCAGACATAATCGTCACCAGAACCCTTTCATAAAAGAAACGTCAACGTCATTTAATTACCAATTTACAGACCACTCATTCACAATATTGCCGTCCTGGCGGGAAGACCACGTATAAAGATTGGAACGCGCCAGCTACAGGACCAGGCATTTTTAACAGAAGAGGATGGAAATAAAATAAAATGAACTTCTTCCTTCCTCGTGAGTCTTGAGAATGTTCATGTGCACTATAAACATTGTGTCGACTCAGATGGGACGGAATGGTAGGTAAATGAAATGTACCAATAACATATCATACCTAGCCGTTGATCGTCACTCTCAGTTCCATGACATTACACGTAAGTAATTGGACGAAGGCGTCGTCTGTATTGGGGGGGTTTTGTTAAACAGCCTGACTCTCGGTCCGAACATTAACAGGCATGGCTTGCGGTACGGGTATTGGAAGCATAAGGACCTTATCTTTCATATCAGCGAGAAATAATAATTAGAAAAGGTTAAATTGATACACTTTTTAGGGTTCCCACACAGCCATATTTCCATGTTACAGCGGTGGTTTTCGGGAGACAGTCGACTACCTGTGCTAATTAGCTATCTGTGTTTCTGAATACTTGTGTGTAAACTGAAGACGGACGCCATAACCGTGTTGTCACTGAAAAATATTGTCGGCTGCAACTGTGTTAAAACCGGTTAAAATAGTGTACAGTAGGTTTATATTTGGCATTAGTAAAATTATTTTAATGTGATGTGTAGAGGGCTTTATGTTTCTAGAACCATAACAATTGAGAATAGATTTACGTTTAGATGGAGTAGTTGGCTGTTTTGGCTGCCAGAGCCAATTCATCTCTATACAGAACATGTAAGGTCATTGGACTATAAGGAGTAACGTTGGGCTCCTTTAGTCCATTATTGGGCTAGGCCTAAATATACAATGTTAGGCTATAGGACGAAAAGAAAAGCAAACAAAACAACAGGCTCGAGATGGACAGAAAGTGTGATTTAGCCTTCTGCTATTTCCAAAGTTCCAGCTGATTAAACTTACTGAAGGAGGTATTTGTGGTTCACCTGATGTAATTCAAACAGTACAAAATCTTGCAACTCTCGCTTCCTCAACTTTACATGTAGACCCTGACCTGCCCTGTGTTGAAGAAGCACTAGGCAAGCATGTCTCTCCACTAGTGCCCTCTCCAAACTCCCACCAATTGAGAGCATTGAAAATGCATGATGTTTTCACAAGTTAAACTAGATTTGTTCAATCTATATTGCATATTATCTGACAACAATTAGTGTTACACCATTCCCTTACCGTTTATTGCAACATTTTATACATTTGTTTCATTTTGGTATGATATAGCTTTCGAAAACTCTAGACGGCATTCTGCCTTCTCCCTAAAGTTTTCAGCCATTAGCTTCATCCACGACTGGCTCATGTGATCTACAATCCTAAACTGCGTTTTAACATTTAGAAATGCCAATAATCATCGCTTGCGACACAGTTCTCGAAGCATATGGCCCTTATCTTTCATCAGTGAGAAAGAATCCTTAAAAAAAAACTTTCTGTAGCAGTTTTGCACAGATCCATACAGCTATGGATGCCCCCATCTGACGAAACTACACTTCAGCTACACTTCCCGAGTTACGCTTAAACACAGGTGTTCGGAGCATGTTATATCGCTAATTAGCACAGGTGGTCACCTGTCTTCCTTCTGTTTTCCATAAACAAGAGCTGTAACATGGCCGTGTGTGAACACAAACCCTAACCCTATAAAGGTGTGTAGTAATTTAACCTTTTTTTAAAATGAGTTATTTATAGCTGGCTGATATGAAAGATACGTTCCTCATGTTTCCAAAACTGTAAGAGCAAGCGCCGTGGCTCTTAACAAAATTCCCCTGGCCAGAAGATACATACTATCGTCAATAGGCGCTAAAGGTAGTTAGAATCTATGTATACTGTGTAGGGTAATTTAAGCCTACCAAATATATGCATCTGTTCTTTGTTTTCAAGAATCAATCTAGTAATAATCTACACCAAAAGGTCAATTGAAACCGATCATCACTGCACTGTTGTCATCATTTATGTACCGTAATATGTTATGAATCTTGTTTCAGTGAGAAATGTAAAAAAGGAAACATTTAATGATAGTTGTAGTAAGACAGCCAGGCTTAAAATGATTTTCACACTTACAACAAGTGTTGTGGCCTTTTTGTTGTGTAGTAGCACTTTGTTGCTGTTTTCCTTGCAAGTGTGTCATAAAAGTGGGGTCATGCTATTCTGAGGAAGTTGGTTATCTCTATTTAGGATGAATGTTATGATTACTGCTGTATTTAAGTAGTTGAGAAAATATTATTTCAGATGTTGTTTATTTAGTAGATAGAGAATGAATACACCCGCTCTCCTGCCTGTCTGTCAGTGATATTTTGTGTCAACGGCTAATCTGTGTTGGCTCAGAGTCTGACATAGTTGACAGTTATGATTTTAGGAGGAGAGCCATCTATCCCTGTTGGCTGTGAACATTGTCTTCAGCCAGTCATGCTCTTGGTTCTGCCTGTTTATATTGTGTGTGAGTCTGTAGAGATACAGTATGGTGGTCTCGCCAGCAGAGGGGGCTCCAAGGCCATATTATGTTTTTAAAACGTTCAACTCCCCAGGCAAGAAGGTAATCAGTCACTGCATGTACAGTATATACTGTAGACGGGAGTGATCATGGGGATGTATATGGATTACACCTGGCTGGTTGTCATCTTGAAATTAGTTGCAGTGTTATGGCAGAAGGCTCCATTGCAAATATATTTGGTTGATTTGCACAGTAAACCAAAGGAGGCTGGTGGGAGGAGCTATAGAAGGACGGCTCATTGTAATGGCTGTAATGGAATTAATGGAATGACGTCAAACATCCTGTTTCCATATGATTGATGTGTTTGATACCGTACCATTCATTCCATTCCAGCCATTACAATGAGCCTGTCCTCCTATAGCTCCTCCCACCAGCCTCCTCTGCACTAAACGTTCCAACCTGAATTATATTTGACATGCAATTTTGTTGGTATCTTTTACTGTTTTCTTATTGTAGCTTAGATGGACAGGAAATCTGAAATGTACTATGGCTACTGTTTGGTTAAAGTTTGGGCAATGTAGAAAAAAACAGCCACAATATAGGGATATAGGTAGAAGTAAAGGAGGACGGAAATGGAATATCTGTCCTAATTTTTTATCCCTGACTAAATAGACTTTGGTTATTTACTGACTTACTTACTGACTTACTTAGGCCCATAGTAAGTAAGTAAGTCAAAAGCCTTTGGTGGGCTGCCTGTATCACATCCTCATGGTGTGAATGTAGTCATCATCATGAATGAACAGTGGTGTCAGTATTAAGCCATTTCCAATGTCCGCATTGCATTGTTCTGTGTATATGTTTCATACTTTTATCCCAATAACAGATATCATTGAGATGGCATGCCTCTGTTTCAATTACATCTCTGGTCACGAACACTGTTGACATAATTTTACAACTGTTATTCTATTCAGCATAATTTTAATCCTGCGACGCAGATTTCAGTCATTGGTGGGATAGATGGAAGAGTATTGATTAAATAGAGAGAACTCCAAGTTATTTTCTAACTGTTTTCACAACAGCATCAAACAACTTATCAATACAAACAGCACACGTATGAGTTGTTTAAAGTTGTTGAGAATGTTGTCTTTCCAGTATTTCAGTAAGTTGCAGCACATCCTAGCCAGGGGACAAAAGAGTGTTTATGAATGGTAGACAGTTGAGTGATGCGTCTTGAGTAAGAGCATGTCCATCTGCAGATGTTTAGATCTAGGCCATGAGGGGGAAGTGCTTATGTCCTGGTTTGATTTGGACAAACTGTTCAAATCAAACATCGCTTGACAAACTGTTCTAAACATGGCTTGACAAACTGTTCTAAACATGGCTTGACAAACTGTTCTAAACATGGCTTGACAAACTGTTCTAAACATGGCTTGACAAACTGTTCTAAACATGGCTTGACAAACTGTTCTAAACATGGCTTGACAAACTGTTCTAAACATGGCTTGACAAACTGTTCTAAACATGGCTTGATATCACAGATGAAGATCACTTAAAGCAGGGATCATCAACTAGATCCAGTTGCGGGATAATTTCTTCTTGAGCGGATGGTCGAGGGGCCGGAACATGATTACAAATCATTTGTAGACTGCAAATTGACTGCAAGAAGCCCAAACAGATATAATATTTGACTAAAATATAATCATTTCAAACTTTGCTTTCTTTTGAATACGATCATATGTCTCTATTATGCATGGGAATACTTGGGAAATGGTTTCCAAAGTTAAAATCACTTGAAGCTGATTTCCTAGTGTTTTTACAGTCTTTTGTCTTCAACTATACAGTTTGGACATATATATATATTCCTGCAATTATACACATTTTGCAATGGGGCATAGAGAAAATGTTGCAGTTTTAATGCAATTTTTCTGCAGTTCTACACATTTTGTCATGGGGCAGAGAAACAATTTAGCTATTTTATAACACCTTTATTAATGCAATTCTACTCATTTTGCAATGGGGCAGAGATGCAGTTTCAGTCAAAAGTTTGGACATAGTCATTCAAGGGTTTTGTTCATTTTTACTATTTTCTACATTGTAGAATAATAGTGAAGACAAAACTATGAAATAACACATGGAATCATGTAGTAAACAAAAAAGTGTTAAACAAATCAAAATATATTTGAGATTTGAGATTCTTCGAAGTAGCCACCCTTTGCCTTGATGACAGCTTTGCACACTCTTGGCATTCTCTCAACCAGCTTCATGAGGTAGTCACCTGGAATAACAGGTGTGCCTTCTTAAAAGTTAATTTGTGGAATTTCTTTCTTTCTTAATGCGTTTGAGCCAATCAGTTGTGTTGTGATAAGGTAGGGGTGGTAAAGAGAAGAAAGCCCTATTTGGTAAAAGACCAAGTCCATATTATTGCAAGAACAGCTCAAATAAGTAAAGAGAAACAACAGTCCATCATTGCTTTTAGACATGAAGGTCAGTCAATCCAGAAAATGTCAAGAACTTTGAAAGTTTCTTCAAGTGCAGTCGCAAAAACCATCAAGGGCAATGATTAAACTGGCTCTCATGAAGACCACCACAGGAAAGAAAGACCCAGAGTTACCTCTGCTGCAGAGGATACGTTCATTAGAGTTACCAGCCTCAGAAATCGGCAATTAAATGCACCTCAGATTGCAGCCCAAATAAATGCTCAACACAGTTCAAGTAACAGACATCTCAACATCAAACATCAACATCATCAGGAGACTGCGTGAATCAGGCCTTCCTTCATGGTCAAATTTCTGCAAAGAATCCACTACTAAAGGACACAAATAAGAAGAAGAGACTTGCTTAAACCTTGAAATACGAGCAATGGACATTCGACCGGTGGAAATCTGTCCTATGGTCTGATGAGTCCAAATGTGAGATTTTTGCTTCCAACCACTGTGTCTGCATTCTGCAGTGATACGCCATCCCATCTGGTTTGCTCTTAGTGGGACTATAATTAGTTTTTCAACAGGACAATGACCCAACACAACTCCAGGCTGTGTAAGGACTATTTGACCAAAAAGGATAGTGATGGAGTGCTGCATCAGATGACCTGGCCTCCACAATCACCCGACCTCAACCCAATTGAGATGGTTTGGGATGAGTTGGTCCGCAGAGTGAGGGAAAAGCAGCCAACAAGTGCTCAGCATATGTGGGAACTCCTTCAAGACTGTTGGAAAAGCATTCCAGGTGACTACCTCATGAAGCTGGTTGAGAGAATGCCAAGATTCTGCAAAGCTGTCATCAAGGCAAAGGGTGGCAACTTTGAACAATCTAAAATCTAAAATATGTTTTGACTTGTTTTAACACTTTTTTGGTTACTACAATATTCCATCTGTGTTATTTCCTAGTTTTGATGTCTTCACTATTATTCTACAATGTAGAAAATAGTACAAATAAAGAAAAACCCTTGAATGAGTAGGTTTGTCCAAACTTTTGACTGGTATTGTATACATAATCATATTTTTTTTGCTCAGATAACTTCTGGGGGGAAATAAAACCATCTGCGAGCAAAATTCTGCCCGTGGACTGCCAGTTGGGGATCCAGATTTAAAGGGATAGTTCACCCAAATTACAGTCCATGCTTTGGTGAAGTTTCCCTGTCACTGTTTCCACATGCTAATGTTTTAGCATTTGTGGCACAAATTTCATTAAAGGCATGAGACCGATATTAGCATTTTTCACGCATCATGTCCAGATAATCCGAAAGTATGTAAAATGTATTGTGAAGCTCAACAAAATCACTTATAGACGTTTGGAACGTGATGCGCGAAAAATGCTAATATCGGTCCCATGACTTGAATGTGACTTGTGCCGCAAATGCTAAAACATTAGCATGTAGATACGGTGCCAGGGAAATTAAACCAAACCATGGATTGCTGTCTTACCTTGTCCATTGACTTCTATTCTGGCTGAAAACCATGTTAACGCATTGAACAGCTTAACAAATATGTCTGGCTTTAAGCTCAAATTCATATTGGTGTGTGGATGCATTATGTATTAAAAATGGTTGATCAATTTTTGCCGATTTGTACTTCTTTTTTTTTGTACTACTAAATTGTCAACATTCTAGATTGTAAGTACATCTTCCGGTCACTACACACATTCTATTTGTGCCTTTCTTAGACACATATACATTATATTCTAGGTGGTATTTACATTCTTGAACTGACTGATCATTTGTTCTTTGAGATTACCTCAGGTTGATGACTCATACATTTCACTGTCTGATATATTTGATGTAAAGACTCGGGTGGCAGAGCTGAATCTGTAATCCCAATGACTACACCACTGTATGATGTTTTCCCTGGCTGAACCTTTTTGCTCCAGTCCAGTACAAAAAGATCTCGGTGACAGCATGGCTCACATTTGGATCACTGTGTAATGCCCTCACCTTATCAAAGTAAATGTGTTTTGTATCCATTCAGTTAGAACAAGTTATTTTCATGGAGTTTGAATAATTTAGATTACAGCATACCGGTAACTAGTCTTCAATTCCAAAACAAGCACCTCAATATAAATAACATTACTTCAGTGCAAATTGGGTATCTGATTTGTAATCAACATTGTGAAAAAAATCCATTCATTTCAATCCACAAAAGGGTGGACTTCTCTGTGATGACTGGTTACAGCATCTACCATTTATAGTCTGCTCTATTCTGACTGTGATGTAAGTCCTAAACCGGCTGATGAGCCCAGGTCTTTGAAAAGGGTATGCAATGCGTCCCCATTCTCTGAGTCTCATCTTGCCCTTAACAAAGTGCCAACCTTATTCCATCTCCTCCTCAAACTGAGCTTCCGACACACACATCTTATCTGATCTTCTCAAGAGGTCTTGGTCTCCACTCTGTCTGCTGCTAAATTCTGCTCTGAGACACTCTCTCCCTTATCTCAGCTCTGATGTGCCTCAGCTCACCACTATCTCTGCCCCACAGGGCTAAGGCAGGCAGCCACACAGGGAATCCACATTCACAGGTTGGCTACCAAATAATTTATTTTTTATTTTTTATTGAACTAGGCAAGTCAGTTAAGAACAAATTCTTATTTACAATGACGGCCTACCCCGGCCAAACCCTCCCCTAATCCGGATGACGCTGGGCCAATTGTACACCGCCCTATGGTGGTGTACAATTGTGATACAGCCAGGGATCAAACCCGGGTCTGTAGTGAAGCCACTGGCACTGCGATGCAGTGCCTTAGACGCTGTGCCACTCAGGATCCCTGAATGATTAAATTGATGACACATAAATCGACCAACAAATAATTGTACATTTTATAAAAATGTAATTATACAGCTGTAATTGGATTTTAGGTAAGCAGAATATGAATACATAAGATACAATGCAGTAGGCTATATATCGTTTTATCATGAAATCTGTTATTTTCAAGTCTTGACGTAAATGTGCAAATTTGGTGCACTTTAGGCTACATTCACTGATAGTTATCTAAACTGTGCAATCCAGTTAGCACAATTGGTGTTAGTATCTCCCTCCTATCGATGGCTGACAGGTTAGATTGGAAGCTGTTTCCCTATTTGATTGAAAGTTAAGAGGAAAAGAGCCACTGTGTCTACGAGTTTGTTTACCTTTACCCAAGGTCCATGACAGGACAGGCTCCTCGGCCTTATCGCGTGTGGCATTGTTCAGCGGCTTTGTCGACGGAACAATAATGACCTTTTGGGTTGATAGCATTAAGATTGTGGAACCATTTAAATCGTTGGGCTTATGCCAGGTCATATGTCAATGTAGCGATATCTTTAGCAACAATTTATATGGTCTAACAATATAAAACGAATATTTGACAAACATGAAAATGCTATTTTACACTGCTATCAGTGAGGAAAAGTGAGCTTTGTTTTAGTTTTTTTCGTTTTCAGGGTAAAGAAAACAAAACTTAATTCGTTAAGTGGAAAAAATACAGCAGTAGCGTGTTGATTGTAATTGTTGTTAATTGGATGAGCAATTAGTCCTACCTCATTACAAATAGGCTATTTGAAGAAGCCCAATCTCAATTTGTGGCGTGTATAGATTTAGGCTATTAATTGTCAACGTCAACTCAAGTCATACTTAAATTCGTACGCTAAATTCAGGCTCAACGATGAAAACCCTATAATGGTTTCATAAAGAGATCAACGACCTTATGCTTCTAAAAGAGATGAAGCAACGTTATAGCCTATTTGTTTTGGACCATTTATCCCCTGCATAGAGCAACCCCCAACATGTATTATAAATTTGGCCGTATAATAATAATAATAATAAAACTATAATTGTATTATAAGACTTATAATGCAATTTATAATATAACGTATAATACAATTAGTATTCCCATTAGGCCTTGACTGTTGATATTGTTGTTTTTAATCGTTTTAATCGTTTGTGTTATTTGTTGTAGATGTACTTGTAGGTCTAATACAAGTCTAAATATAATATGATTGGGTTGCAGAGAGAGGATGACGTGATCTCACAGCACAATAAAATATTAAATCAATGTTTATTGTCATGTACAAAAATACAATTTCTTGAACAAAGTCCGTTAGAGCAATATTATCAACTTAGTTAAATAAGCTAAACAAAACTAAATAGTTAAACAAGAAATTATAGTAGACCAATACACATAGTTAGAATAAAACACATATTGTCTAATATAAACGTGTTAAACAGTATATGCCTACACTTGGATTTGCCTATTCGTTGTTGTTATTCACAAGTAACCTTGTAGCTGCATAGCCAAACCTAAACAAAAACCTAAACGAAAAAAACTTGATGAGAGTTGGGTGGTTGTTTTGGAATAGTTTCTCACCACGCTCTTATCCCCGGTAAAGTTGCCTGAAAGTGTCCTTGTTGGAATGGCCCCTCTACATTTTCCATGAGGTTCACGTCAACTATATGGTTGTTGGACATTTGCGTGGGACTTGGTATGGATGGCATACTCGGATAACTGCAACCATGTGAGTTATTACCATATCCATATAAGGGGTTGTAAGAGCCAATTGTCACGTTGTATGGCGCTAAATGAGGTCCTCCCATGCACGGTTTGCCATCTCGAACCAACACGGGTACTGCCACCCTTCGTGGTAGAGGCGGGTATCCAGCCAATTCCAGAGACTTGTCTTGTCTTTGCCGCTTGCACTTGTACCTCCTGTTTTGAAACCAGATTTTGACTTGAGTAGAAGTCAGCTTTAGAATATTGGCGAGGTGGTCCCTCTCTGGTGCAGAAAGGTACCTCTGCTGTTTGAAGCGCCGTTCCAGCTCAAAAACCTGCGTTTGAGAAAATAGCACGCGAGGTTTTCTGCGCAATCTTTGCTTTGGCTTGTCTGAATAGGTATTGTCATTTTTCCCATCACAACCCATCGAATCGTCAAGAACCATACCTGCAATAATTAGAAATAGCAATGTTAGACACATACCTTCATTGGAAAACTGCCTAGTGAAAAACTTCCCACTGGGCACAGACGTCAGTTCACCTTCTAGTTCCGATTTACATTTGGTGGAGTGGTCAACTAACGTGAAATTAACAAACACATTCACCATGTCATTGGATTTAGGTTAAAAGTTGGGTAAAAAATAGGAAATGACCTTACATTGAAGACTTCTTGCAAATCCAATCAGTTTCCACGTTGATTCAACGTCATCCCATTGTTTTTTGGGGTTGAAATGACGTGGAAACAACGTTGATTCACCCAGTTTTTGCACAGTGGGTTAGGCCTATTTCAATTGAAATTGCTGCGTCACATGCACTCCGTATTAACTGCATTACGCATTATGCAGATCAGCAATGTCACAATATGAAGCTCACACGGAGATTAATTTAAATGTGGTGAGAAGGTAAATTCATTACCCTTTACTAGCCTTTACTTTCTCCTATAGGTAGGCCTCGTCATTGCCATTAATTTATATTTGGAAAACATTTTCAAAATAGGAGGTAGCTAGTTTATATTTAATGTTGTGCATGCCTATTAAAATGCCAATCAGCAGTAGAAACAATAGCAAAGCATCGTACCCGCACACCTGCTTGGTTAACAAGCTGCGGGATGAGGCTGTAGAAATGTAACCATTCTCAAACTCATAGACAGAGCTATGGATGTAAAGACTGACAATCCATAAAATAAACATTACAGTTTTAACAATGTTTTGAGGCTATATAGTGTTTGCTTACATTTACTTTGTTTAGAGACATTGGAGTAAAACAAGCTTATATTTTTGGTTCTGATAGGGTACGACAGTTGAACCAAACTCATGAGGCACCAATATGTTATATTCTTCAATAATCAATGGGTACATATCATTAATTTATAAGTACAAAAATGAATGTAGCAACAGCTCATTGCCCCTTTAAAAAATGTTGATAATATTGTTCATGAAAATAGATTTTGGTGTGGCATGAGGTTGAGAGACAGGCTGTCATGCAGCATCAAGAGGCAGGATTGGGGCCAATTCCATATAGCTTAATTCAGGGTGTACTTCAGTTTGTTTCAAAATGTTTTTTTTTTTTTTTAGTTTTTACATTTTAATTCAGTTCTTGAATTGACAGAGCCCAATCGAATATTTTTTTTTCTGAAATATCTGTCATTGGATGTCAGCGCGGCGTGTTTTAACGACATCGTTTTAATTTACCTGTGTCCCCATTTGTCTCCTCCTCAGCCGCTGAACTACAACTGCCCCTCAGGATGTCAATGTCCTCCGAACTCAGGCTGCATTTCATCTGTGTTGCCCCCGAGAAGCACGACTTATCCTGACTGTCAAGTAAATCGAGGCTCCGAAGTGCACTGTGCATGCGCTGCAGAGACATCTGTGCGTCTTGATCTGGATAGAAGAAACCTTGGTGGGGGTGATGTTGCTGCTCCATCTTTAGAATATCCTTCACCGAGAATGGCGTTGAAGTCACTGGACTGGGAAGCATCACTAGTTTATACACAGGATTATTTTTAAGACAGACAAATGTGTAACTGCACAGTTTCAGCGTGGTCAAATGAAATCAATCATACAACAGATATTAGCGATGCTCTCCAAATGTTCTTCAATAGGGATGTAATAATTCCTTAGATCTAGGTGAGTTGATGAGCACTGTCTGAACGTCAACCTGGTCTCAGTATCGTGTGTAGTATCATCAGGGCATACCTTTCAGCACTCCAAGAAACCGTCTCCAAACTGCCAATAGCCAAGTGTGTGATGCGCTTGTCTCATGCACTTTAACCACTCCTTTATCTCATCTTACACGGTGACACGAGACATCTCACTTTATCTGGGTAAGGATGGACAGAATGGGGGTGGGGTGCGAGGATGGGAAGTTATTAGGCCTACATTTTCTCCTAGCTATTGAGGATGATGATGATGACGAAGAAGAAAGTTTGGCTGTTGGACACTCTTAGATAAAAAGTTTCTGGATAGAATCAAAAAGGGTTCTATTGCTTTCTTCATATATGGCACCCCTAAATGTTCAATATATAACCCTTTTGTAGGGTTCTTTGATCAGAACCCTAGGGATTCTTCTTCACTGAACCAACTGCTTTGGATCGGCTGGTGTCTAGCTGAACTCGGCTAGGCGAGTTCAGCTAGAACTCGGCTAGGCGAACCGAACGAGTGTGCTCGCATACCTTCGCTAGAAAATTTCGAAAAAGTGGCAATAGTAGACTACTGTTTGTCCCATCTTGAGACACCATAGCCAGTATACACTTCCTCAAAACAGTCAGAATTTATCTAAGATAACTCAAGAAATCTGTCATTGATTTTGACGCTTTTGCCAAGGAGATGCGTAATTTTACATCAAACTAAGATGTTTGGTGCAGTATTTCTGAAGTGAAAAAACAGGAATTGTCTATTGACAATGACAACAAACTCTTCATTGAAGAATCTCCACCGTTGACCAATAACCGACGAAGGGCGTAGACTTAAGCTCCAGAACTTCTGCTTGCCTTGAGAAAACATTTATTGTACAGGAACAGCTGAAAAAACCCTTGCCGAAGACCAAAACGAACAAAAACGTCACAAAATGTCGTCAGAATATATGCATTAACTGACCCGATCTGTTTCGGATGGGAAGCATGCTGAATGAAGCCTTTAGGGGTACAATATATGAAGCAAGACAAGCATATATTGTTTTCTAAGAGTGTATGATATAGACATCATAACTGAGATTATTGCAGAGGAGTTTAGGCTGATTGCGTTTTAATAGGATTTTAGGATTTGAAGCAGACGTGCTTCTAATATCAGCCGCAGCAAACTAAATTCAACTCGCAGCTGCGATAACTATCCATAACCACATGGACTGCATGATGCCAAACCAGTGGCTCTCTATTCATGAGCTTCTGTTGAGACAGGGTAGGTTACTCAATTGTTGTTCAGGTCTTCATGGTTGAGTGATCTTGCCCGGCAAGGTGGATGTCGCTCAGGTTTACACTGATGCTGACTTCCAACGACCTATTAGTATGCTTAGGCCACAACAAACAGTAACATTACACCTAATGTTGTGGAAGTGGAGAGGCCGCGGCGCCAGCCTGCAATGCTTGGCTAATGCTGAGACGCGCCGGAAGAGAAAAGAGAGACCAGGGTTTAACATTAATGAGCTCTTCCACTGCCCCAATGTAATAGACAGGTTAGAGTCTCAATTCAATTTCCATCTCATCTAATGCAGGGAATGTGAAAAGTAAATAATGAAGACATTAACATATTTTAGCCGAATGCGTGAATGGGATATAAATTAGTTGACCCCAACGTCCAGAAGCTTTGCAATGCCTCCTACATTTTTCCTAAATTAAGAAGAGCTTGCACATATGAGATCTTATGATTTTAAACCAAACTTTCCGTTTAAGTCCAACAAGAGGAATTCAAATAGGGTACCGGCAGTAGCATAGATGCATAGCCCACAGCTGCACATGTTTCTTTCATTTATTTATCAGTCATGACAATCGAAATCGTCAGTAATAAAGTCGAAATGCTTACAGTATATTCAGACTAAATAATTACTTATAATTTATGCATACTTTCCCCCAATCCATACCCAATCTATTTCTCGACAATTTATCAAACGTAATACATTGTTCCATGTAGGCCTTCCTGACCTTTATCAAAACAAGTTGGAAATGACTAGTACAAATAATCGAAAATACTACTTCATATGTTATGTGTATGTATAGGCTTACTGTTTTAGCCACTCATGATGCCTGCTGGGGCGGCAGGTAGTCTAGTGGTTAGAGGCAGGTAGTCTAGTGGTTAGAGGCAGGTAGTCTAGTGGTTAGAGGCAGGTAGTCTAGTGGTTAGAGGCAGGTAGTCTAGTGGTTAGAGGCAGGTAGTCTAGTGGTTAGAGGCAGGTAGTCTAGTGGTTAGAGGCAGGTAGTCTTGTGGTTAGAGGCAGGTAGTCTAGTGGTTAGAGACAGGTAGTCTGGTGGTTAGAGCGCTGGGCCAGTAACCGACAGGTTGCTAGCTGACAAGGTAAAAATGTGTCGTTGTGCCCCTGAACAAGGCAGTTAACCCACTGTTCCTAGGCCGTCATTGTAAATACAAATTTGTTCTTAGCTGACTTGCCTGGTTAAATAAATAAAAACACGATTTTATTAATACAATATAGAATTCGACCCAAGTCAAAGAATATTATATGTTCCTGTCAACAGTTTAGTGAAATATATTTGACCAATGCTTTTTTTTTAGTTAATATTTTTAGACAATTTGTAGTGGTAGAAAATATTAATTTAACTGTTTTAAATCAGATTTATTGACCAGCTGCACCAGTTTATCAAAACTCTCAATTCCTGTTTACTTGCAGGATTGTCTCCTCGTTTCACGCGTCAGTGTCTTTTCTAAGAGGAATATAAACCTGTCAATGCATGTTTGAAATAAATGTCTGCGTGATCGAAGCACCGTGTGTTTTAAGGGAACTTTAAAAATTCACTTGTCATTCACTCAGATTTTAGGATAATTTTTCTATAACAAGAATACAATATGAAAAAGTATAACCAACTTTATTATGAGGCACAGGCCTGGGGCACAATTGTGATGACACATTTTTTTGGGGTGGATCATTTTAAATGAATGATATATACCCATTGATTGTTGTAGAATATAACTTATAAATGCTGCATGAGCTTAGTTCTACTATTATCATACCCCATCAGAACCCAAAATATAAGCCTGTTTTACTCCAATGTTTATAAACAATGTAATTGTAACCAAACACATGTTAAAGGTATTATTTTGATATGATGGTCTGTCAGTCCTTGCATCCATAGCTCAGTCTATGAGTTTGAGAGTGGTACATTTCTCCAACCCCATCCCTCCCTCATCTGCTTAACAAACACAGTGGTGGGGTGTTCGCTTTGTTATTGTTTGAACTGTAGACTGTCCTTTTAAGTTTAAAATAGCTGAATTCAAAATGAGGCATTCATAAATCAAATAACAAAATCCCCTTTTCTATTTAACCAATAACATTAGGTAAAAAGGTTTGTTTGACAAAAGTTGTTTATTTGGAAGATTTTGGCACATTTCATGTAATACACTGTAACTAGTAACAAGCAAGCAAAAACTTCAAAGCTCCTTTACTGCAATTCATGTAGCAACTCTATAGGCATACATTTCAGCTGGGAATTGTTTGGAATGTTTCGAAGGCAGACGGTAGGCTACCTTGGGGATTTCAAGGTGTCCAGTTTGATGACTAAATGACTTAATGACACCCCACCTGTGTTCTGTGAACGCTTGGAGCTGATTAGCCTACAGAAGGCAGTGCTCTCTGAGTCTCTGCAGCTCCTCTTCTCTTACAGCACAACCTCCCCTCTTAATCCCATCAATTGTCCCATCACTGTAACATAAGAAGCCAGTTAAGTAACGTTTACCACAAAATACCCTAATTAATCATACTCCAAAATAGGGAGATGATAGCAGCTGAAAGGAGAGCTCGACTCATCCTCCATTGACTTAAGCAGAATCCCCTCTCTCATGACCAATTTGTCACCAAAGATCTTCATCAAAATGTTATGTGAGATTCCCATCCATGAGAGTGAGAATAATTACTATTGGCACAGCTTACAGTAGGGCTTCTGACGTTTACCATGACAGGCTGTGACTCTCAGACTGATAGTTTAGGGCTGGTTAGTCTGGGTGTGCTGGATGGACCTCTGCTCTGTGAGATGGTGCAAAAGTCTACTTTTGGTGTGGAGGTGGAAATGATTAATTTGCCAGTAGCAGACTAAGCTATAGTCTTCTTGCTCCTCACTGGTGTTACGTTACGTACAGCGCTTGTGTTTCCCCCTTATTTTCTCAGGTTGAGTCTTGTACTGGAGGCAGGAATTAGCGATCTCCACTAGATGGGCCAGCTGCAAAGTCAAAATTGTCTATATTGTAAAAATACATGCATTTTTTGGCTTTTTGGTCTTAATGATATGGTTAGGGTTAGGCATTAGGTTTAGCAGTGTGGTTAAGGTTAGGGTTAAGGATAGGGTTAGGTTTAGAATCAGATTGTATGACTCTGTGGCTGTGCGAGCTAGTGACTACTCTGCAGAGCTGCCTCCAGAACAAGAATCATGATGAAAAACGCTAACCTGCATTATTTTCACAACTTCTTTATAAAGAAGTTAAAGTTAGAGCGTTCACAGACTTCCCTGGAGAGGAATCTCATTGTAGCTTTGGGAGATGGGGGAGGGGACAGAGGATACAGGGATCTGCTTCTCGTCAAGGAAACAGCCACTCTTCTCCATTGCTGCTAGGCAGAGGTCTCAACAGGCGCCAGCCCCAAACCTCCTTTAGTGCTGTCACTCACCGTAGATCCCTTTCCCTTGTAGGGTTCCTCCTGCACTCAGTGCACTATATACACCACACGCTCTGCACCTGAGATGCGTCTGTCACTGGCCCCCTACACTGGCAGCCAGCCCTTATGGAGATTTATATCTGTATCTTGTCTGCAAACATAGGCTGCATTCACACAGGCAGTCCAATTCTGATATTCTTTTCACTAATTGGTATTTTGACCAATCAGATCAGCTCTGAAAAAGATCTGATGTGATTAGTCAAAATACCAATTAGTGGAAAAAATATCAGAATTGGGCTGCATGTGTAAACGCAGCCATAGAAGCTTAAATGTGTGCAATTTATATGGCCATGCTTCTCTGTGCTCCAAAATCAGATCTTCTCAATGTGTCTCGATGGTACTTCCTTTGATATTGATGTGTTAAGAATGTTGTGTTCATTTAATTAACCTCCATACTAACTTCATGAAACATATCTTTATGGTACATCAATTACGAGATAGTTAATGAGAATGTACATGGTGAAATGGTAATTACACGTTAATAACCCAAGAGTAGGGCCATATGGCACCATTTGGTACCAGTAGTAGTTACCAGTTGTGTAGTTTTATTTGAAGTATAACAGAAAGTATTTGTTATCAAACCATTTCCTTTTAGACACTAATGGAAACAGTTGGATACATTATTAATTGTGCAACCACTAGATGTCTCTGTAAGACTGGCCTAATATGAACTATGTCTCCAAATTCTCTTGAGAGTACAGCAGTCCTGTACCTACAGGTAACTGACAAAATAAAGGAAACACTTAAATGAGGGAGTAAATGAGGGATACAAAGTGAGGGATACAGGTGTGGTTCCTGAGTTAATTCAGCTATTAACATCCCATACTGCTTAGGGTCATGCAGTGTATATAAAAATGTTCAGTTGCCTACCATGGCTGGGAGAAGAGATCTCAGTGACTTTGAAAGTGTCGACTCAAAGGAGCATAGTGGGTTTAAAATTGTGTGTGCGTGTGTGTGTGTGTGTGTGTGTGTGTGTGTGTTTCGGTCACCAGATCTCAACCCAACTGAACACTTATGGGAGATTATTGAGTGGCGCCTGAGACAGCGTTTTCCAGCAACAAAACACCATATGATGGAATTTCTCATGGAAGAATGGTGTCTCATCTCTCCAATAGAGTTCCAGAGACTAGTATAATCTATGCAGAGGAGCATTGAATCTCTTCTGGAAGCTGGTGGTGGCTCATCGGCCTATTAAGACACTTTATGTTGGTGCTTCCTTTATTTTGGCAGTCACCTGCATGTCAAATATCTTTTTTATTTAGCTTGACTGATGTGCAGAGTGGGCGCAATTAGGGACTTCAACATGATTCGATGGTTAATTGTGTACAGGCAAGCTAAATCAAGCACACCTTAAAACTTCTTAGGGCTGGGGCCTCCCGGGTGGCGCAGTGGTCTAAGGCACTGCATCGCAGTGCTAGCTGTGCCACCAGAGATTCTGGGTTTGAGCCCAGGCTCTGTCGCAGCCGGCCGCGACCGGGAGGCCCATGGGGCGGCACACAATTGGCCCAGCGTCGTCCGGGTTAGGGAGGGTTTGGCCGGCAGGGATATCCTTGTCTCATCGTGCACTAGTGACTCCTGTGGCTGGCCAGGCGCAGTGCACGCTGACCAGGTCGCTAGGTGTACGATGTTTCCTCTGACACATTGGTGCGGCTGGCTTCCGGTTTGGATGTGCATTGTGTCAAGAAGCAGTGCGGCTTGGTTAGGTACGGGAGTTGCAGCGATGAGACAAGACAGTAACTACCAATTGGATACCACGAAATTGGGGAGAAAAAGGGGGGTGAAAAAAAAATATAATAATACCGAAATAAAAAAAACTTCTTAGGGCTAGGTGTCCCGCTCGTTCAACTTGCAGAGAAAGGAATCTGAAAATCTACCCCTAAACTTTCTTTTAACAAGTCAAAATACATTTCTATTTACTCCTCAGATACCCTAAAATGTAATCAAACTAGAAGTATGTTCAACTGATTTTAGCATGTGCGTAATGTCTTCATGGCGCACGCAAACACGAATTTCCAAGACTGTGTCCCTCTACTAAAACTGATATTTCTTATTCGTTTTTGAAGTTACAATCCTGAAACCTTGAACATAGACTGCTGACACCCTGTGGAAGTCATAGGAATTGCATCCAGGAAGTTAATTTTCAATATGACCTTTCTCTTGCATTTCTAAGAGGATGGTCTCTCAAAAAAATAAAACTTCCGGTTGGTTTCTCTTTGGGTTTTATCCTACCATATCTATTGTGTTATATTCTCCTACATTATTTTAACATTTCTACAAACTTCAAAGTGTTTTCTTTCCAATGGTTCCAATTATATGCATATCCTGGCTTCAGGGCCTGAGCTACAGGCAGTTTACTTTGGGCACGTCATTCAGACAGAAAGTGGAGAAAAAAGGGGCCAGCCCTAAGACGTTTTTTAAGTATTTGGTAGTATTTGACATCAGAAAATACTTAAAGTAAGCACAAAAGTGATTTTTCATAACTGCATGTACAAGAGGAGGCTGGTGAAAGGAGCTATAGGAGAGCTGGCTCAATGTAATGGCTGGAATGGAATTAATGGAACAGAGTCAAACATGTGGTTTCCATATTTTTGATGTGCTTGATACCTTTCCGTTTATTCCATTCAAGCCATTACAATGAGCCCGTACTCCTATAGCTCCTCCCACCACCCTCTAGCATGTACTTATACTAGCCCCTTTTACAGCATGTTATTCCACTGGTAGTGCCCTGGTACAAGATCTCAAGCAAGGCTTGGAAAACATCCCCATCTGGTGGTAGTGGTGAGACATGTGGCAGGTTCTACAGTTTTGTGTGGATGTAGACCTAAAAGACCTGGTCTTTCCCAACTGGTCTTTCCCAACTGAAATCAACTGGATCTTGTAGTTACTAAACCAGCTGATTTTGATAAGGGCCATGTCTGAATAAAACCTTGGGAATGCTGATAGTAATGTAGATGGATCCATGGTAACAGACAGTGTTAGTTCACTCCATTGTTATTAACCAAGGTTTACTGAGACCCAGATATTCAAGAGCCTGCTGGTGTGGTACAGAGAGGGTACAAAATAGGCTATTGTTAGGATATTATATTGAAACCTTGAGTTAATTTTCAAACTAAAAGGTATATGGGTGAAATCGTTTGATGGATTAGGATGTGCAATATGTATTGTAATAAGAATGACTAGATTGTGCAGATCATGAAGACAGTGAAATTACACTTCAATGTTTGAAGTGAAACTGATTGGAATTTATCGATGTGTTCAATTACATCGTCATCCTCATTCCTTTGAGAGAGAGGCCAAGGGCACAATTCGTTCAAACCCTTTATATATACAGTGCCTTGCAAAAGTATTCACCTCCCTTGGCATTTTTCCTATTTTGTTGCATTACGTTGTTGAATTAATTAGGATCCACGTTTGTTGTATGGCATATATGATTACTTAACTATAGCACACTGTCCTCCATCCGCTTTTTCTTCATCTATCTTTAGTTAAATTCAATCTCATTCTTGTCCCTGGGTATTTCCCCAGTCAAATGAAGGGATTGTGGAGAGATTGCCTGTTGGATATAATCCTCCACTGCTCTTCTCAGTCATACTCCATTTCACTGCACATCTGATTTGTCACGCTGCCGATGAATATGTAAAGTTTTATGGGAAGAGAAAGACATAATGAATATCTAATGCAGAGGGAGAAGCAGGATCTGCTTACCGCATTGATAATAGTGCAATGATCTTATCACATTGTTGACAGACAGTGTACAGATATTTTGGAGGCATGGTGGCCAGCCTAATGATGTTAATGAAGAGTAATTACATGTAATTCTTCCAAGATAGATTATATTTAATCTGCCACATTTCCTAACATCAAATCCGTGAGAATATATTGGAGGGGTTGCAAGAGGGTTGAGCTAGATGATCTGTGACATTCATCCATCATCTGTTTTAAAGGCATGGTACAATAGGCCTCTAAGAAGACTTGCTTTTCTGTTCATGGCTTTATCAAGCGAGTGCAGAATGCCCACTCATCTCACATGTTGAGTAAGGTGTGCGGAGCACCTCTAGACAAAATACATGTGCTTTATGTCCATTATGTATTTTTCTCCAGTGAAGAGAATGCCCCCCTGTGGTCAGATGCAACCCCACCAGTAAATCTCTGCTTTGATTGTCTCCTCGCAAACGCATGACGTGTTATCATAAAAGACTAATAGAGAAGTACATTTTTGTTCCAGGGAATGGTCCTGCCTTGCACTTGGATTCCTTTAAGGATATTAAAAGCCCCAATGCAGTCAAAAACTAGATTTTCCTGTGTTTTATATCATATTGTAGAATAGCTGATGTAACTAACACTGTAAAATTGTGAAAACATGTCCTGATAGTTGCTTGTTGAAAATACAATCTACACAGTACCTTCCAATCAGCAGGTTTGCATGGGTGGTAGTTTTGGCTTTCAATGGTGACATCACCATGTGGTATATTGGTTAATAGACCAATAACAAAGAGAGTTCCAAATTTCTTTGCCAATAATAGCTCAAACACACCGGTAGGATTGTCAAACTTTTGCCAGCTGACAGTACTTAGCACCTCTGAACAGTGTCGGCAGTCCATCTCTTTTGTGTTCACACAGCAGTCATCAGCCACTCAGCCTGCAACCAGAAGTTTGCAGTTATTCTACAATTACTGCATTCAAAATACCACATATGATGGCATTTACTACACTTTTACTGCAGTTTCTAAACTGCAATATTTTTTTGTAAGGGCAGTTGCGTTGTTTGGCTATGCATTTGCTATGCATTTAGTGTTGTGTGTATTGTGCTGCACTTGCCACCCCATTTGTGTCATATGAAGTGTGCGTGACTGCTTTGCTCAGTTAGCAAGCTAACCTTAGCTAGCTAGCTTGTAGCTAACTAATAAGCTAGTGCACTCTATAAAACCAAACAAAAAATCATTCTTCATGCACAAAACTCTGAAGTTAGACGTGAAAGATGTAGACTTGCTCTAGAAAAAAATATGTATTGCTTTAGTTAGAACAATTCTGATAAAAGGGTATGGATTAGACTGTAAAAAGTGCCACTACCTTTTCCTTTTTCTTGTCACTCCTGTCAGAGATTCATGCTCTCTGATTGGCTCAAAGTCAAGTTGTTGGCCACCGAGGAGCATTGCGATTCTACAAGTAGAAACATCAGGTTCATTGGTACCAGGTCGGTATGCAGCAGGTGAGTCTTTTGTTCTAGCAGTAAAGGGAACGGCCTCCTACTGTGAAAAGTACCTACCGGCAGTCTATCGGCAGTCAGAAAATTCTTGCTTGAGAAATATTTATTTCCTAAAAAGCAATTTTTGTCCATTTTGATGGAAATCTATTACAGTAAGGTACTTAATTGTTGACCAGAATTGTTTTCAGATTGATATAAAAATGGCTGAATTGGGTCTTTAAACATCTAGACTTGTAGTAAAAGAGGCTAGTGCACTGCACTGTGCAAGAGAATGGGCTGATGACTTCCATGTGAGTGCCTCTTTAAAAGCAGAACATGTTGGAATTACTCTATGCAGAGAAGCTGCATCACCTATCCCTGGGACTGGAGTGCTGCTGATGAGAAAGCCCTACAGGACTCTTCCAAATTGGCATGAAATTATATCTGCCTCTGACTGAGATAGCGGTCATGCAGCCACTTGCGTACCGCTCTCTCTTTTCCTGGGGCACTCCAATGATACAGGCACTTTGCAGTTTCAGCTCGTTTGTGCTCAAGTTTAAGAAAGTTAATTTTCATAAGGACATGCTCTATTTGTCCTTGTTTCCTACTTCATGGGTCCTAGCAGATTTGTCACAGCCAGAAAGCACTGAGGAGATATCGCTGGCTTGTGTAATATTCTATGGTATTGGTAGCAAGCTTCCCTATTCTGAATCAGACTTGAGATCAATATTGGCCATTGTGATATGCACATCTACTCTCAAGTGATGGAACTGCTTGTAATATCATCAGACAAATAACAACTCATTACAGTGGAATTATTTATAGATATTCACTTGCTAATAATTGCACTTCTTTTTCAGATTTGAAGTTTAGATGTACAGTATATGTTAGCAGAACAAAGTTTACATGTTAGTAAAATGAACGCAGTCAACACATTTGATATCATATGCCAGATATGATAATAGTTTATTTCTAATCAGCAAAGACACACAGATGATACATTTGTATCTTTCATAAGTTTCAGCACAGAGAAAAACCCCATACATATCTACAGTATGGGTATATATGTAGATGAGTATGTATTAAAGTGCAAGTGATTTACAAGGATCAATCATGCTTAACATACAGTAGCTACTGTATTAGGAACTTCAGCAAGCAATCTCCTCAAATGTCTTACTGATTCATTTCATCTACGAATTTGAAAGTAAAGTAACTGTCACTACGATTAAGATGTAATTCTTATTAATCACCCCAGTAGTTTTAATTCTGGCAAAACATGTATACTGTATTTATATTGATTTCAAGTCTTGAGAAGAACGAGTACCATGAAGTTCCAGAGTTCAGGGAGCCCAGTCCCCAGCCTGCCCTAAAGTATAGTGTATCAAAAGAAACTGCTGCTGACGATTTCACTATGGATAGATTTAGCTATAGATCTAGCTAATAATCCAGTAGGCCTCCCACCAAAATTCACCCTAATCTTGACTTGCAACAAATAGCGTAGCCCTTTCCTGCAGTCAAATGACCAAATCGCCGCCCTCTGGTGGCCTCATGGGTGGAATTATTCATATTTGTATAATTCATAAACATTTCTTTTTTTAACGCATAAAATCTGGTGTTTCTTTGCAAACGGTTTTGTTATATTTCAGTATTCTGTGATGTATACAAAGTGTAATATTGTGATGCAAACTCCAAATGTAATACATTTCAACTCTATATCTGACATGGTACAGGTGTCTTCATTTTTCAAGCCCATAACCATGTGTGTGAGGTGTATACTTTTGTTTCAAAGGGTGCGTTCGTAAATCCACTCTGGCTATCTACGCCGATATCCGGGAACTCTTGTCTGAGTGTGCAAGAGCGCAGAATAACTGAGCAATTTATGACCGGTGTCAGTAAATGTTGGCAAAAAAACGTTATTAAATTGTTGCCAGCAGCACAGTTAGTCAACAATGCTCTACATAACATGAAAACCACCTCTGCTAGGGCTAGTAAAATGGTCAGAGTGAGGTTTTCTGTCATTTGTGTCTGGAAGTAGCTAGCAAGCAAGCCAACTTCAGCCAGTTAGCTTGGGTGCTTAAGTGCAGTTGTGAGGTCAGAAAGCTTGGATCAACCCTACTCCTCGTCCAGAGTGTGCAGTGTGTGCTCTGAAAAAGCTATGAATTTACGAACGCCCAGAGCGCACTTCAGAGTGAATTTATGAACACATCTAAAGTAGATTTGTTTAAGACTACCAAGAAACACTGTGTGACCCTGATTTAGCCCACTGCACTAAAAGGCTAATGAACAAAACATGTCTTGAAATAACAAAATATGATTTGTAAGTCTGTTAATTTAATTCTCAGACTTTCATACACCACCTTTAAACGAAAACACACATTCTAAAATACGATAATGAACCATCTAGGTTTGGGCACATCCTCATTAGAACAGACATTCAATATAAGATACATTCTCTGAAGTTACCCAGAACTTGGATGTATAAGCATAGTCTCAAGGGAGAGGAAATAAACAGAATACCATTGGCATATATTCACTGCAAGCAACATTCAAAGAAATGTACAAATTCCAGAAGAAGTGCCAAACTGAATGTAAATGTTAAAATGCAAGTATACAGATTGATGCCAGGTTCTGTGAATGGGTTTTTACCAAAGATATCCAAGTAAATGTTTTAGGGGGAAATTATAATCCATCATACAAGGGAGCAAGCTATTCTTTAGCAGCAACTGTTCTGGATTTGTCCAGCTATTACAGACACAGAGATATTAACAGTACAGAATGGACGTAGCCCCAACCCATCACAAGTGTTGAACGATTCAATGGCCCTTTAGTGGTCATAAGAGATGCAAAGTGCACATGTAACATAAGTAATACAGCCTTATCATTTCTGAGGGATTTTTTTCCTTACTTTTTATTTTGAATATACACTATATTGCTACTAAAAGCAAGATATTATATCCCAAGAAAAATACTAAACAAAAAACAATTCAACAGAGACCACAGCAACAAACCCAGCAACAGAAAGGGGGAGTCCAGGGGCACATTGCATTGCCTGCTACTTCACTATAAGTATGGGAGCAAATAAGCTGCTGCCACATATATTCAGCATCAACTGGCTTTGTTTGTGACAAAGGGCATGTTTGTGTGTTACCGTGAATCCTCCATATAAGAGATTATTGCATAGGTTTGTGAGTTCCTAACATTTCAAATGATTTGGTATTGTAAAACCATCACATCTCTTTAACGTTCTTTTCCCCTATTGTACGTCTCCCTCAGCCAGGCATGTGCACTGTGAGAATACACTGCTCAAAGTCTTATGAATTAACCTCCCTCTATTGAAGCACTTATGGAGTTATGTCACTAGGGTAACCTTTCTGAGAGAAACATTATTTTGCATGATGTTAAGAATAGATTCAGCAAATGCTTTGCAGTTCCGTCTTCAAGTTTAGCTGTTTGTTAAATGTACAATGAATGGCTTGACCACAATTTCTCTCTACCTTTATAACATTATTAACTGGGTTTGGAAATTAAACACAAAGTCCCCTTGCAACAGTACATAAGTGACAATGTTGTTCCCCTATGTCCAGCACAGAGTCATACAATGGGTCCTATTCAGTCAACAGAGCGGAAAGTGTGGAGAGTGGCAGATACTTTAGTATTTGATCATGAGCCCCCATTGAAATAGGAGCCATGACCAAACTGCACTTTAAAATTGTATATCTGTAACTAAAACTACAGCAACATCATAAAATAACAACTTAAATAATATAGTAGGAAAATAAATATCAATATTATACCAACAAGGCTTTTAAATAGTCATTATCAACACTGGAAGTCAGTGTGTATGATCCAACCCCTCTGTGTCATATTCACCAGGGAGAATGTTGTTCATCAGTCCAAGGGGGTGACCTCTATCAATCTCAGGGGGTCCCCGCTCATAAGTTACACTGCTGGTCCATACTTATTGTAAAATGAGTGTTTCAGGACAGAACATATGTAGTTGTATCTAAACAATGCTATATTCTCTGGTATAGACGTTAGCTACACACCTTCCACCACATTTAAGTCTGTTTTGAATAACATTTTGGGTGGCTTCAAATTATTTGGTCGGTCTAAAGTAGCTTCCTGCGCAAAGTTGATTAGGATTGCTCTCATCTGAGGGACACGCCTCTCTCACAGAGCTGGCTGTGGCCATCTGAGACTAATAATGAATAAATAAATGAATCCTGTTTGTGTCAGTGACTATGTGACACTGATTTATATAGCACACTCATTTTACTAATCTCATCATAATATAGAAATATCTCACAAACTGTATGAAACATCTATTAATAATTATCTATTGATGAAGATATTGTTGACTTATCAATTGATATTCTACTAATGGATGCACATTTGAATATTGCAACCAACATTTTTTTGGGAACACTTGTGCTCAATAGATATGAACCATACCTGCAGGTTTATGTTTGAAATCCTAGACAGAAAACTTAGAGGGACATCATCCTCACTAGGCTCTCGGATGATACTTGGTTCTCAGATGATACTATATCAAGTATGGAAAGTGAACAGGGATGAACAGGGCCAAGTTGTGGTGCTACAATAACAACATGTTCAATGAACAAACAGTGTGAGTGATAAGAGTTAGGAAATAGTTTAGGGGAGGGGATCCTCTCAAACCTAAGGTACAATGTATCTCACACAACAACTCAAACTTTGATATTAAACATACTTGAAACACATTGGCTATTCTCTTAGAGGTGCATGTTATTTTCCAGCCTGGAGAGGAATGATTCTTAAATACCCAAGTGAAGAGACATCTGTTAGCTTGTTTATGAGGGGTGTGTGTAGTTTCTGGATCTGAGTGGGAGTTAGGAGCTGTCACCAGTGGCACGCTTCTTGCCTAAATGGCTGGCAGAGTCTCTGTTGCGTAGACCAGGCTGGATCTTATACATGTGTGGACCCATGGACCACTGCAAACTCCCACGGCCCTCCACTCCAGTTGGAACGGCAGCAGCAATAGCAGCAGCAGCCGAGGGGCAGGGCTTGTTCTGCAGCAGCTGGAAGAGAATGGTCATCTCTGGGCCAAGCCTGGACACCATACTGGCCCTCACCAGGTCCACAGTCTCCTCATCACAGTCCATCAGGCTCTGGAGGAGCTTACCATAAAACCTACAAGAGAATGCAGCATGCATTTTTGTTGCTGTACAATTTCAAAGTATGTTTTGGGAGCCCACTGAAATATATTTGCTTCAATAGAGTGAGTATATCAAATACATAGCTTTTGTTGTACTAAGATAAAGTTAAATAGAAATGGAAGCCCTTTGACCCACGTTTTCTAGGAACTCACCTGTTGGGGAAGTGGCTTGGGAGCTGTGCCACCTCTCCGATGGCATCTGGGTTGATGCGGGCGATAGTGCAGATATCCAGCTTGCTGTAGCACTCCTCCTGAACCTCTGAGATCATTCTTTGGAAGGTGGAGCAGCGGCGGATGGTGGGGAACACCTTTGAGGTGATGCCATTGGCAATGCACTTGAGGCTCTCTTTCACAAAGGCTTTGCCCTGCACAAAACCACATATCATAGTAATACCACAGAACATGACTCAACTTCAGTTAACAGGTTTAATCTACTGCAACATATTGTGTCAGATTTGAAGAGAGGAAGAATGATCATACCTGAGTGTCAAATTTAGCTGCACTGTACAGAAAGGACTTGCAGATGTCGTGCATGCCATCTGTGTCACATGTGGAGTTCTCCAGACAGGCGAAAGCTCCACAGCCTACTTGGAGGGCACTGTTCAGACAGCGTGCCACGTCAGCTGTAGACACCGAGAGGGAAGGGATCATTAGGCTACCATATACCTCTCAACAAGAAATGAAAGATAATCAGTCTGTATTGGTTGTGAACCAAACAAGGAAGTGATCTGATGAGAATTTTCATGCATAGTTGATTCTATGCCGATATCATCAATATTCAGACAAATTACAACTTGACTAGTCACTGGACACGTCAAACCCTTTAAGACTGGGAGACAATTTAGGATAATTACATTTCCTCTTCCTGGGAAAGAATTTGATGGATATTCCAGCATTTTGCTTCTTGGAACAGACTTGTGACCAACTGCACCACAAATACGCGAAGGTCTCTTATGGAGTCATGGCATGTCACACCCACGCACACTGGTGCGAGTGTTGCTTATTCAGGATCAGGTTCTGCTGACTTTCACTTTTGGCACCAGACCCCTTGTTTCCATTACCATCATATGTGACAAGGCAATATTATTATGCTTAATTGGAAGGTGTGCCAAACCACCTGACACTCATCACCATGAACTGTGCACACTTAACAGTACAGTCAAGTACCCTGCCCTCCATGGGTCACTGCCCCATTCCTCAGAAACAGATCTAATGTGCCACATAAATATAGCCTCACACTTAATATTAAAGAGCAAGCTGATATACACAGCTGTGTAAACTACTCTGACGAGGCAAATATCTAAAGTATCCAGAAAACCCCCAAATGTCTTCCAATGAGTGCCTCTAATGTCCATTTAGTAAGACTGGGACAAGTTCATGGTAGGCATACAGCAATTGTGACAATGAGTTGATGTACTGTACCAGAAATGGATGCACTCTCATTCATTGAACCTTTTGGGTCCAGCCGAGCCCACACTGTAATTAACTAGCAAATCAGCAATGAATCGCTATGGCTGTCAAGCAGATAAGTGATCTCTATGTGGTACAACACTCTAATCACTAATCAAACTGTCCCTCCACCGTGTTTCTCTCAGGTCGTTAGATAATTTCCACATTCTGTGGATGCACGCATAGAAATATAGAAATTGTATTTCTAAAGATGCACACCCCTTGGGTATCTCTTATTGGTAGGAGCAAGGAGGCCAATGCTGCAGATACTTAGTCTGATGTAACCTCTGCATTGATTTAAATAACAAATAAGGGCTTAATGATCACACCTAGATAACACCTCATTCATTCCCTTATCTCCAAATTTAGGCCTTTCACTGCTCTGCTCATTTTATGGGACTGTTAATACAGCTGACTTTCTGAGAATGTAGGCTATAGAAAACCATCTCATATACACATTTTTGGAAAGAGTGCATGAGCATTTATTCCATCAACTAATTTACCGGTAAACAGAATACATGGTGGTAGACAGCCCCCTGCAATGTAGACCTAGGCCATTCATTATTTAGATTTTTTTATTGCTATTCAATATCGTCACTTTTAGGGGCCGTGCTTAGTTGAAAGATTTTATTTTCACTTTATTAATTGTAATTTGTGCAATATGTTACGAATTTGAAAAACGTATCATATTTTATGAATTCCAATTTTTTGTGGCTAACCTTAGCTAGGCGGCTAGGTGGCTAACGCTAACATTTGCTAAGTGGCTAACATTAGCTAAGCTAGGGGTTAGGGTTAGTGGTTTTGTTCATTCGGATCCCCATTAGCTTTAGTAGAAGCAGCAGCTACTCTTCTTGCAGCCCACCAAAAAAACATGACAAGTAACAAAACACTGATACACTGATAAACAAGGACAGTCACACAAATGTAAAATGCAATGATATACAAACAATACAACTAAAAAAGAATACAAATAATACAACAACAAAAAATCTGACTGTTAGAGTGTATCTGCTTGTGTGTCCCCTCACAGTCCCCGCCGTTCCATGAGTTATTTAATCTGTTTTTAAAAGTCAATTTTGCTGTTTGCTTGGTTATTGGAGATGGAAGAGAGTTCCATGCGATCATGGTTCTGTATAAAACTATGCCTTGCCATGAATTTGTTTTGGACTTGGGGACTGTGAAGAGACCCCTGGTGGCATATCTTGTGGGGTATGTATGGGTGTCTAGTTAAATAAAGGTTAAATAAATAATATAAATATATGGGTGTCTGAGCTGAATGTTATTTGATTATGTAGACAATTTTCATCACAGTAATATTTATCATAAAAACTAGACAAGATGCAGTACATTTCTTATCAACCCTCAATCAGGAAAGACTGACATGCATGTTGTTGATGGTAGTTCTGTATGTGCAGTTAAGGGCAAGGTGTGCTGCTCTGTTAGGAGTAGTTAGGTTAAAGGGTTAAGGTTAGGGTTAGCTAACATACTAAGTAGTTGCAAAGTGGTAAGTAGTTGCTAATTAGCTAAAGTTGTCCGTGGTGAGATTCGAACACACAACCTTTGGGTTGTTAGAAGTTTGCATTATACGCCAACCGATCTACCCTGACCAGCGACCCTACTTTTGTTTTTGCCTTAAGTAACCTTCCATGTTATATCATATGAATAAGTGTCCTGGATTTACATTTACTATGTTACGTCTAGTCTATGAGACCTGACTGGAATGAGTGGGTGGGGACGTACATCATGCCCAGTGGCGAAGCGTTATTCAGAGCAGGTTTGAGCCCCACCTGTTTAGCTAAAAAAAAAAAATTTAATTGCCTGTTTTGCATGCTATTTTGGCATTAATATGTGTCATGTATCAGTTTGCAAACAATGTAAAAAAACATAAATTGACTTAATAAAGCCACATACAAACATGGTCTCTTTTTGTTTTCTTGAGTAAGGCAGCTCCAAAATGCAGGTGTTTCAGCCTAGCTCAGTGCTTTCTGTGTTGGTGGGGCAGCCAGCGGAAAATACGGAGCGTAATGTTCTCTAGTTGCGCCATGATTGGCTCAGTGTTCTGTCACTCATGGGGACACTATGTCACCGCAGAATCTACGGGTAGAGCTAAAAAAATTCAAGCCCCTTGGGTGCTGCCATAGACTAACATTAGAAGTGCCCATCCATGAAGGCTCAATGTCATTGGCCACAGATAAAATAACGTCAAACCCCGTTATATCTTCCTTAGCTTTGATTGGACTGATCATGTCAACATCATACTTTCAAAATCTTAGCTAGCAAGCTAGACAAGCAGTCATGCATCAAGTCAGCAATCTACTGGCAAATCCTTTTCAATTCTTGTCATATGAAGAGAAATTATAGATAAAACGTATCGGTGCTCATTGGCCATAAACATTACACAAGTTGGAAAATCGCAAATTCAACAATTAGTGCTAATGCGCCACTGCAGCCCCGGGTTCGATTACAGGCTGTTTGCCCCACAAAGATTCACATGCTAAAATCGCCACTGATCACGCCACACATTGCACACTGTGCTTCTTTGAGTCTGGATATAACTCCTGGTCAATGGCCAACATTCTATCATCAAAGAAATGAACGTCTCCACATAGAGAAAGTTATAGGCCTCTAGTGGCCAAACGGCCATTTTAGCATGGGCAGCGCCATTGAGCGCTTCCATTTTAATGTAGTCAAGGATGGCTACAGGCTGCCACTTTCTTTCTTTTTTTTAGGAACTCAGTCGGTGTCTCAACTTACTGTTGAGAGTTAGAATAGTAAAATATACAGTTCGAAATTTGATTGTTCATCAACAGTTCTTCTCTTGTTTAGTCAGTCACTGACAGTCAGTCAGTTAGCTATGTCAGCTAACATTTTTTTTATTGGTAAGTTAGTCTAGCCAGTTATCTAAACTTGTAGTAATATTCACCGAATACCGACTGGGCACGCAGGGCACATGACCAGGGGTCCTGATCTTCAGGTGGCCCACATTGATTTTGTTAGTCATGCTCACTCAAAATGTGTAGAATTGCAGGAAATTATCTTTAAAACTGCCAACATTTCTATCCACCCCATGGCTAAAAGAGTAGAATTTCTGGAAATTAGATTGAAAAAATGCTAAAGTGTTTAGGGCCCCCAAAAGGCTAGAGCCGGCCCTGAATGTAGTCAACTGGGTGTGACTTCCAACTTCATTGGCTGATCCCTCCAAATCTCACTTAGGGCCCCCAAAAGGCTAGAGCCAGCCCTTAATGTAGTCAACTGGGTGGGACTTCCAACTTCCTTCCATTAGGAGGTATCAGCAAATCATGAAGAAGAAAAAAATAGACAACTTCAAAATGGAGATTGCCTCAATGGCGCTGCCCATGCTGTCACAGATGCTACAATGGCACAGATACAAAAATGAGTACTCTATCTATCTCTATGTGTTTCCACCCTCTTTGCTTTCACTTTGATAGGCCTATCCCCTTCAAGTTTGTTCTGGCATTAGGTGCTTCATTCATCCAGTCAAGACGGTAGCCAGTAGCCACAGGTGGGTGCAGTAGTCCGTATTTATTTAGCCTATAGCAATAGTATCTTCACTTTACACTGGTGACTGCTTTGAAGAATATCAATACATTTCAAATGTGATGGGTCCATAGTTTTTTCCAAACACTTGTAAATAATTTATTTTGTGGTAAAAAAAATATATCATTAACGGTGCGTAAAGCAATATTGCAGGTAGACTAATGTATGACATTTGCAACACTGAAACGACATTACTTGTTGAGCACGTGACAAAATCTATAAGCAAAACAAGTGTTTGTAATACAGTAAAGGAAGTGACCAAATAACCATTGATCCACACGATACAAGTGGGCTCATCTGCATCAATGCATTTCCATATCTGTCCTAAAAGAAATATGAATATCTCTCATGTTCTCTCCTCGGGTTTAACCAACCCACACGACCATTAATTCAAAGACATTTGTTCATAGACCATTTATTCAACATCTGATGGTGGTATACAGCTTTCAAGCACAGGTGTCAGTCACTGCGAAACTCGCACTCATCTGTTGCCGGTAAAACACCGGTAACGGTGAGTAACCTATCCTTGTTCGAGCTATTCATTATTCTGTCGATCAAGGCGTTCGTTCACTTGGAAACAGAGCTGCATATCATGAAATGGCAAACATTCCCCCTCATACTGTGCAGTGCATACAAGGTAATATAGGATTTAAAAAAATATGTGCATGAGAACACCCATCCGCTCAAAAATATGCAATATTGTAAAAGAGACTGTTTGTTACTTACAGGGGGTATTTGCTGAAAAGCGGGCTCTTCTGGGTGAATACGACTCGTTCTGATCCAGTTCATATGCAGATGCAATCAGCACCATTAGAAGAAAAAGTCCGGTCCTCAAAGGCATTGTTCAATAATCACTGATGATCTAACAAAATACAAATAGTGTTTCTTGCTTATCTGATTTATAGTTCATACAGCTCTGAAGATGCACAGTGCCGTGTTTTCAACAATGTAAATCTATTAGGTTACTAAGTAGGCTACCATCTACACAATGCGGCTTCCCTGGACCGTTCACTGATTTCTTTTGACGAGCATGACAGATAGAGCGCTGGTCTGCATGGGTTTATATCGGACTGCGCACACTACGAGTCTCCTGGTTAGCCCAATCAAAACACAGCATCCACGACCAGGCTTTCTCTCTCCACGACCATGCTTTCTCTCTCCAGTCGCCTAATTGATTGATCATTTTACTGTAGCGTACATTGAAATTCAACTAATGTGGTCTTGGGTAGCCTATTACGCGACAATGATAGCCTACACACATTATTATTTGAGTTGATAAAACAATGAAGCTTTAGTGCCTCTTGCCATCTCAAGTCAAACTGAGTTCATTAGCCTATTTATTCAGTCAAAATTGACATTCATTTATTGTTATAGTCAATGTCTTTCGGTGTATCTGTTCTCTTCAACCAACCTTTGACTGGCATATTCACTTGATTGATTGTTAATTATGTTTCTGTGCGCCATATGCAAACTTTAGTAAGCGTGAAATAGATTTAATGTTACCTGATGTTACCTGAACCCATGCAAACCAATACCATATAGGCCTTTTCTGCAATTTCCATTTGCTAAAATAGACTGGACAGATTGGTGGCAACATTGAGACTGGGTAAGTTCTCGACAACCAATGGCATGGTCCAGTCCAATTTATGTCAACACGAATGTATCAATTGCATCTTGAAACAATGCTCAATTACTTTATTATGTTTATGTATTGCCTACCGGAATGAATAGATGACATAATGTGTATACGTTATACTGCTTAGGCTAATAGATGTGATTTAATAACCTGCGATTTTAGTCAAATGGATTGCGCGCTTTGTCGTACATAAATGTCGTAGAAAAAATATCAACTGAAGTTATTCAAATGATTAGACTTTTATCGCATTGGCATTTTGCTGAACCATGCTCAATAAATGATACCATTGTTGGTTTAACGGATAGAATGTATTTAACATTGAGATAAACTACCTCATTATTGACATAAAGTATGTTATGAATGGATAACCATCATTGTTGACGTATTCCCTGCTTCGTGGCATGCCGGTGAGAGACTTAGCCAGGCACGGATCCAAACGAGTTGGAGCTACATGTGCCAAAGGGATGCCAATAAAGTGTCATCCATGTCTGAGCATAGCAACATCCTTGATCTATTCAAACATTAATCAATGGAAGGTAAACAAAGCCTATTAGAAACGTTTGGTTAACTGAATTCATGTAATTCAGTGTCAAATTGGTGATATTCCACATTACAGTGGCATTATGCCATGGTGTAATGCTGGTATCTCCATGTCAGTACATCCATCCATCTACTCATTTGTAGATGTATGTATAGCCTATGCTATTCTACTAGAGTGACTTTGGTGTAAAGCCAATGTAATACCTGAGCTTGATCCTCACTTTCTGGTCTTGGAAGCCGCTATGTGCAGGCTTTGGTTTCAGTCCAGCACTAACACACCTGATTCAACTTATTGCATTTTTGGACCAAACAAGAGAAACAAGAGAAATGCATATTAATCTCTTATCAAGACATCTTTATATCTAGGCCATAATAGCATTAGATCTGGGAGACAAGGAATAGAACATCATCCTGTTTAGAATCAAAGCATTTGATCAGTTGAGTTGTCTTTCATGTGGCACTACTACACAAATACACAACTCTCACACAATTCTAAATCAGTAGGCCGATAATATCTCCACAATCTTATATTGGCAGAGTGCTTTTACATTAGTGAGCCCTCATTCACATTTTCATAGGCTGCCTTGTGGAATATTATAGTAACTTTTTGTATTAATATATATATTTTACGGTTATGGTATAGGTATTTTCTTCATAGGCAGTCCCAGGAAACTTCCAAACATAATAGAGGCCCAATATAGAATTCTCTCACTCCTGGAAGTCTGGTCCTCAGACACCATTTAGTAATTTACCTTGTTTCACTTTTTTTCATAACAGCAAAAGTAAACTGGAACATACGAATGTGCCCTTGAGTGCTTAATATAAGAAATGTAGTGCCATTTTGGCTAAAGAAAGAATCCATATGTTTGCTCAGCATTTTACATTAAATTACTTGTTTTCTTTTCTGGTGTTTCAAAGAAGAAATGTTCAAAAGCTTTTATAAAAGCATCTCTCTCATTGTTATGATTGCTTTGGCGATGGTGATGCTTTAACCCTGATTGGTTTTACCCAAGAACACCGTTCAGAGCCAGGCACTTTGCCAAGTCTCCTCTTGGCAGCTTGTCTCAGGGTAGTTCAAACATGGCAACATAGTCTCTGTTACATATCTTTCATAGAAAATCCAAGGCTGTCCACTGTCATACAGAGGCGTACTGGCCTGTGCTGCAGTGCAATGGTCAAATTAGTTCATCAAAATGTAACATCCCAAATTAATTAAACATAGATCCTTAAATCTCAGGACTTCTTGAGTGCCTGTTCCTGGGACTCTCTAGAAGTTGGTAAAATCCCTCTTTATGAGTACTCAAGTACAGAATCTTCCTTTGGGAACTTAGCCATAACACAAACCCATTTCAGGAGACAATATCTGTGTTGTCTGGATAAGTGATAGTGAATCCCCTTGTCATGCTGAATTAGGTAATTCCCCTAATTTCCAGAACACAGCAGATAGAATAGACTGGCATCATGCTAGGATTGAGAGCAGAGTTCAAAGACAGGACAAATCTGCCACAGAGAGTGAATACTCAATCACCTGGCGTAGCACAACATGGCAGCTTTGCATTCATTTACATTGAGGTAGTATTAACAGATTTTCAGATTACAAGGCACTTTGCATCCGGTGCTGTCTGTAGATACAGATACAGTGCCTTCAGAAAGTATTCATGGCCCTTGACTTATTCGACATTTTGTTGTGTTACAGCCAGAATTCAAAATGGATTAAATATTATTTTTTCTCCTCACCCATCTAACACACAATACCCCATAATGACAAAGTGAAAACATGTTTTTAGACATTTTTACACATTTATTGAAAATGAAATACAGAAATATCTCATTTACATAAGTATTCACACCCCTGAGTCAATACATTGTAGAAGCACTTTTGGCAGTGCTTACATCTGTGGGTCTTTCTGGTTAAGTCTCTAAGAGCTCTCCACACCTGGATTGTGGAACATTTGCCCATTATTCTTGAAAAAATTCTTCAAGCTCTGTTAAATTGGTTGTTGATCATTGCTAGACAACCATTTTCAGGTCTTGCCGTAGATTTTTAAGTATATTTAATGTTTCTTGGTAGTCTTAAACAAATCTACTTTGAAACAAAAGTACCGTAATTTCCGATATAAGCCGCACCCACTGAATTTACATGAATTTTTTTATTTTGAACATAAATAAGCCGCACATGTCTATAAGCCGCAGGTGCCTACCGGTACATTGAAACAAATGAACTTTACACAGGCTTTAACGAAACACGGCTTGTAACAAAAATAAATAGGCTTTAACGAAACACGGCTTGCAACAAAAATAAATAGGCTTTAACGAAACACGGCTTGTAACAAAAAATAAAAAATTAGCAGTAAGCTTTAGTTGTCTTTTTGCACTGAGTCATTTCCTCACGCTGCTGTTTCCAACGTCTTATCATCGACTCATTAAGACCAAGCTCCCGTGCAGCAGCTCTATTTCCTTTTCCAACAGCCAGATCAATCGCCTTCAACTTGAAAGCTGCATCATATGCATTTCTCTGTGTCTTTGCCATGATGAGGGTGACAAAATGACTACCGTAATCAGAATGATGGGAAGTTTGAGAGCGCTTTATTTAATCTAAACAGTAAACAAAAATGTTGTTTGACCTTAACCCGTTTGGCAATTTCATTGGTCTAATGAAAGCTTCATGCCGCCAAAAAACTGAGCACGTCACAGAATGTGTTTTTTTGGCAAAAAAAAAATTGAAAGCGGGAAAAATCCATATATTAGCCGCGTCATTGTTTAAGCCGCGAGTTTCAAAGCTGGGAAAAAAGTTGCGGCTTATAGTCCGGAATTTACGGTATATAGCTCACACACATGGTTATGGGCTTAGAACAAAGAAGACACCTGTACCATGTCAGATATAGAGTTGAAATGTATTACATGTTGAGTTTGAATCCGCATATTACACTTTATATACATCACAGAAGACTGAAATATAACAAAACTGTTTGACATAGAAACACCGGGTGTTCGGCAGTTTAAAAAATAATAATGTTTATTAGTTATGAAATTATGAAAAATATTAATAATATTCCACCCATGAGGACACTAGGTTATTGACTGCAGGAAAGGGCTACGTCAAAACTGTAACTCGGCCACTTGGGAACATTCACTGTTTTCTTGGTAAGCAACCCCAGTGTAGATTTGACCTGCTGAAAGGTGAATTAATCTTTCAGTGCCTGCCTGCACTGTTAAAATGAAGTGCTTTGTAACACCAAAACTAGTGGCAACTGAGCTGCCACCAACTTGAAGGAGATGAAACCTTAACTTTTCTGAAGTATTAGAACACAACATCCTGAGATGTTTTGAAACATTACATGGTGTGTTGTAACACCACTTAATTAAGTGTTGTGCAACACCTTGCCAGGGACTGGGAACACTAACAGAAAAGGTTGAAAACACTATTTTGGTGTTTTGAGTCCTGTTTAGTGCAGAAGTAGATACCGTCTCTTTTGGTGTTGTGTCCTCTCTCTAAAGCTTCTAAACACAATTATGATGTTTTGAATCATGTCTAGTGCAAAATTAGATCCCTTTTTCTGAAGTTTGGATGTTTAACATTGTTTTATGTATTTGATCATTTGCCATTTTATACTGTTTTGGCAGGCATTGTCAAGCACAGTGTTCAAACCACCAGTAGTAATTGGAGGTTGAACTGTAAGAATTGAGGACTCTGTACTTGCCTCTTCCGTTGACAATCATGAATGTGGGAATGGTTGCTGTCCTCATAGAACGTCAGTTTTCCTCATGGTTTTTATATCCATTCATCATGATCCATTATACCTCATGGCACAACAAGCTAATACAAATATTGACATATACTTTTCTTTCTTCAAAGATGCATACAACATTGTGTGAAAGAATCATGAAGCCCCCCAAAAATGAATACCCTTAATCGTCTAAAAACAGAGTTGTGTGGCAAGCTAGGAAATGCAAGGTGATTAAAACCAAAGACTTCCAATGAGTTCAATCACTACATTTTCTCTCTCTTTGGTTATCCTCATGAAAGATAATTACGTTTGAACAATATATTAAGTTGGATGTATTCTTACATTATTTTGGTAAAATGAAATGAACAAATAATTGAAATGACTTGCATACATAAAAAATACATGAAATGTCTTACTGTGTGGCTGTGGGGTTGAGTAGGTAAAATTCCAACGAAATGTAGCTTCTTACTATCCCTCCTGTTTCTAATCTGTCTAAATTAAGCATTGAAAAAATAAAGGTGGAATACCATTAAAAAAATATTCTCCATTGGCCCTTATTATCAATATTTATATATATTTATATAGGCTAAATATTTATATTTAGGCTATAACTCATTTGCATTTATAAACCATTGATTGTGTTCAAAACACTGTTTTTGTGTTTTGATGCTGCCTTTTACATGCTCTGAACAACATCAATATTCAGGTACTTAATTACTGTTTTAAAACACATTACATTGGGTTTACATCCAAACACCAGATGTCAGGTACATTACTTTTCATGGTTTCATTACAAAGTCTTTGTGTTTTGAGACTTTCTATCTTTACAGTGTGGTGGAAAGCAGACAGCAAGCAGACAGCAAGCAGACAGCAAGCAGACAGCAAGCAGACAGCAAGCAGACAGCAAGCAGACAAAAAGCAGACAAAAAGCAGACAAAAAGCAGACAGAACACAAGCACAATCCTGTGCTTAGCTCCATTCAGTTTATTTTTATCCTGAAATACTCCCCAGTCTTTAACAATGACAAGCATACATATAACATGATGCAGCCACCACTATGCTTGAAAATATTTAGAATGGTAACATGTGATTTGTTGTATTGTATTTTCTCCAAACATAACAATTTGTATTCAGGACAAAAAGTTAATTGCTTTGCCACATTTTTTTCAGTATTACTTAAGTGCCTTGTAACAAACATGATGCATCATCCAAAGTGTCATTAAAAGGGATATTCAAAGGGATATTCAATGTCTGCTTTAAAAAAAATATATTTTTTAAATTTCAGGATGTAACATGTCAAAATATGGAAAAAGTCAAGGGGTGTCAATACTTTCTGAAGGCACTGTAGTTGCTCTGTCACTGCCCCATGGTTATTGCAATATTGCAAACATTTTCTTTATGAGAAAACCACCACAGTAATACATGCCTTATCTGATTAGGATATGTAACAAAACATTTTGCTCATAAACTAAGCACATACATATTTGCATACTCGCATACATGAGTCAATCAAATATACTTAATTAACCTCATACATGAGTAATACCATAATCAAATCCACTATATGACTTTATGCCAGTGCCTGTACAAAAATGTCAGTCATTGTCATAGAAGTTCCAATTATATGCCAGTCATAGTCCTGTAACTACAGTCCTGTAACTACAGTCCGGTACAGCTTGATTCGGTGTTCGAGTATCTGCAGTGTAAACTGTCAGAGTTACAATACCACCTGAGGTTAACTGCAATTATGCTTGTGTCCACAAGAGGGAATTTGAGGAGGCAATATAACCGACAGGTGTGAGACACCTACAGTGACTTTGTCATCTTACTACGTGCCTACTGTACTGCATAAAGGTCTTACCTGTCATGTGGAATGCCAATTTAATGTTTATTGAATGGAATACTCTACATTGAACTTGGCTATTGGCTTTGTGGCTTCCTGGAAAAAAGCTAAACATTTAGCTCCAGCTTTTAGTTTTGAGATTACCTGCCAATCCCTTTAAATACTGTAATAAATGTTATGTTTGAATCCTTGCTAAAATAGCTTTCTCTTTCCAGCAGTTTTGGTACTTGGGCCAAGAACAAGTCACAATACAGTTTAAATGCCGGTACCTTAACATATTTGTTGTTTACTTGGTAGGGTTGAAAAGCCAGATGGTCAGGTATATTAATCGACTATGTTCCACACATGCCTACTTTGATTAGGTGATTAGGCGTATTCAATGTATGACGAGTCTTGATTCTGAATTGTACCTGAACTGTATGCAGAACGCTGTTGTTTATCTCCTTAGTTATACATATAAGAGTATTTGCCTAATTATAAAAGTAAATGTTATAAAAGAGCCTTTATTTTGTGCTGTTTGCAGAGGCCTGCTCTCAATCAGAGGGCCTGACCTCATGTGGCCCATCCATTGCTATGTTGGACGTAGGTGCATATTTTTTACTGCGATGGCTGCCACTCGCTGTATCAGGGCTGTTTTGCTGAGGATGTCAGAGTTCAGTATGAGGCTCCTAATACCTGCTGCCCTCTCATGCCAGTGGTGGAGTTAATCTCACTTGACATGGCATGTAGAAAACTTTGGAAATACGTTAGTTAGAGAGAATTAGACAGTGACATGTTTTTAAAGACCCATGATTATACTCTGTCTTAGCACTGAATGTATAGAATGTACAGTATATGCTGCAGAAGGAGAGCATCATCTCTCTCCCCCTTCACCCACTTTGATGATCAGCTGGTTTGTTGATAGATTTCCTTCTCCGTGGAGCTCTGGGACTGTGTAGAAGTGTGGCACCTCTGTGGGCTGTAGCTCCATGCAGGGAGAGAGGGAGGGAAGATTGCATCTGGCAGCACTGAGCAGGGACTGGGGCTCACCATCAGATATCGTTCACCACTGTCATTACCATCCCAATGATTGAGGGCTCTCAAATGCAGATATCAGGGAATGAAAAGATAACTAACATATACAGTGCATTCTGAAAGTATTCAGACCCCTTGATTTTTTCCACATTTTGTTATGTTACAGCCTTATTCTAAAATGGATTAAATAAAAATGTTCCCTCATCAATCTACACACAATACCCCATCATGACGAAGCGAAAACAGGTTTTTAGAAATTGTTGCAAATTTATTTAAAAAACAAAAACAAAAATACCTTATTTACATAAGTATTCAGACCCTTTGCTATGAGACTCAAAATTCAGCTTGGTGCATCCTGTTTCCATTGATCATCCTTGAGATGTTTCCACAACTTGATTCGTCAGTAAAATGCACAACAGCCCACTTGTAGTTTGCCCAAAGGCACCTAAAGGACTCTCAGACCATGAGAAACAAGATTCTCTGAAATGTCACGTCTGGAGGAAACCGGGCACCATCCGTACGGTGAAGTATGGTGGTGGCAGCATCATGCTGTGGGGATGTTTTTCAGCAGCAGGGACTGAAAGACAAAAAGACAAAAAAAGCAGGGACTGAAAGACTGAAAGACAAAAAAAACATTACAACCAGTTTTTGTTTTGTGTGTAGATTGATGAGGGTTAAAAAAACGATTTAATACATTTTAGAATAAGGCTGTAACGTAACAACATGTGGAAAAAGTCAGAGGGTCTGAATACTTTCCAAATGCACTGTAGCTTGGGCTAGGCTATCACTTTTAGCCCTGAAAACATTCAGCTATGAAAAACCTACTCAACCAAACAGCAGTAACCAACCAGAGTGTAGAGGAATATTCTAAAAACTATCTTTCCTTATTGTAGCTCACAACTATTGTTACGGCCATTTAAAAAAAGGATTTCCTTATACCGTTGTACTGTAAATATACCTTATCAACCGGTACCTTGTCAACCACTCCTCTGAATGTGTTAACGTGCAAAGGAATTACTGAAGTGGGTGGCTTGTAAATGTTCATCCTATGTTCTTCTTTTGAACAGTAAACCACACATAATGTGAAAATGGTAGATTGCTTTGAGAGAGATTAGAATCACAATTCCTTTGTTTCATCCAATGCATGCCAAGTAATTTAATACAACAGTTCCTAAGGCAGCTTTGCAAAGCAGATGCCAGTGTGAGCAGAGAATACACTGGCAATTTAGTTCAACCAATCTTTAGGGAATAGTGGATCTCTCTAGCATGATCTGCCTGCAGCAGATATACACATTATCTGACATTATATCCACATATTGAATTAAAAAAACACTGCCATCAATTCCTGGGAATCTGAGTAATCAAGATAAACTGAGTGATCAAGTTAGCAAATAACAGTTATTACAACCTTTCAAAATTGCTTTCGTAAATATTTCCAACATGTTTCCAAATATCAAGACCACAGGCAGACTCCTATTGCAGATATAGCCTATCTAAGTAGCCACAATTGTATTGTATATTTTCATTATGCCTAGGGTAGACTTGATACTGGTGTTGAGTAGGTTAGAGCCACTCCATTGGTAGATTATTATATATCCTGTAATGAGAACACAACCAAAGTAATCTCCATGCATTTGGCTTATTCCACTGAAGTGCCCAGTGTCCAATTTGTGAAAGAGTATAATCCAGTTACTTTGAACACTTTGTTTAAAGCAGTTGTGTTGCTAATTATTATAGGTTTGGCCTGGGATATAGGGGATGTAGTCCTCGATCATTTTAAAGGACATTAAGAGATAAAAGCACAGGTGTACAGGTATGTATAATGAATACATGTATTTCTTGTTAGTCATAAATTGACATTCAACATTGTTACATTAGTGCCATGCATAAGGGACTCGTGAGACATTTGGAATCTTTCAGTGAATAATACTGTCATGTAAATGCTGCCTCAGCAACATCCTGATGGACAGTGTTTGTCTCCAACAGTGGGTCAAAAACTAAAAAATATCATAAACACACAGAGGATGCACATTCTAACAAAAGAAACATGGCAAGTTTATACATCTGGTGTAAACCATAAAAACATGCATATGGTCTAGAGAACATTACGTGATTCCCTATATGGATGCGGTAAGAGATCAATGGATGGCAGACTATGGGGGATAGAACAAGGACCCCGTCGTTGGCGCCCATTAAAAAAAGCTGATTTAACAAAGTGGATATTCGTCAAATCCATCATAATATATATATTCTAACAGGCCCACAATGTGGTTACTAAAATCAGATTTCAATATATTTGCCCGTTTTTGCTGCATAATATTTAGAAGTTGTGTTTTTTGGGTTTCGGGAAAAAAAAACTGGTAGCATAGCTAGCCATATATAAATCTGTCATGGTAGTTTTAGTCATTTTTAAGTGTAATGCAGTTGATTGGTGACGATGACATAAACATGTATTGGGGTTGACATCCGAACAAGCATGATACTCCATTTTTTACCCCAACATAGTGTAAAATAAACATCTAAAAATAGCCTAAATGTAGGCCCATTTTGATGTGTGGCAATAAGGAGATTTTGGATCTATCCCCTACAGGGAGACGAGTGTGTGCCGTTTTCATGGCGTTTCCGTTGTTTTGGTCAAACTCTTACCTGATCTATAATAGAAAATGTTGTATTTGAGTTGCACGTGTCTGCAAAGCTTTACAGACAGAGGTGTGCCAATGATACTTTTCTGATTAACATAATGTACCTTCACTGAAAACTGATTTTGGATAACACTTTTCTGAAGTATTGAATCCACATGTCATTCTTTCTATCTTCGATGTTGCTATAGCATTTCAAATGGACTGACAGACAGGTGTCATTTGATAGTTAGAGGCTCAATATATTATTCTGCTATCTTTGTTATCACATATATTTTGTTAAAGGGTCCTAAGTAACATTTATGGATAAATAATATATCGATTTTTATCAGCTATGAAGGTAAGATCCAGATGCAGACCTTGTCGGATAACCAATAGTTTAAATATCCCAAAGGGGCAGGCAAATAGTCAGGTCAAGGCAGGCAGGGGTCAATAGTCCAGAGAAGTGGGGGAAAGGTACAGGACTGCAGGCAGGCTCAGGGTCAGGGTCAGGCAGAGTGGTCAGGCAGGCAGGCTCAGAGACAGGACAGGCAAGGGTCAAAACCTGGAAGGCGAGAAAAAGAGAGACTGGGGAAAAGCAGGAGCTGAGACAAAACGTTGGTAGGCATGAACAAACAAGACGAACTGGCAACAGACAGACAGAGAACACAGGTATAAATACACAGGGGATAAGATGGGCGACACCTGGAGGGGGGTGAAGACAATCACAAAGGCAGGTGAAACATATCAGGGTGTGACAGTACCCCCCCGTCCGTCCGTCCGTCCGTCCGTCCTACCTGGGCGCGTACCTGGTTGACCGGGGTGCCGGCAGTGGAAGTCGGCGATGAGGGCTGGGTCCAGGATGTCTCTAGCGGGGACCCAGCACCTCTCCTCCGGGCTGTAACCCTCCCAGTCCATCAGGTACTGGAAACCCCTGCCACGTGGTCGAACACTCAGGAGGCGTCTCACCGTGTTTGCCGGATGACCATCGATGATACGGGGAAGAGGGGTGGGCCTGGAAACTGAAGACAGAGCGCTGTGAGACATGGGCTTAACCCTAGTGTCACATCTGCTCCTGCCATGCCCTCTAGTAAACATCCGGTGTATCCTTGACCTGCCGCCACTCCCCCAGTGCTCTCTCCCTCTCCCTCTCTCTCTCTGTGTGTGTGGGGGATTGTGTGGGTGGAGACAGGTGTGCTGGAGTCAGAGCAGATCCCCACCAGCTGCAACCTGTTCCATAATCAAGACTAGAGGTCGATTGATTATGATTTTTCAACGCCGATACCGATTATTGGAGGACCAAAAACCCTGTTACAGATTAATCGGCCGATTTTTATTTATTTATTTGTAATAATGACAATTACAACAATACTGAATGAACACTTATTTTAACTTAATATAATACATCAATTAAAATCAATTTAGCCTCAAATAAATAATGAAACATATTCAATTTGGTTTAAATAATGCGAAAACAAAGTGTTGGAGAAGAAAGTAAAAGCGCATTATGTGCCATGTAAGAAAGCTAACGTTTAAGTTCCTTGCTCAGAACATGAGAACATATGAAAGCTGGTGGTTCCTTTTAACATGAGTCTTCAATATTCCCAGGTAAGAAGTTTTAGGTTGTAGTTATTATAGGAATTATAGGACTATTTCTCTCTATACGATTTGTATTTCATATACCTTTGACTATTGGATGTTCTTATAGGCACTTTAGTATTGCCAGTGTAACAGTATAGCTTCTGTCCCTCTCCTCGCTCCTACCTGGGCTCGAACCAGGAACACATCGACAACAGCCACCCTCGAAGCAGCGTTACCCATGTAGAGCAATGGAAACAACTACTCCAAGTCTCAAAGCGAGTGACGTTTGAAACGCTATTAGCGCGCACCCGCTAACTAGCTAGCTATTTCACATCGGTTACACCAGCCTAATCTTGGGAGTTGATAGGCTTGAAGTCATAAACAGCGCAATGCTTGAAGCACAGCGAAGAGCTGCTGGCAAAACGAAAGTGCTGTTTTGAATGAATAATTACAAGTCTGCTGGTGCCTACCACCGCTCAGTCAGACTGCTCTATCAAATCATAGACTTGATTATAACATAATAACACACAGAAATACGAGCCTTAGGTCATTAATATGGTCGAATTCGGAAACTATCACGTTTATTCTTTCAGTGAAATACGGAACCGTTCCGTATTTTATCTAACGGGTGGCATCCATAAATCTAAATATTCCTGTTACATTGCACAACCTTCAATGTTATGTCATAATTATGTAAAATTCTGGCAAATTAGTTCGCAACGAGCCAGGCGGCCCAAACTGTTGCATATACCCTGACTCTGCGTGCAATGAACGGAAGAGAAGTGACACAATTTCACCTGGTTAATATTGCCTGCTAACCTGGATTTCTTTTAGCTAAATATGCAGGTTTAAAAATATATACTTCTGTGTATTGATTTTAAGAAAGGCATTGATGTTTATGGCTAGGTACAGTCGTGCAACGATTGTGCTTTTTTCACAAATGCGCTTTTGTTAAATCATCCCCCGTTTAGCGAAGTTGGCTGTCTTTGTTAGGAAGAAATAGTATTCACAGTTCGCAACGAGCCAGGTGGGCCAAACTGCTGCATATACCCTGACTCTGTTGCAGAGGTGACACATTTTCCCTAGTTAAAAGAAATTCATGTTAGCAGGCAATATTGACTAAATATACAGGTTTAAAAATATATACTTGTGTATTGATTTTAAGAAAGACATTGATGTTTATGGTTAGGTACAAGTTGGAGCAACAAGAGTCCTTTTTCGCGAATGCGCACCGCATCGATTATATGCAACGCAGGACAGGCTAGATAAACTAGTAATATCATCAACCATGTGTAGTTAACTAGTGATTATGATTGGTTGATTGTATTTATAAGATAAGTTTAATGCTAGCTAGCAACTTACCTTGGCTTCTTACTTCATTCGCGTAACAGGCAGGCTCCTCGTGGAGTGCAATGTAAAGCAGGTGGTTAGAGCGTTGGACTAGTTAACCATAAAGTTGCAAGATTGAATCCCCAAGCTGACAAGGTAAAAATCTGTCGTTCTGCCCCTGAACAAGGCAGTTAACCCACCGTTCCTAGGCCATCATTGAAAATAAGAATGTGTTCTTAACTGACTTGCCTGGTTAAAAAATATTTATATAAAAAAAATTAAAAATATATATATATTTTTTAAATCGGCAAATCGGTGGCCAAAAATACCCATTACCGATTGTTATGAAAACTTGAAATCGGCCCCAATTAATCGGCCATTCCGATTAATCGGTCGACCTCTAATCAAGACCTCTACAAATACTCAGTCCTGCCACTTCCACACTGCCAGATCGTAATCTCTGCCCAGTCAGTCCATGTTTCTAGCCGTTTGTTCCTGTTGTCCTGTTGTGCCTGTTTTCCCTTGCCTGACGCTGTTTTCCTCTCCACTACAGTTCTGCCCGTTCTGACTCTGGTCCTTGTCTCCAGTCCGACTTCTCGTCAGTCCTGCTACTCTGTCCTGGATTCCCCACTCTACGCTCCCTTGGATTCCCCTCTGGACCTGCTTACCCTGTCCCCACACCTCTCGCTCCAGCCTCACCCTCTGCACCTGGTTTCCAGCAACCCGCCTGAGCTTCCCCTGGCTTGTTCTCAATCTTCCCCCCATGTTTCAATAAATACCTTGGTTACCTCATCCCAGTCTCCTTGTCTGGGTTTGCTCTTGGGTTCACTTGTTCCGCTCCACGTGACACCTGGATACATGGAAAGTTAGGTGAATACGGAGGGTATGGGGTAACAAAAGATGAACAGTAGTGGGGCTAATAACTCTAGAGATGGGGAACGGGCCGATGAACCGGGGGGAAACTTTACGGGACTCCACCCAGAGGGGCAGGTCCTGGGTGGAGAGCCATACCCTCTGCCCAAGCCAGTAGGGCGGAGCAGGGGTCCGGTGGTGATCCGCTTGTCGCCTATACCTGGGAGTGGTCTTCAACAGAGCAGTCTGGGCCCTTTTCCAGGTATGGCGACAGCGGCGTATTAACATCTGGGCAGAGGGATTGCTGACCTCCTCCTCTTGCTCGGGGAAGAGCGGAGGCTGGTATCCCAGGGCACACTCGAAGTGCGCAAGTCCCGTGGCAGAGCAAGGAAGGGTGTTGCGAGCATACTCAACCCATACCAGTTGCTGATTCCAGGTGGTAGGGTTGGCGGAGACTAGTCAGCGAAGGGTTGTCTCCAAGTCCTGGTTGGCTCTCTCCGACTGGCCGTTGGACTGGCGGTGGAATCAGGAGGACAGACTAGCCGACGACCCAATGAGCGTGCAGCATGCCTTAAAGAACTGGGACGAGAACTGATGACCCCGGTCAGAGACCATGTCCACCAGGAGTCCGTGGATCCGGAAGACGTGCTGCACCATAAGCTGGGCAGTCTCCTTGGTCGAGGGTAGTTTGGGGAGAGGAATGGAGTGGGTGGCTTTGGAAAATCGGTCGACCACAGTCAGGATGGCAGTGTTGTCCTCAGATGGGGGAAGACCTGTGACGAAATCAAGGGATATATGGGACCAGAGACGATGAGGGACAGGCAATGGTTGGAGAAGACCAGCCGGAGCTTGCCGAGGAGTCTTGTTCTGGGCGCAGGCTGTGCAGGCAGCGACAAAAGTGGCGACATCCGGAACCATGGTAGGCCACCAGAAGCGTTGTCGCATGAAGGCCAAGGTGCAACGGGAGCCTGGGTGACAGGCTAGCCTGGAGGAATGGGCCCAGTCTAGGACTGCGGAGCAGACAGTGTCAGTGGTTATCTGGGTATGTCGTCAATGTAGATGAAGACGAAGTGGTTCAGCATGTCATGGAGAGCATCGTTCACCAGAGCATGAAACACGGCAGGGGCGTTGGTGAAGTAAAAGGGCATGACCAGATATTCGTGGTGGCTGCTGGCCTTGTTGAAGGCGGTCTTCCACTCGTCCCCCTCTCGTATCCGCACCAGGTGGTAGGCGTTTCGTGGATCCAGCTTGGAGAAGACCGTGGCCCTCTGGAGCGGCTCGAAGACTGAGGAAAGAAGAACCCTGCGCCAGCGAGAGAGGAGGAGGGACGGATAAATCCTGTAGCTGGGGAGTCCCTAATGTAGTTCTCCATAGCCTTTGTCTCTGGTCCCGACAGCGAATACAGAAGTCCCCGCGACGGCGTGGTGCCAGGGAGAAGGTCAATCCGGCAGTCATAGGGGCAGTGCGGAGGAAGGGAAGTGGCCCGGGCCTTGCTGAACACCTCCTGGAGATCCTGGTAGTCCACAGGAGTATTGACTCGGCCCCCGAGTCAATGAGGACCCGAACAGTGTTTCTGTACATAGATGAGGCAGCGTAGACCTTATAGCTGAATAGATTATTTCAGACAGATGTCCAAATACAAACTCTTGCAGGTATAATAAATACATAGAAAGAACTAAGAATAACTCCAAGAAATTACTCTGTAATGAACTGAACTAGGCTATGTCTTCATAGTAATTTGGCCATTCAGGCAGAGCTCTGAGGCTCTCAATGTCTTTGAGTACCCTGAGGAAAGTCCTGCTCTCTTGCTGTGCCTCTCACGTTCTGTAAGGCTTTTATGCCCTGTGGCAGCTCACAAGACAATGTGTGTTTTTGATACAGTATCAGTCAAAAGTTTGGTCACACCTACTCATACAAAGTTTTTTTTTTTTAAATTATTTTCTACATTGTAGAATAAAATTTAAGACATCACTGTGAAGCATGGAAGAGGAGGGGTGATGGTGTGGAATTCAAGGCACTCTTAACCAGCGTGGCTACCACAGCATCCTGCAGTGATACACCATCCCATCTGGTTTGCGCTTAGTGGGACTATCATTTATATTTCCACAGGAAAATGACCCAACACACCTCCAGGCTGTGTAAGGGCTATTTGACCAAGAAGGAGAGTGATGGAGTGCTGTATCAGATGACCTGGACTCCACAATCACTCAACCTCAACCCAATTGAGATGGTTTTGGATGAGTTGGACCACAGAGTGAAGGAAAAGCAGCCAACAAGTGCTCAGCATATGTGGTAACTCCTTCAAGACTGTTGGAAAAACATTCCAGGTGAAGCTGGTTGAGAGAATGCCAAGAGTGTGCAAAGCTGTCATCAAGGCAAGGGGTGGCTACTTTGAAGAGTCTCAAATATAAAATATATTTTGATTTGTTGAACACTTTTTTGGTTACTACATGATTCCATCTGTGTTATTTCATAGTTTTGATGTCTTCACTATTGTTCTACAATGTAGAAAAGAGTAAAAATAAAGCAAAACTCTTGAATGAGTAGGTGTGTCCAAACTTTTGACTGGTACTGTATATATCAACTGCAGGCTGCTATTAATAGTGGAGGCTGGTGACTTGAACATTACCAATTTATTTACCCTGACCAGATGGACAGGGCGCATAGTCTGTATGCAGCTGCTATTATTAGCAGTCTACAGTTGATCAGACTGAAAGATCATCTCATTTTTATCCATACAGCATGTCAGAGCTCTAATGTTTGGGTGTAGCCTAGGCTGCTGCAACATTTATGTAATGAGTTTTTGCTTGTGTCTGTGATTATGCGTTTTCACCTTTACTAAATAAATACCGGAGGAAAGTGGAAAGCCTACTTGAGAGCGCGCAAAAAAATGTGCTGCATCAACCTCTCTTTTTATCTCACTTTTAATGGATGATGCGATGGAAGCGATCAAATCCTTCTGATTGATTTCAACAGTGAAGGCTCCTCAGAAGAGGAAGGGGAGGACCATCCTACTCAGTGAATTTCAGAAACATTAAAATGTTAGCCTTTTAGATAAAACTATTCTAAATATGTTTACATGTCACCAAATACCTGATTATAACACACTTTTTTGCAATGAAGGTCTACAGTTGTCTCAACAACACACTCTAGGCTATCACCATGGTGTAGCTGGAGGACAGCTATTCCCCGTCCTCCTCTGGCTACATTGACTTCAATACAAAACATAAGAGGCTCGTAGGCCTTAACCCCTTTCATAGACCTACATGTTAATTATGACCACTTTCGGAGGACGTCCTCCAGCCAGTAAAAGCTTTTGCAATATGAACTGAAATGTTGTCCATCCAATCATAGGTTTATGATCAGAGAACGAACATAGTGTGGTGTATTGGGGTTGTGCCCCAGAGCATTATGGGGGTTCTATGCGTTGAGAAGCTTGGTGAGTTGGTGACATATTGGATTGAGATTGAGAGTGAGGAGTGATATTTGAGAATTTTTAAGATATCATTCAATTGAAATTAGTAGCGAGTGCTAACGTTAGCTACCAGAGTGCCATTTTCTCAGACAGAATGGCTAGCTAATGTTAACAACAATGTAGTGGATTTTTTGTTAAAGAACCCGTTTCATTGTCAACATCGATCATGTAATAGACGAACGTCTTCATATTGGAACTGCGCAACACAACGAGAAGGTAACTTAGAAGAAACAGGGTTACAACCAGCTTATCGGCAAGAGTTGGCTTTCACTTAGAGGCACGGTGAGAGGGAAAGTTTAGCTAACAAGGGCAAATACAAAGAGCTTGCAGAGGTAATTGCACATTAAGATGCTTTACTTGCTAAGCATATGGAAGTTTCTACTGTCTTCTCTGGGATGTCGAAATCACTTCAGAATGATTTGATCACTTTCATTTCATCATCCATTAAAAGTTAAATTGAAAAGAGAGGTTGATGCAGCGGATCTTTTCGATCACACACTCAAGTGGGCTTTCAACTTTCCTCCGGTATTTATTTAGTAAAGGTGATAATACATAATCACTCCAGACAGACACAAGCAAAAACGCATTACATAAATGTTGCAGCAGCCTAGGCTACACCCAAACATTAGAGATCTGACATGCTGTATGGGATGAAAATGAGATGATTTTTCAGTTTGATCAACTGTAGGTTGCTAATAGCAAGTGCATATTGCCTATTTTTGGTATTTTTTTATTTAACCAGGCAAGTCAGTTAAGAACACATTCTTATTTACAATGCAACCTAGGAACAGTGGGTTAACTGCCTTGTTCAGGGGTAGAACATTTTTTTTTACCTTGTCAGCTCAGGGATTTGATCTAGCAACCTTTCAGTTACTTGCCCAACGCTCTAACCACTAGGGTACCTGCCGCCTATGAGCCCTGTCCATCTGGTCAGGGTAAACATACTGGTAGTGTTATGTATTTATAGTATTTGTTTGTCAGGAGAAAATGTGCATGTGATCAAATTTGGTGTATTTTCAAACTTGGGCTGGCTAGGCAGCCTATACCTTTTCATTCCAAAATGATTAACTGGTATTAATCAATCAACATAATAGTGATGACATAGACTGTGAGTTACTTTTTTATTAGGCCTACAGTTGCATAGGCCTGCATGATGAAAACATGCATAAAGCAAGCTCAGCCGTGTGAGTTCTATTGTCTATCAGTTGTTGTCTAGGTAGAGGAAACCCCCGTTAGTCTAGTCTAAATTTAATTAATATGAACAAGTATGAGGTTGTTGTAGTTTGACAGGGTTTTCATCCTTCCCAGGGTCAGGAGTTTTTTCCAGGAGTTTTTTTAAAACCATGTGACCTGATTGGAAAAAATGACCCCACCTCTCTGCGACATATAGTGCTACCAGTCTGCTCAAAGTTGTTAGTTTTTGTCAGTTATGTGGATGATCAGGGCTTTATTCAGGAACGTTTCTTGGGCTACTTTGATGTGTCAAGTGGGCGAGATGCGCAGTCTGTCTTTGACTTTGTGAATTCTGATATGTCTGAGTTTAACTTCATGGAGATACTTGTTGCCCATACCTTTGATGGCGCTCCTGTAATGGAAAATATCTGTTATTTGTATTTACAGCTAAGTCCCCTCCTGTTCCTTGATTAAGAGGTGATGACCACTCCACTCCACTACCATTGTCAGCTCTCTCCTGACATGAACTGAAGCCACGTCTCATGTGCCCGCTCATCCACTGGCACATTGAATGCTTCCTCTTCAAGCACTGTGAGTAAACCTGTCAATTTTCTCTCATTACTGTATGTAGAGTCAATCAAACACACAAACAAAACCACATTATTACAGATCAATGATTTTACTCCTTGCTTGGACTAAATAATTCTTAGCTCTTTTGACTAACCCTGTAGTGTATCGTGTTATTGTTTTTTGTCTTCCCAGTCAAATCCTGTCCTTCCCTCAGTGGAAGAGTTGACCTCTTCAACACCACCCATCCATGATGAGCCTGTCCTGCAGTGAAGCCTATAAACACCTCAACCCCTGTCCTGCACTGAAGTCAAGCCTCTGAACTCCTCAACTCATGCCTCATACCCTCATTCAATCACTGCTGTGATCACTTCACAACACTGTGTAAGTAGCCCCCTCATTCCCATTCACCGTAATATTGCACTATGAATGTCTTTATTAAATGCTTTAGGTTAAAATAATTTGTCTTTAATGATTTTTTAAACATGCTTTGTCATTTCCGTGTGGTCCGCACCTATACCATGGGTCTCCCATCCCCATACATTTTTCAAGTCACCAGTCCCCACTTGATTTTGCCATCCCAGAGAAGACAGTAGAAACTTCCATATGCTTCGCAAGTAAAGCACTGTAACGTGGAATTACCACTGCAAGCTCCTTGCAGTTGCCCTTGTTAGCTGAACTTTGCCTCTCATCATGCCTATAAGTAAAAGCCAACTCTTGCTGTTAAGCTGTTTGTGATTGTAATGTCTGCTTCCAACTCACACTCTCAAACACGTAGATCCCGTGAATGCAGCTCACTTTCCAGCCCACTTTCCAGTTCACACTCTCAAACACATAGATCCCGTGAATGCAGCTCACTTTCCAGCCCACTTTCCAGCTCACACTCTCAAACACATAGATCCCCTGAACGCAGCTCACTCTCCAGATCCCAATCACCTAAATTCTGATCACTTGTTCACACACCTGAATGTCATTATCACACACTAAGTAGTTCAGTTCTTTGCACCCCATCATTGTGAGGTATTGTTTGTTTTGTGACACAATTCTATTCGGAGCTCTGTTTTTCCCCATAATTTACTCCTCCCGTGTATGATAGTTTTTGCCTGCCTCAATAACGACGCCTTTTGCCTATTCCCTGCCTGTACTTTAGCCTATCGGATTTCCTATTGCCAGGATCTCCCGGACAACGTTACTAGCCGTTTCCCTGCCTGTACTGTTGCCTTTTTGGACCCCGTGTATGACCTTCTGCCTGCCCCTGGACCCAGCTACCTGCCTCCTCCTGTGGTCCTTTACAAATAAACACCTGCTGCGCCCTGCGCTTGAAACCAGCTCTCTGTCTCCCATCGTGTTCATTACAGTGACCCTGTTTCTTCTTAGTTACCTTCTCGTTGTGTTACGCAGTTTGAATATGCAGACGTTAGTCTATTACATGATCAATGCGTCTTTTCCCAAGAAGCTTGACTCCGATATGGGCAATGACAGGGGTTCTTCAACAAAAAATCCACTACATTGTTGTTAGCAGCCCTAGCTAAAGGCTAGAGCTGCCGCTTTCAAAGAGCGGGACTCTAACCCGGAAGATTATAAGAAATCCCGCTATGCCCTCCGACATACCATCAAACAGGCAAAGCGTCAATACAGGACTACGATCAAATCGTACTACACCAGCTCTGACGCTCGTCGGATGTGGCGCTTGCAAACCATTACAGACTACAAAGGGAAGCACAGCCGAGAGCTGCCCAGTGACAAGAGCCTACCAGACGAGCTTCTATGCTCACTTCGAGGCAAATAACACTGAAACATGCATGAGAGCAACAGCTTTGTGATCACGTTCTCCACAGCCAATGTGGGTAAGACCTTTAAACAGGTCAACATTCACAAGGCCGCAGGGCTAGACGGATTACCAGTACATGTACTGCGAGCATGCGCTGATCAACTGGCAAGTGTCTTTACTGACATTTTCAACCTCTCCCTGTCCGAGTCTGTAATACCAACATGTTTCAAGCAGACCACCATAGTGTCTGTGCCCAAGAACACTAAGGTAACCTGCCTAAATGACTACCGACCCGTAGCACTCACGTCTGTAACCATGAACTGCTTCGAAAGGCTGGTCATGGCTCACATCAACACCATTATCCCAGAAACCCTAGACCCACTCCAATTTGCATACCGCCCCAACAGATCCACAGATGATGCAATCTCTATTGCACTCCCCACTGCCCTTTCCCACCTGGACAAAAGGAACACCTATGTGAGAATGCTATTCATTGACTACAGCTCAGCGTTCAACACCATAGTGCCCTCAAAGCTCATCAATACGCTAAGGAACCTGGGACTAAACACCTCCCTCTGCAACTGGATCCTTGATTTCCTGACGGGCCGTCCCCAGGTGGTAAGGGTAGGTAACAACACATCCGTCATGCTGATCCTCAACACAGGGGCCCCTCAGGGGTGTGTGCTCAGTCCCCTCCTGTACTCCAATCACACCAAGATAGTTGTGAAGAGGGCACGACAACACATTTTCCCCTCAGGAGAATGAAAAGGTTTGGCATTGGTCCCCAGATCCTCAAAAAGTTATACAGCTTCACCATCGAGAGCATCCTGACCGGTTCCATCACCGCCTAGTATGGTAACTGCTCGGCATCTGACCGTAAGGCGCTACAGAGAGTAGTGCGTATGGCCCAGTACATCACTGGGGCCAAGCTTCCTGCCATCTAGGACCTATATACTAGGCGGTGTCAGAGGAAAGTCAAAAAAGTTGTCAAAGACTCCTGTCACCCAAGTCATAGACTGTTTTCTCTGCTACTGCACTGGAAGCGGTACCAGAGTGCCAAGTCTAGGACCAAAAGGCTCCTTAACAGCTTCTACCACCAGCCATAAGTCTGTTGAAAAATGTATCAAATGGCCACCAGACTTTTTACATTGCCCCCCCCCCCCCCCCCCCCAATTGTTTTTACACTGCTGCTACTGTTACTGTCTGTTTATTATCTATGCATAGTCACTTCACCCTTACCTACATGTACAAATTACCTAGACTAACCTGTACCCGGCACATTGACTCGGTACCGATACTCCCTGTATATAGCCTCATTATTGTTATTGTTATTTTATTGTGTTACTTTTATAATTCTTTACTTCAGTTAATTTGGTAAATATTTTCTTAACTCTTTCTTGAGCTGCACTGTTGGCTAAGGGCTTGTAAGTAAGAATTTCACGGGGAGGTTGTATTCGGCGCATATGACAAATAAAGTTTGATTTGATTTTGAATGTCCACCAGAGCTGTTGCCAGAGAATTGAATGTTAATTTCTCTACCATAAGCCGCCTCCAAAGTCCTTTTAGAGAATTTGGCAGTACCTCCAAGCGGCCTCACAACTGCAGACCGTGTATGGTGTCGTGTGGGCGAGCGGTTTGCTGATGTCAAAGTTGTGAACAGAGTAACCCATGGTGGTGGTGGGGTTATGGTATATACAAACGTATGTGGACACCCCTTCAAATTTGTTGATTAGGCTTTTTCAGCCACACCCGTTGCTGACAGGTGTATAAAAATGATCACACAACCACGCAATCTCCATAGACAAACAGTGGCAGTAGAATGGAAGAACTTACTGAAGAACTCAGTGACTTTCAATGTGGCACCGTCATAGGGTGCCACCTTTCCAACAAGTTAGTTCGTCAAATTTATGCCCTTCTAGAGCTGCCCCGGTCAACTGTATGTGCTGTTACTGGGAAGTGGAAAAGTCTTGGGGCAACAATGGCTCAGTCACGAAGTGGTAGGCCACACAAGCTCACAGAACGGGACTGCCAAGTTCTGAAGCGTGCAGCGCATAAAAATCGTCTGTCCCCAGTTGCAAGACTCACTACCGAGTTCCAAACTGCCTCTGGAAGCAACATCAGTACAATAACTGTTCGTCGGGAGCTTCATGAAATGGGTTTCCATCAACCTACGCTTGGCATTGCGCATTGTGATCTTAGGCGTGTGTGTGGTGTAGTTTTTCAGGGTCAACAGTTACCTGTGTGTATCAAGAATGTCCCAAAGGACATCCAACCAACTTGAAGCATTGGAGTCAACATGGGCCAGTATCCCAGTGGAACGCTTTCGACACCTTGCAGAATCCATGCTCTGACAAATTGAGGCTGTTCTGAGGGCAAAAGTTTGGAGAGGGAGGGGGGGTGCAACTCAATATTAGGATGGTCTTCTTAATGTTTTGTAGAGAGTGTATAAATATACACTACCAGTCAAAAGTTTTAGAACACCTACTCATTCAAGGGTTTTTCTTTATTTTTACTGTTTTCTACATTGTAGAATAATAGTGAAGACATCAAAACACGTATGGAATCATGTAGTAACCAAACATTTTTTAAACAAATCAAAATATATATTTTATTTGCGATTCTTCAAATAGCCACAATTTTCCTTGATGACAGCTTTGCACACTCTTGGCATTCTCTCAACCAGCTTCATGAGGTAGTCACCTGGAATGCATTTCAATTAACAGGTGTGCCTTCTTAAAAGGTAATTTGTTGAATTTCTTTCCTGCATAATGTGTTTGAGCCAATCAGTTGTGTTGTGACAAGGTAGGGGTGGTATACAGAAGATAGCCCTATTTGGTAAAAGACCAAGTCCATATTATGGCAAGAACAGCTCAAATAAGCAAAGAGAAATGACAGTCCATCACCACTTTAAGACAAGAAGGTCAGTCAATACGGAACACTTCAAGAACTTTGAAAGTTTCTTCAAGTGCAGTCGCAAAAACCATCAAGCGCAATGATGAAACTGGCTCTCATGAGGACCGCCACAGGAAAGGAAGACCCAGAGTTACCTCTGCTGCAGAGGATAAGTTCATTAGACTTATCAGCCTCAGAAATAGTAGCCCAAATAAATGTTTCACGGAGTAAAAGACACATCTCAACATCAACTGTTCAGAGGAGACTGTGTGAATCAAGCCTTCATGGTCAAATTGCTGCAAAGAAACCACCACTAAAAGACACCAATAACAAGAAGAAACAAAAGCAATGGACATTAGACCGGTGGAAATTTGTCCTTTGGTCTGGAGTCCAAATTGGAGATTTTTGGTTCCAACCTGTATTTGTGAGATGCGGTGTGGGTGAACGGATGATCTCCACATGTGTATTTCCCACCGTAAAGCATGTAGGAGTAGGTGTTATGGTGTGGGGGTGCTTTGCTGGTGACACTGTCTGTGATTTTTTTAGAATTCAAGGCACACTTAACCAGCATGGCTACCATAGCCATCTGCAGCAATACACCATTCCATCTGGTTTGAGCTTAGTGGGACTATGATTTTTTTTCTCGAAAGGACAATGACCCAACACACCTCCAGGCTGCGTAAGGGCTATTTTACCAAGAAGGAGAGTGATGGAGTGCTGCATCAGATGACCTGGCCTCCACAATCCCCCGACCTCAACCCCAATTGAGATGATTTGTGATGAGTCGGGCCGCAGAGTGATGGAAAGCAGCCAACAAGTACTCAGCATATGTGGGAACTCCTTCAAGACTGTTGGAAAAGCATTCCAGGTGAAGCTGGTTGAGAGAATTCCAAGAGTGTGCAATGCTGTCATCAAGGCAAAGGGTGGCTATTTGAAGAATCTGAAATATAACATATATTTATAACACACTTTTTTGGTTACTACATAATTCCATATGTGTCGTTTCATAGTTTTGATGTCTTCACTATTGTTCTACAATGTAGAAAATAGTAAAAATAAAGCAAAACTCTTGAATGAGTAGGTGTGTCCAAACTTTTGACTGGTACTGTATATATCAACTGCAGGCTGCTATTAATAGTGGAGGCTGGTGACTTGAACATTACCCGGACGATGCTGGGCCAATTGTGCGCCGCCCTATGGGACTCCCAATCACGGCCGGAACAGCCTAGATTCGAACCAGGGACTGTAGTGACGCCTCTTGTACTGAGATGCAGTGACGTAGACCGCTGTGTCCATTTGTGTGTTAACTATTTAACTGTACTACAATGCTTAAAATGCCACAAAAATTGTAAATATCGGTTATCGATATCGGTATCAGGTTTTTTGGCAAAGAAAATATTGGATATTGGTATCGGCCAAAAATGTCATATCGGTGCATCACTAATATATATGCTTAACTGTGAGTTGGACACAATTATAGTAAATTGTATAAACATTGAAGGAGTGTGATGTTATGAGCTCATCATCAACAAGTATATTTTATTATTACATTTGTTAAATTGCTAGTTAATTGTTAATTGCTTACACTCATGCAAATACTGAAACATGACCTTACAAAGCAGTAACATTTCACTACAAATATTATACAACAAACTAATATGTTTAGAATTCAATTAGAGTCGAAGTTATCTTGTTGACACAGCTCAGTGTAATAGTAATCAACAGTGGCTAAACTACTCTCAGGTTAAAATCTTATTGCTGAGTCCAACTTCAGGAAGTCCAGTAATATGATTGTATTTTGATTCCAGGAGGATTTCCTTATGAGTAGCATTGTACTTAAATTAGACCATGCATAATGACTGTGTCATCAGAAGGCTACATGCAAGCCCGGTTTGAGTCAGTGCCACTCCCTAACCTGAGCAGGAGTTTGTGAGCAGACAGACAGACTGTACCTAGTCCTGGACCTGCCCTCCTCTGGAGATGTCCTGGTCCCATTCAGCCATCTGGTTTCAGTTCAGCCCCATCTGGATTTGTCTCTCCAGCTCAGAAATGTAAGGAATAGGTTTTGGATCCATGCCCACATCCGTTCACACAGAAAAGTGTTTTAAATGACTCAACTCTAAATGTCTCTAAACCCCAAAGTGATTGTATTTTATTTAGGAAATATCAGTGATGGTAAAATACAACTTGAAAAGATTAGCTTTAAATCAGAGAAGTGACTAAGAGCCATACTATAATCTGACTTACATTTAGCATGTGTGGAGGTGAATTCAGAGCAATATGAATCCTTTCAGACCACTATCCTGAGAAACAAGAAACACACAGACGGTTCAAATACATCATGTCACAGCTTTCAGAGGACCATTGAATGGGAGTAGACATGAAGAATGGCAGCTATGAGTTGGAATATTATGTCTACACTATCAATATCAGTTTACACTGTATTATACATAATGTTCTTGATCAAATTTATGCTGATTGATTTCATGCAGATGCAACCATTGGTATTAAGTTGATATATGATTCCAATGTACAGTTACGCTTCATAGCATACTCTCAACACTGTCATTACTTAGTCAATGTCCACGTGTCTCACGTGTAGGTGTATATGTGTGTGTGTATGTGTGTGTGTGCATTAGGGTGTGTGTGGTGTGTGTGTGTGTGTGTGTGTGTGTGTGTGTGTGTGTGTGTGTGTGTGTGTGTGTGTGTGTGATGTTTGTTTGGATGTGTGTGTGCACGTGAGTGTGTGTTTGTTTTGTTTGATTGTTTGTTTGTGTATGTAAGTATGAAAGCAAGAGAGAGCCAGAGAGAGAGCGAGAGAGAGAGAGAGAGAGAGAGAGAGAGCAAGAGATCAAGAAAGAGAGAAGTGGCCTTGTTCCCAGCTTAATTAAATATGCTGTGTCGGAGCACAGCCTGTACTGTATTACCTGAGCCTATTTTAGGATATGACCCACAATGCCTCACATTTTTATGACTTGTATGACTAAACAAGAGTAGTCCTTATTCAAGATGCCCGTGGGCTTGTGCTCATGCTGTTATTTCATGTGGTATGTGATAAGGGCTATACACTATCACAGACAGTAAGCAGCCAGTTAATCCTGAATAAACATTGCCTCTTTTTCCAATTTGCATGCTAATGCAGTTCTTGATTTCATCTGATATGGGCTGTGCAGAGTTATAACTCAAAGGTTAAGAGACAACGAGAGTGTTAAGAGTAACTCATAATTAATAAAAAGGTGGAAAGAAATCTTCTCTTTTTTAAATGATCTGATGACACACGCACTGACTTTGATACTGAAGCAGTGGTTTAATATCATACTGTATATAAAATGCAGGTAAAATCTATTCATCACATTTGAGTTATAATCCAAATACAAAGCTTTCATAGTAGCAGTGGCAATTTTGGCATGTAAATCTTGGTGGGGCAAACTCAAAAAACAGTTTTACATGCATGCCAGAAAAGCCTCTACACAACACAACACTAAACAATACATTCATTGCACTATAACAGTGACAAACAGTGCCCACAAACTGTTAGGGCCTACATAAAGCTGTCCCAACAGCAGAATCCCAACAGCAGTCCCAACACCTTACCACTGCTTCACCTGGCTATCAGCAGAGCCTTGTCTGGCATCAAAACAGTTAATTCAGCCTCATTTACTGCTTTAAAAAAACATAGCTGATATGGCTGACTTGCTTAAACAAATGTGGTTTCTACTGACAATTGAGATGTACAAACTATGCGGATAAGAGGCAATCCGTAATTTTGATTAAGACATTAGTGAGCGAGCTAGGATGGACATAGTCAATATAACTATTTGTTCAGCACTTTTAATTCCGAACATGGGCCGTTCTTACAGTATTCTCCCTGTACACCAAGTCAGAACCGTAGAATAAATAAAGGGGGCATATCAGCAGACGAAGAAAGTGCTTACAATATTCGATGATGACATTTCTCTAAAACAGGCTATAGGCTACATGTGCACCACCAGGTCAGAACAGTAGGCTAAGTTATGAGGGGAAAAGGGACCAAATTATTAGGGTGAGGCACATGGGCTACCAACAGCTAACTACACAACATACACTCAGTATTACTTTCTAAGCTACAGTATACATATTTCCCTGTCATATTACATAATTTATGCAGCAGCATACATGACATTTGTGACACAACCTGGATTTGGTGTTATGTAGCAAAATTTGAAATTGTGTAGTGACAATTTTTTCTCAACTGTGATACTGAACATATGGCCCCTCTCCATTACCCAACATATAATTATCTTTCAATTATTCGTCTGGACATCTCACAAGAGGAATTAACCAGAATCTCCTAAGTAGCTCAAAGAACCAATCATACACCTCTGTCGGGGACAGACAGGTCGAGCGGCAAATGAGGGAGCCTCTCCCCTCAAATTAAATTACATTTACATTACATTTAAGTCATTTAGCAGACGCTCTTATCCAGAGCGACTTACAAAATGGTGCATTCACCTTATGATATCCAGTGGAACAACAACTTTACAATAGTGCATCTAAATCTTTTAAGGGGGGGGGGGGTTAGAAGGATTACTTTATCCTATCCTAGGTATTCCTTAAAGAGGTGGGGTTTCAGGTGTCTCCGGAAGGTGGTGATTGACTCCGCTGTCCTGGCGTCGTGAGGGAGCTTGTTCCACCATTGGGGTGCCAGAGCAGCGAACAGTTTTGACTGGGCTGAGCGGGAACTGTGCTTCCTCAGAGGTAGGGGGGCCAGCAGGCCAGTGGTGGATGAACGCAGTGCCCTTGTTTGGGTGTAGGGCCTGATCAGAGCCTGAAGGTATGGAGGTGCCGTTCCCTTCACAGCTCCGTAGGCAATCCCCATGGTCTTGTAGCGGATGCGAGCTTCAACTGGAAGCCAGTGGAGAGAGCGGAGGAGCGGGGTGACGTGAGAGAACTTGGGAAGGTTGAACACCAGACGGGCTGCGGCGTTCTGGATGAGTTGTAGGGGTTTAATGGCACAGGCAGGGAGCCCAGCCAACAGCGAGTTGCAGTAATCCAGACGGGAGATGACAAGTGCCTGGATTAGGACCTGCGCCGCTTCCTGTGTGAGGCAGGGTCGTACTCTACGAATGTTGTAGAGCATGAACCTACAGGATCGGGTCACCGCCTTGATGTTAGTGGAGAACGACAGGGTGTTGTCCAGGATCACGCCAAGGTTCTTAGCACTCTGGGAGGAGGACACAAGGGAGTTGTCAACCGTGATGGCGAGATCATGGAACGGGCAGTCCTTCCCCGGGAGGAAGAGCAGCTCCGTCTTGCCGAGGTTCAGCTTGAGCTGGTGATCCGTCATCCACACTGATATGTCTGACAGACATGCAGAGATGCGATTCGCCGCCTGGTTATCAGAAGGGGGAAAGGAGAAGATTAATTGTGTGTCGTCTGCATAGCAATGATAGGAGAGACCATGTGAGGATATGACAGAGCCAAGTGACTTGGTGTATAGCGAGAATAGGAGAGGGCCTAGAACAGAGCCCTGGGGGACACCAGTGGTGAGAGCGCATGGTGCGGAGACAGATTCTCGCCACGCCACCTGGTAGGAGCGACCTGTCAGGTAGGACGCAATCCAAGCGTGGGCCGCGCCGGAGATGCCCAACTCGGAGAGGGTGGAGAGGAGGATCTGATGGTTCACAGTATCAAAGGCAGCAGATAGGTCTAGAAGGATGAGAGCAGAGGAGAGAGAGTTAGCTTTAGCAGTGCGGAGAGCCTCCGTGACACAGAGAGATAAATGATAAATGAGCCACCCGCCTGCCCTCTGATCATTCTCGCTTCTCTTCCTCACAGAAGAGTTATACTTAGCTCTCCTCAGCATAATCGAAGGTTATCAGCTCCCGTCGTTTTGTGTTGCGCTTCAGGTACGAATTTTCTTCTTCATTTTCTTCCTTTGTCTCCTTTGTAGATAGCATCACACGGCTAGCTGCGGAGACTTAACTAGCTTAGCTGCAAGGCTTAGTAAAAATTCACTGTTTTAGGTCAGTTCGGATCACCACTTTATTTTAAGAATGTGAAATGTCAGAATAATACCAGAGAGAATGATTTATTTCAGCTTTTATTTATTTCATCACATTCCAAATGGGTCAGAAGTTTACATACACTCAATTAGTATTTGGTAGCATTGCCTTTAAATTGATTAATTTGGGTCAAACGTTTTGGGTAGCCTTCCATAAGCTTCCCACAATAACTTGTGTGAATATTGGCCCATTCCTCCCGACAGAGCTGGTGTAACTGAGTCTGGTTTGTAAACCTTGCTCGCACACTTTTTCAGTTCTGCCCACAAATTTTCCATAGGATTGAGGTCAGGGCTTTGTGATGGCCACTCCAATACCTTGACTTTGTTGTCCTTAAGCCATTTTGACACAACTTTGGAAGTATGCTTGGGGTCATTGTCCATTTGGAAGACCCATTTGCGTCCAAGCTTTAACTTCCTGACTGATGTCTTGAGATGTTGCTTCAATATATCCACAATTTTCCTTCCTCATGATGCCATCTATTTTGTGAAGTGCACCAGTCCCTCCTGCCCCAAAGCACCCTCACAACATGATGCTGCTTCACGGTTGGGATGGTGTTCTTCGGCTTGCAAACCTCGCCCTTTTTCCTCCAAACATAATGATGGTCATTATGGCCAAACAGTTCTATTTTTTGTTTCATCAGACCAGACGACATTTCTCCAAAAAGTACGATCTTTGTCCCCATGTGCAGTTGCAAACCGTAGTCTGGATTTTTTATGGCGGTTTTGGAGCAGTGGCTTCTTCCTTGCTGAGCGGCCTTTCAGGTTATGTCTGTAAACAATTGTTGGAAAAATGACTTGTGTCATGCACAAAGTAGATGTCCTAACCGATTTGCCAAAACTATAGTTTGTTTACAAGAAATTTGTGGAGTGGTTGAAAAACAAGTTTTAAGGACTCCAACCTAAGTGTATGTAAACTTCTGACTTAAACAGTATATATGTTTTACCCTTTTTTTCCCAGATAAGTTGACTGAGAACACATTCTCATTTACAGCAACGACCTGGGGAATAGTTACAGGGGAGAGGAGGGGGGATGAATGAGCCAATTGGAAACTGGGGATGATTAGGTGGCCATGATGGTATGATGGTCCGATTGAGAATTTAGACAGGACACCGGGGTTAACACTCCTACTCTTTACAATAAGTGCCATGGGATCTTTAGTGACCACAGAGAGTCAGGACACCCGTTTAGCATTCTGTCCGAAAGACGGCACCTTACACAGGGCAATGTCCCCCAATCACTGCCCTGGGACATTGGGATATTTTTTTTTAGACCATTGGAAAGAGTGCCTCTTTCTGGCCCTCCAACACCACTTCCAGCAGCATCTGTTCTCCCATCCAGGGACCAACCAGGACCAACACTTCTTAGCTTCAGATGCAAGCCAGTAGTGGGATGCAGGGTGGTATGCTGCTGGCTAAAAGACCAACAATGTGACAGGTTCCTTTGGCTAACTTTGTGCCAACTAGCTAGGTTACTAGCCCAAGTGGCGAATGTTAGCTACATTCACATTGTTAAAGGATTAGTTTCTCCGGCTAGCACTGTGCTAACTAGTTAGGCTACTAGCCCAAGTAGCCAACGCTAGTTATGTTTCACTTTGCTTTCGGATTGCTGTTTTTTGAAGCTATGGAACTTGTTAGCACGGCCCAGGGGGCACCAAGCAAGGCCCCTGTTCCAGTACAGCCAATGCCTATGCGGTGCGACCATTTCAGTCAAGGTCACGCACTCCCTGTGTCGTCAGCCTGGGTGTTGAACACAACGGAGCAGAGTTTGACGATCCCCGGTTATGCATCCATTGCAGATTTTTTGCTGCTAACACCCTCCCAATGGAGAGTGTGCAGAGCAGCCCAACATGGTTCGTCTCCCACTCTTAACTCGAGTGGGGAGACTGCCTCATGGGCCCATGTCTCGGAATGATATCCCGAGGACCAACGAACAACTTTTCCAGGGCTTGGCACCCGAGGAGTGGGAAGGGGAAGGGGACCACCTCATTGATGAGGACGATGGCGAGGGTATGACCGACCTCCTCCAGGCAGCAGAGGAGAAAAAGGACGAGGAGGCACAAGCCGCTCTTTTCCGATAATATGGGCGAGACTTCTCACCACATTCCCCAACTGGCTAGAGTGTGAGGAAGTTCAGTAAGCTCGAGAATCATCAGAGGGCAGGTGGGTGGTGTCACACCAGCCTTCGCTTTGGTTCCCCCTCCTGTCCAGCTCAGCCTTCTAGCTGGTGCTGAACCTACTGCTGGAAAACGCCCTTGACTCATCAACCCCGGACTTGTTTCGCCATCATTACACACACCTGGTTCCAATCCCCAATCTATCACTGTATACAGTATATACTCCCTCTGCCATTTGTCTTTATCGGTCATTGTAAATGTTACTTGTTTTTACTGAGAGGAATCTCTCCTACTATTTCCTGATTACTTTATATTTTGCACTTTGGGTTCACCCTGTGCCTTTTTTGTTTATGAAGATATATTTTGAGCACAAAAGCGTTTGGGTTTCATCCCGCTTTGATCTAAAGTGCTTAAATAATTCAGTAGTTCTGAACCTGAACATGCCTCCTGCCTACTCCTCTCTACACCAGTGACAGAATGACCGACCCAACTAAACAGGAAGTACCAGGACATCCCGACCTCTCCGCTTTAGGAGTGAAACTCCACCACAGCGACTCGTGCCTGGTGCGCCTCGGGACTGCCATGGACTCGGTGCTCCGGGCCATACGCCAACTGCAGGCTACACCACCACCTTCCCAGCTCCCCACGGTCATTCCAGCCACCCCACCACCATCTACATCACCCGGTCCGATCAGCAACGTCCACCTGCCCCTCCCGGAGCGGTTTGACGGCAATCCAGCTCATTGTAAGGGGTTTCTCCTGCAGTGTGACCTCCACCTGGCCTGTCATGCTGGGATGGCCTCCAAGAGGGACAAGTTGGCCTTGGTGATCTCAGTGCTGACAGGCCGGGCTCTGGAGTGGGCTCACGCCGTCTGGGAGAGGGACGGACCAGAAGTGCAGTCCTATGAGCACTTCACCCAACTCTTCCGTGCCGTCTTCGACCACCCTACAGAGGGCCGAGAGGGATGTGAGCGGCTCACATCTGACACAGAAAAGCATGATCATTGCAATCCTCACAGGATTCTGCAGTTACACTTGAACAATATATTAAAGTTTCTGAGCTGACATTGACAACTGACATTTTCTTCCTTCCGCGACTGATGGCTGGTATTGTTCATGACATTGACATTCAAAGTCTGTCACAGTTCTTAACATGCCATTATCCTCATCAAATATCTTGAGTAAAATGTCCTAAGTAATTAGATTATTGACAAAAATATGACTAAAGAAGGCTTAAATTCCAAAAGAATCTCTAATTGAAATCACTCTCAGCTCATGACCAGTGAGGACGGCTGTTGTTTATATATTTTTTGATGCGGGCATGCTTCTCAATTGCCTAGCGGCATTTGCCACATCTCTGCATAATCCTTAATCAAGGATCTGCATAACACTCCATCAAAAAGCCTTCAACATTGGTCAAAGAATATTGACATGGTAATTGAACTTGAGCATGCCTTTTGATTGGAACACAAGCCAGATGTTGAGATGTTTACTGGGATGTTGCTCTGTGGGCACCACTGTACACAACCCTCTTCTCATTGTAGCAGGATTTTTCCATGCTCTTCTGTTCATTAATCCTTCAGAAAAAAAGCTGAGTCCATGTAATGCAACAACATGGCACTGGGAGCTATTCCTTGCTACAGATTGTAATCACGATTTTCGCATTGTTCGTTGATTGTTATGGAAGCTGACTTGAATGAAACCGATGGAACTCTGATTTTTGGTGATGCTGGCACGTGTAATGTGATGACACATTACAGCACATCGTTCGTATCAGTCAGGTCACATGCAGGTGATTCATAATGGTTTAATTTCTTGTTTTAGCTAGATTGGGTCCCTCACATCCAAATGGTTTTCAACTTCAGCTTTATTTAAGGGAAATAAAGATTGACTTGACTAAATTTGAAGAATAGCCTCAACCTGTCCTTATTATGGTGAGTTTAAAGGAGAGGCGACATGACTTTAATTTGATTTACTAAAGCCACAGCCTACCGGTTTCAGTGCAGACACCCTAACCACACAACCACTGAGATGAATAATGGAGAGCGCTGGGGATTTGTAATGAAGCCATTGTACATCTAAACTCGAACACTGATCCATGTCTCACATACTATAGCTTCAACCGCTCTGCTGTTTTGTGAGAGTGAATACAGATGGGATTGATGCCCAGCAGTGGAAAAAGGGGAATAAACGGGTTTAATGAAACCATCCTGGTGCAGTGAAAAGCCAGTCCAAGCCATCAGTGAGAATGCCCCCGGGGTAGGAAGATGGGCTTGTGTGCGTGCTGGGGGATGGACGCATGCCCGCAGCCAGGAGCACACCTCCCTCTCCCCCTCCCTCTCCACACTACACCTCCTGGGAGCAGGCAGGAAACTGATATGCCAGGTTACAGGTTAAACCCTAAGGTAAGCACTATATCAGGGAATTTAGATGTACTTTGTTGAGAATGGTTGCTATTATAGCTCATCTTTCACAGATGGATTTACAGTAAGTACCCTTGTACAGTCTTTGAGAGTAGCAGCAGTATTCTGTAACTGTAATCAGTTGTTACCAGCAAAAATATTGTAATCAGATTACAGATACTTTTGAAAAACTAGATGATTACTTCTTGGATTACTTTTTCATTCAGAAAGGATGTTTGTGAAAAAAAGCCATTCAATTCAGCATTGAAAAAAAGTGTTTGATGGATCCTTTTTGTCTTCTTCTAATGCCTCTTAAGGGGAAAGTAATCCAAAAGTAACTAAAAGTAATCAGATTACTTTACTGAGTTTGGGTCATCCAAAAATTACGTTACTGATTACTATTTCGGACAGGTAGCTAGTAAGCCTATCTGATTACATTTAGAAAGTAACCTACTCAACCCTGTCTATAGGCTTACACAATATATTCTGTGAATGAGCTGAACCAGTTAATAAAGAATATTCAGAGCTGTAGCTATAGAAGTTATCAACTGATGTACAGTTATCGTCCAGGCCAATGTTTAAAAGGAAATGTCAGACAGTGTATCTTAAAAGGGAATAAGTTAAACGGACAGTTCAAAATAGCTGTCTCTCAGCTGTTCAGAGTTGTGTGATGTGAGAAACGTGGAGAGCGTTTTTCACTTCAAAGCTATTACCCCCAGTCTGTCAGTCTGTGTTGGCAGTTTTAACATTACCTCTGGTAACACTAAAGTGGGTTCCGCTTTGGTGAAATTTAGGAGCAAAATCTTTCAGATGGGGTGGATGGCAAGAGAACCTTCCCTGAATGTCCAGGAAAAGGGAGGGATGGAGGAGCCCAAAACCAGCTCATAATTTACTGGAACCAGAGCTGGGTCCAGCTTTGATCAACTCAATTGGATTGTTTGACTCATCTTTACAGAATTGCAGAATTTGAATTAGACCAGGTTGCACTATCAGACCGTTGTTTTCCTATGTGAGTGTACATGTCACCTATAGGGGCTTTCCAAGCATGTTCAACCAATGGTCCATGGCCTAACTCTTGAGTACTGTGCTATCGTAACTATATTTATGAGCCCAATAAAACAAATGACCCCCTGCAGAATATACTTTAATATGCAGCAGTAGAATGCTCGATGACTCATTATCAGACGTCATTTCGGGTGATTCAACTTCCAGCAATCGATCCTTTATAGTGAAAGAGAATCTTACCTGTGATGTAAGATCATTCAAAACCCCCAGTGCAATTACAACTGACGTCTTTAGATTTTTTTTGTCTGACCTCTTTTGAAGTCTATTGAATGAGGGTCAACTTCCTTGTTCTCTGTTCTCTCCTCATAGACACTTTTTGTATTCTTTAAAAATAATGGGCTTTTAAAGACAACACAATCAATGGAAAGCATTATTCACTGTCCATATACGCACCAAGGACAACCTTCATGATGAGGTTATCTTGTCTAAAGCATCTTATTGACAATGGTACCCATTCATAACCTGCTCTTGTCATACATAAACAGACGTCTTTATCTTTGTCTGCACTCACCACAACCCCCATTACCCATTGTCAGCGTTCTGAAATCTGTGGTAAAATACAGCTTTGTGTGACTTGGTTTCAACTTGAAACCTTATCCATGGTTCTCTACATAAAAAGTTTAGATGCATACATGCCCTAATTGTGAGGTGAAAATGTGGTCTTGCTCATGTTCTCAACCCATTGCACACCAAGCATTTTTTTAAATGCTAATTCATCCACGTATAATTACAAAATCTACCAGTTTGTCACTCCAATGGAGTTTTATGCACCTTTAGCCTAAATTAAGGAGGACATAGACTAAATCTTATTTTTTAGGTCTAGTGACTCTGAACGTTCTTGTCATCCAGATTCCTCTTCATATTCACAAAGCCCCTCAGTTATGTGGTCAGATTGTATTCTAAGCCAAAGGCTCACCAACAGCCTTGCCAGACTTTGTGCCTGTTTCAAACCCAAAAAGAAGAGATGGTTTCTATAATGACGCTTTTTTGTTGATCTATCCAGTGTTTATACCAGACAATGTATTTGCAGTCATGGTTCCTCACTAGTGCCCCTTTACAGTCAGGGTACAATATACTAGAAATGTTCCCTTTCTCATTAATTTGTCTGTGAAAACGGTTGCCGTCCGTGCAGCTGCAAGCAGTATTGGGAGGTTTCCTTAGTGTTTATTTAGTGATGTCTACCCTAGTGACAGAAAAGCCATTTACAACTTCCAATTATAGCCTGCTGCAGCTCCGGACCAGACAATCAGGGAGAATTGGCCATGCATTTTCCACAGATCCATCATGCCCTGAACAAAACGGCACGGGTCCCTCTCAGGTGGAAACACCGGCTGACTGGGGCCCCTCTCTTTTGTCTTGCTCTTTTCATACCGGATATTAGATGTGATTTAGTACACAAAGGGATGATTAGACAAATGAATTAAAAGAGGACACCAAAGGGGAGAGAACGCTTTGAGACTCACAAGCTCCGTTTAAAAAAAAAATGTTCCTTCTATCTCTCATCTCAGCTCTACAATTACACTAGGATGAGTTTGATATGTGTTGGGGGAACTGATGGTGTTTTCCAGTGGATGACAATGATCCATCATTTCTATTCATCATCAATAGATGAGATGACAACTATTTGTTGTCATCAACGATGATGGAACAAACATGTCATTGACTTCTGACACATCATTGACTTATGGAAGTTCCTACAGGTGGAGTGATATGAGCTTTGATGTACTGTGAGGCCAGGCATGTTAGGGAACCAGCATGCCGTCTCAGTGACTGGTCACATATAGAATGTGAAACTAATGACTCAAAGGCAGATCCTCTTGAACTTTGAACTTGCAATGGAAACTAATCTGCTCCAGGGGCCTTTCGGATAAAACTCCCAATCCACATCAAAATAATCTTCATTCAGTTGATGAGAAAGGTGGAGGAGTAAGTCCAACGGTATTTTGGTGTGGCTGGTATGTGTAGGTCAAAGCCAAATAAATGAGTTCTGTCTTTACGACTCCTTTTGTAGCACTTTGGTCTTGTGGGTTTCAGTAAGTATGCAATATAAACCACATGGAACGCTCAGTGACTGAGGCTAAAAAGGAAAACAAGAGGGATCGTTATAATCCTTCATGTGAGAATTCTTGGCAGTTCCATGTCAAATTCCCAAAGCCGTTTTAGATTTCTGCCTCCCTGTGAGAAAGGCTTTTCAAAGTACTGGGGCTATAATTCATTAATTGTCAGCTGTAAAGTTCAGGTGCGCGTGGTTTTGTACTGGCCTCCTAACATCTTTGATCATGGATCTGAGAGCACTTTGACTGTTGACCGCAGCTTTAAATAGACCCATAGACACACAGAGTGAGCCCACACTTTTTCCCCTCTCCCTGTTTGATGGGAGTCGTGCTCCCACAGATTGTGCCCCTTAAGGGTGTTGGGTGTGGTGGCATGATGCGTTGACCTCCACAATGAAATGGATGATCTTCCCTGTTAAATTGACAGGGTAAAATGGATTGTTCCTAATGGGCCAGATTCAGACTTAGGAAATGTACGTATATGTGATCTTGTATATTATTTAGGGGTAGGAAAGTATTTATGAATAATAAAATAAAGAGGTTTGGAGAGCCTTTACGCACAAAATATATTGGCGAATCAAAAATACAGTGGTTTGATTCATCTTGAAACTTGCCATATTCAATCCATGAAATATTGGAAGGTGAGAAATGTACAGTGGGCGTTGAACAGTAGTCCTATAAATCTACCCTAATAATCCTCACTAATCATGTGTCACGGTTGTTGTAAGAGACGGACCAAGGCACAGCGTTTGTTGAGTTCCACATATTTATTTAAAGTGAAACTTCTTCAACCAAAACAATAAACAAGCAACACGACGTGACCACATGGTGAAAACAAGCACCAACACAAACAATATCCCACCAACACAAGTGGGAGAAATGGCTACCTAAATATGATCTCCAATTAGAGGCAATGATTACCAGCTGCCTCTAATTGGGAACCATACAAAAACACCAACATATAAAATATAAACTAGAACACCCCCTAGTCACGCCCTGACCTACTACACCATAGAGAAACAAGGGCTCTCTATGGTCAGGGCGTGACATCATGGAACTGTGATGACAACGGTCCAGTTGTCCCGAACTGTGCCCCAGGCTCTAGGTTTAAACGGCTACGTATGGTCTGTATTCCATAATGATTCAAATATGCTGCATGTCCCAAACTATTGCACAACTTGTAATACGTTAGCCTAACATGATCCACTATTGCTAGCGATCCATTCGCACGAATGTGACAGAGGAAAGAAAGGTAATGATGAAACGGAACAATGCAAAATGTAAGGAGAACGAACACTAAAGTGACAGTTACAAATGTATGTGGGTATAACTGACGGTGGCTACTGATAGTAGCTGATATTTAACAACGTACAAATTGTAAAAAAAATACAGTGAAACGTCTGGGCATATAATTAAAACATTCTAGAAATCATAAATCAACTTGGTAGGTTTGGCCTATACTGTCATATGTGCATGGCTACAGAAGCCTATAGCTTGGGTCTCCAAATTTCCTCCCTGCAAGTTACAAGGCCAGCATTTCATAAACTTCACTGTGGAAAAGTTGATATGTTTATATGCTTCAGTTTAAGGCCATATGATTGGTTTCACATTTGTCTCCAGTGATCGTGAGGTAAAATAGATCTACAGTGCATACGGAAAGTATTCAGACCCCTTGACTTTTTCCACATTTTGTTACATTACAGCCTTATTCTAAAATGGATTAAATAAATAAAACATCCTCATTAATCTACACACAATACCCCATAATGACAAAGTGAAAACAGGTTTTTAGAAATGTTTGCAAATTTAGAAAATAATTAAAACAGAAATTCCTTATTTACATAAGTATTCAGACCCTTTGCTATGGGACTCGAAATTGAGCTACGATGCATCCTGTTTCCATTGATCATCCTTGATGTTTCCACAACTTGATTGGAGTCCACCATTCGGAAAGGCACACATCTGTCTATGTAAGGTCCCACAGTTGACAGGGCATGTCAGAGCAAAAACCAAGCCATGAGGTCAAAGGAATTGTCCATAGAGCTCCGAGACAGGGTTGTGTTGAGGCACAGATCTGGGGAAGGGTACCAAATAATGCAGCTTTGAAGGTCCCCAAGAACATAGTGGCCTCCATCATTCCTAAATGGAAAAAGTTTGGAACTACCAAGACTCTTCCTAGAGTTGGCAGCCCTGCCAAATTGAGCAATCAGGGGAGAAGGGCCTTGGTCAGGCAGGTGACCAAGAACCCGATGGTCATGCTGACAGAGCTCCAGAGTTCCTCTGTGGAGATGGGAGAACCTTACAGAAGGACAACCATCTCTGCAGCACTCCACCAATCAGGCCTTTATAGTAGAGTATCCAGATGGAAGCCACTCCTCAGTAAAATGTACATCAAGACCCGCTTGGAGTTTGCCAAAAGGCACCTAAAGACTCTCAGACCATGAGAAACAAGATTATCTGGTCTGATGAAACCAAGATTGAAGTCTTTGGCCTGAATTCCAAGTGTCACGTTTGGAAGAAACCTGGCACCATCCCTACTTTGAAGCATACTGGTGGCAGCATCATGCTGCGGAGCGGTTTTTCAGCAGAAGGGACTGGGACACTAGTCAGGATCGAGGGAAAGATGAACAGAGAAAAGTACAGAGAAATCCTTGATGAAAACCTGCTCCAGAGCGCTCAGGGCCTCAGACTGGGGCTATGGTTCACCTTCCAACAGGACAACGACTCTAAGCACACAGCCAAGACAACGCAGGAGTGACTTCGTAAACAAGTCTCTGAATGTCCTTGAGTGGCCCAACCAGAGCCTGGACTTGAACCCGATCGAACATCTCTGGAGAGACCTGAAAATAACAGTGACGCTCCCCATCCAACCTGACCGAGCTTGAGAGGATCTGCAGAGAAGAATGGGAGAAACACCCCAAATACAGGTGTGCCAAGCTTGTAGCGTCATACCCAAGAAGACTTCAGTCTGTAATCGCTGCCAAAGGTGCTTCAACAAAGTACTGAGTAAAGGGTCTGAGTACTTATGTAAACGTGACATTTCATTTTTATTTTATTTTCAAACATTCTAAAAACCTGTTTTTGCTTTGTCATTATGGTGTATTGTGTGTAGTTTGAGTGAAAACAATGATTTAATCCATTTTAGTATGTGAAAAGTCAAGGGGTCTGAATGCTTTCCAAATGCACTGTACAACAATTGTCATTTATGTTGAAAATCCCCTTATCCAAACGGCTTACTCACACTCATTTACCTAGCTCTTATCAATTTGTAAATTACAGTGCATGGAGAACGGTGTTATTTCTATACGGGGAAAAAATTAAATTACATGTTGTTCCACTTGCACGTAAAGTCGGTGGAATTAAGTCAAGGTCTGAATACAGCATATCTGTAGACACACCTTCATTTATTTGATCTCCACCTCAAACAAATACAGAGTGAATACCATGCAATTCTCATGCTTAAGTTCTACGCGTAGAGAGAGAAGTGTACAGGAATTACCACCTAAGAGCATCTCTTAACCCGGTGGATTCATCAAGATTGGATGCCAGATATCCACAACCTGCGGCATTATCTGGTACCCTGTTTCTATGTCATCCATGCCCCTAATACAACCTCACACGTCCTTTGGTTCAAAATTGACAGCAACATTCACTTGTTTGAGTTACCTTAGTGTCTGGCTCACAAAATTGGCTTCCTTCCTTCCGTCCACATAAAGTAGCCTCATAATGGAGTTAATCTCTCTGAAATCAGCTTGTGCCAGTGTTTCAAGAAGCAGACATTCACGTGGCATTCCCGTCCTGGTATTTGTTAGCGAGCTTGTTTGCATTCCTGTTCTTGATGACAGATGACCCAGCAAACGCTTGCATGAAAATCAGCACCAAAGTATGGGTTTCTGGACTGTAGGGAATGTATAAATAGTGTCCTCATTGGACCCCTGTGGAGGCTGGTCAGAGGGGTGTTTGCAGTCTCCAGAAGTGGTAGGTTTCTTCTCACTCACCTCTTGCTATTCACGCTACTACTTCTGTCAACTCTCATGTCACTTTGAGCCCACTTCTCATGGATTCATTCACTGTTGATATCTCCAGTCAAGAATTAGGGTTAGCGATTAGGGTTAGGGTGGGTTGAGCTGGCGTGTGGACACTAAGTTACAGTAGGGTTAGGATTATGGCTAGTTTCATGGTTGAGCCGGGGTGTGGACAAGAAGCTAGGGTTAGGGTTATTGCTATTTTCAGGGTTCAATAATCCTAGATTAGCGGTGGACCACATCGGGATTACGAAATTCAATGGAGAGCCGCATTGATTTTTTTGGGACCGATCTGTTTGTCAAAATCAATTTGCGGGCCAGAAAAAGGGCAGTTATTTGAAAATATATATGTCAGTTATCATTTCTACATGCTTTCTATCTAGTTTTACTCTAACCTCCCGCAGCCGGATTGAATGGGCTCGGGGGGCTGAATCAAATTCTTTGCTCCAATGAATATTAGTCAGAGCTTGCAGATTCTATGGTGTTAAAGGTACAATGCAGCTGTTTTTTTACCTCAATATCAAATCCTTTCTGGGTAACAATTAAGTAACTTACTGTGATTCTTTTAAATTAAAATGGTCAAAAATAAACAAAAATAGCTTTTTAGCAAAGAGCAATTTCTCAAGTGAGTGGGGAGGGAAAACTAGCTGTTTTTGGCAGAGAGGTTTGGAACGTTGTTATTGGTCTATTAACTAATTTACCGCCTGGTGATGTCACCAGGCAGGCCAAAACTCCATCCCACTAAAACAGGCTGAAATTCCAGGCATTTGTTTCAAACAGCGCTTACACTAAAATGGTATCATAATTTTCACAATATTTCACAGTATTATTCCAAGTTCATACTCTGCAAAACACATGCTCTTTTCCAGCTATGATCCCTTTATTGATGTCACTTGTTAAATCCACTTCAAACAGTGTGGATGAAGGGGAGGAGACAGGTTAAAGAAGGATTTTTATGCCATGAGAAATGGAGACATGGATTGTGTATGTGTGCCATTTCAGAGGGTGAATGGGCAAGACAAAAGATTTATGTGCCTTTGAACGGGGTATGGTAATAGGTGCAAGGTGCACCGGTTTGAGTGTGTCAAGAACTGTAACACTGCTTGGTTTTTCATTCACATAGTTTCCCGTGTGTATCAAGAATGGTCTACCACCCAAATGACATCCAGCCAACTTGACAACTGTGGGAAGCATTGGAGTAAACATGGGCCAGCATCCTTGAGGAACGCTTTTGACACCTTGTAGAGTCCAAGCCCAGAAGAATTGAATCTGTTCAGAGGGCAAAATGGGGTGCAAACTCAATATTAAGAAGATGTTCCTAATGTTTTGTACACTGTGTACATATAAAACACAGGAAAATCACATTTTTGACTGAACTGGGCCTGTAAGTAAAGCCAAGCCTATGTCAGAGAAACGCGGAAAATAGCCTGGCGTATAGAACTAACTATGCAAAAAAAGCTTGTTCTTGGTAAAAATACAAAAGAAAAGATTAAAGCCACTTAATTAGTTAGGAAATGTAATTTTACATTGAACTTAATGTCCTTTTAATTTGGGGTTTTACTTTAGATTTCTCAGTGAAATGTGAATTCTTTCAGAGGGCAGATTATATTGTGGCGCAGCGGTAGAGAATGGGAGTTTATAGCTGTATGTGTTTCATCACTAGCCCAAACAGTCAGATGAATGGTAGAGCTATTTGAGCTTGGCCTTCACTTTAGTGGTGGCCTCTGTGATGGCAGCTTTCATAAAGAAAAGGATCGAGAACATTTGGACTGGTCTGTTGATCCCATGAGAAGGCCACAGTCTTTCTGAAAGTGTGAATAACACTCTTAAACCCTGTTGTCTCTGTCAAAGTTTCATAAAATGAAGCAATGAAAAGAGTAAAGTTTGGAACAGAAAAAAATGAAAGCACCAATTAAGGATAGTTATCTTTTTTGCACTTGAAACAATGCATTAATTTACTTAATTTGTATTCATGAACTTTTTAAACATGCTTTATGAAATGTCACTTATTTTATAACATTTTTTACATAAGAAGAACTGAAATAGCTTAATTACATAATCTTTGCATTTAATACATTTAGCTACTGCATTATACTGGTTTGCTGCTGCTGGCACTAGCAGTGATAAAGGACTTGGAGGAGACACAATAGCTTGAAGGAAGCTTTAATTTAAAATGGCACAAATTTAAAAAAGTGGTTTTATGTGGAAAAGGAGAGGTGTGCTTGCAGAAACAGACCCCTGCACTGGCTGGGACTTTATTTGGGCAAATATTTTCCATTAAGAAAATCACGAGCTTGTAAACACCTCTGTTCTGGAAAGCTTGTTGTGTCTGGGATGATAACCAGTCTGTTTGGATAGAAATATCACTCATTTTATTTTAACTGCCATACTTCTCCCATTGTGTCCCCAAAGGTTCTGAATGCTTCTACCCCAAAGCCATAAGACTGCTGAACAGTTAATCAAATGGCTACCCTGATTATTTGCATTGACCTGCTTTTTTTTTTGCACTGACATTCTTGCACTGGCTCTTTGCACACTCACTGGACTCTACCCACACATACTACACTAACACAAAACACACACATGCATATTAACACCACTTATACTAAGAGCAAAGGTAACTGAACTAAATGACTATCGCCCCATAGCACTCACTTCTGTCATAGTGAAGTGCTTTGAGAGACTTTAAGGATCATATCACCTCTACCTTACCTGACACCCTAGACCCACTTCAATTTGCTTACTGCCCCAATAGATCCACAGATGATGCAATCGCCATTGCACTGTGTAACCGATGTGAAATGGCTAGTTAGTTAGTGGTGGTGCGCGCTAATAGCATTTCAATCAGTGACGTCACTCGCTCTGAGACTTGAAGTAGGGTTTCCCCTTGCGTTGCAAGGGCCGCGGCTTTTGTGGCGCGATGGGTAACGATGCTTCGTGGGGTGTCAGTTGTTGATGTGTGCAAGGGTCCCTGGTTCGAGCCCGGGTTGGGGCGAAGAGAGGAACGGAACCTACACTGTTACATTGGTGCCGTGACCCGGATCATTGGTTGCTGCGGAAAAGGAGGAGGTCAAAGGGGGGGGGGGGTGAGTGTAACCGATGTGAAATGGCTAGTTAGTTAGCGGTGGTGCGCGCTAATAGCATTTCAATCAGTGACGTCACTCGCTCTGAGACTTGAAGTAGGGTTTCCCCTTGCGTTGCAAGGGCCGCGGCTTTTGTGGCGCGATGGGTAACGATGCTTCGGTGGGTGTCAGTTGTTGATGTGTGCAAGGGTCCCTGGTTTGAGCCTGGGTTGGGGCGAAGAGAGGGACGGTACTTACAACTGCACACTGCCCTATCCCACCTGGACAAGAGGAATACCTATGTAAGAATGCTGTTAATTGACTCTAGATCAGCCTTCAACACCATAGTATCCTCCAAGCTCATCATTAAGCTCGGGGCCCTGGGTCTGAACACCGCCCTGTGCAACTGGGTCCTGGACTTCCTGTCAGGGCGCCCCCAGGTGGTGAAGGTAGGATACAACACTTTCACTTCGCTGATCCTCAACGCACCCTTGTGATCCTCACAAGGGTGCGTGCTCAGCCTTCTCCTATACTCATTGTTCACCCACGACTGCATGGCCACACACGCCTCCAACTCAATCATCAAGTTTGCAGACGACACAACAGCTGTAGGCCTGATTACCAACAATGATGAGACACCTTCTCTCTGTAAGCCGAGGGCCCTGACAGAGTGGTGCCAGGAAAATAACCTCTCCCTCAACGTCAACAAAATGAGCTAGCTGATCATGGACTTCAGGAAACAGTGAAGGGAACACGCCCCGGTACACATCGACGGGACCCCAGTGGAGAAAGTGAAAAGCCTCAAGTTCCTCGGCATACACATCACTGACAATCTGCAATGGTCCACCCACACAGACAGTGTGGTGAAGAAGGTGCAACAGCACCTCTTCAACCTCAGGAGGCTGAAGAAACTTGGCTTGGCCCCTAACACCCTCACAAACTTTTACAGATGCACAATTGAGAGCATCCTGTCGTCTGTATCACCGTCTGGTACTGCACTGATCAGGGTCAGGGGCAGGCCGAGTGTTCAGGCAGGCGGGCTCAGTCAGGCCAGGCAAGGGTCAAAACCAGGAGGGTGAGAAAAAGAGAGAATGGGAAAAGCAGGAGCTGAGAACAAAAACGCTGGTTGACTTGACAAACAAGACGAACTGGCAACAGACAAACAGAGAACACAGGTATAAATACACAGGGGATAATTGGGAAGATGGGTGACGCCTGGAGAGGGGTGTAGACAATCACAAAGACAGGTGAAACAGATCAGGGTGAGACAGTCACGGCCTGTTGACCCCGCTATCATCCAGAAGGCGAGGTCAGTACAGGTGCATCAAAGCTGGGACCGAGAGACTGAAAAACAGCTTCTATCTCAATGTCATCAGACTGTTAAATAGCCATCACTAGCCGGCTTCCACCCGATTACTCAACCATGCACCTTAGAGGCTGCTGCCCTATGTAAATAGACATGGAATCACTTGCCACTTTAATAATGGAACACTAGTCACTTTAATAATGTTTACATACTGCTTTACTCATTTCATATGTGTATATACTGTATTTTATTCCACTGTATGCCACTCTATGCCACTCTGACATTGCTCGTCCTAATATTATTTATTTCTTAATTCCATTCTTTTACTTTTAGATTTGTGTGTATTATTGTGACTTGTTAGATACAGTATTACTGCACTGTTGGAGCTAGGAACACAAGCATTTCGCTACACCCACAATAACATCTGATAAATCAATCAAATGTATTTATAAAGCCCTTACTACATCAGCTGATGTCACAAAGTGCTGTACAGAAACCCAGCCTAAAACCCCAAACAGCAAGCGATGCAGGTGTAGAAGCACAGTGGCTAGGAAAAACTCCCTAGAAAGTCCAAAACTTAGGATGAAACCTTGAGAGGAACCAGGCTATGAGGGGTGGCCAGTCCTCTTCTGGCTGTGCCGGGTGGAGATTATAACAGAACATGGCCAAGATGTTCAAACGTTCATAGATGACCAGCAGGGTCAAATAATAATAATCACAGTGGTTGTAAAGGGTGAAACAGGTCAGCACCTCAGGAGTAAATGTCAGTTGGCTTTTCATTCACAGTATCTCTACCGCTCTTCCATTCTCTAGAGATTTGAAAACACCAGGTCTGGGACAAGGTAGCATGTCTGGTGAACAGGTCAGGGTTCCATAGCCACAGGCAGAACAGTTGAAACTGGACCAGTTGGACTGGGGACAGCAAGGAGTCATCAGGCCAGGTAGTCCTGAGACATGGTCCTAGGGCTCAGGTCCTCCGCGAGAGAGAGAGAATTAGAGAGAACATACTTAAATTCACACAGGACTGTTATTTGTTTTATTTTATATTATTTTATTTCACACACTTTCACACTCTTCACACATGCTGCTGCTAGTCTGTTTATTATCTATCCTGATTGCCTAGTCACTTTTACCCACACCTACATGTACATATTACCTCAATTACCTCAACTACCTAGTACCCCTGCACATTGACAGAGTACCAGAACTCCTTGTATATAGCCTCGTTATTGTTATTTTATTGTATTACTATTTCCTTTTTCCACTAATTTCCTTTTTACCTCTGCATTGTTGGGAAAGGGCTCGTAAGTGAGCATTTCACGGTAAAGTCTGCACCTGTTCGTATTCAGAGCATGTAACAAATTAAATTTGATTTTGATTTGTATTTGCTCAAGAACAGCTCTCAAGCACCTACCTGTAAAAACATACTACCCCTAGCCACAACCTTACCTCCAACCCCACATTCTGTTGTATTGTTACTCCTATTGAAAAACTATACACTTGCCCTGGCTGTACTAAGGTTGTAGTTGGGGTTTGTAGTTTGCTGGTGAAAACTTGGGTAGGTTTGGTCTTCAGGTGCATATGGGGCCCTTGTCTGGTAATTATGACTCTACAATGTCACTTGTCAGCTCTGCACTTTTATAGTGGATGTTTGCTAACTTTAAAGTGCCTCCTGTGAGCACCCATTCAGCTGCCATTGTGCCAATGAGTTGAGTCACACACTTTGACATACGGCTGGTTGCATTTTCCAACATTAGCTGTCCTTTAAATATTTTCTGTGTTACTTTAATTTCTTCTCCCTTTCAAACTGAATTTAAAAAGCCTCGACTGGGGGTTTTCCTTTATTTGCAGACCACTATGCTAAATGTGATGTGTTTTAATCAAAATACCTTGGGTGAAGTTGTTACATTTTAGATTTTCTTGACTCTCTGCTATAATGTTTACTGTATTTCAAAACTATGTTCTGATTTCTGTTTGGCGAGAAAGGTTGTCAAGTGTTTAGGTCTTTAATTTAAAACAAATCACAATGTGTTGTACTAACTCTGTAATACTTTCGTATTACAGAGTTTAAACAGAACATTATTTCTTCAGTTTACGGTATTCATTTCCTGTACCATGTTCCCTTTACAGGGTGTGAAAGTCTGGAATTCATTTTCTGTTCCCAATCAGAATGGTCCAATCCAAAGGTTATATAACTTCATGTTACTGGAAAGCAACGTTTTTTTATGTGTAAAACTGTTACATTTTTATCTTTCAGCGAATGTCCTTGATTGTAAATATTAAGACCATAGTAATTTAATTATCTGTCTCATAAACACATCTTAGGTTTGCGAAAGCTGGATTTTATTTTGTATGACATTACTTAGGTTGAATAAGTTATTTTTCTCCTATGAAAATAAATACTTGAACTGAATAACACATTTGAATTCTTTAATAGTGGCATATTTTTTTTTATTAAAAAGGTCACATTTGCCTGGTTAACCTCAGTGCCTCACCCCTGATTGTAATAAGCAATGTGTGGCAATATCAAGAGTTTGAATGTTAGCCTTCAACTCTGAACATGAACTTTACGTGTCTGAATGCATTAGGACTGGGAGCTTACTCTGTTATGTTTTCTGTCTCATGACTATGTGTAGCCTCCCAGGCCTCCTTGCTTCTCCTTTTGTGAATCATTTACAGTAGAAACTGTTTTGGGTACAGTCAATATTTAAATGGCTGTGCTAATAGCAAGAAACTACTCCTATGAACACCTGCCCTCTGGAGCACTCAGTCATCAACGCTAATCATCCACAGCTTGCACAGGAAGCTGCTGAACTTCCTGTTCACTTGATTTCATTTCCCCGCCTGTTGCTGTTGCCTCATTGTTTTCCCTTGTGTTTCTTCCTCCATAAGCTTATTTTCTGTTCACACGCATATTTATTCTGTCTTATGAGGCTGCTCAGCCCTCCTGATTGGGAATATTGATTGTGCAGCACAGTTTAAATGGCCAACCCTCTAATCTGTATTAAATTGCCTTTCCCTTTCACACTTCACTTAATGGGTTCCCATGTGTTTGGAAAGCAGCTCAATCCTCACCTGCTCATATTTGGATCCATCAGAGGCTATTAGCACCCCAACGGCTGACTCTGTCTCCAATCTACCCAGGACATGCAGCTGCTTTCTGCACTCCACTTGACGATAACATTAGATTTAGCCCCTGTTTACTTAGTGCTGAAAACTGGACTATTATATCTAGAACTGTCAGGGCCCCTGGTGGTTCAGGGACAGTCTATAGATAGCATAGGGGGTTTAGGATTCCCTTAAGTAGATCATGGGGCAGTGGAGTGGTGTGAACATGTGACAGTGGTGATGTTGTGGAGATGCAGTATAGGAGCCGTATGTTGCAACTGCTGCCTTATCAAGTACTGTCTACAGGTAGAGGAAGTTCAATCATTGTGAAGTTTCTCTGCGTAAAGATACTCACAGTAATGAATGATGAGTTGGGTTTGTTTGGAAGGAAATTAAACTGGGAGAAAAGTAATTACACATGCACTTTGACACAATGTCTCAGTAAAAGGTTTGGAGTGAGTAACCAATGTGTCAGAGGCTCAGAGAACAATAGCCTGGCTATCATCTGGCAAGCGTTCTGTATAGGAGAGCACATGTTCTGTATGATGACAACTGTTCTTACACACATTAGAGACTCTAGGGTTGAAACAGGAAAGGATCGTGGCTTACTGTACTTTATCTTGGCCAAACAGTGCTTCCGACAAAACTATGATGAGTAATTTGTAAATGGGAAAGATGCCAATCCTTCCCTGTGGTTCCTTTCATCACTTGTGACTCAACATCTCTCATGTTGCATTATGGTGGATGTGGTGGAAGGCTACATGGATGGGTGACTTCCTACGAGTCATGAGTGAGGATGTTTGGCAAGTGTAAGTGCGTTTAACAATACCCGCTCTCATTCAAATCTGCCAAACAAGTCATTGTTAGATTTTTGCAGCCACTCTACCACTGTGCAAAGCCTCACATAATTTACTCATTATATACTGCTCAAAAAAATAAAGGGAACACTTAAACAACACATCATAGATCTGAATGAAAGAAATAATCTTATTAAATACTTTTTTCTTTACATAGTTGAATGTGCTGACAACAAAATCACACTAAAATAATCAATGGAAATCCAATTTATCAACCCATGGAGGTCTGGAGTCACACTTAAAATTAAAGTGGAAAACCACACTACAGGCTGATCCAACTTTGATGTAATGTCCTTAAAACAAGTCAAAATGAGGCTCAGTAGTGTGTGTGGCCTCCACGTGCCTGTATGACCTCCCTACAACGCCTGGGCATCCTCCTGATGAGGTGGCGGATGGTCTCCTGAGGGATCTCCTCCCAGACCTGGACTAAAGCATCCTCCAACTCCTGGACAGTCTGTGGTGCAACGTGGCGTTGGTGGATGGAGCGAGGCATGATGTCCCAGATGTGCTCAATTGGATTCAGGTCTGGGGAACGGGCGGGCCAGTCCATAGCATCAATGCCTTCCTCTTGCAGGAACTGCTGACACACTCCAGCCACATGAGGTCTAGCATTGTCTTGCATTAGGAGGAACCCAGGGCCAACCGCACCAGCATATGGTCTCACAAGGGGTCTGAGGATCTCATCTCGGTACCTAATGGCAGTCAGGCTACCTCTGGCGAGCACATGGAGGGCTGTGCGGCCCCCCAAAGAAATACCACCCCACACCATGACTGACCCACCGCCAAACCGGTCATGCTGGAGGATGTTGCAGGCAGCAGAACGTTCTCCACGGCGACTCCAGACTCTGTCACGTCTGTCACATGTGCTCAGTGTGAACCTGCTTTCATCTGTGAAGAGCACAGGGTGCCAGTGGCGAATTTGCCAATCTTGGTGTTCTCTGGCAAATGCCAAACGTCCTGCACGGTGTTGGGCTGTAAGCACAACCCCCACCTGTGGACGTCGGGCCCTCATACCACCCTCATGAGGTCTGTTTCTGACCGTTTGAGCAGACACATGCACATTTGTGGCTTGCTGGAGGTCATTTTGTAGGGCTCTGGCAGTGCTCCTCCTGCTCCTCCTTGCACAAAGGCAGAGGTAGCGGTCCTGCTGCTGGGTTGTTGGCCTCCTACGGCCTCCTCCACGTCTCCTGATGTACTGGCCTGTCTCCTGGTAGCGCCTTCATGCTCTGGACAATACGCTGACAGACACAGCAAACCTTCTTGCCACAGCTCGCATTGATGTGCCATCTTGGATGAGCTGCACTACCTGAGCCACTTGTGTAGGTTGTAGACTCCGTCTCATGCTACCACTAGAGTGAAAGCACCGCCAGCATTCAAAAGTGACCAAAACATCAGCCAGGAAGCATAGGAACTGAGAAATGGTCTGTGGTCCCCACCTGTAGAACCACTCCTTTATTGGGGGTGTCTTGCTAATTGCCTATAATTTCCACCTGTTGTCTATTCCATTTGCACAACAGCATGTGAAATGTATTGTCAATCAGTGTTGCTTCCTAAGTGGACAGTTTGATTTCACAGAAGTGTGATTGACTTGGAGTTACATTGTGTTGTTTAAGTGTTCCCTTAATTTTTTTGAGCAGTGTATATTGTTTGTAGTACTTTCCTATCTGCTTTCTCTCATACTTGGACTCAACTCAAGAACGTTGGTTCAACTCTAAGATAAATTGGATTCATCCATGAGCTAAGTATAGTAGACAACACAAACAGCAGCCTGAGATGTTTCCATTGTCTGTAGATTTTCTAATGGAGTTCAGGGGAACTTGAGCACACACAATGGTATTAATCTCTTTGTATTTGAAGGCCATGGAACTTCACTAAACTTCAGATATTTCTGAATGCTTCTTATATTTCTGATAGTAAAGGGTTTTGATAGAGGGCTAGGTCAACTACAATAAGAACATGCATTTATTTAAAACAGACCTGAAGATGTCCTCAACAATGTATTCTCCTTTTTGGCAATCCTTACTTGCAAATCACTTTCTAAGTAATACCCTCCATCAAATATGACTAGACACTATTGTAACCCAAATTAACAATATTATTTGTGTTAGCCAAATAATTAAAAGCTACTTTTGGCATGTCTAGCAAGGGTAAAAATATACTTTTAGTTCCAATGAATTGAGGTAGTGTACAGTGTTTTCTCTGTGTGGCAGTTCAGATCTACCTGATTCTAAGGTTGCTATTAGCAGCACTAATAAAGGCCATATTGTGGGAAAACTGGTTGCTAATGTGACCCGGCTGTGCCTTACTGACAGACGTTTCCACCAGCGGTGAAGGACCGAGGGGCAGCTCCACTTTTCTTTCTGAAGGAAAAATGGCATCAGCTCCCACAGTGCTGTAGACTCTTTACCTGCACTATTTTTAATAGCCTCACTATCTTGATGTCAAAGACAACTACATTCACTGGCTCCCAGAATGAACATGAGGCCTTGGATTTTCATTGACTCTGCAGCATGTGACTCAGCAAATATGCATTCAAATGTGCATTAGTCTTCTGGCATAATGCACAAAGTCCATGTGTTGTGTGTCCACCTCTACTTTTACAGTAGTTCTCTGCACCCATTGAGTTTTTCCATGCCGCCTTTGATGGTTCCTGTCAGTGTAGGTGTGATATTTACAAAACATCTCAGAAGTTGCAGGTATTAGCCTAATAAGATTTCCAGGTTGAAATCTAGATTCATGTGGGTTTCAGCTGTATACTTTCATTCTTTCGCTAATCCCAATGGGCACATCAAACAGAGAAGACTCTGAGGTGCTACAGTGGCCACTCTAACTCGTGCTAGTTAGACAATGTCCACCTTAATTACATTTCAACCCTCTAATTAACATCCAGCTCTTTAGCTTAAAGCCCGAGACACAACAGGAGTGCCTACCTTGGAACATGCCGGCCTCCAACCCACTCTAATGAAACAATCTTGTCTGCCGTGAGACCATCTACTTCAAACTGCTGCCGAGCTACTGCGTGACGGGCAATTTCTACTGGGCCTGCTTGGTGCCAGAGCAGCAGGTAAGGGGTGGGAAAAGAGCAGACTGGGCAGTGTGTGCACACAGCCGTAGCATCCTGCCCAGTAGGATAAAAAGGCCTTGCCCCTCACCCTTAAAAGCATAAAAGCAACTCTCCCTCCAACCACTTTGCTAATGATTCCTGTTTTATCCCTTTGTCCATCAAAATCTAAAGAATCTTATTTGAACCATATTTCAGCAGCACAGAATCTAGTGAGAGACATATTATTTTATTCATAATGAGAACAAAAATAGCTGTCAAATCCATTTGTGTCCCAGTGATTTTGAATGGCACCCTCTATGCTACATAGAAATGAGGCATGAGTCTCTTATCTAAGAGGGCATTTAGAATTGGGTTTGAACTGTCTGACCTTAACTGTCCTTCATTTGAAAGAAGCAAAATTACAAGAAAATCACAACGCAGTATAAACAAAAGTATCAGGAAGCTAAAACCCAAGGGAATTTCAAAATCTTAGTAGTTATGTGGGGTGGAGCAGGTGAACTCAAGTGCAGACTCAGACGAGGAGACCGGGATTAGTTAATCAAGGTATTTATTGAAAAGCAGGGGGAGATGGGGTGCAGGCCAGGGGGAGCTCATGCGGGTAGCAGGGAACCAGGAACTGAGGCTACGGCCAGGGCAAGGGGAGTAGGGGCAGGGTAAGCAGGTCCGGAGTAGAATCCAAGGCTGGGAAGCCGGAATGACGAGACGAGGGACTGGATACAGCGACCAGAGTCAGAGCGGACAGAACTGTGCAGAGAGAAACGCCGCATCAGGCTAGGGAAAACACCACAGGATAACAAGCTCTATGCAGGAACAAATGGCTTGCAATGCAAACTGACTGAGCAGAGGCCACAATCTGGCAGTGTGGAAGTGGCAGGGCTGAATATTTGTAGAGGTCTTGATTATTGAACAGGTTGCAGCTGGTGGGGATCTGCTCTGGCGCCAACAAACATCTCCACTCACACAATCAGATACACCCACACACAGAGGGAGAGGGAGAGAGCACTGGGGGAGTGGTGGCAGGTTAGGGAGACACAAGATGAGAAGTAGAGGGCGTGGCAGGGGCAGGCATAACACTTAGTTTCCAATACTAATATAACGCACTCCCTTTCTCTGAAAGCAATGGTTTTCATGCTGCAGTCCAGGGGGACATTCATTTACTGTACTGTAATTCCAAATGAATAGTTGTGTCTTCAGTAAGCATGTTTAACACCTTGTTAAATATTCTGGAAGGTAACATGTTGCTACTCTTAAATCTCTTCTATGAAAGGATAGCTGCCTAATACCCCCACAAACACTTGTGTCCCATGATCCACTGCTTAGGGAGTTCATAGTGTAGCTGAGGATCTCATTAGAGCTAGCATCTCAGTGGGACAATGTACTTTAGCATAATATCAACAAAAGAGCATCTGCCTTCACACTGCTACATACTCGACAACCTAGTTACAGTATGTGCAGGCCATGTGCTATAAATGGATCCATTTGTCACAGTTGTTTGAAAGAGCAGACCAAGATGCAGCGTTTTTGTAGTTCCACATGTTTTATTTAAATCAGTGAAACCGAATGCAACAATTAAACACTTTAAGTAAATACAAAACAACAAACCGTGATGCTGGAGGAACATAAACCTCAAAGAACAATCACCCACAAACACCTGTGGAACAAACCTAACTTAAATAGGACCTCCAATTAGAGACAACGACAACCTGCTGCCTCTAATTGGAGGTCATGACAAATAACATCAACATAGAAATACAAACCCTAGAACCAAAACATAGACATACAAAAACCAGACAAACACCCCCTGTCACGCCCTGACCTAATCTACCATAGAAAATAACAGTCACTATGGTCAGGACGTGACAGTACCCCCCCCAAAGGTGCGGACTCCGACCGCGCCTAAAAAAAAACAATACAAAGGGAGGGTAGGGTGGGTGACAACTGTCTATGGTGGCGGCTTTGGTTCCGGGCGTGGTAACCCCACTGCCCGCTGATCCCCCCGCTTCTGTATGACTGGGGGAACCATACCATGGGTTCTTGTCGAATGCTTCGGACCACCAACTGCCGCTGATGACTCCAGGCTGCAGATCGCCGCTGATGATTCCGGGCTGCAGACCGCTGCTGATGACTCCGGGCTGCGGACCGCCGCTGATGACTCCGGACTGCGGACCGCCGCTGATGACTCCGGGCTGCAGACCGCCGCTGATGACTCCGGGCTGCAGACCGCCGCTGATGACTCGAGGCTGCAGGCCGCCGTTGGTGGCGCCGGTCTGGGGAGCGTCGCTGGAGGCTCCGGACTGGGAGGTGTCGCTGGAGGCTCCGGACTGGGAGGCGTCGCTGGATGCTCCGGGCTGAGGAGCGTTGCTGGAGGCTCCGGGCTGAGGAGCATCGCTGGAGGCTTCGGGCTGAGGAGCGTCGCTGGAGGCTCCGCGCTGAAGAGCGTCTCTGTAGGTTCCGGACTGGGGACCTTCGCTGCAGGCTCCGTGCCATGGATCATCACTACTGGTTCCACACCATGGATAATCACTGGAGGCTTTGTGCCATGGATCATCACTGGAGGCTCCGGGACATGGGTTATCACTGGAGGCTTCGTGCCATGGATCATCCCTACAAGCTCCGGGCCATGGATCATCACTGGAGGCTTCGTGCCTTGGATCATCCTTACGGGCTCCGGGCCATGGATCATCACTAGAGGCTTCGTGCCATGGATTAACACTGCAGGCTCCGGGCCATGGATCATCACTGGAGGCTTCATGCCATGGATTATCGCTGGAGACGTCAGACCATTGACCATCATTAGAGGCTTCCTTCGGGGCGCTGGAACTGGTCTCACCGGACTGGGGAGACGTACTTCGAACCGCGTGCCCACAGCAGGCACCGGCCTTATCGGGCTATGGTGGCGCACTGGAGGTCTGCTACGTGGGGCTGGCATAGGAGGCGCCAGGCTAGTCACACACACCTTCAGGCTAGTGCGGGGAGCAGGAACAGGACGTACTGGGCTCTGGTGATGCACTGGAGGTTTGCTACGTGGGACTGGTATAGGAGGCGCCAGGCTAGTACCACATACCTTCGGGCTAGTGCGGGGAGCAGGAACAGGGCGTACTGGGCTATGGTGGCGCACTGGAGGTAGAGTGTGCGGAGCAGGCACAGGGTACACTGGGTCTTGGAGTAACACTGGAGGTCTGGAGCGCACGGCCTGCACAACCCGCCCTGGCTGGATACTCAACTCCGCTCGATCACTGCGGGGTGCGGGCACAGTTCGCACCGGCCTTTGTATGCGCCCTGACGACACAGTGCGCGTCACCGCAAAATACGGTGTCTGCTCCATCACTTGCTCCTCATAGTAAGCCCGGGAAGTTGTCTCAGGACTCCATCCTGACCCTGCCCAACTCCCCTTGTGCTCCCCCCAATTCTTTGGGGGGGCTGCCTCTCAGTCTTGCCTTTAGGTGCATTTAGAGCCTCCTCTCGTCGCTGCTCTGCTCTTACTGCCTCCACTTCTTCCCATGGACGGCGATTCCATCCCTTCTGGATCTCCTCCCATGTTCAGGATCCCTTGCCGTCCAATATCTGCTCCCATGTCCATTCCTCCTGCTGCTCCTTCTTACGCTGCTTGGTCCTTCTTTGGTGGGTGATTCTGTCACGGTTGTTTGAAAGAGCGGACCAAGATGCAGTGTTTTCGTAGTTCCACATCTTTTATTTAAATCAGTGAAACCGAATGCAACAATTAACACTAAGTAAATACAAAACAACAAACCGTGACGCTGGAGGAACATAAGCCTCACGAAGAACAATCACCCACAAACACCTGTGGAACAAACCTAACTTAAATAGGACCTCCAATTAGAGACAACGACAACCTGCTGCCTCTAATTGGAGGTCATGCCAAATAACACCAACATAGAAATACAAACCCTAGAACCAAAACATAGACATACAAAAAACAGACAAACACCACCTGTCACGCCCTGAACTAATCTACCATAGAAAATAACACTCACTATGGTCAGGACGTGACACCATTTGAAATGGCTTTACTGGAATTCCAGAACAGATTGTTCTGTCGTTACTGCTGTTTTCACTCCAGTCGTTTTGTTAATCCCACAAATCTTGACAAATAATTTTCCATTGGAGTAAATGAGATAAATTGTCGGAAACAGATTTGTCCTGCATAGTGGATGAATGGAATTTGGGAGAGCTAGTTGAGTGTTGGATTTATGACAGTAAAAAAAAAAAAAAAAAAAGTTGCACACAGGTCACAGTACACTGCCGTGTTACAAGAATCTGTTCAGAGTAATTACATTTTATAGATCTTCTTTGCTTGAAGACTGGGGTTGGAAAGTGAAGATTCTGGCCCCTGCTGTGTGTGTGTGTATGCGTGTGCGTGTGTGAGAGAGTTGGAGAGCGAGAGAAACAGGGAGAGGGAGGTGCAAATACCAAGCATGTTAACTTGTCTACTCATTTTACCATTAGGCCATTTTAAATTAGTGTGTTGGGTCTGGCCAGACACACTGTCTTAATATTACTGGACAATGGAGGATCATTTTAGAGAATTATTTTGGGAAAATGGTCTCATTAAAATGAGAACAATAAACATGAAAGTATGGGCTGCAGAATATCAGGCAAGGAGAGTGGTGTGGTGTTGGATACACTGTGTGGAGGGCAAGAGTAAACTGCTGGAAGCCATAAATTAGGACACTTTATTTAGTGAGTGAGTCTCTTTAAGGAGTAAATGAGAGTTCTCTTTCTGTTCATCATAATTTATTTAATTAAATAAAACTGGTTTGTGGACATCATTGTGGGAACTCTTTCTGCTTCAGGTTTTTTAAATTAAGATCCCCATTAGCCAACAATGGCCACAGCTAGTCTTTCTCGGGTCCGGCACATAAATAAAAGATACAGTGCCTTCAGAAAGTAATCATAACCCTTGTCTTGAGTTATTCCATATTTTGTAGTGTTACAGCATGAATTCAAAAAGGAGTAAATATATGTTTTTCTCACCCATCTACACACAATACCTCATAATGATGATGTAAAAACATATTTAAATACAGAAATATGTAATTTACATAAGTATTCACACCCCTGAGTCAATACACGTGAGAATCACCTTTGGCAGCGATAAAAGCTGTGAGTCTTTCTGGGTAAGTCTCTAAGAGCTTTGCACACCAGGATTGTACAATACATTTTTTCAAGCTCTGTCAAGTTGGTTGTTGATCATTGCTTGACAGCCATTTTCAAGTCTCTCCATAGATTTCAAGAAGATAACTAGGCCACCCTGGAACATTCAATGCCATCTTGGTAAGCAACTCCAGTGTATATTTGGCCTTGTGTTTTATGTTATTGTACTGCTGAAAGGTACATATTTCTCCCAGTCTCTGTTGGAAAGCAGACTGAACCGAGTTTCCATCTAGGATTTTGCCTGTTCTTAGCTCTTTTCAGTTTATTTTTATCCCCCCCAAAAACCTCCCTAGTCCTTGCCGATGACAAGCATATCCATAACATGATGCAGCCATGGTTTGTGTTGCTTGCCCTAAACATACTTTGTATGCAGGACATAAAATGTGTTATCTCTTTGTCACATTTTTGGGCAGTTTTACTTTAGTGCCTTACTGCAAACAGGATGCATGTTTTGGAATATTTTTATTCTGTACAGGCTTCCTTCTTTTCACTCTGTCATTTAGGTTAATATTGTGGAGTAACTAAAATGTTGTTGATCTATCCTCAGTTTTCTCCTATCACAGCCACTAAACTCAAGACACAATTGGCCTCATGGTGAAATCCCTGAGCGGTTTCGTTCCTCTCCGGCAACTGAGTTAGGAAAGATATATTTGTAGTGACTGGGTGTATTGATAGACCATCCAAAGTGTAATTAATAACTTCATCATTCTCAAACAGATATTCAATGTCTGCTTTTTTACATTTTTACCCCTCTACCAACAGGTGGCTTTCTTTGCGAGGATGGAAAACCTCCCTGTTCTTTGTCGTTGAATCCACTTTGACATTATGGGGGGTGTAGGCCAGTGAAACCAAATCTCAATTTAATCTGTTTTTAAATTCAAGCTGTAATACCATTTTTGGGGTAAAAAGTCAAGGGGTGTGAATTTATTTGCATTTCTTTCTGTTGTTTGTAACTTATTTTTTTACTTATTTTGTACATAGTGTTGCCGCTACCATCTCTTATGACCAAAAATAACTTCTGGACATCAGGACTGCGATTAGTCACCACGGACTGGCAGAATCCTTTTTATCCTTTAACGAGTCTGGCGAGCCTGACGCGAATGATATACTGCTTTCTCGGGAACAGGCCCAGATCCCCGTGGATTGTGTGAAGAGGAGGCGGAGAAAAAGGGGCCAGAGGGCGGGCTGCCTTCTGAGAATTCGTAGGCGATCAAATAAACCCCCACTTCCTTCCATTCTGCTAGCAAACGTGCAATCTTTGGAGAATAAAATCGATGACCTACGCGGAAGACTAAACTACCAACGGGACATTCAACTGTAAAATCTTATACTTCACGGAGTTGTGGCTGAACGACGACACTATCAACATACAGCTGGCTGGTTATACGCTGTACCGGCAGGATAGAACAGCAATGTCTGGTAAGACAAGGGGCGGTGGGCTAAGTATTGTTGTAAATAACAGCTGGTGCACGATGTCTAAGGAAGTCTCGAGCTATTGCTCGCCCGAGGTAGAGTATCTCATGATAAACTGTAGACCTCACTATCTACCCAGAGAGTTTTCATCTGTATTTTTCGTAGCTGTTTACATACCACCACAGACTGAGGCTGGCGCTAAGACAGCATTGACTGAGCTGTATTCCACCATAAGCAAACAAGAAAACACTCACACAGAGGCGGTGCTCCTAGCAGCCGGGGAATTTAATACAGGGAAACTTAAATCCGTTTTACCACATTTCTATCAGCATGTTAATGTGCAACCAGAGGGAAAAAACTCTGGACAACCTTTACTCCACACACAGAGACTGATACAAAGCTCTCCCTCTCCATCCATTTGGCAAATCTGACCATAATTCTCTCCTCCTGATTCGTGCATACAAGCAAAAATTAAATCCGGAAGCACCAGTGACTAGATCAATAAAAAAGTGGTCAGATAAAGCAGATGCTAAGCTACAGGACTGTTTTGCTAGCACAGACTGGAATATGTTCCGGGATTACTCCGATGGCATTGAGGAGTACACCACATCAGTCATTGGCTTCATCAACAAGTGCATCGATGATGTCATCCCCACAGTGACCATATGTACATACGCCAACTAGAAGCCATGAATTACAGGAAACATCTGCACTGAGCGAAAGGCTCAGTGCGGAGTCCCGCTTTAGAGTCTCGCTTTCAAGGAGCGGGACTCTAACCCTGAAGATTTTAAGAAATCCCGCTATGTCCTCTGAGGAACCATCAAACAGGCAAAGCGTCAATATAGGACTAAGATTGAATCATACTACACCGGCTCTGATGCTCGTCGGATGTGGCAGGGCTTGCAAACCATTACAGACTACAAAGGGAAGCACAGCCGAGAGCTGCCCAGTGACACGAGCCTACCAGACGAGCTAAACTACTTCTATGCTCGCTTCGAGGCAAATAACACTGAAACATGCATGAGAGCACCAGCTGTTCTGGAAGACTGTGTGATCACGCCTATCTGCAGCCAATGTGAGTAAGACCTTTAAACAAGGCCGCAGGGCCAGACGGATTACCAGTATGTGTACTTCGAGCATGCGCTAACCAACTGTGTCCAAGTGTCTCCAATGACATTTTCAACCTCTCCCTGTCCGAGTCTGTAATACCAACATGTTTCAAGCAGACCACCATAGTGCCTGGGCCCAAGAACACTAAGGTAACCTGCCTAAATGACTACCGACCCGTAGCACTCATGTCTGTAGCCATAAAGTACTTTGAAAGGCTGTTAATGGCTCACATCAACACCATTATAATAGAAACCCTAGACCCACTCCAATTTGCATACCGCACCAACAGATCCACAGATGATGCAATCTCTATTGCACTCCACACTGCCCTTTCCCACCTGGACTAAAGGAACACCAGTGTGAGAATGCTATTCATTGACTACAGCTCAGCGTTCGACACCATAGTGCCCTCAAAGCTCATCAATAAACTAAGGACCCTGGGACTAAACACCTCCCTCTGCAACTGGATCCTGGACTTCCTGACGGGCTGCTCCCAGGTAGTAAGGGTAGATAACAACACATCCGCCACACTGATCCTCAACACATGGGCCCTTCAGTGGTGCGTGCTCAGTCCCCTCATGTACTCCCTGTTCACTCATGACTGCACGGCCAGGCACAACTCCGACACCATCATTAAGTTTTCCGATGACGCAACAGTTGTAGGTCTGATCACCGACAACTACGAGACAGCCTTCAGGGAGGAGGTCAGAGACCTGGCCGTGTGGTGCCAGGACAACAACCTCTCCCTCAACGTAATCAAGACAATGGAGATGATTGTGGACTACAGGAAAAGGAGGACCGAGCACGTCCCCATTCTCATCGACGGGGCTGCAGTGGAGCAGGTTGAGAGCTTCAAGTTCCTTGGTGTCGACATCACCAACTAATTAACATGGTCCAAGCACACCAAGACAGTCGTGAAGAGGGCACGACAAAACCTATTCCCCCCAGGAGACTGAAAATATTTGGCATGGGTCCTCAGATCCTCAAAAGGTTCTAAAGTTGAACCATCGAGAGCATCCTGACTGGTTGCATCACTGCCTGGTATGGAAACTGCTCGGCCTTCGACCGCAAGGCACTACAGAGGGTAGTGTGTACGACCCAGTACATCACCGGGGCCGAGCTTCCTGCCATCCAGGACCTCTATACCAGGCGGTGTCAGAGGAAGGCCCTAAAAATTGTCAAACACTCCAGTCAACCAAGTCATAGACTGTTCTTTCTGCTACAGCACGGCAAGCGGTACCGGAGCACCAAGTCAAAGTCCAAGATGCTTCTAAACAGCTTCTACCCCCAAGTCATAAGACTCCTGAACATCTAATCAAATGGGTACCCAGACTATTTGCATTGACCCCTCTCCTCTCCCTTTTTTACAACGCTGCTAGTCTCTGTTGTTATCATCTTTGCATAGTCACATTAATAACTCTACCTGCATGTACATATTAACTCAACTAACCGGTGCACCAGCACATTGACTCTGTACCGGTACTCCCCTGTATATAGTCTCGCTATTGTTATTTTACTGCTGCTCTTTAATTACTTGTTACTTTTATTTCTTATTCTTATCCGTAAGTAAGCATTTCACTGTAAGGTCTACTACACCTGTTGTATTCAGCACATGTGACTAATGCAATTTGATTTGATTAGAGGTCTTCACGGTTTCAAGAGACCCAAGTTTCCAAGATCTGAGCTGGGACCTGAGTGGATCCTATATTCTGACTGTTTTCTCGGAACTGGGTTGGGTCTGCTATACAGTGCTTTCAGAAAGTATTCAGACCCCTTGACTTTTTCCATATTTTGTTTCGTTATAGCCTTATTCTACAATGGATTCAATTGTATTTTTTCCCCTCATCAACCTACTGTACACACAATACCCCATAATGACAAAGCAAAATCAGTTTATTTGAAATTTTTGTGAAAATGTACATAACATTTTTTTTTTATATCACATTAACAGAAGTATTCAGACCCTTTACTCAGTAATTTGTTCAAGCACCTTTGGCAGCGACTACAGCCTTGTCTTCTTGGGTATTATGCTACAAGCTTGGCACACCTGTATTTGGGGTGTTTCTCCCATTATTCTCTGCAGATCCCCTCAAGCTCGGCCAGGTTGGATGGGGAGCGTAGCTGCACCGCTATTTTCAGGTCTCTCCAGAGATGTTCAATTGGGTTCACGTCCTGGCTCTGGCTGAGGCGCTCAAGGACATTCAGAGACTTGTCCTGAAGCCACTCCTGTGTTGTCTTGGCTGTGTGCATAAGGTCGTTGTCCTGTTGGAAGGTGAACCTTTGCCCCAGTCTGAGGTCCTGAGTGCTCTGGAGCAGGTTTTCATCAAGGATCTCTCTGTACATTGCTCCGTTCATTTTTCCCTCGATCCTGACTAGTCTCCCAGTCCCTGCCGCTAAAAAACCTCCCCACAGCATGATGCTGCCACCACCATGCTTCACCGTAGGGATGGTGCCAGGGTTCCTCCAGACGTGACACTTGGCGTTCAGGCCAGAGAGTTCAATCTTTGCTTCATCAGACCAGAGAATCTTGTTTCTCATGGTCTGAGAACTCTTTAGGTGCCATTTGGCAAATTCCAAGTGGACTATCATCTGCCTTTTACTGCGGGGTGGCTTCTGTCTGGCCACTACACCATAAAGGCCTGATTGGTGGAGTGCTGCAGAGATGGTTGTCCTTCTGGAAGGTTCTCTCAACTCCACAGAGGAACTCTGGAAATCTGTCATAGTGACCATCAGGTTCTTGGTCACCTCCCTGACCAATGCCCTTCTCTTCCGATTGCTCAGTTTGGCCAGATGGCCAGCTCTAGGAAGAGTCTTGGTGGTTCCAAACTTCTTCCATTTAAGAATGAAGGAGACCATTGTGTTCTTGGGAACCTTCAATGCTGCAGATATTCTTTGGTACCCTTCCCCAGATCTGTGCCTCGACACACCCTGCCTTGGAACTCTACGGACAATTCCTTCGACCTCATGGCTTGGCTTTTGCTCTGACTTGCATTGTCATCCATGGGACCTTATAGACAGGTGTGTGCCTTTCCAAATCATGTCCAATCAATTGAATTTACCATAGGTGGACTCCAATGAAGTTGGAGAAACATCTCAAGGATGATCAATGGAAACAGGATGCACTTTAGCTCAATTTTTTGTCTCATAGCAAAGGCTCTGAATACTTATGTAAATAAGGTATTTCAACGTTTTTTTATACATTTGCAAACATTTCTAAAAACACGTTTTCATTTTGTCATTATGGGGTATTGTGTGTAGAATGAGGATTTGTATTTATTTTATCCATTTTAGAATAAAGCTGTAACATAACAAAATATGGAAAAAGTTTTATTATCACCTTTGTTGATAATTAATGTAATGTATAGTAACCTCCAATATAATAACCTGTTCATATTTTCCCTATAAACAATAACTTGACTTGCTTCTAAAATGTCCTAAATAAATTGAATCAACTTTTGTGAAGGTTTGGTGTGGTATGGCTATTATTAGGCTTAGCTACTGCAGGCCTATGAAGGTTGTGTGCACCGGCACTCTCTCTGACAGTTGAACTTGAGGTGAGGAAGAATGTTTTAGGCCTACCAGAGTTACTTCTCTAATCTAACAATATAGTGCTTATCTTTAAAAAATATATTCTGTTCAAAAGTTAATGAATTAGCCTCCATCTGTACGCCTATATCTTTATAGCAAATACCTCGGCAAGACGGAGCTGCTCTTCCTCCCGGGGAAGGACTGCCCGTTCCATGATCTCGCCATCACGGTTGACAACTCCCTTGTGTCTTCCTCCCAGAGTGCTAAGAACCTTGGCGTGATCCTGGACAACACCCTGTCGTTCTCCACTAACATCAAGGCGGTGACCCGATCCTGTAGGTTCATGCTCTACAACATTCGCAGAGTACGACCCTGCCTCACACAGGAAGCGGCGCAGGTCCTAATCCAGGCACTTGTCATCTCCCGTCTAGATTACTGCAACTCGCTGTTGGCTGGGCTCCCTGCCTGTGCCATTAAACCCCTACAACTCATCCAGAATGCCGCAGCCCGTCTGGTGTTCAACCTTCCCAAGTTCTCTCATGTCACCCCGCTCCTCCGCTCTCTCCACTGGCTTCCAGTTGAAGCTCGCATCCGCTACAAGACCATGGTGATTGCCTACGGAGCTGTGAAGGGAACGGCACCTCCATACCTTCAGGCTCTGATCAGGCCCTACACCCAAACAAGGGCACTGCGTTCATCCACCTCTGGCCTGCTGGCCCCCCTACCTCTGAGGAAGCACAGTTCCCGCTCAGCCCAGTCAAAACTGTTCGCTGCTCTGGCACCCCAATGGTGGAACAAGCTCCCTCACGACGCCAGGACAGCGGAGTCAATCACCACCTTCCGGAGACACCTGAAACCCCACCTCTTTAAGGAATACCTAGGATAGGATAAAGTAATCCTTCTAACCCCCCCCCCCCCCCCCCCCCCCCCCCTTAAAAGATTTAGATGCACTATTGTAAAGTGGTTGTTCCACTGGATATCATAAGGTGAATGCACCAATTTGTAAGTCGCTCTGGATAAGAGCGTCTACTAAATGACTTAAATGTAAATGTAAATGTAAATGTAAATAGCAGTAGTAGCCTATCTGAGAAGTATAAAGAAACGCATGTCAATTTCGGGCCTAAGCTTGTCTCCTTTTTAAGATTACATTTTTTAACATGAATATCTTACAGTGGACGCCTAGACCAGGCTTATAGGCTTATAGGCTTATATGCATGCAATGCCCTGATGCATTTATCGCTCAAATCTCGGACTGAACCGTGATGTAGACAACTATTGTTTTAGGAAAGTAAAAAACAATAAAACAATAACAATAACATTTTGAATATGCTACACATCGAAACACAACAATATTTTTTTTCAATTTGTTATAGGCAGTTAAGGTCAATATCTCTTGTTTATTGCCTGCGCTGGCAGTGCCCAGTTGGAGGTTTCATTCTCTCTCTCTCTCTCAGATCTGAAAGGGTCTCTCGGATCCGAACCAGCAGGTCTTTTTTGGAAGGGGTCTGACTGTCCTCGGGTCCATTCAAAATGTCTCTCCGTTTAATTTTATTTTATTTATGCGTATCGGGTCGGGTAGGAAAGCCACCCGATTCAACTTTAAAGACCATTTACATACATTTAAAACATTAACATAGACAATACAGACATATATACAGTACCAGTCAAAAGTTTGGACACACCTACTCAGGATAAGTTCATTAGAGTTACCAGCCTCAGAAATTGCAGTCAAAATATATGCTTCACAGAGAAACAGACACATCTCAACACAACTGTTCAGAGAAGACTGTGTGAATCAGGCCTTCATGGTCGAAAAATAACCACTACTAAAGGACACCAAAAAGAAGAAGAGACCTGCTTGGGCAAAGAAACACGAGCAAAAGACATTAGACCGTTGGAAATCTGTCCTTTGGTCTGATGAGACAAATTTGAGATTTTTGGTTCCAACTGCCATGTCTTTGACTGACGCAGAGTAGGTGACCGGATGATACCCGCATGTTTAGTTCCCACCGTGAAGCATGGAGGAGGAGGTGTGATGGTGCTTTGCTTATGACACTGTGGGTGATTTATTTAGAATTCAAGGCACACTTAACCAGCATGGATACCACAGTATTCTGCAGAGATACGCCATCCCACCTGGTTTGCATTTAGTAGCACTATCATTTGTTTTCAACAGGACAATGAACTAACACACATCCAGGCTGTGTAAGGTCTTTTTGACCAAGAAGGAAAGTGATGAAGTGCTGCATCAGTTGACCTGGCCTCCACAATCACCTGACCTCAACCCAATTGAGATGGTTTGGAATAAGTTGGACAGCAGAGTGAAGGAAAAGCAGCCAACAAGTACTCAGCATAGGTGGGAACTCCTTCATGACTGTTGGAAAAGCATTCCAGGTGAAGCTGGTTGAGAGAATGCCAAGAGTGTGCAAAGCTGTCATCAAGGAAAAGGGTGGCAACTTTGAAGAATCTAATATCTAAAATATGTTTTGATTTGTTTAAGACTTTTTTGGTTACTACATGATTCCATATGTTATTTCATAGTTGTGATGTCTTCACTATTATTCTACAATGTAGAAAATTGTAAAAATTAAGAAAAACCCTGTAATGAGTAGGTGTGTCCAAACCTTTGACTGGTACTCTATGTCATGAGCACAGCCAAGCTAAATGCAGTAGGCCACAGATGGGTTGGGGAACTGTCAGACTTTAGGTTCGACATCAAGTACAGACCAGGCAAAGTCAATATAGATGCAGACACACTATCCCTTTTGCCCCTTGACATGTATGTAGCTCAATGTACAGCAGAATTGTCAGGTGAAGCTGTTCGTGCAACATGGCAAAGGAGTTAGGCAGCGCAGGGAAAATATTTAGCATGGGCCGCAGTCTCGCACTTGCCACAAGACCACGTGGAGGAACTGTATACTCGTGGACCCCTGTCGACTATCGACCACGGCAAGCTAGAAAAAAACGAATGATATCATCAAGCCATTGGAGAACTAATGAGACTAAAAGGAAAAAAAAACGGAATACTTACCAGGGAGGAAAGACAAGGAGTAAGTGCCGCTACCAAGAAACTGATGCATTGAATGGGGAAAAACTACACATTGACAATTGACTGGTTTTCCGGTACAGGAGTCCAAGACGCCAGCTAGTCTTACCAGTCCAGTACAAACAGATGGTGTTGAAACAACATCTTCATGATGACATGGGTCATGTTGGTACAGAGAGAGTGCTCAGGTCTGGCAAGGTTCAACTGGCCATTTATGAAGAGTGACATTGAGGAATATGTAACCAGGTGCTGCCACTGTATCAAGCAAAATAAGCCAGTCACACATATAAGAGCACTGATGGACAGCATCACCACATGTTCACCCCTAGAGGTAGTCTCTATCAACTACATGCATCTGGATGCCAGCAGAGGTGGCTTCAAGTACATACTGGTCATAATAGACCATTTAACAAGATTCGCACAAGCGTATCCAACCAAGAACAAGTCTGAAAGAACAGCAGCCGAAAATGTATTCAATGACTTCATCCCAAGGTTTGGATATCGCTCCAAGTTGCACCACAATCAAGGTCAAGAGTTTGAAAACAAACTCTTCAAAACACTGCAGCAAATGACAGGAGTGGGTCACTCATAGACATCTCCCTATCACCCTCAGGGTAACCTGACCGAAAGATTCAATAGGACCCTACTTCAGATGCGAGGAAAAGGAGATGGACAGGTGGAAAAAGCATCTTCCACAAGTTGTACATGCCTACAATTACACCAGACACGAAGTGACTGGTTACTTACCTTTCTACCTACTGTATGGTCACCACCCGCTCTTACCTGTGGACATGCTGTTTGGTCCGTCAAAAAAAGTGGGTTGAGAGAATGACCGAAGCATACAGAATTGCAACCGAGAACAGCAAACAGTCAATTGCAAGAGGCAAAACGTACTATGACCATCATTTGAGGGGAGTGGGTCTGCAACATGGATCTCCACCACCTAGTCAACTTCCCTGCAGACTTACTGCCACAGCCCGCACAGACAAATCCACCTAAAGAGAAAAGGCAAAAAAGCAGAAACAAAAGAGCTGAACAAGAGAGGGCGAAAGATGACCCTAACAATGATACGAAAGTTCAGGAGCACATTACTGGCTGAGAATACCTTTAAGAAAAGAGCAAAGAACAGACAATGTGAGACTTACCTGTGATCCTCAGAGAAATCCAGCCCGTGTAAGACCCACACAAGACACTGTACCGACCCAAGTTGTTGCACCTGAAATAGGAATCCAAAGACCAAAAGAATCCAAAGGAGAACAAGAAGAAGAATACTTACCTGCTGAACCAATACGGTCAGACACAGGAGATGGAAATGGACGAAAAACACATGTAGAAGAGAAAATACCCATATTGAACCGTGAGACAAGGCATGCACAGACACTTACTTACCAGACACTAAGTCAGCCATCCTTCCAGCCTCACACCGCAATCAACACTGTAGAGGTTTATGGGGTATCACCTATGCCAGTCTGGGGAATTACACTTTACCACATTACACAGCCTTACCAAACCCTACCCTACCCCAGACTAGTGCCTTACCATATTCCCACTTATGTGTACTAGGAAAGTAAGAAATAATCTAAAGTGAAGCACTTACTTGAGATGTAAATAAGGGTCAAATGTCAGGAGCCAATTTCCTTTTGTCAGGGAGCGTGTGATGCACACAAATATGTATGGTCATATATTTTATGTTTTATTTTGTTTGTTATTTTATGGAGCCATCCCTTTTATGGAGCCATCCGTATAATTTTCTAGGCCTCCCAGGTATTTGCATTGCAGGTAATGTATATGATTACTTCCGCTAGAGGGAGCTGTGACGTAAAATGAGGAGCGTTAGTGGGATTGTGAGGTCTTGGATGTTGCTTCTTTAATCTTGGAGAATGCTTACTACTGAACGCTACTAACTTTTCTCCATCTCATCATTCCATCCTGTTAATTCAGGTATATATTGTGCAAAAGTGCAATATGACTCACAAAATATTGGGATAACACGGTTAACTATATAATCCACGAGTTTGGTGATGTTTAAAGACAACTGAAAGGAGTTTTAACCAAGTGAAAAACTGGTTGGAAAGTAATGGAGGTTCACTAGGTTGGGAATACGGATATGCATCTGTTGGTAACAGATAAAGTTGAAGTCGGAAGTTTATGTACACCTTAGCCAAATACATTTAAACTCAGTTTTAAACAATTTCTGACATTTAATACTAGTAAAAATTCCGTCTTAGGTCAGTTAGGATCACCACTTTATTTTAAGATTGTGAAATGTCAGAATAATAGTAGAGAGAATGATTTATTTCAGCTTTTATTTATTTCATCACATTTCCAGTGGGTCAGAAGTTTACATACACTCAATTAGTATTTGGTAGCATTGCCTTTAAATTGTTTAACTTGGGTCAAACATTTTGGGTAGCCTTCCACAAGCTTCCCACAATAAATTGGGTGAATTTTAGCCCATTCCTCTTGACAGAGCTGGTGTAACTGGGTCAGGTTTGTAGGCCTCCTTGCTTGCACATGCTTTTTCAGTTCTGCCCACACATTTTCTACAGGGTTGAGGTCAGGGCTTTTTGATGGCCACTCCAATACCTTGACTTTGTTGTCCTTAAGACATTTTGCCACAACTTTGGAAGTATGCTTGGGGTCATTGTCCATTTGGAAGACCCATTTGTGACCAAGCTTTAACTTCCTGACTGATATCTTGAGATGTTGCTTCAATATATCCACAATTTTCCATCCTCATGAAGCCATCTATTTTGTGAAGTGCACCAGTCCCTCCTGCAGCAAAGCACCCTCACAACATGATGCTGCCACCCCTGTGCTCCACGGTTGGGATGGTGTTTTTCGGCTTGCAAGCCTCCCCCTTTTTCCTCCAAACATAACGATGGTCATTATGGCCAAACGGTTCTATTTTTGTTTCATCAGACCAGAGGACATTTCTCCAAAAAGTACGATATTTGTCCTCATGTGCAGTTGCAAACCGTAGTCTGGATTTTTCATGGCGGTTCTGGAGCAGTGGCTTCTTCCTTGCTGAGCGGCCTTTCAGGTTATGTCGATATCGGCCTCATTTTTCTGTGGATATAGATACTTTTGTACCTGTTTCCTCCAGCATCTTGACAAGGTCCTTTGCTGTTGTTCTGGGATTGATTTGCACTTTTCGCACCAAAGTACGTTCATTTCTAGGACAGAACACTTAACCTTCCTGAGCGGTATGATGGCTGCGTGGTCCCATGGTGTTTATACTTGCGTACTATTGTTTGTACAGATGAACGTGGTACCTTCAGGCGTTTGGGAATTGCTCCCAAGGACGAACCAGACTTGTGGAGGTCTACAATTTTTTTATGAGGTCTTGGCTGATTTCTTTAGATTTTCCCATGATGTCAAGCAAAGAGGCACTGAGTTTGTAGGCCTTGAAATACATCCACGGGTACACCTCCAATTGACTCAAATTATGTTAATCAGAATCTTCTAAAGCCATGACATAATTTTCTGGAATTTTCCAAGCTGTTTAAAGGCACAGTCAACTTAGTGTTTGTAAACTTCTGACCCACTGGAATTGTGATACAGTGAATTCTAAGTGAAATAATCTGTCTGTAAACAATTGTTGGGAAATTTACTTGTGTCATGCACAAAGTAGATGTCCTAACCAACTTGCCAAACTATAGTTTGTTAACAAGTAATTTGTGGAGTGGTTGAAAAACAAGTTTTAATGACTCCAACCTAAGTATGTAAACTTCTGACTTCAACTGTATGTGTGGGGTACATAGATGAGCTAATTAAAAAACACACTATTATTGCACAGAAAGTGAGTCCATGCAACTTATTAGGTGAGTATTTACTCCTGAATTTAACACAACAAAGGGGTTGAATACTTATTGACTGAAGACATTTCAGCTTTTCATTGATTTGTAAAAATGTCTAAACATAATTCTACTTTGAAATTATGGGGTATTGTGTTAGGCATCTAGTTGGATAGCCATGGGAGGTATCTTGTCCAAAAGCCATGTTTCAGAAAAACAGAGAAGATTGTAATTACAAAAGTCCAATTGATAGCAAATCCGAGATAAGAGCTCATCCATCTTATTGTCAAGTGACTGTAAATTGGCCAATAGAATGGAGGGAAGTGGTGGTTGGTTTTCCCTTCGCCGTTTCCCTTTTGCTTCTTTTTCACCAGTGTTTCGTATTGGGTAGCCCGAAGATTGGATCGGAGGTACATAAAGAGCCCAGGGCGGATGAGTCGAAGTTGAAGCCGAAATTGAGGTTACTGCCGATCTGATGTTCAAAAGTTTTTCTTGGTCATAAAAAAGGATAGCGGATACATTTTGTGCGAAGAAAATGAAGATAAACTTGCATAAGTTGGGTTGGAGCTCTTAAGACGGCAGCCATAGAGTACGGCGCTGTCTTGGCATAACTTCAGTGCTGAAGTAGTATTTCAGTTGGATTTCTCATTTTCTGTCCTGCAAGATCATTTCTGTAACAATTTTGTAATATGCTTATAACATCACCGTGGTAAGTCACAATATATGGTTTCCAGATATAGGGACTTGTAAATTGGCTGGCATAATATTAAAGTTTGATTTTTCATTTGGTTGTGTTTGGCCTGAGTGGAGGACATGTTTTGGCAGAATAGCAACTTAGAGTTCTCTGTAAATATGTTTCCATGACCTTAGGATTTGTCCAGGGAGCCTCTGAAGGAAGAGCATCATTTTTTTACACTGGCACTACATACTTCAAATACACTTAAAAACGTCTTAGGGATAAGGGGCAGTATTCGGACGTTTGGATGACTGAGGTGCCCAAAGTAAACTGTCTGTTACTCAGGCCCAGAAGCTAGGATATGCATATAATAAGTAGTATTTATTAGAAAACTCTAAAATGTCTAAAACTGTTAAAATAATGTCTGTGAGTATAACAGAACTGATAGAGCAGGCAAAAACCAGAGGAGAATCCATCAGGAATTTTTTGTTGAGGTCACCACTGATTGAAATGGCTGTCTATGGGAAGGAATACCTCCCAGATTGCAGTTCCTAGGGCTTCCAGTAGATGTCAACAGTCTTTAGAAAGAGTTTCAGTCTTGTTTTTTGAAAAATGAGCCAGAATTTGTAGTTTTTATAGTTGGCTCCCATTTTGGCTGTAGTATTGTGGCTCGCGTGGATGAGGGCACGCTCTTCGGTATTTGTCTCTGGTAATGAACATACTATTCTCCGTCTTAAATTGGATCATTTATTTACATAGTAGGGTACCTGAGGATTGATTAGAAACGTTGTTTGGACGAAGTTTATTGGTAACTTTTGGGATTCCTTTCTATGCATTTTGAACAAGGGAAACCGGTGGATTACTGAATCAAGCGCACCAATTAAACTGACTTTTTTGGGATATAAAGAAGGACTTTATCGAACAAAACTACAATTATTTATGTAGCAGGGACCCTTGCGATTTCAAACAGAGGAAGATCTTCAAAGGTAAGGGATTTATTTTATCGCTATTTCTGACTTTCGTGACGCCTCTGCTTGTTTGGAAAATGTTTGTAAATGCTTTTGTACGCGGGGCGCTGTCCTCAGATAATTGCATGGTATGCTTTCGCCGTAAAGCCTTTTTGAAATCTGACAAAGCGGCTGGATTAACAACAAGTTAAGCTTTCAAACGTTGCAAGACACTTGTATTTTCATGAATGTTTAATATTAAAAATTTTGTATTTTGAATTTCGCGCTCTGCAATTTCGCCAGATGTTGTCGAGGTGGGGCGCTAGCGGCACGCCTAGCCCAAAGAGGGTAATTACCTAGGTGGGTTTACAAAGCATGGCTTGGTCTAACCAACGTACCAAGCTATTGTCACACTATACCCATTAATATGTTCTTTGAATGCGAGTGTCCTTTTAGAGTTGGAGAAAAGTGCATCAACATATGTGCTCCCCTCCTCAGGGTCTTCAGGTCTACAGTGTATCTGCAGTGCACTTCTCTAGCATCCCCTTGTCCTGTCGTGTGCAGCCCATCCTCATCCTGCCGTGGCACAACGGACGTCCTGATACCCTGCAAGGAAGTGTAACGGCTGTCGTGAGAGAGAGTAGACCAAAGTGCAGCGGAGTTAGTGTTCATCATTGCATTTAATAACAGAAAGAACACTATACTAAAGAAAACCGACTGCCAAACAGTCCTGTCAGGTGCAAAACACTAACAGAAACAATTACCCACAAAACCCAAAGGAAAAACATGCTCCTTATGTGTGACTCCCAATCAACAACAACGAACTTCAGCTGTGCCTGATTGGGAGCCACACACACACACGGCCCAAAACAAAGAAATACAAAAACATAGAAAAAGGAACATGGAACACCCACCCAATGTAACACCCTGGCCTAACCAAAATAAAGAACAAAAAACCCCTCTCTATGGCCAGGGCGTTACAGGAAGAGGAATATTTTCCCAGGGAAGTTTGGGATGACCCCTGCGGCATGTTCTTACAATACCATCTCACTGTAGTTCCACTCTAAAGAACCCATCCCTTACATAAATAAGACATCACTATGGATTAATGAGGTTTATCATTACCACGCAGAAAAGCTAACTGTACAGTGTGTCCTTACAGTGCACAATGTTCTTGACTGTGCGTGCACCACCATGGATGCCTTTTCTCTGTCTGGAGTTAGAATCACTACATCCTCTCTCTCTCTCCTGTCCTAGGGTTTATTATCAAACTTTTCGTCATATATCGTCAAGGCAATATATTACACTAAGCTATTATATCAGTGATTTCTAGATTCATATACACTCAACAAAAATATAAACGCAACACGTAACAATTTCAAACATTTTACTGAGTTAGAGTTCATATAAGGAAATTAGTCAATTTAAATAAATGCATTAGGCCGTAATCTATGGATTTCACGACTGGAATACAAATATGCATCTGTTGGTCACAGATACCTTAAAAAAAAAGCTAGGGGCGTGGATCAGAAAACCAGTCAGTATCCAGTGTGACCACCATTTGCCTCATGCAGCGCAACACATCTCCTTTGCATAAGACTTCGCATCAGGCTGCTGTTTGGGGCCTGTGGAATGTTGTCCCACTCCTCTTCAATGGCTGTGCGAAGTTGGTAGGAACACGCAGTCGTGCACGTCAATCCAGAGCATCCCAAACGTGCTCAATGGGTGACATGTCTGAGTATGCAGGCCATGGAAGAATGGATATTTTCAGCTATCAGGAATTTTGTACAGATCCTCGTGACATGGGATGGTGCATTATCATGCTGAAACAGGAGGTGATGGCGGCGGATGAATGGCTCAACAATGGGCCTCGGGATCTCATCACGGTGTCTCTGTGCATTCAAATTTCCATCGATAAAATGCAATTGTGTTCATTATCCATAGCTTATGTCTGCCCATACCATAACCCCACTGCCACCATGGAGCACTCTGTTCACAACTTTGACATCAGCAAACCACTCGCCCTCACAACGCCATACACGCTGTCTACCATCTTCCCGGTACAGTTGAAAACTTCATCCATGAAGAGCACACTTCTCCAGCGTGCCAGTGGCAACCAAAGGTGAGCATTTGCCCACTGAAGTCGGTTAGAATGACGAGCACACAAATTAATTTACCAGACGATCCCACAGGTGAAGAAGCCGGATGTGGAGGTCCTGGGCTGGCGTGGTTACATGGTTGTGCAGTTGTGAGGCTGGTTGAGCGTACTGCCAAATTCTCTAAAACGACATTGGAGACAGCTTAGGGTAGAGAAATATACATTCAAATCTTTGGCACAGCTTTGGTGGACAATCCTGTAGTCAGCATGCCAATTGCACACTTCCTCAACATGAGACATCTGTGGCATTGTGTTGTGTGACAAAACTAAATATTTTAGAGTGGCCTTTTATTGTCCCCAGGTGATCATGCTGTTTAATCAGCTTATTGAATTGCCACACCTGTCAGGTGGATGGATTATCTTGGCAAAGGAGAAATGCTCACTAACAGGGATGTAAATAAATTTGTGCACAGAATTTAAGAGAAATAACATTTTTGTGCATAAGAAACATTCCTGGGGTCATTTATTTCAGCTCATGAAAAATTGGACCAACACTTTAATTAAATGTTGCGTTTATATTTTTGTCCAGTACTTTCTGATCAGTGATATAAGCATATGCTCTATATGCACAGGGATGTATTTTTGTTTAGTTTATTTTTTTATAGCTAAGTCTTGTATAAATGGGCCACAGCTCTAAACAGATGTCACTCAACCTGAAGCACAGCCACAACATGACTTGGTTTGGAACAGGCAGGTGTTTAAACACAGCCTAATGTTGATAGATATCTCTGGTTCTTGAGTATTTGCAAATTCATTACCCCCACAGATGATTGGTATTTATCTTCCATTACATACTGTGTAATCTACCCAGTTTCTACCCTATCTCACAGTCATGCTCTCCATATTAAGCTATGCATCTTTTAGTGTATCTGTGTACAATACTTGTAGGCGTGTGGGGGCGTGTGAGAGATAGAGAGAGAATGAGAGAGACAGAGAGATATTGGAGAGATGAACATTCCCTCTCAATGCTGGAGAGCCCCCGGGAGCTTCCTGTAAGTTTGTTAAAAACCCGGATGAGAAGCTTTTGATAACATAATTGTGTGGGCGCCAGCAGGGAAGGTGACATTAGGTGCAACCTTTAGTGGAAGAGGAAGTCAATCAGTGGAGCAGGAGGGAGGTGGACAGGCAGCAGTAAAACGAGTGATGGGACAGAGGAGGAAGTTCAGTGGGATTGCACATGGGAATCTCTGGCTATAGGTCAGACAGAGCACTATGCAGGTAGTCACAGGTGTTATGACTAGAGAGTCATGTGACTGTGTGTGTGTGTGTGGGGGGGGGGGGTAGTGTTTGTGTGTATTAAACTGTGTGTGTTGCTGGCGGGGGGGTCGACGAGCTTCATTAGCCATGATTTTTTTTTATGACAGGAAATTTGCTTTAAAACTACACAATTTTCTCCCAACCTCATGGTAAAATGTGTGGAATGTCAGGAAATTAGCTCAGGGATTCTTGAAAGTTGTGATAATCCTTGTCCTTGTTCATTTTTATAGTATAACATTTTTATTTTGTTGCATTATTTGACTTTAAGGAACAGATTGGTACAAAAAAAATGGCAATAATGGATATTAACTGAAACATTCTCATATGTACTTTCTTGCAATAGCCCTCTGTGATTTTTAATAATATTTATCTCAAAACTGTGATTCCTAAAAGATGTGTCCGGAGATTTGGTCAACACTGTAAGATTTCTCTAAAATCCTAAATTAATATTAAGACAAATATTTGTGGGTAAAACAGGTGAGATTGTCCTGTCTTTAAAGATTACCTGAACTATAAAACAGCAAAAACAAATCCCATCCTCATGGCAAAATTTGTAAAATAGCATGAGATTAGCTATAAATCTGATTTCGTGCATGAGATTAGCTATAAATCTGATTTCGTGCATGAGATTAGCTATAAATCTGATTTCGCAAATAAAAACGATTTGTGAAACTGTGCTAGGCTACGTGTGTGTGGTGTGTGTGTTCATGACTGTAAGTGTGTGTGAGAATATTGGCACTGTCTTTGTTCCACACCTGGCCAGTGAGTCACTAGTGGTGTCAGTGTGAGCCACTATGCTCGTCACTCTGGTCGTGGCTCTCTTAACCTTACAGACAAAAGGCTCTGACGTACTCAGGCTCCTACTTACCCTGTGAGGGGAGTCGCCTTGAATGCCATGTATTCTTCTCCCTTCCCAGGGTGGCTCATTTTATAACGACTGGGAAAAAACCTATTGGGAAACCTTTAATCAACCCCGAAGGTGAATTGTGAAAACATTTTGGTTTTCTTGTATGTAATTAAACAGATTATGAAAGTTTTCAGGTTTTGTTAAGGGAAGTGCAATATAGTGTTCACTGTCTTTAACCGCAGTTTTTACTAATTGTATATTATCTTATGGAGGAAAGACTACTGTTAAAGGGATTTGTAGCAACAATACAGCAGCCCTAGGTTGACTTCTACGGCCATAGGTAAAAAGTTTAAAATGCGGTTTCACCATTTACGTTTTTTATCATCGTGATCACAAATGTTTTATAGCATGTATGACATCACAGTCAATACAATGGACTCACCTTCAATGAACAACGTATGAAAGAATAAAGGGTGCGTGTATGTTTTTGTGTGTTTGGGTCTCACGTCCCCCGAAACCAGCCACTGTTGTAAGATCCTCTGAACCCTCTCCCACATGGCAGACAGGCCCAACAGGTCCAATCACACAATGAACACATCCTTAGTGATTGCCAGTGTTTACCGGCGGGTTGTCAGGGACTCCTCTGCTCTGAGGTAATAAGGAAGGGGATTATTTGCTTTGGCTGCAGAAGAGGGCTCTGTAATCAGATCACAGTGACATATGAGTGCAGTGTTTGTACTTTTTGCCACCCAGCGCTCTCCCTCTCTTCTTATTCTCTACTCTCCTATCCCTCCCTCCTTCGTCTGCCTCCCTGTCATGTTTTACACTCAGTTTCTCAGATTGTAAAAGAGGTCTGCATGAGTAAGAACAGGAACTCTTTCCTTCTGTTTTGCTTGTTTAGTGAATAGAAATGGTTTGAATACAGCCTCTAAAACCATGGCTTTTTGAGACAGATAGCTGAGATCAATTTCCTCACAATGACAATCTCTTGTTTTTGTATGTCCTCCCTATTCAGTATATGGGAGAAGAGAGTGGGTAAGATAGATCGGTCAGGTTTGTGGAATTGGATTTCCATGGCAGATTGCCACACATCACCAGTCTTATCTGATGGTGCAAGTCTGTTATTGTAATGAAACGCCAATGGAGGCGAGCCAGGAAAGGTGAAGATGATACAGCACACAGGCCATTCATGGCACAATCAAGCTCTTTATTTCTCTGTGTTTTCCATGCTCTATCACTCCAGGAAGTGATAGCTAGGGCATGTAGGGGGTGTATGTGGGCAGGAGGAACGATGGTCTGTAGGAGTGAAGAAATCTCTCTGATAACTGATGGAGCTTCAATCCACTGCATTGTGCATTGTGCTCTGAAATAACTCTCTGATGGAGATAGAACTCCTTTATATAGAGGACTGAAAATGGCAGTTTATATCCACTGTGCTAAAAAGGTCAGTGCCCTACTTGGACCTACATTGTATACACGATGACTACAGACATTTTAAGAATAAGCCTGTTCCTGAACACTTGTTTCCATTCCTTGCTAATTTGAATTTAGCTAGGCATGTCTCTAATAGAATTTGATGTTATCCTTTTTTCATCCCATTATTCTAATACCTCTCTAAAATAAGATGAAAACCAAAAAAACAGTAAATGTCTTAGGAGCACACATGCCTCACCGGGACCATGTGGCAGATAATGGAAGGTGTGGACTGTCCATTTCCTCAGTTGCATATTATGTAAAATGTAAATTGCCAGTAGTCACCCTCTCCTCTGTTGCCAATATCTCTCTCTCTCTCTCTCTCTCTCTCTCTCTCTCTTCTCATGGTTCCACCTGTCACCAGAGGGCGACAGCGACTGTTGTCATAACTATCCTGTGACGATCTGAAGGATCAGGTTACAGTGGGTTCGCTCTAGAGCGTACTCTCTCTTGTAGAGGGGGAGAGCGGGAAGACTGCTGTTTTATGCCGGCCATAAAATACGCTGCCTCTATGATCTGTAGTGTTCGAGATTGGAATGTAAACTGTGGAACACAGAGAGACCCTTGGACATCAAAAGTTTGAATGATTAAACAATATTTCTATTTTTGAGAATGTGGGAGTGGTCCGTGGACACTTAAGGGACAGTCATGACGAAGTTGTTTCATTTGGTGACCTCAGGAAAGACAGGAGACCCACATTACTGTATCTCTGTTTGTGTACACTTTTCAATTATCAGATTTACATCTAGATAGATGTTGGATAAAATTAATGAGTAAATATGAAATTATTTGTGAAAAGATGTAATGTGATGTTAGCCTTCTAAATGAGTATGGATTTTCATATAAAGTTGAACTAGTCAGTGGCCACACCCCCGTGAGCCAGACAGCACATCAGGCATCATGGAACCGCCCTTTTCTACTCCAGAGTATAAAATCACCCATGACAAAATGTACATTTCATGCCAAAGAGACCCGTGGTAAGCCGGATGTCTCGAATGGTTAAGAAGACCAGAAAATATGGAGCTGACGCTACATGTTGAAATGGTTAAGAACTACAACTCTATAGGCCCATGAGACCAGACAGTGTGTTGTGTTGGCAACACAGCTGGAAATGGATCAACTCTGAGCCTATCGATCACTACAGAATATGAGAAAATCCTAGACATAGAATTACTAGTCTGCAGCTGGAAATTACGTAAGTCTAGTACGAGAATACCGACAACCGTAGAAGCATCTATTCTATGCAATTGCCATCTGTACGCCTGACGTATCCATACAACAGACACTATCCAGAGCCACGGACAAAGCTACAACCACGAAAGACGTGACTTCTGGGGAGTTAACCAGAGACTCTCTGATGAACTGACTCTCCAGCAGACGGGCCGGCGATTCCAACAGAGAAGACAACAACGACATACGAGCGTAAAGATATGCATTGCAATTATTTTCGAATGAGCGGCCGTTCATGTGCAAAGGATTAGCATTTCAATGAATATAATTATAAACTGTGCGTAGTGAATCCATTTTGTCTCTCCCGCTCTTTATCTGTCCCCACACCTTTCCATTGTCTACCAAGCCGTCATACCGGTTTAACCCACTAGGGACTTATCAATGGATTGTGTTAGTAACCAATAACTATATTGTTTATGTATTTCTGTTTTTTTAGTTAGTTAGTAAATAAATAATTAAGCCAATTTGTATATCGCTGATTCATTATGGAGGCTAGGTTTCTTGCAGATATCCAAGGGTTTGCGACATTTAGTAATGAGAACTGATGAGGTAATAATAATACATTAATACAAGACCATACTCTATAAGATATGAAAATATCTGAAGAGTCGATTCGGGAAATAGAGACTCTAAACATTTTCCCATGGTGACCCAACTTCCGAGTTAATTAAGTTGATATGATTAGTTTAATCACATAATAATACAATGGGGCCCCACGAGGGTGCGTTCTCAGCCCTCTCCTGTACTCCCTGTTCACCCATGCACGCTTCCAACTCAATCATCAAGTTTGCAGATGACACTGCAGTGGTAGGCCTGATTACCAACAACGACGAGACGGCCTACAGGGAGGAGGTGAGGGCCCTCGGACTGTGGTGTCAGGAAAATAACCTCTCACTCAACGTCAACAAAACAAAGGAGATGATCGTGGACTACAGGCTCCAGCAGAGGGAGCCCCCCACATCCACGACGGGACCCCAGTGGAGAAGGTGGAAACTTTTAAGTTCCTCGGCGTACACATCAAGGACAAACAGAAATGGTCCACCCACACAGACAGCGTGGTGAAGAAGGTGCAACAGCGCCTCTTCAACCTCAGGAGGCTGAAGAAATTTGGCTTGACATCTAAAACACTCACAAACTTTTACAGATGCACAATCGAGAGCATTCTGTCGGGCTGTATCACCGCCTGGTACGGCAATTGCACCGCCCTCAACCACAAGGCTCTCCAGAGGGTAATGCGGTCTGCACAACGCAAACTACCTGCCCTCCAGGACACCTAGAGCACCCGATGTCACGGGATGGCCAAAAAGATCATCATGGACAACAACCACCCGAGCCACTGCCTGTTCACCCCACTATCATTCGGAAAGCGAGGTCAGTACAGGTGCATCAAAGCTGAGACCGAGAGACTGAAAAACAGCTTCTATCTCAAGGCCATCAGACTGTTAAACAGCCATCACGAACATAGAGAGGCTGCTGCCAACATACATACTCAAACTCTGGCCACTTAAATAAATTGACTTAATAAAGGTATCACTAGTCACCTTAAATAACGGCACTTTAATAATGTTTGCATATCCTACATTACTCATCTCATATATATATACTGTATTCTATACCGTCTACTGCATCTTGCCTATGCCACACGGCGTCGCTCATCCATATATTGATATGTACATATTCTATTCATCCCTTTACATTTGTGTGTATTTGTGTGGATAACGTAGTTGTTGTGAATTTGTTAGATTACTTGTTAGATATTACTGCATAGTCGGAACTAGAAGCACAAGCATTTCGCTACACTCGCATTAACATCTGCTAACCATGTGTATGTGACAAATAACATTTGATTTGAATTACACATAAAATAACAGTCTTCACATTTAATGATAGTCACAGACACCATCCTAGAGACATTAACGACACTCAGGTGTGTCCAATTTATTCATTATGATTTCCCTGTTAAAAGAGGTGTGTTTCGGGCCTCCCGAGTGGTGCAGTGGTCTAAGGCACTGCATTGCAGTATTAACTGTGCCTCTAGAGATCCTGGTTCGAGTGTAGGCGCTGACGGCCGCAACCAGGAGACCCATGGGGCGGCACACAATTGGCCCAGCCTCGTCCGGGTTAGGGATGTCCTTGTCCCATCGCACTCTAGCGACTGCTGTTACGGGCCTGCACGCTGACACGGTCGCCAGGTGTTCGATGTCTCCTCCGACACATTCGTTTGGCTGGCTTCTGGGTTAAGCGGGCATTGTGTCAAGAAGCAGTGCGGCTTGGCTGGGTTGTGTTTGATAAGACATGGAAGTTGCAGCGATGGGACAAGACTGTAACTACTAATTGGATACCACGAAATTGGGGAGAAAAAGGAGTAAAAACAAGAAGCTTGAATTGTTTACCGTGTGCGGTCGTTTCCTGAGTGAGTTTGCGAGACTTAGTGTTTGTTGTTTTTCCAAGTGTACTGTTATCCTGCAGCTAATGTTTCTCAGTAAAGTATTATGTTTATCCTGAACCACTGATTCTTCGTCTGGTCTTTTTTCTGCACCTGGGTCCAACCTCACCACGTCACAGCTCTCTCTCTCTCTCTGTCTGTGAGCCATGCTGTACGAGTCAGTGCCCAACTCTGGTGTCTCTGGGCACTGCAGCTTTTTGTGGGACACCTGCTCTTTGCTGACAGTGGAGGTTGTATTGCAACAGGTTTATATTAGTCATCATGATGAACTGCAGGGACCTTCAATTACTTCTTTAGCAAAAACTCCCAAACAGGACATTTAGGACAGGTCACATAAAATAGGAATAAAATACAGAAGTAGGTTTACAACTATTTCAATAACAAACCCTAACTATACTGTCCGTGATGACATATGAAATCAGTACTCAAATTACGGTTAAGTATCACCCTGGTTGTATGTATTAACTGTCAGGTCATGATAAGCTAACTTTCAAAACTTTCCTCAGTCTGCCCTGGGGATCAGGGAGTTGCCCTGGGGAGTTTTCTGACTATGACCAAATGCCATTCAGGATTTGGGGTTGTGGTATGAGCACAGTCAGTCTGGACTAGTCATCCAATATATTTTACATTCAATTTTAGATTGAATAAAGAGATTAGTGGTTGCATTTAATGGAAACGAACACGGATTGTTTAAATTAAGGATTGAACTGAAAGAGTGGCATCATTTATAAAGAGCATGTCAATAACACTGGGACTCGTTTAGTCAGACATCAAACCTTGTCATGCACAAACCTCTCATAATTACAAGTCATCTCATTAATTTATTAAACACACTGTAGGTATAAAAGTGTCTCTAAAATGTGTTAGATTGCAGATGTGTTTGATGAGTTGTGTATTGTGTGTTTTGAGGTTGTGCTCCATTTGTGCTCTTCTGCATGGCCCTGTTGTCCAGAGGCAGGGAGACGTCCCGTGTGCGGTCCCTCACAGTCTTTAGGAAGCTCATGATGCCCGAGCCGCCAGTGCCCGTCTCCTCCAGAGCCGTGGGCGCCCTGCTGACAGTCTCCTCTTGGGAACTGTTGCCCTGGCTTCGCAGCTGGCGGGCACGGGCAGCGGGCACGGTGATGAAGCGGCTGACCACGTTGATGTGGTAGCTGCGGAGGGCCATTAGCTTGGTCACACATAGCTGAAAAGCTGCGGTCAAAAGCTCACTGGCCTCCTGCTGGACAAAGCCTCGCAGGGAGGGCTGCAGAGATATGTCCTGGATTAGATGCTTGTGGGAAGAGGGCATGTAGTTTCTCATACGGGTCAGAAAGGCTCCTGTACAAGTAGAAAGCATATTCACCCTCAGTGGAAATAACATCATCAGGAGACCTTTGTGTTAAAAAATATGTCTATGTAAAATATAATGCCATGCCAATATGTTGTAGACCTGCAGCCACATACAGTATGTATAACACAACTCCACCATCATAACTCTTTATGGTTTAAGTGAACACTTCCTTATTGCCAAAGAAAACATCTGTTAAGATGTACTTATTAACACAGCCATTTGTATCTCTGCAAAACATTTATTAATTATTGTGTGGTAATATTGACTCCTCTGGACCTGTCTAATTTTCCTTTCTTACCACAATTTTCCTCATGTTTGACTCCTAGCAGCTCATCAAAGCAGTGCAGCAGACTGCTCTGGGCAGCACTCCCACCAGAATACTCCATAGGCTCTGCCTGGATGCCTTCATACACCAAACCAGCTGGCATGGATGAGTTATCTTTCCACCTGATCCACACACATACATTATGAATACAGTCATATTTTACGTGTCATTAACTTCTGTCAGACAACTAAGACAATTCACTTCTGCCAGACTCATTTTGTATCGTTTAGGCCTACTAGGGGTGTTCAGTACTTACCCAGACAGATAGATCCTTATAATGCCATAGAAGACTTCTGGCTTGACATACGCTGGAACATAAGATACATCTATATGCTGAGAATGCAGGTGAACTGGACTGAATATCAACACAGTAAAACATCTGTTTCAGTTGTAGTACCATGCATCAGTTTGAGTGCATCTGTCATGCCCTCCATCGCCTGGCTGATTTCCTCTAGTGCACTTGTCACCGTCTCAGCATCACCACACTGGACCCCATTAATAACCAGAGGAATACTCTGAAACACACACACATTAACAATGTCACTCAGAATTAGGCATCTCATTTTACAGCTCTGTGTGTTTCAGAAGAGGCCTTCACCTTGATGGCTGGCACTGCAGCCAGCTCCACTAGCAGAGTGACCATGAAGAACCCCCTCACACTGTCCCCACCAGGCAGAGTGACAAGAAGCTCCAAGTTCCTGGGAGAGCGATGAAAACAACAACTATCACCATGGCCACAATGACAGCTGGTAGAAGAAGTTAACATTCCTGCAAACATTTCAGAAGATTGTTAGATTGCAATAGTATGATTTCAAATGTCAGCGAGAGCCAACGAGCAAAGACTATTGGAATGTGTGGAATCTACAAATACAGCTGGTTGGAATCAATTATTCAAGGCAATACTTACTCCATGTCAAATGGTCTGGTACGGGAGATGAGGTGGTGACATGAAAAAGAAACACATTTCCCTTAAATATCACTGAGACAAAAATATAACAGAAGAGCAGATAATAATAATTTGGGGGGTGCTTATCTTTGTCCAATTTCACACAGGTAATGTGTTTTTTGCATATCCCACTCTCCCTGAGAAACCCACAGAGAGTGGGGTCATGGCTAGGGTCTGCTATTCAACAGCGAACCTGTAGCAATTAGGGTTAAGTGCCTTGCTCAAGGGCATAGCGACAGATTTTTCACCTTCTCAGTTTGGGGATTCAAACCAGCAACCTTTCGGTTACTTGCTCTCTAACCGCGAGGCTACCTGCCGCCCCGGAGAATCTTGATTATTCAAAACTTACCCATGTGGATCCCTCTTCTTCCAGTTAGCCAGTACTGCGTCTGCATGGGTAAGGATGGGAGGAAGGCCTAGACTCTGAGACACCTTCCAGTATGGAATGGCCAGGTTGCGGGGGAGCATCTATTGGGAGATAAGAGTTCATATCAGAGGGACATGCAATTATTTTCATGATACTCTCGGTGCATTGCATGATGCCTGGGGTTGTTTACAGATAGTCAATGTACATATAGTAAGTCCCGAAAATGTTTGCATCCAGTAACTATTTGTTGATGTTCCATATCTCAAACCTGAAGGTGCCAAAGTTGCTTGATAATTTCACCTTTGATTTACAGTTGGACGATATTACAGTTTTTATCAATCGCGTTCAAGCATTCTTTGGAACAATGTTTTCGATTTTCAAAATAGAGTTGACAAGTCACAGAACTGGGGGCTTTTATAAAACAGTAAATGCATTTTCAAAATGTAGTTGCATTCTAAAAACATAAATACATTCCTCAAAACTATATACCGTCAAAATTGCAAATGTATACTTCTCTTGAATCCATGCAGACAAAACAGAAAGTTATCTCTAAAAAAATCCCAGTAGATCAATACATTTTCTTTGCAGTCATTAAATCATAACGATCCAAATTGGAAATATACAGTTGAAGTCGGAAGTTTACATACACTTAGGTTGGAGTCATCAAATGTCACGGTCGTGATAATGGACGGAGCAAGGCGCAGCGTGTGTTGAGTTCCACATCTTTATTTGCAGTGAAAACTTTAACAAAAAACAATAAACATACAACGAACGTGAACTACGTGGTGCTGAATGCCCTCACACAAAACAATATCCCACAAAAGCAAAAACGATAATCAGCTGTCTCTAATTGGGAACCATACTCAATCCCAAACATAGAAATAAATCGACTAGAACACCCCCTAGTCACGCCCTGACCTACAACACCATAGAGAACCAAGGGCTCTCTATGGTCAGGGCGTAACAGTAACCCCCCCCCCCCCAAAGGTGCGGACTCCGGCCGCAAAACCTGAAACCAAATGGGGAGGGTGGGGGGGGTGACTAGTGTCGGTGGCGGCTCCGGTGCGGTTCGTAGCCCCCTCCAAGACCCCGGATCCGGCTATGGCGCCGGCCTGAACGCCGTGCCTGGACTGGGAATCGGCGCAGAGGAAGGCTCCGGCCTTGGAGCGGCACGGGATGCTGTGCCTGGACACCGGCGCAGAGGAGGGCTCCGGCCATGGAGCGGGACTGGACGCCGTGCCTGGACTGGGCACCGGCGCAGAGGAAGGCTCCTGCCATGGAGCGGGACTGGGCACCGGTGCAGAGGAAGGCTCCGGCCTTGGGGCGGGACTGGACGCCGTGCCTGGACTGGGCACCGGCGCAGAGGTAGGCTCCTGCCATGGAGCGGAACTGGACACCATGCCTGGACTGGGCACTGGCGCAGAGGAAGGCTCTGGCCTTGGAGCGGGACTGGACGCCGTGCCTGGACTGGGCACCGGCGCAGGTTGCACCGGACTGGTGACATGCTCTTCAGGGCGAGTGTGGGGAGCAGGCACAGGACGTACCGGGCTGGGGAGGTGCACTGGAGGCCTGGTGCATGGAGCCGGCTCTGGTTGCCCCGGACTGGTGACACGCTCGTCAGGGCGAGTGCGGGGAGCAGGCACAGCATGACAAGTCATTTTTCCAACAATTATTTACAGACAGATTATTTCACTTATAATTCACTCTACCACAATTCCAGTGGATCAGAAGTTTACATACACTAAGTTGACTGTGCCTTTAAACAGCTTGGAAAATTCCAGAAAATTATGTCATGGCTTTAGAAGCTTCTGAATCAACTGGAGGTGTACCTGTGGATGTATTTCAAGGCCTACCTTCAAACTCAGTGCCAAGACCTCAGAAAAAAAAATGTAGACCTCCACAAGTCTGGTTCATCCTTGGGAGCAATTTCCAAATGCCTGAAGGTACCACGTTAACCTGTTAGGGCTAGGGGGCAGTATTTACACGGCCGGATAAAAAAACGTACCCGATTTAATCTGGTTATTACTACGGCCCAGAAACTAGAATATGTATATAATTATTGGCTTTGGATAGAAAACACCCTAAAGTTTCTAAAACTGTTTGAATGGTGTCTGTGAGTATAACAGAACTCATATGGCAGGCAAAAACCTGAGAAGATTCTGTACAGGGAGTGCCCTCTCTGACCATTCCTTGAGCTTCCTGGCTCTGTTTATTGAAAACTGAGGATCTTTGCTGTAACGTGACACTTCCTACGGCTCCCATAGGCTCTCAGAACCCGGGAAAAAGCTGAATGATGTAACTCCAGCCCCTGACTGAAAAACATTATCGCCTTTGGTAAGTGGTCTATCAGAGGACCATCAGACTGAGGCTCGTGCACGAGGGGATCCCATGTTTTTATTTTCTCTCTCTTTGAAAGTAAACACGCTTTCCCGGTCGGAATATTATCGCTTTTTTACGAGAAAAATGGCATAAAAATTGATTTTAAACAGCGGTTGACATGCTTTGAAGTACGGTAATGGAATATTTAGAATTTTTTTGTCACGAAACGCGTCGTGCGCGTCAACCTTCTTTACACTTCGGATAGTGTCTTGAACGCACGAACAAAACAGAGGATATTTGAACATAACTATGGATTATTTTGAACCAAACCAACATTTGTTATTGAAGTAGAAGTCCTGGGAGTGCATTCTGACGAAGAACAGCAAAGGTAATACAATTTTTCTTATAGTAAATCTGACTTTGGTGAGGGCTAAACTCGGTGGGTGTCTAAATAGCTAGCCCTGTGATGCCGGGCTATCTACTCAGAATATTGCAAAATGTGCTTTCACCGAAAAGCTATTTTAAAATCGGACATAGCGAGTGCATAGAGGAGTTCTGTATCTATAATTCTTAAAATAATTATGTTTTTTGTGAACGTTTATCGTGAGTAATTTAGTAAATTCACCGGAAGTTTGCGGGGGCTATGCTAGTTCTGAACGTCACATGCTATTGTAAAAAGCTGGTTTTTGATATAAATATGAACTTGATTGAACAAAACATGCATGTACTGTATAACATAATGTCCTAAGATTGTCATCTGATGAAGATCATCAAAGGTTAGTGCTGCATTTAGCTGTGGTTTGGGTTTATGTGACATTATATGCTAGCTTGAAAAATGGGTGTCTATTTCTGGCTGGGTACTCTGCTGACATAATCTAATGTTTTGCTTTCGTTGTAAAGCCTTTTTGAAATCGGACAGTGTGTTTAGATTAACGAGAGTGTGTAAAATAGTAATATGTTTGAGAAATTGAAGTAATAGCATAAGGTATTTGAATAACGCGCCACAGGATTCCACTGGCTGTTACGTAGGTGGGACGATTTCATCCCACTGGCCCTAGAGAAGTTAATCTGTACAAACAATAGTACGCAAGAATAAACACCATGGGACTACGCAGACGTCATACCGCTTAGGAAGGAGACACGTTCTGTCTCCTAGAGATGAACCTACTTTGGTGCGAGAAGTGCAAATCAATCCCAGAACAACAGCAAAGGACCTTGTGAAGATGCTGGAGGAAACAGGTACAAAGATATCTATATCCACAGGACAACGAGACCTATATCGACATAACCTGAAAGGCCGCTCAACAAGGAAGAAGCCACTGCTCCAAAACTGCCATAAAAAAGGCCAGACTACGGTTTGCAACTGCACATGGCGACAAAGATCGTACTTTTGACAAATCTCCTCTGGTCTGATGAAACAAAAATAGAACTGTTTGGCCATAATGACCATAATTTTGTTTGGAGGAAAAAGGGGGAGGCTTGCGAGCCGAAGAACACCATCCCAACCTTGAAGCACGGGGGTGGCAGCATCATGTTGTGGGGGTGCTTTGCTGTAGGAGAGACGGATGCACTTCACAAAATAGATGGCTTCATGAGGAAGGAAAATTGTGGATATATTGAAGCAACATCAAGACATCAGTCAGGAAGTTAAAGCTTGGTCGCAAATGGGTCTTCCAAATGGACAACGACCCCAAGCATACTTCCAAAGTTGTGACAAAATGGCTTAAGAACAACAAAGTCAAGGTATTGGAGTGGCCATCACAAAGCCCTGACCTCAATCCCACAGAACATTTGTGGGCAGAACCGAAAAAGTGTGTGCGAGCAAAGAGGCCTACAAACCTGACTCAGTTGCACCAGCTTTGTCAGGAGGAACAGGCCAAAATTCACCCAATTTATTGTGGAAGCTTGTGGAAGGCTACCCGAAATGTTTGACCCAAGTTAAACAATTTAAAGGCAATGCTACCAAATACTAATTGAGTGTAACTTCTGACCCACTGGGAATGTGATGAAAGAAATAAAAGCTGAAAGAAATAATTCTCTACTATTTTTCTGACATTTCACATTCTTAAAATAAAGTGGTGATCCTTACTGACCTAAGATATGGAATTGTTAGTGGGATTAAATGTCAGGAATTGTGAATAACTGAGTTTAAATGTATTTGGCTAAGGTGTATGTTAACTTCTGACTTCAACTGTAACTATTAAAAGGTGCAGAATTATTGGTAATGACTCTCCTCTTATGCACATTTCACCAAACACTTTCATACATATTGTCACGCGAAGCAGAACAGGTGAACCCAAGAGCAGACTCAGATGAGGAGACTGGGATGAGGTAACCAAGGTATTTATTGAAACACGGGGGGAAGATTGAATGCAGGCCAGGGGAAGCTTGGACGGGTTGCTGGAAACCAGGTGCGGAGGCTGAAGCTGGAGCGAGAGGTGTGGGGACAGGGTAAGCAGGTCCGGAGGGGAATCCAAAGGAGCGTAGAGTGGGGAATCGAGGACTGAGTAGCAGGACAGATGAGAAGTCGGACTGGAGACAGGGACCAGAGTGGGCAGAACTGTAGCGGAGAGGAAAACAGCGTCAGGCAAAGGAAAACAGGCACAATCGGAACAAACAGCTAGAAACATGGACTGACTGGGCAGAGATTACGATCTGGTAGTATGGAAGTGGCAGGACTGAGTATTTGTAGAGGTCTTGATTATGGAACAGGTTGCAGCTGGTGGGGATCTGCTCTGACTCCAGCACACCTGTCTCTGCCCACACAATCACACACACACAGAGAGGGAGAGAGCACTGGGGGAGTGGTGGCAGGTCAAGGAGACACCGGATGAGCACTAGAGGGAGTGGCAGGAGCAGATGTGACACACGTTAAATCAAATAGGATTCCTGATCAAGAAGAAAATGGAAAACAAGCACGTTGTGTGCAGGATTTATTCAAATAAAATTGTATTTGTTACATGCGCCGAATACCATGTAGATCATGCAATATTTACTAACGAGCCCTTTCCCAACAATGATTTAAAATGTATGAAAAACTTGCAAAATAAAAAAAGGAAATAGTAACACAATAACATTTTTATCATGTGAATATATAGACGGAGTACCGGTACAGAGACAATGTGCAAGGGTAGAAGGTAGTTGAGGTAATATGTACATGACAAGGGTAGGTGACAACACATCTGCCACGTTGATCCTCAACACGGGGGCCCCTCAGGGGTGCGTGCTCAGTCCCCTCCTGTACTCCCTGTTCACTCATGACTGCACGGCCAAGCACGACTCCAACACCATCATTAAGTTTGCCGATGACAGTGGTAGGCCTGATCACCGACAATGACGAGACAGCCTATAGGGAGGAGGTCAGAGACCTGGCCGTGTGGTGCCAGGACAACAACCTCTCCCTCAACGTGATCAAGACAAAGGAGATGATTGTGGACTACAGGAAATGAAGTACCGAGCACACCCCCATTCTCATCTACGGGGCTGTAGTGGAGCAGGTTGAGAGTCCACATCACCAACAAACTAACATGGTCCAAGCACACCAAGACAGTCGTGAAGAGGGCACAACAAAAGCTATTCCCCCTCAGGAGACTGAAAATATTTGGTATGGGTCCTCAGATCCTCAAAAGGTTCTACAACTGCACCATCGAGAGCGTCCTGACGGGTTGCATCACTGCCTGGTATGGCAACTGCTCGGCCTCCTACCGCAAGGCACTACAGAGGGTAGTGCGTATGGCCCAGTACATCACTGGGGTCAAGCATCTTGCCAACGAGGACCTCTATACCAGGCGGTGTCATAGGAAGGCCCTAAAAATTGTCAGACTCAAGCCATCCTAGTCATAGACTCTTCTCTCTGCTACCGCACGGCGAGCGGTACCGGGGCACCAAGTCTAAGTCCAAGAGGCTTCTAAACAGCTTCTACCCCCAAGCCATAAGACTCCTGAACATCTAATCAAATGGCTACCCATACTATTTGTACTGCCCCCCCCCCCCCCACTTTACGCTGCTGCTACTCTGTTATTATCTATGCATAGTCACGTTAATAACTCTACCTACATGTATATATTACCTCAATTACCTCAACTAACTGGTGTCCCGCACATTAACTCTGTACCGGTACCCCCTCCTATATAGCCTCACTATTGTTATTTTACTGCTGCTCTTTACTTATTGGTTACTTTTATTTATTATTTTTTAGGTATTTTTCTTAAAACATCATTGTTGGTTAAGAGCTTGTAAGTAAGCATTTCACTGTAAGGTCTACACCTGTTGTATCCAGCGCATGTGACAAATAAATTTGATGTACAGTGCCTTCAGAAAGTATTCATACCCCTTGACTTATTCTACATTGTGTTACAGCTTGAATTAAAAAAATATATATCTTACCTATCTACACACAATACCCTATACTGATAGTGTTTTTAGAAACAGGTTTTTAGACATTTTTGCAAATGTATTGAAAATTAAATACAGATATGCAATTTGCATAAGTATGTAAATGCATGGCAGGGAGCTCGGTCCCAGTGATGTACTGGGCCGTACGCATTACCCTCTGCAGTACCTTATAGTCAGATGCCAAGCAGTTGCCAAACCAAGCAGGGAAGCAGCCAGTCAAGATGCTCTGAATGCTGCAACTGTAGAACTTTGAGGATCTGAGGGCCCATGCCAAATCTTTTCAGCCTCCTGAGGGGGAAGAGACTGTGTTGGTGTGTTTGGACCATGATAGTTCCTTAGTGTTGTGGACACCAAGGAACTTGACACTCTCGACCTGCTGTACTACAGCCCCGTCGATATGAATGGGGGTGCGCTCGGCTATCCATTTCCTTTTGTCCATGATCATCTGCTATTTCTTGCTGACTTTGAGGGAGAGATTGTTGTCCTGGCAGCACATTTCCAGGTCTCGGACCTCCTCCCTATAGGCTGTCTCTTCGTCGTCTGTGATCAGACTTACCACTGTCGTGTCGTCGGCAAACTTAATGATGGTGTTGGAGTCGTGCGCGGCCACACGGTTGTGGGTGAATAGGGAGTAGAGGAGAAGACTAAGCACGCACCCGTGAGGGGCCCCGTGTTGAGGGTCAGCATGGCAGATATGTTCTTGCCTAACCTCACCACCTGGGGGGCGGCACATCAGGAAGTCAATTTGTGGGTTCGATTACAGCTCAAAATGGCCACAAACAAAATGGACAGAAACAAAGATCTACGGTAGTGTAGAATAATAAATGATAAATCATGCAACTATTATTCTCAAGCTAACCAAAAGCATTTAGCTACGACCGCCTGTTCTCGCCATTTTCAGTTGAATTCATCTAATTTTCTTTCATGGCAACTCATAAGCAGGCCATGTCCTATTTGTTTCATAGTCAATATAATCATATTTCATGACAGTGTAATGGTTAGCTTTTTTTACAGAAGGATGAAAGAAAACAATATATCTGTCAGGGAATACCATTCTGATATGTCAGATAAAGAGTTAGACCAGAACGTCAGGGCCATTAAAACAAGGATGCCCCATGCAGGCTTTAGAATGGTCAAAGGAAGTCTCCAAGCAATGGGCCATCGTGTACAATGGTGAATAGTTAGGGAGTCTTTGCAGCGTGTAGATGGTGCAGGTATCATTGCCTAAATGATCTAGCTTCATTGCATTGCTCGGCAAAAATACTTTCACGCTGGTATAAATGATTCGGGAGACAGATGCAGGAATACGTTTTTTTTTAAATAACTTATTTCGGCTCATTGGGACCCTAGCGTCCCACCTCGACAACATCCGGTGAAATTGCAGAGCGCCAAATTCAAATTACAAAAATAGTAATAAACATTCATGAAAATACAAGTGTTATACATCGGTTACAAGATTAACTTGTTAATCCAGCCACTTTGTCAGATTTCAAAAAGGCTTTACAGCGAAAGCATACCATGCGATTATCTGAGGACAGCGTCCCGCTTACAAAAGCATACAAACATTTTCCAACCAAGCAGAGGCATCACGAAAGTCAGAACTTGCGATAAAATAAATCACTTACCTTTGAAGATCTTCCTCTGTTGGCAATCCAAAGGGTCCCAGCTACACAATAAATGGTCATTTTGTTCATTAAAGTCCCTCTTTATATCCCAAAAACTCACTTTTGTTGGCACGTTTTGTTCAGTAATCCACTGGCTCAAAGGTGATCAAAACATGCAGACGAATACATCCTAATAGTACCGTTAAAGTTCGTCGAAACATGTCAAACGATGTTTATAATTAATCCTCAGGTTGTCAATTATCTAAATAATCGATAATATTTCAACCGGACAATAGCGTATTTAATAGAAAGGAAAAAGAATGAAGAGCGTGCACACAGTCACACGCGCAATCCAGTACTGCATGATTCCATAGACCACTTACCAAAAGGTCTTATTCTTTGTCGTTTTTCAAAAACAAGCCTGAAACCATGTCTAAAGACTGTTGACATCTAGTGGAAGCCATAGGAACTGCAATCTGGGCGCTAAACCCCTATATAGTCAATAGGCTTTCAATGGAAAACCACTCACATAAAAAACAATCCCATTTCCTGGATGGATTTTCCTCTGGTTTTCACCTGCCATTTCAGTTCTGTTATACTCACAGACATTATTTTAACAGTTTTAGAAACTTGAGCGTTTTCTATCCAATGCTTCCAATTATATACATATCCTAGCTTCTGGGCCTGAGTAACAGGCAGTTTACTTTGGGCACGTCAGTCATCCGAAATTCCGAATACTGCCCCCTAGCCCAAAAAGGTTAAGGCCAAATTACGGCGTGCTGTGTAAAGGCACGGGGACGAAGACCAAGCAATCACGTAACAAAAACACAGGGTTGAAACTCAAACGAAGAGCGAGGAGCACCTCGAATAAATAACACAAGCGCACAATGATACCACACGGGACGAGACCCGTAATCATCTGTGCAATACACGTGGCACGAAAGCCAAAACACAGCACAGGTACTCACACGATCAACGGACATTGGAACAATAATCAACAAGCCCAATGGAAACCAAAGGGTACACTTATACAAGTACTAATCAGTGGGAATAGGGGACAGGTGTGTGTAATGAAAGTTCCAGAGGGATCCATGACAGCACCCCCCCTTGACGCACTGCACCAGCAGTGCAACGACACCGGCCTTGAGGACGATCACAGAACGCAGTGCGGGTCGATAAGGACCCGATGCAGCTGCCGAAGTTGCGTCGTCATTGGACGGGCCACTTGCCGCTGCCAAAGTTGCGGCGGTGTCGGACAGACCAGTAGCAGTGACGTCGGACGGACCGGTTGTGGCGGAGTCAGACAGGCGAGTTGTGGCTGCTGAAGTGGCGTTGCCGGACGGACCCATTGTGGCGACGTCGGACGGCTTAGTTGCAGCTGCCAAAGTTACGGCGGCGCCAGACGGACCAGTCGCAGCGTCGTCGGACGGGCCATTCCCGCTGTCTCCCTTAATGGTCGATTATTCTGTCACGTAGGTATGAAGGGATCGGGAGACAGGCACAGTGATCCGTAATAGTTTTAATTTCTTTACCCAAATTACTGCGTGCCGTGTAAAGGCATGGGGACGAAGACCAAACAAACATGTAACAAAAACACAGGATTGAAACCCAAACAAAAGAATGAGGAGTACCTTGAATAATTAACACAAGCGCACAATGATACCACACGAGACAAGACCGGTAATCATTTGCGCAATATATGTGGCACGAAGCCAAAACAACACAGCACAGCTACTCACACGACCAACGGCCATTGGAACAATAATTGACAGCTCAACGTAAACCAAAGGGTACACTTATACAAGTACTAATAGGTGGTAATAAGGGACAGGTGTGCGTAATGAAAGTTCCGGAGGGATCTGTGACAAATTCTCTGTTCCTGTTCCTGCTCAAAAAAATAAAGGGAACACTTAAACAACACAATGTAACTCCAAGTCAATCACACTTCTGTGAAATCAAACTGTCCACTTAGGAAGCAACACTGATTGACAATAAATTTCACATGCTGTTGTGCAAATGGAATAGACAACAGGTGGAAATTATAGGCAATTAGCAAGACACCCCCAATAAAGGAGTGGTTCTGCAGGTGGTGACCACAGACCACTTCTCAGTTCCTATGCTTCCTGGCTGATGTTTTGGTCACTTTTGAATGCTGGCGGTGCTTTCACTCTAGTGGTCGCATGAGACGGAGTCTACAACCCACACAAGTGGCTCAGGTAGTGCAGCTCATCCAGGATGGCACATCAATGCGAGCTGTGGCAAGAAGGTTTGCTGTGTCTGTCAGCGTAGTGTCCAGAGCATGGAGGCGCTACCAGGAGACAGGCCAGTACATCAGGAGACGTGGAGGAGGCCATAGGAGGGCAACAACCCAGCAGCAGGACCGCTACCTCCGCCTTTGTGCAAGGAGGAGCAGGAGGAGCACTGCCAGAGCCCTGCAAAATGACCTCCAGCAGGCCACAAATGTGCATGTGTCTGCTCAAACGGTCAGAAACAGACTCCATGAGGGTGGTATGAGGGCCCGACGTCCACAGGTGGGGGTTGTGCTTACAGCCCAACACCGTGCAGGACGTTTGGCATTTGCCAGAGAACACCAAGATTGGCAAATTCGCCACTAGCGCCCTGTGCTCTTCACAGATGAAAGCAGGTTCACACTGAGCACATGTGACAGACGTGACAGAGTCTGGAGATGCCGTGGAGAACGTTCTGCTGCCTGCAACATCCTCCAGCATGACCGGTCTGGTGGTGGGTCAGTCATGGTGTGGGGTGGCATTTCTTTGGGGGGCCGCACAGCCCTCCATGTGCTCGCCAGAGGTAGCCTGACTGCCATTAGGTACCGAGATGAGATCCTCAGACCCCTTGTGAGACCATATGCTGGTGCGGTTGGCCCTGGGTTCCTCCTAATGCAAGACAATGCTAGACCTCATGTGGCTGGAGTGTGTCAGCAGTTCCTGCAAGAGGAAGGCATTGTGCTATGGACTGGCCCGCCCGTTCCCCAGACCTGAATCCAATTGAGCACATCTGGGACATCATGTCTCGCTCCATCCACCAACGCCACGTTGCACCACAGACTGTCCAGGAGTTGGCGGATGCTTTAGTCCAGGTCTGGGAGGAGATCCCTCAGGAGACCATCCGCCACCTCATCAGGAGCATGCCCAGGCATTGTAGGGAGGTCATACAGGCACGTGGAGGCCACACACACTACTGAGCCTCATTTTGACTTATTTTAAGGACATTACATCAAAGTTGGATCAGCCTGTAGTGTGGATTTCCACTTTAATTTTGAGTGTGACTCCAAATCCAGACCTCCATGGGTTGATAAATTGGATTTCCATTGATTATTTGTGTGATTTTGTTGTCAGCACATTGAACTATGTAAAGAAAAAAGTATTTAATAAGATTATTTCATTCATTCAGATCTAGGATGTGTTATTTTAGTGTTCCCTTTATTTTTTTGAGCAGTGTATAATGTCTCCATCAAATCTAAGAAGTTATTTTAACTTTTTTATTCTTACTTATTCGTAGACAAATGTTCAATGATGTATGAAATTGGAGTTGTTCATCAACTGGTAATATATAAATAAAGAAGCAGGTTAATAGTTTAAACATTTCCCTTTTAATTCCAATGCTTTTTTTCAATATACAACATTGTCATCTTTGGCGGTATAGATGGATTTTCAAGGAAGGTAAGTATATTTTTTTGTATGCATATTGCATATTTCCCATCACCTAATGAACAACCACAATACCAGTCTGGTGTTAAGCTTTCTGTGCTGTATTGACTTATCCTGAAAATGACATCTGCTGCTTTAGATTGAACGGTCATATCTCAGTTATTGTTTTCATATCTACACAAAATAAGCTATTGTCTTTACTTTCAGAGTGCGAGCTGATCAACGGGTCGAAAATGTAGATATTGCCAGATGTATGTTCACTGTCCGAGGAACAGGCCGTGGAAGCTTTATTGCTGGAAAAAGTGTCCATAACCAGAGGTAATTAAACTGTTCTGTGTTATTTTTCTTTCTTCATCTCTACCTGTCTTGTTGTACATGGAACCTGTCTCACATGCATTAATTAAAAAATCCTTAGGATGTCAGCTGCAAATTTTCAGATTTTCACAACATAAACACTCAGCCATTTTCACTTGATTATCAAGCCCCTGTTGCTGCCAAGTCATGATTTCCCTGGGGGTTAGCCTTGCAATAACCAAGTGGTGAGACACATAGCCCTCTATATTTAAGTGTTTCAGGTACACTCAGATAGGTGTCTGCGTCACATACAGTCAGTAACCACTCACAGTGGCACACACAACTTGCATTTCTATAACCTCGGACCCACCTCAGTGTTCACTATTCATGGAGCAAGAACACAGGACCACAGAGATTAGGTTCCTGCCCTCCACAAAACCTTTTCTTTCTCTCTGTTAGCGTGGAGAGATGTTATAGAGAGATGTTTGGAGTGCTGTGACATGTCAGTACTACAACTTGCTGCACAATTTGGAGGAAGCCTTGACCTGTCAAATTCTATCCACTGTGTGGGATATGTGTTCTTACCTCATCTGCAGGCAGGTCTGCAGCATTTCACAGAGAGTTGGAATAATCACCCTTTAAGTACAGAGGCGAACCTGACACCTCACCAGCTGTTGCCTTAGCACTACACAACTGATTCAAATGATCAAGTCATCATCAAGCTTCAAGTGGTATTTATGTAGTCAGTTGTGATCTGGTAATGTAAAAGTCTAATAATGACATTATCTTCTATTGTTTGTCCTCATGTGTCTGTTTTTCAGCATAAAGTACTCTGTAGCCAGTTAGTGTGGACACCAGGTGAGACTACACACACAGATTCCTGTTGAACACTGTCTCTTTAACCACCTTATTTTCTCAATAACGGTCTCTCTCCTTCACTTCATCCCTCTCCCCGGTCTCCCTAAATCATCTAGGTTATATCAGTTGTGTTGGTGAACTCCGCTCTCATCTGAACTGGCTGACACAGTGGGTACAGCATGATCATAGGTGAGAGGTCACTTGGTCGAGTCAACAAGAAGTATTATTAAAGAGATGCTTTACATTGAAATACAGATAGAGATGTAGTAGTCCCAGAGTTAATGATCCAAGGTCAGTTTTGCATTTCACCTCCTAATGATTATGACTGACAGTGTTAGAATAAAACAAAAAAAAGCTTTAATTATGATCTCTCTCTATCCATCTGTCTCTCATCTGCAGGTATGTTTTGATGTGAGAGAAGAAGCCAGTCCCGTCATCGCCAACTCACCCGCTCTTAAGATAACCTTCGGGCCGAATGGGAGCCCAAGGCTGGTTAGAAGACACCTCTAGAGACACTATGTAATTGTGATGGACTGAGAGAATATTAGGGTAGCACTGTAATTCATTAATCATATGCTGTCTTCCCTGCTCCTCTGTTTTACCTATTTTCTGTCTTCTACACCTCTCTCCCCACCTCCTCTTTCTTCATCTTTTTTTATAATGCACACCATATGTGCATTGAAGTACAGATTGAACTTGTAGTTATAATATAATATTACAATTATAATATTTATAATGCATGTATTGTATTTATAACACCTGGATAATGAACTTTCAATAAAGTGTTTCACATTCTCCACTGGTTGAAATTAAGTATCTCATTGAAATATTACACCTATCCTGTGTCCTCAGATTAATGCAAATGAAGGGAGTTAGATATGCATAGGAAGTGTAGTTTACAGTTTTTTTCTGTATATATGAATTACAACTCAGCCTTTACTTAAATCATGTTTCAAGTCTATTGCATAGTTACAATGTGTAATAATTGATGTCCCAGGAGCGGTAAAAACTGTTGAAGTGTATAATTGTAATACATACTGTACACGCAGACAAAGCATCATTGAAAGAATGGAGTTTGATACACCTGGTATTGGATATGACTGAAAAAGAATGTCTCACATAGATTCATACCTGAACTGCACCTTTATTTGCCAAGGAAGAGTACATGATCAGTGAATATATTCAATGTACAGGCTACAATGTGGGGATCTCCTGGTGATAATAACTACAGTACATGTAAACTCAGCAAAAAAAGAAACGTCCTCTCACTGTCAACTGCGTTTATTTTCAGCAAACTTAACATGTGTAAATATTTGTATGAACATGACAAGATTCAACAACTGAGTCATAAACTGAACAAGTCCCACAGACATGTGACTAACAGAAACAGAATAATGTGTCCCTGAACAAAGGGGGGGGGGGGGGGTCAAAATAACAAGCAGTATCTGGTGTGGCCACCAGCTGCATTACGTACTGCAGTGCATCTACTCCTCGTGAACTGCACCAGATTTGCCAGTTCTTGCTGTAAGATGTTACCCCACTCTTCCACCAAGGCACCTGCAAGTTCTCTGACATTTTTTGGGGGGGAATGGCCCTAGCCCTCACTACTCCGATCCAACAGGTCCCAAACGTGCTCAATGGGATTGAGATCCGGGCTCTTCGCTGGCCATGGCAGAACACTGACATTCCTGCCTTGCAGGAAACCACGCATAGAACGAGCAGTATGGCTGGTGGCATTTCATGCTGGAGAGTCATGTCAGGATGAGCCTGCAGGAAGGGTACCACGTGAGGGAGGATGATGTCTTCCCTGTAACACACAGCATTGAGATTGCCTGCAATGACAACAAGCTCAGTCCGATGATGCTGTGATACACCGCCCAAGACCATAACGGACCCTCCACCTCCAAATCGATCCCACTCCAGAGTACAGGCCTCAGTGTAACACTCATTCCTTCAACGATAAAGGCGAATACGACCATCACCCCTGATGCGACAAAACCGCGACTCGTCAGTGAAGAGCATTTTTTGCCAGTCCTGTCTGGTCCAGTGACGGTGGGTTTGTGCCCATAGGCGACGTTGTTGCTGGTGATGTCTAGTGAGGACCTGCCTTACAACAGGCCTACAAGCCCTCAGTCCAGCCTCTCTCAGCCTATTGCGGACAGTCTGAGCACTGATGGAGGGATTGTGCGTTCCTGGTGTAACTCAGGCAGTTGTTGTTGCCATCCTGTACCTGTCCTGCGGGTGTGATGTTCGGATGTACCGATCCTGTGCAGGTGTTGTTACACGTGGTCTGCCACTGCGAGGACGATCAGCTGTCCGTCCTGTCTCCCTGCAGCGCTGTCTTAGGCGTCTCACAGTACGGACATTGCAATTTATTTCCCTGGCCACATCTGCAGTCCTCATGCCTCCTTGCAACATGCCTAAGGCACGTTCACACAGATGAGCATCTTTCTGGGCATCTTTCTTTGGTGTTTTTCAGAGTCAGTAGAAAGGCCTCTTTAGTGTCCTAAGTTTTCATAACTGTGACCTCAATTGCCTACCGTCTGTAAGCTGTTAGTGTCTTAACGACCGTTCAACAGGTGCATGCATGTTCATTAATTGTTTATTGTTCATTGAAAAAGCATGGGAAACAGTGTTTAAACCCCATACAATGAAGATATGTGAAGTTATTTGGATTTTTACGAATTATCTTTGAAAGACGGGGTCCTGAAAAAGGGACGTTTCTTTTTTTGCTGAGTTTATATACAGTTGAAGTCAGAAGTTTACATAAACTTGTTTTAATGACTCCTACCTAAGTGTTTCAACCACTCCACAAATTGCTATAGTTTTGGCAGGTCGATTAGGACATCTACATTATGCATGACACAAGAAACTTTTCCAACAATTGTTTAGACAGATTATTTCACTTATAAATCACAATTACAGTGTGTCAGAAGTTTACATACACTAAGTTGACTGTGCCTTTAAACAGCTTGGAAAACTCCAGAAAATCATGTCATGGCTTTAGAAGCTTCTGATAGGCTAATTGACATCATTTGAGTCAATTGGAGGTGTACCTGTGGATGTATTTCAAGGCCTACCTTCAAACTCAGTGCCTCTTTGCTTGACATCATGGGAAAATCAAAAGAAATCAGCCAAGAAATCAAACAAGAAATCGGGCGATTTTGGAGCAGTGGCTTCTTCCTTGCTGAGCGGCCTTTCAGGTTTTGTCAATATAGGACTCGTTTTACTGTGGATATAGATACTTTTGTACCCATTTCCTCCAGCATCTTCACAAGGTCCTTTGCTGTTGTTCTGGGATTGATTTGCACTTTTTGCACCAAAGTACGTTCATCTCTAGGAGACAGAACATGTCTCCTTCCTGAGCGGTATGATGGCTGCGTGGTCCCATGGTGTTTATACTTGCGTACTATTGTTTGTACAGATGAACGTGGTACCTTCAGGCATTTGGGAATTGCTCCCAAGGATGAACCAGACTTGTGGAGGTCTACAATTTTTTTTTCTGCGGTCTTGTCTGGTTTCTTTTGATTTTCCCATGATGTCAAGCAAAGAGGCACTGAGTTTGAAGGTAGGCCTTGAAATACATCCACAGGTACACCTCCAATTGACTCAAATGATGTCAATTAGCCTATCAGAAGCTTCTAAAGCCATGACATACTTTTCTGGAATTTTCCAAGCTGTTTAAAGGCACAGTCAACTTAGTGTATTTAACCTGTTAGGGCTAGTATTTACACGGCCGGATAAAAAACGTACCCGATTTAATCTGGTTATTACTACTGCCCAGAAACTAGAATATGTATATAATTATTGGCTTTGGATAGAAAACACCCTAAAGTTTCTAAAACTGTTTGAATGGTGTCTGTGAGTATAACAGAACTCATATGGCAGGCAAAAACCTGAGAAGATTCTGTACAGGAAGTACCCTCTCTGACCATTCCTTGGGCTTCTTGGCTCTGTTTATTGAAAATGTAGGATCTTTGCTGTAATGTGACACTTCCTACGGCTCCCATAGGCTCTCAGAACCCGGGAAAAAGCTGAATGATGTAATTCCAGCCGCTGGCTGAAAAACTTTAGCGCCTTGGGTAAGTGGTCTATCAGAGGACCAGCAGACTGACGCTCGTGCACGAGGGGATCCCATGTTTTTATTTTCTCTCTCTTTGAACGTAAACACGCTTTCCCGGCCGGAATATTATCGCTTTCTTACGAGAAAAATGGCATAAAAATTGATTTTAAACAGCGGTTGACATGCTTTGAAGTACGGTAATGGAATATTTAGAATTTTTTTGTCACGAAACGCGTCGTGCGCGTCACCCTTCTTTACACTTCGGATAGTGTCTTGAACGCACGAACAAAACAGAGGATATTTGAACATAACTATGGATTTTTTTGAACCAAACCAACATTTGTTATTGAAGTAGAAGTCCTGGGAGTGCATTCTGACGAAGAACAGCAAAGGTAATAACATTTTTCTTATAGTAAATCTGACTTTGGTGAGGGCTAAACTTGGTGGGTGTCTAAATAGCTAGCCCTGTAGTGCAGGGCTATCTACTTAGAATATTGCAACATGTGCTTTCACCGAAGAGCTATTTTAAAATCGGACATAGCGAGTGCATAGAGGAGTTCTGTATCTATAATTCTTAAAATAATTGTTATGTTTTTTGTGAACGTTTATCGTGAGTAATTTATTAAATTCACCGGAAGTTTGCGGGGGGTATGCTAGTTCTGAACGTCACATGCGAATGTAAAAAGCTGGTTTTTGATATAAATATGAACTTGATTGAACAAAACATGCATGTACTGTATAACATAATGTCCTAGGTGTGTCATCTGATGAAGATCATCAAAGGTTAGTGCTGCATTTAGCTGTGGTTTGGGTTTATGTGACATTATATGCTAGCTTGATAAATGGGTGTCTGATTATTTCTGGCTGGGTACTCTGCTGACATAATCTAATGTTTTGCTTTCGTTGTAAAGCCTTTTTGAAATCGGACAGTGTGGTTAGATTAACGAGAGTCTTGTCTTTAAAATGGTGTAAAATAGTCATATGTTTGAGAAATTGAAGTAATAGCATTTCTAAGGTATTTGAATAACGCGCCACAGGATTCCACTGGCTGTTACGTAGGTAGGACGATTTCGTCCCACTGGCCCTAGAGAAGTTAAACTTCTGACCCACTGGAATTGTGATAGTGAAATGAACTGTCTGTAAACAATTGTTGGAAAAATTACTTGTCATGCACAAAGTAGATGTCCTAACCAACTTGCAAAAACTATAGTTTGTTAACAAGAAATATGTGGAGTGGTTGAAAAACAAGTTTTAATGACTCCAACCTAAGTGTATGTAAACTTCTGACTTCAACTCTACATAATAAGAAGGGTTGGTGAAAAACCTTGACTGTGTCATTCTCCCCCTCCTGCCACACGTAGCCCATGGTCATCACACTCAGGGCCAAATGGGCCAGACGCAGCTCTCTGTGGCTCTCCAGGAACCGGGTGTTCAGCAGGGGCATCTAAGTGAGTAAATGGAAGAATGGAGCTGACACTATATCACTTACAAATGTGAGTAATTATGAATACTCTGCTTGACACATTACCCATTTCACTTTTTTTGTATGTAAATGCTTCAGGCTATGTAATTTAATTTATTAAATTAATTATCTTCATGATCAAATTGGATTTATATTTTGTCATCTCTGCGCAGGTGAAGTCACACATTGTTATAAAAAGTTACTTTTTTATGTGGAACTGTCACCAAAAACTGTTGAATATATAAATCTATTTCATTTCCACTGTATAATGTGTTCCAAACCAAGTTTGTGGAATTCAACCAGGTGGTAGAATTCCAATCCATTCCCCCCTATTTGACCCGTTTACTGATCAGCTGAGTTTTACAGCATAGACTTACCTTGAGAATGTGGGAGCGCAGCGTGTGAGAGTAGATGAGCTCTGTAACATGCAGGGCAATGTCCATCCAGGGCTGGTAGTATGGCGGCAACTCTGTCTTTAGGGTATTGAGTCATATTGAAAGTGTCAATGTATTGTCCCTCAATTAATCATTTTGTTGGATGCTCTGTCTCGTATCAGGATAGGTTATGCAGAGTAGGCCACAAGCAACTGTGGAAAGTGTCAAACAAGCTTATGAAATTACAGTTATAAAATCTATTCCACGTATTTTATGTATTCCAAATGATGCCCTGGACATATCAGTAGTTAGAAAAGCAATCTTGCTGTTTCCTCATTGCATCAATGCTTTGCTTTATCAAGGATAAAGTTCACTAACAGGGCAAACACAAAGGATGCCAATTGCATGTTGTTGTGGAAACTAGATCCAAAGATTAAGCAGAGACTAATTTTATGGTATAAAAGTGAATCTTTTAATGCATACGAGCAGCGGCAAGGTAGATCCGTCTCTGATCGCAGTCAGGGAAGGAGCTCCAAGAGTCAATGATTAGATTTCCCTTATATAGTGGGAGGTGATAATACAATCATATTGCTACACAACAGTTATTTTACAGAAACAACAGTTCCAGAACACAATGGCCTTAACAGGAGTCTATGAAATGCATAACATCAAAGTCCAGCACAGAACAATAACATAACCCTTGAGAAGTGGCAACAGCTCATCCCAATTCTGCCTCAACAAAGTATAGCATGTATCAACCTTGCCTGGATTGGAATGCTCTCATCTGCACTCCAAATTCAAAAACACCAAGTCTTAACCACAGCTTGATTTGGGGGTCTCAGGGAAACTAATGTCACTGTCTGAGGCTGAGAAAGTTACAACCTGCTTACAACATTTACAAATATATCAATACTACTTACTTTCCACTTACTTTGATTTAACAAACAACATAATGACTATAAGCAAGAGTTGTAATGGGAAACAACTAATGACTGACACTAATTGCAAATGCAATGGGTATCCCAAAAGATAAGGAGGCTGTACCTACCAGGGGTGCAGGGAGGATGAAGCCAAACACCTCAGAGACATGGTAGGGGTCCAGAGAGAAAGGCTTCTGTGAGTCTGTGATAGTAGTGGCCATGGGGGCTGAAAGAGGATCCCTAATATGTGCAGTGATTGTCAGGCAGTTTAAATGATCTGGTAAGTATGCAAAGTGAGTCCATCCAGACCTCAAACTGTCTGGACCCCAGCACAGAGTTCACTTGTAAATCCTGTCAACAAAGATCTGCTTACACAACTTTTCTTTTTACCTTTAGCCACACTATTGCACAATGGTCTCATCACATCATGAGTTAGTAGTTATAGGGTTGAGTTTGACTTGACCTAGTTTGACTTGTACTGTTAGTCTATAAACATGTTTATGCGAGAAACGTGTTACAGTAAATTAATTACACATTGTTATTTTGATAACAAAAGAGCAGCTTATATAGCAGTGAAGAAAATAGTAACGCAGCAGCCTCATCTAGTGGAATAGATAACACATTACAATGGTTAGAATCACATGATTTCAGGTGATTTAGATGACCAAATCTCTGTACTTATTCACTTAAACCTGTTGAGGATAGGGGGCAGTATTTTCACGGCCGGATGAAAAACGTACCGTAAATTCCGGACTATAAGCCGCAACTTTTTTCCCAGGCTTTGAACCTCGCGGCTTAAACAATGACGCGGCTAATATATGGATTTTTCCCGCTTTCAATTTTTTTTCCCCAAAAAAACCACATTCTGTGACGTGCTCCGTTTTTTTGGCGGCATGAAGCTTTCATTAGACCAATGAAATTGCCAAACGGGTTAAGGTCAAATAACTTTTTTGTTTACTGTTTAGATTAAATCGAGCGCTCTCAAACTTCCCATCATTCTGATTACGGTAGTCATTTTGTCACCCTCATCATGGCAAAGACACGGAGAAATGCATATGATGCAGCTTTCAAGTTGAAGACGATTGATCTGGCTGTTGGAAAAGGAAATAGAGCTGCTGCACGGGAGCTTGGTCTTAATGAGTCGATGATAAGACGTTGGAAACAGCAGCGCGAGGAATTGACTCAGTGCAAAAAGACAACTAAAGCTTACTGCAAATGTTTTATTTTTCGTTAAAGCCTATTTATTTTTGTTACAAGCCGTGTTTCGTTAAAGCCTGTGTAAAGTTTATTTGTTTCAATGTACCGGCAGGCACCTGCGGCTTATAGACATGTGCGGCTTATTTATGTTCAAAATAAATAAAACATTTAATTCAGTGGGTGCGGCTTATATTCAGGTGCGCTTAATAGTCCGGAAATTACGGTACCCACATTAAACTGCCTACTACTCGGGCCCAGAAACTAGAATATGCATATTATTAGTAGATTTGGAAAGAAAACACTCTGAAATTTCTAAAACTGTTTGAATGATGTCTGTGAGTATAACAGAACTCATATGGCAGGCAAAAAACGGAGAAAAATCCAACCAGGAAGTGGGAAATCTGAGAATTGTAGTTCTTCTTTTGAATCCCTATCGAAACTACAGTGTCTGTGGGGTCACGTTACACTTCCTAAGGCTTCCATTGGCTGTCAACAGCCTTTTGATTTTTTTCCCTCCTTCTCCTGTTACTGGGCAGAGAATAGTAGCTCAGTCAATGAGTGGACTGCCTATGGACAAAGGGCTTGGTTATGCGCGAGCTCGCCGTTCCTTCTTTTTCTTCTGGAATGAATACGCTATTGTCCGGTTGGAATATTATCGCATTTTTACATTAAAAATACCCTAAAGATTGATTGTAAACAACGTTAGACATGTTTCTACGAACGGTAATGGAACATTTTGACTTTTCGTGTCTCGATTTATGCTCGCGCATTATGCCTTTGGATAGTGATGTAGTGAACACACGAACAAAACGGAGGTATTTGGACATAAATATGGAGTATTTCGAACAAAAATAACATTTCTTGTGGAAGTAGGAGTCTTTGGAGTGCATTCCACCGAAGATCAGCAAAGGTAAGGAATGATTTATAACACTAATTCAGAGTTTTGTTGATGCCAGAACTTGGCGGGTAGCTGTATAGCTTGCATTGATGGTTGAGCTATGTACTCAGAATATTGAACAATGTGCTTTCTCCGTAAAGTTATTTGGAAATCTGACACAGCGGTTGCACCAAGGAGTAGTGTATCTATAATTCTTTAAATAATTGTTATATATTTTGTCAACGTTTATGATGAGTATTTTTGTAAATTGATGTGCTCATTCACCGGAAGTTTTGGTGGGAATAAATTTTCTGAACATCACGCGCCAATGTAAAATGGGGTTTTTGAATATAAATATGAACTTGATCGAACAAAACATACATGTATTGTGTAACATGATGTCCTAGGAGTGTCATCTGATGAAGATCGTCAAAGGTTAGTGCTTAATTTTAGCAGTATTTTGGGTTTCTGTGACATCTCCTTGCTTGGAAAATGGCTGTGTGGTTATTGTTTGTCTATGTACTGTCCTAACATAATCTAATGTTTTGCTTTCGCTGTAAAGCCTTTTTGAAATTGGACAATGTGGTTACAGTAAGAAGTGTATCTTTAAAATGGTGTAATTGAAATTATTAGATTGTTGATGTTTTGTATTTCGCGCCCTGATGTTCCATTGGATGTTGGCTAGCGGAACGTCTGTCCTCAACAGGTTTTAAGCAATGTCAATTAACATATGCAATACCATTGTTTTAAGCAATGTTATGTTTAGGGTTATAGTAGCCAAAAACACACAGTAACACCAATGTGTTCATGAAAGTCAATAACTAATTAGTCCTTCCCAAGGGGGTTTACTGTTAACAATAGCAAAGCTTATTTATAGATGAGTGCACAGATTTGGGTGTGATGCAGCCTCTGGCACATTATTATTATTTAAAAACCTTGTGTCAATGCAACTAATGAATGTATAGTAATGTATTTTCTAACTGCCATTACAGAATTACACAATTTTGGATAATCAAGTAGGCCTACTCTGGCTTTTCTTTCCACACAAGGACATTTAATTATAAATTACTGCACTGGGCAAGTTCATTGAAACTTTGAACTCTAAAGGTCAAATGATCCTTCTGTCCTCTGAACAAAGTTAAAATATACCAAAACATGTGATTGTGTGTGTGTGTGTGTGTGTGTGTGTGTGTGTACACAATCCAGCACAAAGTGTAGCGAAGAAGGCAGTCAGGACCAGCCTAACAGAAAACAAAGTTTTCAATACACTTTACATCAAGGAGGCCAGTGAGTGACTGTCTGCATTCATGTCAGTATATCAACTGACCAACAGCTGTCTACAGGTATGCTTAGGCTATGTATTATGTCTACGTTTCTTACTTAATTTTGAATATACCGATGAGAACTCTCAGATCCCAATAAGTGCATTTACACATAATACTTACATGTGAGCTGGATGTGACTCTTCTGTCTACATTGGGTCCTCTGTATTTTATTGCTATTCATATTAACTTAAATTAATGTATCTGCTTTCAGTGCATCCACACTGTGCAGGCTTTTTCTTTTTTTCCAAATTTTATTCCACACTGGGTAGAAATATGTTCACAATGTGGCCCTGGCCACCTCTAGACTACACATCACCTCACTGATTTGACTCAAACTCTCAGGTACTTTCAAAAAAATCTCTTACTGTCTCTCTTGCAGTCTGTCTGCCTTTTAGAGGGATTTCCTAACCCCAGCGTACTGCTTTATATCAAAAGTGATGATAGGGCATTTGGTTGAAAAACGAATTAGAAGTGTATTGTAAATATTGTTTCTGCCATCCTTTATAATTTCAGCTGATGATCCTTGGAACACACACACCAGGCAGAGCCACAGCCAGTATGAGGGGTGGAAGTCCTGCCAGCTGCTGCCTGTATTTTTTACGAGTCACTAGAATATGAAGCTTCACCGAAAGAATAGGCAAGCCCAGGTTGTAGAATCTTGTGTGCATGACTTTCTACAGTGACAGCGCGTTTAGCCAATCTTCATGAAACATTCTATCTCCATAGCAGAGGTCCACTTTCAATCTGTTGCATTCATTTAATATCATTTATGTAGGGAAACTTGCCTTTCAAGCCCTCAACTTGTCATTCGTTGACAAGACTAAGTCTTGTTCAATGTATGAGTTTTAGTACCTTAGTCTGAATTACGAAAAGTGTATTTTGTTGTATGCTTAATGTCTGGCCTAAAGACACAACATCTTTTATATTATTTGTATTGCCTGGCAGGTTGGCATTCCTTTTATAAGAGGACAGCCAACCTGAGCCTCTCCCTGACACCTCTTGCATCCTAGAATGAGTAGCCAGATCCTAGAATGAGTAACCCGACTTTCTGTGGTCTTCACCCCAACCATCTAGCCACTGACCCGGCGAGCCAGCATTGTCAGACGCAGATGTGAAGCAGATGTGATTGACGACCACATACCCTTCACCAGGAGCAACACCAGACGAACTGGGAGCTCGACTGGACCTGTTAAGTCCTCGGCATTGGTGAGTCTGTGCAAACTGTGTGTGTGGTGGTGGAGGGCTGAGATACCAGCTGTGAGAGAAGAACCAGCTATGAGAGACTTGGGTGGTGGTGGAGTTACTGACCTGTGTGTGTGTGTGTGTGTGTGTGTGTTAATCCTGTGACTAGGGCTGTTGCTGTGACATTATTACTGCCACACTGGCTGTCATGAGTCATGACTGCAGTAAAATTCTATGTGACCAATGAATCACAGTAATCTCATTTTATGCACTCTCGACGTATTTTAGTAGTACCCAACTATCTAATTCTCATCAGGCCGCTAATGACCTGGTACTCGGGGCTCTATTGTCCCTCCATCAGGTCCTAATGGCCTGGTACTCGGGGCTCTATTGTCCCTCTAACCACTCTGATGTCAATGCAAATGCAATCAAAAATCACATCAAACTCATCAAAACGGTATGTGCTTTTAAAATTCATTTGAGCAATATGAGATGGATGGGAGTTCCATGCAATAATGGCACTATATATACACACACTGTACACTTTCTTGAATTTGTTCTGGATTTGAGGACTGTGAAAAGACCTCTGGTGTCCAGTCAGATGAGGTAAGTGTGTGTCAAAGCTGTGTGTAAATTGACTATGCAAAGAATTTAGCATTTTTTGCACATGAATGTTTCTTATAAAAAGAAGTGATGCAGTCAATCTCTCAAACTCTTAGCGAAGACAGACTGGCATGCATAGTATTTATATTATAACTCTAATAGGGAACGTGAGCTGGGTTTAGACCGTCATGAGACAGGTTAGTTTCAACTAGGTTTTTCTATGCAGCACTAGGCCACATGACTGGACAATAATCAAGACAAGACAAAACTGGAGCCTGCGGGACTTGCTTTTTGGAGTGTGGTGTCAAAAAAGCAGAGCACCTCTTTATTATGGGAAGACCTCTCCCCATCTTTACAACCATAGCATCTATATGTTTTGACCATGACAGTTTACAGTCTAAGGTAACACCAATTAATTTAGTCTCCTCAACCTGTTCAACAGCCACGCCATTCATTACCAAATTCAGCTGAGGTCTAGAGCTTAGGGAATTATTTGTACAAAATAGTTTATTACTGGCCACCCATATCAAAACTGACTGTAACACCTTGTTAAGGGTTTCAGTGACTTCATTTGCTGTGGTTGCGGAATCATCAGCATAAATTACCTGCCAGTGGCAGAGGGCCTAGAGAGCTGCCCTGTGGTACACCACACCCTACATGTTTGACTTTAGAGAGGCTTCCATTAAAGAAAACCCTCTCAGTTCTATTACACTGAACACAAATATATGCAACAATTTCAAAGATTTTACTGAGTTACAGTTCAAAGAAATCTGTCAATTGAAATAAATTCATTAGGCCATAATCTATGGATTTCACATGACTGAATACAGATATGCATTTGTTGGTCACATATACTTAAAAAAAGGTAGGGGCGTGGATCACAAAATCAGTCAGTATCTGGTGTGACCACCATTTGCCTCATGGAGTGCGACACATCTCTTTCGCTTAGAGTTGATCAGGCTGTTGACTGTGGAATGTTGTCCCACTCCTCTTCAATGGCTGTGTGAAGTTTCTGGATATTGGCAGGAACTGGAACACAATGTCGTACACGCCGATCCAGAGCATCCCAAACATGCTCAATGGGTGACATGTCTGGTGAGTTTGCAGGCCATGGAATAACTGGGACATTTTCAGCTTTCAGGAATTGTGTACAGATCCTTGCGACATGGGGCCACGCATTATCATGTTGAAACATGATGTTATGTCGTCAGATGAATGGCACGACAATGGGCCTCAGGATCTTGTCACGGTATCTCTGTGCATTCAAATTGCCATCGATAAAATGCAATCGTGTTCATTGTCCGTAGCTTATGCCTGCCCATACCATAACCCCACTGCCACCATTGGGCCCTCTGTTCACAACATTGACATCAGCAAACCGCTTCCCTGGTAGGGTTGAAACTGGGATTCATCCATGAAGAGCACACTTCTCCAGCATCAGTGGCCATTGAAGGTGAGCATTTGCCACTGAAGTTGATTACAACCCCAAACTGCAGTCAGATAATGCATAAATTCTTTGGTTGTGCAAACCCACAGTTTCATCAGCTGTCCGATTGGCTGGTCTCAGACGATCCCGCAGGTGAAGAAGCCGAATGTGGAGGTCTGTCCTGGGCTGGCGGGGTTACATGTGGTCTGTGGTTGTGAGGCCAGTTGGAAGAACGGCCAAATTCTCAAAAATGACGTTGGAGGCGGCTTATGGTAGAGAAATTAAAATTACATTCTCTGGCAATCGCTCTGGTAGACATTCCAGCAGTTAGCATGCCAATTGTACTCTGCCACAAAACTTGAGACATCTGTGGCATAATGTTGTGTGACAAAACTGCATATTTTAGTAGCGATTTATTGTCCCCAGCACAATGTGCACCTGTGTAATGATCATGCTGTTTAATCACATTCTTGATATGCAACAGCTGTCAGGTGGATGGATTATCTTGGCAAAGGAGATATGCTCACTAACAGGGATGTAAACAAATGTGTACATCATTTGAGAGAAATTGTAACGGTCGTCGTATGGAGTAGACCAAGGCGCAGCGGGTTGAGTGCTCATATTAAACTTTTATTGAACACTAAATAACAAAACAAGAAAACGAACGAACGACAAACAGTCTTGCAGGCTACACACAGCAATGCAAAAACAACTTCCCACAAAGGACAGGTGAAAACAGGGCTACATAAGTATGACTCCCAATCAGCAACAACGATGTACAGCTGTTCCTGATTGAGAGCCAGGCCAACAAAGAAATACACAACATGGACAGAGCCTAGAAATACAAAACATAGAACATAACCAAAAACCCCGGAATACTCTAAACAAACACCCCTCTACATAAACACATATCCCAACAAACCCCGAACCACATAAAACAAACACCCCCCTGCCACGTCCTGATCAAACTACAATAACAAATAACCCCTTTACTGGTCAGGACGTGACAGAAATATGTTTTGTCTGTGTATGGAAAATATCTGGGATCTTTTATTTCAGCTCATGAAACCAACACTTTACATTTTGGGTTTATATTTTTGTTCAGTGTAGATAGATCTGTTTCACCTGTCTTGTGCTTGTCTCTTATTTTTTCCCTATTATCCCCTGTGTATTTATACCTGCGTTTTCTGTTTGTCTTTTGCAAGTTCATCTTGTTTTGTCAGGTCTTACCAGCGTGTTTTCCGTTTCTCAAGTTTTAGTTTTCTAGTCTTCCTGGTTCTGACCTTTCTGCCTGTCCTGACACTGCCTGCCGTTCTTTCCCTGATTGACTCTACCTTGGATTACGAACCTCTGCCTGCCCCTTTGTTATAATAAATATTCTGAGAATCGAACTATCCGCCTCCTGTGTTTGCATCTGGGTCATATCCTGAGTCGTAATAGTACGAACTGGCCATGACTGAACCAGGTCCGCAACGCTGTCCCCCTTCAAGGAGCCACATTGGAAGACACAAGGAGTTACTTCATAAGCTTGTGGAGGGACTCCATACCTTGGCAGAATGCCATGACCATGCCTTCAATGCATTGTTGGAACAAATCAAACTACGCTGTAGATTTTCACAAGTTGGCCACCGAGAGTGCCTGGAACCCGGAGTCCATGTTCGACACCTTCCTTCACGGATTATCGGAGGTAATTAAAGATGAACTCACAGCCCGGGAGCTGCCCATGGACCTCGACTCCCTCATAGCCTTGACCATAAGGATCGATGGGCGGTTACGGGAATGCAGCAGGGAGAGGAGGTTTCCGGCCACACGTGCTCGTCCACGGGTTCCCCCTTGCCTCTGAAGAATCCCGGAAGTCCCAGATGCCTGCATTTCTGAGAGAATCCGATGTCACCTGAGTTCTCTGTCGACTAGCCTCCTCCGGAGCCCATGCAACTGAACAGGGCCAGATTGTCACCTGAGGTACGTTTACGCAGACTGAGCTCCGAAAGTTGTCTGTGTTGTGGTACTTCAGAACATTACATATCCACCTGTCCATTAAAAGACCAGGCTCATCAGTAGGTATGAGTATGCTGGTGGGCCATACAGGGAGTCTCCCATCTCCCATTACTCGTATTCCTCCCCATGCTATCCTGCTGTGGGGTGACCGGACTAAATATCTCCAGGTGCTCATTGGCCAACGGGAGCTTTATGGACGGGAGCTTTATGGACGCGACCCTAGTGTCGGAGCTGGGCATCTCCACACAACCCCTCTCCATTCCCATGGACGCCAGAGCATTGGATGGACTCTCTATTGGCAGGGTCACTCCCAGTACAGTTCCCATCAACCTGCGAGTGTCAGGTAACCACAGTGAGTCCATGCAGTTTCTGCTCATTGAATTTCCTCATGTACACATGGTTTTGGGATTGTAATGGCTCCAGAGGCAAAACCCCCTGATCAACTGGGCTATGGGTTCTATTCTGGGTTGGAGCCTGTTCTATCACGCGCATTGTCTCAAGGCAGCGCAGCCTGCCCATGGACATCCTCCTGCGGGCTTGGGAAAAGCCTCAGATCTCTCAGCCATTCCCGCGGAGTACCAGGACCTTCGGGAGGTTTTCAACAAGGTCCGAGCCACATCTCTTCCTTGGGTGGCAGCGTAGCCTAGTGGTTAGAGTGTTGAACTAGTAACTGAAAGGTTGCAATATCGAATCCCCGAGCTGACAAGGTTCAAATCTGTTGTTCTGCCCCTGAACAAGGCGGTTAACCCACTGTTCCTAGGCTGTCATTATAAATAAGAATTTGTTCTTAACTGACTTGCCTAGTTAAATAAAGGTAAAACTAAAAATCAACTCTACAACTGCGCCATTGACCTCCTCCCGGGGGACTACACCACCTTGGGGGCGGCTTTATTCCCTGTCTGGTCTGGAGACCAAGACCATGGAAGGGTACATTGAGGACTCTCTGGCTGCAGGGTTCATTTGTCCTTCTGCCTCCCCTCCTCATGGAGTTCATCTGTACCAGCTGATACAAGTAGGTATCCTATATTAGGTAGGCCAACTACTACTTGGATAGATAGGTGGAGGTTGCAAGCATAGAGAGGTAGATGTCTATAGTATCTAACTCTATGGTTGCAAGTCATTACAAGTCATTACTTTGCACTGATTCTCCTCATGGGCAGTACCAATATGAGTTTGACCTAAAAGTCATGTTACTGCGTGAGTTGCATTCCGATTCTTCACCCTTCTCCCAAAGTGTGCACACTTTCTTTCATGGATTTAGCAATGCTGGAAACTCCCTCCTGCTAATGCTTACACACCTATTCTATGCTTTTAAATCCACGATGAACAATGTGTAAGTGCACACTTCAGGAGAAGGGTGGAGAAGTGGGACGTAGCTATTGTGTGCTCTCTCAACCATTTCTAAGTCTACAGCATTATTCCAATTGAAGTAATACTTTCTACAGCATGGTAGGGTTCACGGTAGAGTTAAAATTATTGAATTAGATTCTTATTGTAATCCTATCCTCCACCACTGAGTTCTTGTGAGTTATTGTAAGTGACATTTTGTTTGTTTCTGTTTGCATACAGTAGTAAATATTGTCAATTGTCAACGCTATAGTAGTTTTATTAGAACCGCACGGGACAGTACCAGAGACTCTGTAAGGGGGCTGATTATCTATGATATGGACTGGAATCAATCTGATTCTCCTGAGTTCCTGTTGTCTGACTCTGAAAGGTACAACAATATTTTTGAGAGGAAAAGCCTTTCCTATATTAGCGTATTTGCTCCAGTCCAGACCTGACATTGTGCCTTTCAACTAATCTATTTTGTGTTCCAACCCTTAGGAAACTATGACAAGGGAGTGGTTCAGCTGACTAACGTCATTGCTGTCTGCAGACAACCCCAGCAGCTGCTCCAGCACACGGCCCCCTCCTGCCTTCCAGTGGTTCAGCTGACTAACGTCATTGCTGTCTGCAGACAACCCCAGCAGCTGCTCCAGCAGACGGCCCCCTCCTGCCTTCTAGTGGTTCAGCTGACTAACGTCATTGCTGTCTGCAGGCAACCCCAGCAGCTGCTCCAGCAGACGGCCCCCTCCTGCCTTCCAGATGTGTAACGGCTGTCTTCTGTAGAAATGGACCAAGGCGCAGCAGGTATGTGAATACTCATCTTTAATTAAAATAAAGGAGTAGAGCATCCACTTAACAATTCAAACAATATATACGACAGGAACAGTTTTGCAGGCACACAACACGCAGTGCAAAAACAACTACCCACAAAACCAAGTGACAAACATACTCCTACATATATGACTCCCAATCAGGAACAACGATCCCCAGCTGTTCCTGATCAGGAGTCACAAGACCAACACAGAACAATCACACACACAAGACTGCCACGTCCTGACCCCAAAACTACAACAACAGCTCCATCTGCTGGTCAGGACGTGACAAGATGCTACTGACCAAGCTACCCTCCATCAGCCAGGTGAGGATGCTCTCCCATGGGAAGCTAGGGCTGAAAAATTACTTGGTGCCCTTAACCATCTTCTTCCAATGATCTGCACTTGTTAACCCCCTTTGTGGATTTAAGGCAATGGATTGCTACCACCATGGTTGGGGGGATTTCTGCCATATTCCTTACACTACCAGTTCATTCCTTTTCAAGCCCATGAGGAGGATTATATGAATGCATACTTCGGTTTAGGGGTAGTGGGTCGGCTTGGTCCTGATTCTTTACCCTTCCTCCCAAAGTGTGCACTAGTTCAGTGGTCCTCATTCTTGGCGCTGAAGGGCAGCAGTGTGTAAATTGTCGTCCCTACCAGTGCTATAACAAACACCTAATTGAACTACAATAAGACCATACTTGGGTAGATTTAGTGAATTAATGGTTGGTTGTGACAACATGCATTAAACCCAAGCATACAGTTATTGTGAACAATAAAAAAAACTAATCGAATTGTGACTTGTGCACTTATCGTTAGTTGTACATTGATCATCAGTGTTATGTTTCCACTCATGTTAACCTTTTTGCATAATTTGTGCTCCTTTTTCACAGGTGGTTCTGGCTGATGACCTGTCTCCATTGCTGAGAAAAGCCGATGAGGAATATCACTTCGTCCCCAATATTACTACTAAAATGTCTAACTGTACCGATGAGAAAGGAGGGCAGACTTATCCATTGTCACCCAACTGTGTTCAGTCAAGTTTACAGTGCCAATTTGTTACCAGGCACATGTTTAACAAGGCATTCTGCGAATAGAATTACAATACAGAAATGTTCTTGCTCTTTAGTGAAATTATACCAACGTTATGTTGGAAACCATTAACAAGGAAAACGAGTTATCAAGGAAATTGTAACCCGTTTCTTGAACACCATTGATTCTAAGAACAATAAGTGTTACCTGTAAGACAATTTTTGTATCACAGGTCTCCAAGTGTACAGTAGGTGTATATCCTTAATAAAATAATTTGTGATAACTAATTGTGCAGACTGATTGCCATGGCATGGACATGACAATTCAGTTAATAAATTCAACACCAATCTGCTTTATGCTTCGGATTTTTAAGTCGACATTAGCAACAAAAAAACTCTATACCAGACCTGGGCAATTATTTTCCATAGAGGGCCAAATTATTTATATACATATATATATACACACACACACACACACACACACACAGTTGAAGTCGGAAGTTTAAATACACTTAGGTTGGAGTTATTAAAACTCCACAATTTCTTTGTTAACAAACTATAGTTTTGGTAAGTCGGTTAGGACATTTACTTTGTACATGACACAAGTATTTTTTTCCAACAATTGTTTACAGACAGATTATTTCACTTATAATTCACTGTATCACAATTCCAGTGGGTCAGAAGTTTAAATACACTAAGTTGACTGTGCCTTTAAACAGCTTGAAAAATTCAAGAAAATTATGTCATGGCTTTAGAAGCTTCTGATAGGCTAATTGACATAATTTGAGTCAATTGGAGGTGTACCTATGGATGTATTTCAAGGCCTACCTTCAAACTCAGTGCCTCTTTGCTTGACATCATGGGAAAATCAAAAGAAATCAGCCAACACCTCAGAAAAACTATTGTAGACCACAAGTCTGGTTCATCCTTGGGAGCAATTTCCAAATGCCTGAAGGTACCACGTTCATCTGTACAAACATAGTACGCAAGTATAAACACCATTGGACCACGCAGCCGTCATACCGCTCAGGAAGGTGACGTGTTCCGTCTCCTAGAAACGAACGTACTTTGGTGCGAAAAGGGCAAATCAACCTTGTGAAGATACTGGAGGAAACAGGTACAAAAGTATCTATATCCACAGTAAAACGGGTCCTATATCGACATAACCTGATAGGCCGCTCCTCAAGTAAGAAGCCACTGCTCCAAAACCGCCATAAAAAAACAGACTACGGTTTGCAACTGCACATGAGGACAAAGATCGTACTTTTTGGATGAATGTCCTCTGGTCCGATGAAACAAAAATAGAACTGTTTGGCCATAATTACCATCGTTATGTTTGGAGGAAAAAGGGGGGTCGCTTGCAAGCTGAAGAACACCATCCCAACCGTGAAGCACAGGGGTGGCAACATCATGTTGTGTGGGTGCTTTGCTAGATGGCATGATGAGGAAGGAAAATTATGAAGATATATTGAAGCAACATCTCAAGACATCAGTCAGGAAGTTAAAGCTTGGTCGCAAATGGGTCATCCAAATGGACAATGACCCAAAGCACACTTCCAAAGTTGTGGCAAAATGGCTTAATTACATCTAGATGTTCCGCTAGCGGAACGCCTCGCCAATATCCAATGGTAGAGCGTGGCGCGAATTACAAACTCCTCAAAAATCCAAAAACTTCCATTTTTCAAACATATGACTATTTTACACCATTTTAAAGACAAGCCTCTCCTTTATCTAACCACATTGTCCGATTTCAAAAAGGCTTTACAACGAAAGCAAAACATTAGATTATGTCAGGAGAGTACCCAGCCAGAAATAATCAGACACCCATTTTTCAAGCTAGCATATAATGTCACAAAAACCAAAACCACAGCTAAATGCAGCACTAACCTTTGATGATCTTCATCAGATGACACTCCTAGGGCATTATGTTATACAATACATGCATGTTTTGTTCAATCAAGTTCATATTTATATCAAAAACCAGCTTTTTACATTCGCATGTGACGTTCAGAACTAGCATACCCACCGAAACTTCCGGTGAATTTACTAAATTACTCACGATAAACGTTCACAAAAAACATAATTATTTTAAGAAATATAGATACAGAACTCCTTTATGCAATCGCGGTGTCCGATTTTAAAATAGCTTTTCGGTGAAAGCACATTTTGCAATATTCTGAGTAGATAGCCCGGCCATCATGGCTAGCTATTTTGACACCCACCAAGTTTAGCACTCACCAAACTCAGATTTACTATAAGAAAAATTGGATTACCTTTGCTGTTCTTCGTCAGAATGCACTCCCAGGACTTCTACTTCAACACCCAATGTTGTTTTGGTTCCAAATAATCCATAGTTATATCCAAGTAGCTGCGTTTGTTCTTGCGTTCAAGACACTATCCGAAGGGTGACGCGCCGGTGCGTATCGTGACAAAAAAATTCAAAATATTCCATTACCGTACTTCGAAGCATGTCAAACGCTGTTTAAAATCAATTTTTAATGCGATTTCTCGTAAAATAGCGATAATATTCCGACCGGGAGACCTTGTTTTCGTTCAAACACTGAAAATGTAAAATGGACTCTTCACATGCACGCGCGGCCCGTGTCATTGTTCTCAGATCGACCACTTTCCAAATGCCCTACTGTTTTTCGCCCAGGGACTGCAGAGTCATCATTCCCCGTTCTGGCGCCTTCTGAGAGCCTATGGGAGCCTTAGAAAATGTCACGTTACAGCAGAGATCCTCTGTTTTCAATAAAGAGGCTATAGAAGGCCAAGAAATGGTCAGAGAGGGCACTTCCTGTATAGAATCTTCTCAGGTTTTGGCCTGCCATATGAGTTCTGTTATACTCACAGACACCATTCAAACAGTTTTAGAAACTTTAGGGTGTTATCTATCCAAATCAAACAATTATATGCATATTCTAGTTTCTGGGCAGGAGTAATAACCAGATTAAATCGGGTACGTTTTTTATCCGGCCGTGAAAATACTGCCCCCTATCCTAAACAGGTTAAGGACAACACAGTCATGGTATTGGAGTGGCCATCACAAAGCCCTGACCTCAACCCTGTAGAAAATTTGTGGGCAGAACTGAAAAAGTGTGTGCGAGCAAGGAGGCCTACAAACCTGACTCAGTTACACCAGCTCTGACAGGAGGAATGGGCCAAAATACACCCAACTTATTGTGGAAGCTTTTGGAAGGCTACCCGAAACGTTTGACCCAAGTTATACAATTTATAGGCAATGCTACCAAATACTAATTGAGTGTATGTAAATTTCTGACCCACTGGGAATGTGATGAAAGAAATAAAAGCTGAAATAAATCACTCTCCTATTATTCTGACATTTCACATTCTTAAAATAAAGTGGTGATCCTAACTGACCTAAGACAGGGGTTTTTACTAGAATTAAATGTCAGGAATTGTGAGAAACTGAGTTTAAATGTATTTGGCTAAGGTGTATGTAAACTTCCGACTTCAACTGTATATATATGCTGTAAATCACCTCCAGACATCCTACTTATCTTACTTTTTTAATTTGCACAGAAATAAACCAAATCCATGTTCTCCTTTTGGTAGGTATTTTCATTATTAAACATGCAATGAACTACACGGAGGGAAAGTACACTGTGCATTCAACACCACGGACAGAACTCTTGTTAAAGGGTATGAACAAAAACACAAGAAAGAGAGAGCTCAACATTACATTTAAACTACTCAATCAATGTGAGGACTGAAGTCTCTGATGGGCATTGACTACAGCAGTGAAGTCAAGTATAGTTTCTGATGTCGCTATGCGCAGGATTGCTGAGAGGTGAAAGTCAGTAAGAGATGATCTGTGCCTTGACTTGTTATATTTCATCACTGAAAATGTCTGTTCCCCAAACAGTACAAACATCTTCTGAGCTTTACTCCTAATCTTTGGAAAGTTTTGTTCATCAAGAGATGCATAGAACCTTGTCAGTGACATTGTTTTGTATAGTTATCCAATCACTGCAGCAGACTGAAGATCGATAAGCTCAAGTTGCAGGTCAGTGGAAGCGTTATCCACATTGAAGGTGAAAGGAGAGGAAACCAACAACATGTCATTTTCCAACACTTAGAAGTCCTCAAAACAAAGAGAAAACTCACCGTTCAAAGCACGCACCAGCGATGTCTACTTCTCCCGCTGGTCGTCTGATAGGGAACAGACTAGTAGTGTCGGAAGGCGGGTGAGATTGTTGGCTTCTACTTGGCGGGTCAGGAGGAGTAATTTTCCTTTGAAGGCTTTGACAAAGCTGTACATCTGACGTGCAAAAAGGCCCTTCCCTTGTAGTTTGGAATCCAGTTCAATCATAAGGACCATGTTGTCCACAGTGAAGGCAAAATCAGCCAACTATTCTTTATCTTGCAGTTGAGGGAAATCCACATATTTTCCTTTCATTTGCAAAAACTCAGCAATCTCCGACTTCAGGTCCCACACCCTTTTAAGCACCTTCCCCAAATCCAGCCATCTCACGTTTGTGTGGTAGGGGAGATCTGCATGACCTGTCTCTGTCTCTTCCAACAGTGAGACAAACTGCCTGTGGTTTAAAGATTTTGCTCTTATGAAGTGTACCACTTTAGTGACTGTATCCACAGCATGGCTCATTTTCAGAACACATTTACAGAACACCTCCTGGTGAATAATGCAATGCAGGGAAATAATTTTCTGATCTGGGTTCAGCTCAGCTATTTGATCTTGTATCTTTTTCAAATGGCCAACGTTTTTTCCTGTTAAGTTTGGGCACCCATCAGTGGTCACACTGGATAACTTTAAAAAACTCAGTCCCAGCTTTGCCACAAATGTATTAACCTCTTCCAATAAATCTTTCCCTGTGGTTGTGCTCTTCATTGACTGCACTGAAGCAAGCTCCTCTGTCATTTCAAAGTCTGGGGTTATGCCTCGTAAGAATATCAACAACTGCGATGTGTCACATGCATCACTGCTCTCATCCAGGGCCAAGGAGAAATAGGTGAAATCCTTTACCTTGTCTTTCAACTGTATCAAGCAGATCTTTGCCATTTCCAAAACGTAGCAATGCTTAAGACATGGATTTCATGTTGTAATGTTAACAATACAGCAGCAGCGCCTCTTCAACCTCAGGAGGCTGAAGAAATTTGGCTTGTCACCAAAAACACTCACAAACTTTTACAGATGCACAATCACCGCCTGGTACGGCAACTGCTCCGCCCACAACCCTAAATTTCCGCTCTCTCCACTGGCTTCCAGTCGAAGCTCGCATCCGCTACAAGACCATGGTGCTTGCCTATGGAGCTGTGAAGGGAACGGCACCTCCGTACCTTCAGGCTCTGATCAGGCCCTACACCAAAAAAAGGGCACTGCGTTCATCCACCTCTGGCCTGCTCGCCTCCCTACCTCTGAGGAAGCACAGTTCCCGCTCAGCCCAGTCAAAACTGTTCGCTGTTCTGGCACCCCAATGGTGGAACAAGCTCCCTCACGACGCCAGGACAGCGGAGTCAATCACCACCTTCCGGAGACACCTGAAACCCCACCTCTTTAAGGAATACCTGGGATAGGATAAAGTAATCCTTCTAACCCCCCCTTAAAAGATTTAGATGCACTATTGTAATGTGGTTGTTCCACTGGATATTATAAGGTGAATGCACCAATTTGTAAGTCGCTCTGGATAAGAGCGTCTGCTAAATGACTGTAAATGTAAATGTAAATGTAAACAATGTACCCAAAAGTAGTTCAAATTAATGTTTCATTTTATTACCTAAACAAAACTTGTTAAAACAGCGAAATTGGAGCGGAAACCAGCAAGGTTTGCGTAGCGATGATGAAAAGAACGTCATTTTGGCTGTTATGATCTCCAAAATTCTAATCATTAGGTCATCACACTGTTGATATAGCAACGGACGCTAAAAGTTCACCGAATTCCATTGTGACGTGGAGGGGGACACTATTTCCTCAAAACGTTCTACAGCTGCACCATTGAGAGCATCTTGACTGGCTGCATCACCACTTGGTATGGCAAATGCTTGGCATCCAACCACAAGGCGCTACATATGGTAGTGCGTACAGCCTAGTACATCCCTGGGGCTAAGCTCCCTGCCATCCAGGACCTCTATATACCAGGCGGTGTCAGAGGAAGGCCCTAAAAATGGTCAAAGACTCCAGCCACCCAAGTCATAGACTGTTCTCTCTGCTACCGCATGTTAAGCATTACCGATGCTCCAAGTCTGGAACCAACAAGACCCTAAACAGCTTCTAAACCCAAGCCATAAGACTGCTAAATAGTTAGTTAACCAAATAGCTACCTGAACTATCTGCATTTACCCTTTGTGCACTAACTCTTTTGACTCATCACATACAATACGCAGTTGCTACTGTTTATTATCTATCCTGTTGCCTTGTCACTAGTTATATGTACATATTTATCTCAATTACCTTGTACCCCTGCACAATGACTCGGTACTGAAGCCAAGTTATCCTTACTCATTGTGTATATATTATTACTTGTTATTACTTTTCTAGGCAGCGAAAGCAGCGAAAGCAAAGGTCAGAGTAACATAACCAAAGCTAGAAAAAATAATTGATTAAGAGGGAAGCACTTTTGAAAAGGTTTCATTTAAAAAAAATAGTGCATTCATTTATGTTTCATACCGAGGTCAATTTTGTTTTATATTGGATATTCTGTGGATATTCTTTCGCCAATAGCTATTAAACCAAGCATGCCATAACTATGAAGATGGTGTGTTCTGAATCAGGGGTGGATGGAGGAAAATCCACACTTAAAAAAAATAATATATATAGTAAGATTTTGGATTTCATTCTTCAATAGCTCTTACACAAACGTGCCATGACTATGAATATGATATATTTTGAATCGGGGAGGATGGACAAAAATCCTTTATTTTTTTTCCTTTCAATTTTCAATAGCTCTTACACAAAGCGTGCCATGACTAGTATAAATACCGCTTAAAATTGTATGATATTGCAATAATAATAATAATACAAAGTTTTTGTCCATCCTCCCCAGATTCAGAATATATCGTTTTCATCTTCATGGCACGATTTGTCTAAGAGCTATTGAAGATTGAAATCCGAAATCGTATTATTTAAATCAAAAATCAAATTTTGATTTAACCTTTATTTAACTAGGCAAGTCAGTTAAGAACAAATTCTTATTTACAATGACGGTCTACCCCGGCCAAACCCGGACGATGCTGGGCCAATTGTGCGAAGGCCTATGGGACTGCAGTGACGCCTCTTGCACGAGATGCAGTGCCTCAGACCGATTTTTCTCTATCTGATTCAGAATATACCATCTTCATAGTCATGGCACGCTTGGTTCAATAGCTATTGACGAGAGAAAACCGAATATAAAACACATTTTAACTCGCTACAATACTTTTGTTTTTGCATTTCAAAATTATTTCCTTGCGATATTATTTATTTAGCACTCAATGGTTTGGGGTTATTCATGTTTTGCTTTCAATATCATTATTTTTGTTTGCAATACTAAGAATGTTGTTCTCAATGTCAAAATGTTTGCTTAATATTAAAGGCACAAAAGTCATTCCATACAGTGAGCTCTGTGTTTGGTCGATCCCTGAGTCCAGGTTGCAGCGAGTGATCATAAAATCGAATTCAAATTCCAGGACCAGAACTGTATTGACTCACAGTGCCACACCATGGCAGTCATAGCAACTTGTGACTGGTAAGTCCAGTCATCACATTATGTTTGAAATAGTCTACAGTTTTATGAGGTAGTTATACTAGTTATACTAGTTGATTGCTTATTTTAGACATGATCTTTGAAGTTTGGGCATAACCTTAATCATTATATGTCACATAGGCCGATAGTAGCCTAGCCTAGCCTAGTCTTTACAGTAGAATGTGAACCAAAAGTTACAGCAGCTAAATCGGCTAGCCTACGTTCGGAATGGGATTTTCTGGAGATTTGGGGTGGACCACAGTTTTGTAATGAATGGGTTTTTTGTTTGTGCGCGTGCCTCTATAAAAAGCTACGTAGGTGACTGGAGGTAGTTATTTGACGCTGCGTGGCGGAGGCTGGAGCTGCTGTTGACGGTACATACAGACTCAAAGCCCACCAGTGTCCTCGGTCACACAGTGATGATACGTTTATTATTTTTACCAAGTGGATTTTTCTAGTGTCTTGAGCAGCTGGTCGCCTATATTTAATCCACTAAATTTAACATTGCTGCGAAGATGAAGTTCAAACCAGGCTACGGTCAGGTGCAAGCCGCATCCCATGGAGCCCTCTTCTCGGTCTCAAACATCGGTCAATCCGATGCACCACTTCCTTATGTTGCGGTAAGGATAGGCCAATGGGTTAGTAGCCTATAATTATAGGCTATAATTATCGATACTTTGGCATGCACCTCAATAACACATAATGGCACAATAAGGAATCACTGGGTGTTACATAACGTAATGCAGTGGATCCGAATGACCAGTGACTCGGCTTGGTGGAAAACGCTTTCGCAGCAACCTGGGTGAATGCTATTAGCTAAATCCTTCTTAAATTGAACGTATGATGAGTTCTTGGCGCGGCTATATCCTATTGTAAAGACGCTATCATATGATCTATATGGCTATTTTATCCAATGAACGAAATCCTCTTAAATAATGTGGATTTTGGGCTATGATCTTTCAAACTTAGGCTACTAGTTATGACAGTCTAGTTTGCATCTAAAGCTGCTTAACTAAATGGTCATAGGCTCATTAGAATCTATACTAAATCCATAGTATAACTAAATAACTACGGCATTCTTCCTTGCAGACAAGATAGGCTAGTGCTAGACTTGCATATTTTATGCCACAGCCTGACGGACAGTTGGGTGGCCCCGGCGTTAAACAACGAGAGGTCTGAACTGCAGCTAAAGTGCCTCAGTCAGGTCTTGCTGATTGATGACGGGACTATCGGTATTTGCTAAAAGCAGTCTGCTTCAGACCGTGGCCAACATGCCAAACGAGAGAGAACGTCATTGGACTAAGGAATTTATTCTGCCAAAACAGTAGCATGATCATCAGTGATCCGGTAAACTGGCAATCCACCCCTGACTTCAGTGTGCGCCGACGTCCAAGATCCCCGCCTTCACCCATTCTGTAACTTAATATTGGAGCTATTTCATATGAATTGGCGTGCATTTTGAGATAGCCACTGTGAGACGATCCAATAATAGCCCTATATTGGAACTCAACCCACAGAGACCAAAAATACCTACACAGCAGTATACACTCGAATTTCGTCGAAACTCAAATGTCATCAGTTTCGCCGTGCTCATTGTGAAAAACAGTTGCATTGTTGCAACTCCTCGTTCTGGAGGTTGACTGGGTGTGCCTTTTTATAAATGAATATCACGAGGCAGATAGGAAGGACAACTGGTATGTTTTAATAATTGGCTTTCATTCACATGTGAAATTTCCCACGGTATAGTGGCTGGCTTGTTATGCTATGCTATTTTGTTGCCTCATGGTGCAGTCTGGCTGAGTCTGAACACATTGTTTACATTTTTGCGCGTGGCTGTCAGTCTACCATGGTTCCCCAATCGGTAGCCTGCGGACCAAATTCGGCTTTCTGACCATAAAAAACTATGTATAGCCTACTAAATGTATATATTTAACAATTATTCCAACTCGTTAATATATAGGCATATGTGATCGTATCCCAATGTAAATCAAAGTTAGAAAGTATTCTGTTTTTGTCAAATACTGTAGGCTATCTATTTGGGATTCTTGCGGTCTATTTGCCGTGTAGTCTACAAATTCTAACTATGTTCCGGCCCCCGAACTTCCGCTCAAGGAAAAATCGGCCCACGGCTGAATGTAATTTGGGACTCCTGGTAAACCTTATTCAGTTGCCATACCCCGTTAGAGTATAACGGGGTTACGATAGGTCTATGTTCTGTCAATCTATTGCCCATTGCATGGGTTAGCAGGGTATGACACAGAAGCAAGTCTGGTTCCCTTGGAAACTGAATAACGAGATCAGCAACCACCATTTTTGAGACGTGAGGTGAGGAAAAGTAGCCTGCCTATGTTTACCAATTCTCTCTATTTTATTTAGTCAGTGAGCCTTATTTGTAAATGGAGGATGTCCGTCTGACCTATGGTTAGATAGAGCTTCTTAGCAAGCCTAGAAAACTTAGACACTGCAAGGGAGGAATGCTTATATATGACTGATGGTGTAAATTAATCAAAAGAAAGATGTTGGTGTGAGTATTTTTGTTTAAAAAAACACTGTTATTCTGCATTGCCAGGCCTATTGGTAAGACCATGGCTGAATTTACTGAATGACATGCTTTGGTTTCAAGCGTTTTGTACAGGACTGTGATTTCAGCTGGATCCTTGCATAATGGCACTCCCTGTGGTCTGTTTTATTTGATCAAAGATGTATCTTATGGGGTAACAATGTGAATCATATACCATTTTGTTATGTTGAAAGTGGGTTATGTTGGAGAGAGATTGTGATGCTATTACACCTTGTCCAGGTAAATGTAATGTCCTCTCCTGTCAGTAAAACTTGGAATTTTAATCTGTATAAAATGAGAAGTGTCACATCCTGACCAGTAAAAGGGGTTGTTTGTTATTGTAGTTTGGTCAGGGTGTGGCAGGGGCTGTTTGTTTAGTGTGTTTAGTTTTTTGGGGGGGCAATGTTCTATGTTAGTATTTCTATGTCTGTCTATTTATTCTATTTCTTTGTTCAGGGTTTTTGGTTTGGCCTTCAATTAGAAGCAGCTGTTCTTCGTTGCTTTTAATTGGAGGCCATATTTAAGTAAGGTTTTTTTTTTTTTGTCACTGTGGTTGTGGGTAGTTGTTCCATGTATAGTGTGTTGCCTTACAGGACTGTCGTCGTCAATTGTTTGTTATTTTGTTAAGTGTTCACGTTTCCTTCTAAAATAAAAGATGAGTATACACATTCCCGCTGCGTTTTGGTCCACTCAATACGACGAACGTTACAGAACTAGCCACCAACAACGGACCAAGCAGCGGAGGAAGGAGCAGCAGAGGTATCTGGAGTCGTGGACATGGGAGGAAATTTTGGACGGGGCAGGACCATGGCACCAGGCTGGGGAGTACCGACGCCCTAAGGAGGAGCTGGAGGCAGCCAAGGCGGAGCGGTGCCGTTACGAGGCATTATACACGCTGATTGGCAAGTGCGAGAGGCAGCAGAGAGCACACGGGGAGTGTGGCTAGGTCAGGCAATAGACCTGAGCCAAGTCCCCGTGCTTATTATGGGGAGCGTTTGGTGGGGAGAAGAGCGCCGGTCTATGCGGAAGTGCGCACGATCTCGCCCATACGCACGCACAGTCCGGTGCGAGCGATACCAGCCCCCTGTAAGTGCCGTGCTAGAGTGGGCATCCAGCCTGGGAGAAGTGCGCCGGCACAATACATCTGGCCACCAGTGTGTCTCCTGGCTCCAGGCTACCCTGCGCCTGCTCTACGCACGGCAGCCATCAGTACTCTGCACAGCCCAGTTCGCCCTGTGCCAGCACTCCGCCCGTGCAGGGCTACTGTTACAACCCAGCCAGGATGGGTTGTGCAGGTTGTGCGCTCCAGACCTCCAGTGCTTATTCATGGCCCAGTGTATCCAGTTTCTGCTCCTCGCACTAGCCTTGAGGTGCGTGTCCCTAGTCTGGCGCCTCCAAAGCCAGCACCACGCACCAGGCCTCCAGTGCGTCAGCCCAGTCCAGTACGTCCTGCTCCTCGCACTAGCCCTGTGGTGCGCGTCCCTAGTCTGGTGTCTCCAAAGCCAGCCCCACGCACCAGGCCTTTAGTGCGCAGTCCCCGTCTAGAGCTTCCGGCAACGGCCCACAGTCCGGAACCGGCGGCGACGGCCCACAGTCGCCCTCCAGTCCGGAGCTCCCAGAGTCGCCTTCCAGCCCGAGGTCTCCAGCCCAGAGACTTCTGTAGGGGTATACAGGCATGAGCTTTCAAGGGGGGTGGGCAGGCTAGTTTATGGACCTAAGCCTGAGTAGTAGGATTGTGGAAGGGGGGGGGGGTGTAGCACAAGAACTGTGTTGTGTTTGTGTTTTGTGGTGCATCTGGGGTCTGCACCTTTTGGGGGGGGGGGGGGGTGTACTGTCACGCCCTGACCAGTAAAAGGGGTTGTTTGTTAGTGTTGTTTGGTCAGGGGGTGTTTGTTTAGTGTGTTTCTGGGTTTTTTGGGCAATGTTCTATGTTAGTCTATTTCTATGTTCAGGGTTTTTTGTTTGGCCTTCAATTAGAAGCAGCTGTTCTTCGTTGCTTTTAATTGGAGGCCATATTTAAGTAAGGGGTTTTTGTCACTGTGGTTGTGGGTAGTTGTTCCATGTATAGTGTGTTGCCTTACAGGACTGTCTTCATCAATTGTTTATTTTGTTAAGTGTTCACGTTTCCTTCTAAAATAAAAGAAGATGAGGATACACATTCCGGCTGCGTTTGGGTCCACTCGATACGACGAACGTTACAACAGGACTCAGATCCTGCCTGAGTATAACCAAGATGAAGGACAAATTGGGTTAGCAGAGTCTGTGCTTAATTTCAGGAACACGTCCTACTTGACTTCCAGAACTCTGAAATCACCAGGACGTCTGTTAAAATAGAGTAAGGAACGTCAGGGACCTTCTGAATTGGCACAGGCACTCAGCCACATTTTGAAGGCAGTCACAAGACTGACCATTGATAGCACTGTATACAGTGTGAGCAATGCAGATGAATCAGAGTCAGGGCTTATTGCAATATTGATCCCTCATACTGTTGTGATCAGAAGGAAGAATTCATTGATGGGGGTCAGAGGGGTTGTGATGAAGTGTAGTGTTTTGAACAAGCTCCTCAGTACATCTGATATTTCATCTCCAGTCGATTGATTGTTTTTGCATTATCGAGAGGTTAACCTGTAAGTAAGCATTTCAATGCACTGTGTACTACACGTGTATCATGTGTATATAACTAATAAACAAACTTGAACTTCATCCTTAGGTAAAATGCCAAACTCTGCTTTTCTCTGCCCTGACAGGCCCCAGTTGATGGATTCTGACATGGACTATGAGAGGCCAAACGTTGAGACTATCAAGTGTGTGGTGGTAGGGGACAACGCTGTTGGGAAGACCCGCCTTATCTGTGCCCGAGCCTGTAATGCAACACTGACTCAGTACCAATTGCTTGCTACGCATGTACCCACTGTCTGGGCCATAGACCAGTACAGAGTTTGCCAGGAAGTGAGTAGTGGAGTAACCCTTTTTGATTGTTATTTAATGAAAAACTTTATCTAAAACATATCCATTTGTCTTTTTTATAACATGTCTAATGAACTTGCTGAGAAAAGGTGCAGCTGCATAGTCTGAAATTAAGTGTTTGATCCACCAGCCAACTTGACCGTGAAGGAAAATAATACTGAAATCCTCTATTTTAAGTGCTACAGTTGTGTAAAACCTTGTTGCACTTTGATTAACCTGCAACACACAATGTTTACTTTGGGCTTAGTGCATTAGACTGGTGATCAGGTGTTAGTTTCAAACCCTGCTGTTGGTAATGTACGTGGATGTCATGGGTGTGTCTCTCCGGTCAGGTTCTGGAGCGATCTAGGGATGTGGTGGATGAGGTCAGCGTGTCGTTGCGACTCTGGGACACGTTCGGGGACCATCACAAGGACCGACGATTTGCATATGGAAGGTGAGATCAGTTGACCTCCTTGTTCACTCATACGAATCATGGAACTGGTGCAGTGTAAACCTAGTGGACATTTCATCTCTGTCCCTCCCGTAACCCCACTCATCACTGCAGGTCAGATGTGGTGGTTCTATGTTTCTCCATCGCCAACCCAAACTCCCTGTACCATGTGAAGACCATGTGGTACCCTGAGATCAAGCACTTTTGCCCCCGGGCTCCAGTCATCTTGGTGGGCTGCCAGCTGGACCTGCGTTATGCTGACCTGGAGGCAGTCAACAGGGCACGACGGCCACTAGCAAGGTGCCCTACAACTACTAAGTCCAGTGCTTTCAATCTCAAGTACTGCTTTTCAACTCAAGCATCTCAATTTTAAATTTGATAGCTTGTGATTTATATATTGATTGTGTCACCATTAGAAATGTAGGTTCCACATTTTACTAAGATTTGTAAACAATATACACTGTTATTTACCCTCAGGTTGATGCTGCTCTGAATCTTGTTAATGTTTGGCCTTTTTATGGTCATGTTCTTTCAGACCGATTAAATCCAATGAGATTTTGCCTCCAGAGAAGGGCCATGAGGTGGCCAAAGAGCTGGGAGTGCCATACTACGAGACCAGTGTTGTGGCTCAGTTTGGAGTAAAGGACGTATTTGATAACGCCATCCGAGCCGCCCTAATCTCACGGCGCCACCTGCAGTTCTGGAAGTCTCACCTGCGCAATGTGCAGCGACCCCTCCTCCAGGCCCCCTTCCTGCCTCCCAAACCCCCCCCTCCCATCATCACTGTACCACCTCCCCCCACCACCACCGAGGAGCATCCTGACCGTCTTCTAGAGGACCCCCTGTGTTCCGATGTCATCCTGGTCCTACAGGAGAAGCAGAGAATCTTCGCTCACAAGATCTACTTGGCCACGTCCTCCTCCAAGTTCTATGACCTCTTCATCCTGGATGCCCGACCTGAGGAGTCTGAGCGGCCCACGCGCGCCACCGCTCTGTCTGGCCGCGAGATGCTGATGCGGGCTGCAAGCTTCGATGTGTGTGAGAGCACTGACGAGGGCGACAGGACCAACCTGCGGGCCTGCACCAGTGATGGAACCCTGAGAGACTCTGAGGGAGGCCGGAGAGGCAGACTGCTGTCTACCTTGAGCAGAGCTTTTGTCAGCATTCAGGAGGAGCTGGTGGATGACCCAGTGACCTACAACCCCAGGCCTATGACCGTGGTGTACATGGACCAGTCCATGCAGCTGGGGCCCTTCCGCGCTGTGCTGCGATACCTGTACACGGGCCAGCTGGACGAGCATGAGAAGGAGCTGATGCACATTGCACACATTGCTGAGCTGCTGGAGGTCTTTGACCTGCGCATGATGGTGGCCAATATTCTTAACAACGAGGCCTTCATGAACCAGGAAATCACCAAAGCCTTCCATGTACGACGAACCAACAGAGTCAAAGAGTGCCTGGCCAAAGGCACCTTCTCTGGTGAGAGCACATGCAATTCTGAGAGCTTTTGTACACTCTGTGCTATTTCCGCTCTGGGATACAGAGGTCTGGAGATGGGAAAGAACATGCTGTTCAAAAACGGTATCAACCTTTGACAGGACTTAATAAATAATAGAGGAAGAAGAAGGTAATGGCAGTATGATTTCTCTTTGTGTTCCAGATGTAGCGTTCAAGCTGGATGATGGAACGATCATGGCCCATAAGCCCCTGCTCATCTCCAGCTGTGACTGGATGGCAGCTATGTTTGGGGGGCCCTTTGTGGAGAGCTGCACCAAAGAGGTAAGACAATCCTTTTCACCCTCTCACTGGAGCTACAGTGTGTTCCACTGTTTTCTTTTCTTAAACCTTGGTCTTGATCATGTGCACAATAACAAGACCTACTGCAAGTCCCCTAAATAACCAGATAAACAAACATCACAATAAAATTCACTAGGGAAGGAAAACCTGATGTTGCTCTGTCTGTTGTCTCAGGTGCTGTTTCCCAACACAACTCGCAGCTGTATGAGGGCTGTGCTGGAGTACCTCTACACTGGGCGTTTCTGTTCCCGCACTGACCTGGATGCCATGGAGCTCATTGTTCTCGCCAACCGTCTTTGCCTCCCACACCTGGTTGCACTTACAGGTCTCTAGTTGTTTTTGCGTACACCCTCTTAAACAAAGCCACATCTGTTGGCAAGACCTGCGCTCACATTGTAGACACACAGAGTATAACATGCACTTACTCTCTCTTCTCTTCAAATAGTGTCTATTAGGCTAGTATGTGTGTTCAGAGAGCTGTCTGTTCTAATATTTCTGTTACTTGGCATAAGTCTGTTGTGAGATAGATTTGGCAATATAATTCTGTTGATCTAGGTGATCTCCTGCGTGTTATGCCTCTGTTACAGAACTCTACACAGTGACAGTATTGATGGAGGCTGCTATGATGGGGGCTGATATTGATGGAGATGTGCTGGTGTACCTGGAGATGGCTCAGGTAAGATGGAGCCCTTGTTCATATTGCAGTTCTATAGGTGTATATATACTTAATACTGTTTTTCTCCAATATCACAAGATTTTCTAATTCTAATTTGTTTAACAAGTGTTGCACTTTTAAATGTAAGCTGTTATCATGTGCGGAATAAGGTCTTCTATAATGTCTTGTCTCTCTGGCAGTTCCACTGTGCCCAACAGCTAAGTGGCTGGTGCCTTCACCACATCTGCACCAACTATAATAGTGTGTGTCGCAAGTTTCCTCGAGACATGAAGGCCAAATCTACAAGTAACGTAAATACTAGCTAAAGATATGTGCATGAAACTACAACTTTCATTTAAATCTCCCATTGACATCAATGCAGGATGTTTTGAGAAGTTATCATTATCTTAATCATTTGTCTGCATATCTGTCTGCATTTAATCTTGCTAACGTTGTTGAGCCATGCCTCTTTCAGACAACCAGGACTACTTTGAGAAGCACCGCTGGCCACCAGTGTGGTTCCTGAAGGAGGACGACCACTATCAAAGAGCACGGAAGGAGCGGGACAAGGAGGACTTCCTGTACCAGAGGAGGCAGTGTAAACGCAAGTGGCTCTTCTGGAACCTTCCCTCTGCCAACTCTTCCTCTTCTGGTTCCAATGCTGTCATCTGATTGGCTCTCAGGGTACAGGCAAGGCCCACTGTGGGGATGACTTGGGAAAGTGGAGCATCAGCACTGTTGGCCAGACACTAGGCCCCCTCATTAAGGCCCTCCTTCATTTCTCTTTTTGCATCTGCAGCCAAGCTACACTCTCCCGGGTTTGCAGGGTCAGCTAAATCAAATAATGAACAAAATGAGCCTCTTTTGCTTTTTGTGTTAGCATATCCTGTCACATTGCAGTGCAGAGACCATGAAGCTAAAACCTTAAAGCTCAATGACTTCAACCTTATGAACAAGGCAAGGTAAATGCTGGTGCAGGTGACTGCTCAATATGGTGTTGATATTCCTGCATACACCACCAGGAGGAGAACGGAGGAAGTTATGAGAGGGATTTGCATCAGGTTACAGAACTGTGATCCTAAGCTCATGATAAACATTGACTGACTTGAATTGACAACCAAGTGCTTATTAGCTGCAACAGACAAATGGCAAAGACCAATGACCAGCAAACCAACACAGAAATCAAGTCTCAGTGATACAACACTTTGCCTTTAAGTGTTTGTACAATCTACCAAACCAGGATGTGTACAGTAAAATTATAACCACTCCTCAACCAGAAATATCAACAAAATGCATTACGTCTACATTACGATTAATCTATTAATGTCATGTAGGGCATCGTCTTAGACCATCTTCCCATTGGAAACCACTTTCTGTACAGAATTATGTTTTAAATAGTGGAGGTTTGACTCCTTTACAGTTATTACATATTTTAATGTTTGTATACAACTTGCACAGCTGACGTTGATATGAGTGTATACACGACCAGTGTTCTTGTGATGCAGGGGTTAAAGTGCTCTGTCACAACGACGGGTTTCCATCATATGGATGACACATGAGGTTTGATAAATGTATAGTACCAGTCAAAAGTTTGGACACCTACTCATTCCTGGGTTTTTCATTATTTTTACTATGTTCTACATTGTAGAATAATAGTGAAGGCATCAAAACTATGAAATAACACACATGGAATAATGTAGTAACCAAAAAAGTGTTAAACAAATCAAAATATATTTTATATTTGTCACGTGTGCACCCTCTCCGGCCTCTAGGTCCCCAGGCTGCTCGTAATGGCGCACACCTGTCACCAGCATTACGCGCATAATGACACTCACCTGGACTCCATCACGTCCTTGATTACCTACTCTATATACATGTCATTCCCTTTGGTTTCATGTCGGTTCGTGTTTCTTGTTTTGTTCATTTATTTATTAAATATATTCACTCCCTGAACTTTCTTCCTGACTCTGTGTACAACGCTACAATATTTGACATTCTTCAAAGTAGCCACCCTTTGCTTTGACAGCTTTGCACACTCTTGGAATTCTCTCAACCAGCTTCACCTCGACTGCTTTTCCAACAGTCTTGAAGGAGTTCCCACATGCTGAGCACTTGTTGGCTGCTTTTCCTTCAGTCTGCGGTCCAACATCCTAAACCGTCTCAATAGGGCTGAGGTCGGGTGATTGTGAAGACCAGGTCATCTGATGCTGCGTTCCATCACCCTCCTGCTTGGCCAAATAGCCCTTACACAGCCTGGAGGCGTGTTGGGTCCTTGTCCTTGTCCTGTTGAAAAACAAATGATAGTCCCACTAAGCACAAACCAGATGGGATTGTGTATCGCTGCAGAATGCTGTGGTAGCCATTCAGGTTAAGTGTGCCTTGAATTCTAAATAAATCACTGACAGTGTCACCAGCAAAGCACCCCCACACCACCACACCTCCTCCTCCATGCTTCATGGTGGGAACCACACATGCACAGATCATCCATTCACCTACTCTGCGTCTCACAAAGACGCGGCAGTTGGAACCAAGAATCTCAAATTTGGACTCATCAGACCAAAGGACAGATTTCCACCAATCTAATGTCCGTTGCTTGTGTTTTTTGGCCCAAGCAAGTCTCTTCTTGTTGGTGTCTTTTTAGTAGTGCAGCAATTTGACCATGAAGGCCTGACTCACAGTCTCCTCTGAACAGTTGATGTTAAGATGTGTCTCTCACTTGAACTCTGAAGCATTTATTTGGGCTGCAATTTCTGAGGCTGGTAACTCGTGAACTTATCCTCTGCAGCAGAGGTAACTCTGGGTCTTCCTTTCCTGTGGCGGTCCTCATGAGGGCCAGTTTCATCATAGCGCTTAATGGGGTTTTGCGACTGCACTTGAAGAAACTTTAAAAGTTATTGAATTTTTCTACATTAACTGGCCTTCATCTCTTTAAGTAATGGTGGACTGTCGTTTCTCATTGCTTATTTGAGCTGTTCTTGCCGTCATTTGTTAAAAGACCATCTAATGTATACCAACTCTACCTTGTCACAACACAACTGATTGGCTAAAATGCATTAAGAAGGAAAAAAATTCCATAAATTAACTTTTAACAAGGCACACCTGTTAACTGAAATGCATTCCAGGTGACTACCTCATGAAGCTGGGTGAGAGAATGCCAAGAGTGTGCAAAGCTGTCTTCAAGGCAAAGGGTGGCTGCTTTGAAGAATGTCAAATAGAAAATATATTTTGATTTGTTTAGCACTTTGTTGTTTACTACATGATTCCATATGTGTTATTTCCATAGTTTGTCTTCACTATTATTCTACAATGTAAAAAATAGTAAAAATAAAGAAAAACCTGGAATGTGTAGGTGTTTCCAAACCTTTGACTAGTACTGTGTGTATGTATATATCTCAGCAAAAAAAGAAATGTCCTCTCACTGTCAACTGCATTTATTTTCAGCAAACTTAACATGTGTAAATATATGTATGAACATAAGATTCAACATCTGAGACATAAACGGAACAAGTTCCACAGACATGTGACTAACAGAAATTGAATAATGTGTCCCTGAACAAAGGGGGGGTCAAAAGTAACAGTCAGTTTCTGGTGTGGCCACCAGCTGCATTAAGTACTCCTCCTCCTCCTCATGGACTGAACCAGATTTACCAGTTCTTCCTGTGAGATGTTACCCCATTCTTCCACCAAGGCACCTGCAAGTTCCCTGACATTTCTGGGGGGGGGAATGGCCCTAGCCCTCACCCTCCGATCCAACAGGTCCCAGACGTGCTCAATGGGATTATGATCCGGGCTCTTTGCTGGCAATGGCAGAACATGGACATTCCTGTCTTGCAGGAAATCACGCACAGAATGAGCAGTATGGCTGGTGGCACTGTCATGCTGGAGGGTCATGTCAGGATGAGCCTGCAGGAAGGGTACCACATGAGGGAGGAGGATGTCTTCCCTCTAACGCACAGCGTTGAGATTGCCTTCATTGACAACAAGCTCAGTTTGATGGATGCTGTGACACACCGCCCCACACCATGACGGACCTTCCACCTCCAAATCAATCCCGCTCCAGAGTACAGGCCTCGGTGTAACGCTCATTCCTTCAATGATAAACGCGAATCCGAATATCACCCCTGGTGAGACAAAACAGCGACTCATCAGTGAAGAGCACTTTTTGCCAGTTCTGTCTGGTCCAGCGATGGTGGTTTGTGCCCATAGGCGACGTTGTTGCCGGTGATGTACCGATCCTGTGCAGGTGTTGTTACACGTGGTCTGCCACTGCGAGGACGATCAGCTCTCCGTCCTGTCTCCCTGTAGCGTTGTCTTAAGCGTCTCACAGTACGGACATTGCAATTTAGTGCCCTGGCCACATCTGCAGTCCTCATGCCTCCTTTCAGCATGCCTAAGGCACGTTCACGCAGATGAGCAGGGACTCTGAGCATCTTTCATTGGTGTTTTTCAGAGTCAGTAGAAAGGCCTCTTTAGTGTCCTAAGTTTTCATAACTGTGACCTTAATTGCCTACCGTCTGTAAGCTGTTAGTGTCTTAACGACCGTTCCACAGGTGCATGTTCATTAATTGTTTATGGTTCATTGAAGAAGCATGGGAAACAGTGTTTAAACCCTGTACAATGAAGATCTGTGAAGGTATTTGGATTTTTACCAATTATCTTTGAAAGCCAGGGTCCTGAAAAAGGGACATTTATTTTTTTGCTGAGTTTATGTATGTGTATATATACAGTTGAAGTCGGAGGAATGGGCCAAAATTCACCAAACTTATTGTGGGAAGCTTGTGGAAGGTACCCAAAACGTTTGACCCAAGTTAAACAATTTAAAGGCAATGCTACCAAATACTAATTGAGTGTATGTAAACTTCTGACCCGCTGGGAATGTGATGAAAGAAATAAAACCTGAAATAAATATTCTCTATACTATTATTCTGACATTCCACATTCTTAAAATAAAGTGGCGATTCTAACTGACCTAAAAAAGGGAATTTTTACTGGGATTAAATGTCAGGAATTGTGAATAACTGAGTTTAAATGTATTTGGCTAAGGTGTATGTAAACTTCTGACTTCAACTGTATATATGTATAGGGCAGGGGGGAATTCATATTTTGTGTAGGGGAAAAAAAACACTCCAGGCCACACTTAAATGTCTAAAACTAGATAGAAAGCATGTAGAAATTATAATGGACATTTTAGAAAATATTTAACTGCCCTTTTTCTGGCCCACAAATAGATTTTGACAAACAAATTGGTCATTAAAAAAACGGTGCAGCCCTCTGTTGAATTTCGAAATCCCGATGTAGCCCTTGGGCCAAAAAGTTTTCCAGCCAATCTGAGATCAACTTAAGTTTCAGTCATGGGATTTTTTGTTGTTGCTTTAACCCAAGTGTGATGTGCTCTTGTGACGTGTGGCTACTTGCCAGAAAAGGGCTTTCTTTTACACAGCCACATTCAACATCTTTTGACAAGACACAAGAGAACCTCATTCACAGAGTATCGTTCAGCATTTACTTTTGGAAACGCCATCAAACACAAACGAAGCTCACCACTAGCTATTTGTTGCAACAATGGAATGGCTTTGCACTACCAAGTTTTCTGCGTCCTGATGAGAAGAGCACCGAGGCTACTACAGTGCTGTACACAGGTGTCTGACATATGCTGCAAACAATCTAAATATGATTGGAGAGCTCATAGGATGAGAATAATAGCAGCACTGCAAGACAAGTTTGAAAGGAAGATGAGTTGAAATTCTTAGAGCAGGGGTGTCAAATATACAGCCCGCGAGGGAGTCCAATCCAACCCAGGGCAAAATGAGTTTGACACACCTGCCTTAATGTACACTGAAGAGATATATGTGAAGATATCTGAAGTGTATGTTTATCTCCCTGTTGTCATTTCACCGAAGACAACCCACAGTATTGTTTTGATTTATAAGCATGGTGCTCATTGAATATTGAGTATTTACAGCAGGTGTATATATATTACCAAAAAAAACTTTACATGAAGTTGTCTCCATTACATAACAGTGCCCTTGAATTACTATAGAACGATGGTGGTAACTGACTGGAAATAATATGTATGTATAACAAAACTTTACTTGTTTCATACACATACTTATGAATGCTGCTAATTTATTATCAAAGAAATTTAAAATCCATGTTTTGTGCTATTTGGGCAACTTAATGTAGTGTGATAGTCTACTAGATTTCTGTTTGTTTTATGGATAGTTATTTGTAATTTTCACTTTTCTCCAAATGCTTGTGCTGACCTCTGGTTACATGTATGGTATGCAGGCAAACTGCTTTGAGTCAAAAGAAGTGGCACTACAGCTTGGGAATGAAAATATAACCTGGAGCACCCTCCCAGCTAATATAATGTAGGCTACTGAGAAGCATTTCGTTGTGAAATAATACAAAAAAATAATTATAGACACTAGACATTGGATTTTGTAGGATATTGTAGGATAATTGTAGGATATTGTTCTCCTCCATGCATTTCGAAATTATAATCCCTTATGACACCCTCAAAATGAGCTTTCCAGTCATTTAAATGCCATGACTCCACTTACAAAGCTAACATTATATCTCAAAATGTTGCTTAAATCTTCATTTAATGCAATTTAACTGCATGTACATGGCTGATCTGTATAATCTGTAATTTAAGGTATAGATAATGGAAGTATAGGTAGGAGCACAAGCCAATAGCTTTACATTTTTAGATAAAGTTCATATGTGATTTTTTGCTATAATCTAATTGAAAAAGGCAGTTTTGACATATGTATCTAGTGAAAGGATAAGTCACTTGGCATACCATCCCGACTCATAACCATTTGAATCATCCTGTATTGTACTGTACATCAGAGTACGTAGGCTTGATTGTGGTCAATGTTCTGTTTTGTCAAATAGTGAAATTATTCATTGTGTTGTAATTGTTGGACTGAAAAATGGTTCGTGTTGAAATAGTTGAACGTCCTCTATTTTTTTGACTGGTAAATGTTGCATCAATTAACCACTGTCTCACTTTGAAATATTGTGTAAATCATATGTTTTATAGAATGTACCCTTAGATCATTTGACGTTTTGATTCGGGCCTAATTCTTTCCATTAGTTTAATCCATTCCACTTGACAATTGACATTTACATGCTGTGGTTGAAATGCATTTGATGCACTGCATCCAAGAAGACACCTCATGCCTTAATGTATAGTGTGTGTGAGACATCGACTGTAGATGGTGTTACTGTGGTCTCTAGTTTGTGTGTACTAAAGATGTCAACGTACCATGGTACTGAAGGCTTTGTGTATATGTAATTGTACATATCTGAGTATGGAATCAATGTGTGTACACTTGAGAGAATCGTGAGCTCTGCTTTTGTTATTTTAGTTAGTGTTTAGGTTTATTATTTTCATGCTCTGAATGGAATGTTTAGTAGTAAACCATTTTTTACCATTCTAATATCACACCAATAGATTAACACAATGACAAGCCCACTAGAAAACATACTCATCGGTTGGAAAATTCAGCACACCCCCATCAAATGAATGCAGAGAATACCAATTCTAATTTGTTTCCTGATCATGAACTCCACTGTGGAGAAATACCAGTATTATCATTTCAATGGATGGTATTGACTTGGTGTGGGCATTAAAAGTTGGATTATAAATCAAAAGCATAGATAATGGCCAATTCTTTTTTTAGACTGCCTGTTATAATATGGCCGAGAAAATAAAACAAGCTTTTAGCTGTACATATTTCAGCATAGATAATAGCTGATTTTGTGCATTATGCAGGACATAGTGTTGTTAAAACCATAAATGCACACTTCATTATGTAGACTGATAGCCTTCTTCAATTTTCACTGAATTACATTATGGGGGTATGACATGTAGACCTACATAGCTCATGTGCGTAGATGAGTAGACAACATCAGGTGTTAAAAATTGAAAATATATTATGACTAGATTAAAAGAAAAGTTATAACTCCGAACTTTTGAAACTCTTTACCATAGGTGCTATATTACTGCTGCAGAGAAGCACAAACCAAAGGGAGCTTGTAGCAGCACCAGGACAAGAATCTGCTGCACAATCAATTGCATAGATATAAAGAAGCCTTCTATTGAAATGTTTTCTCAGTGTTAATAGCCTGGTCTGACATTTTCCCTCGTCAACAGGTATTTCTTTTTGTGTTCTGGAGAGTTACAGATGTTTGTATTGTTTGTTAAGAGCTGTAAATCTGGAGTTCTGTAGCATGTGTTCTTGAAATGTGTAAATAGTGTTATAATAAATCTAAAGTAGCAGCCTGCACATGGATGTCTCCGTTTATGACTTTGTATATTGAAACTTGTCCAATAGCCAAGCAGGACGTGAGTGAACGATCTCAACTGACACATCTCCAGTCATCTGTTGTTGCTGACAGGCTATGATGCTGCATGTGGTCCAAAGTGTTCGAACTCTCTGTGGCTGCTGGGCTTTCTGAGGTGCATCAGGTTGCAGGGATCAGGCCAGACTCTGACAATGAGCCCATTGGATGCTTTGTGCAAGTAAGCACTGTATCTTCTTGGGATGATCTAATGCCATGCCCTTTACCAATGCAGACGTTCTATGATCCTGCATTACTCAGGGATGAGATTGGAAGATGACTGCCTTGTGTAAGTAAACAACTGTCCTTTTCTTCATTGGGGGGTTAGAAGTGACTGATCGTCCCTGGGGATCGTCAACTCAGAGAGAAGATCAGCAAAGAACAGGGTTCTCTATAGATAAAATACAACTGCCTAGCCAGCGCAGAGAAAGGTGAGAGGAATCTATAATGCATCTGATTCCAAAATATCATTTGAATTAACTTCTTTATTTTAACACTAGAGCGCACTAAAGCACATAGAAATAGATCAAGTCAAATTGTTATAATAATTATTCAGGCCTCAGTCAGTGAATGCAGTGATGATGAGCAATTTTGTTGTCTTCGGTGTGTACAATAAACATATTCATCAAACTCTTTAATTAATGATACAACATTAGGCTTGTCACTATTTTTCACTCTGGTTCGTCTCTGAGGCCTTTCTTTACGTTCTTCTCCTTTGTCAGTGTTGTTATAACCAATGTTGACCAGAGGGTGGTGCAAGCACCCTATATTTTACACAAATGTTTCTTAGCCTAAATGCTGAAGATGCATTGTGATTTGAAATCATCTTTTATATAGATTTGATGTGTTATATACAGACTTAAATTACTGATGATTAAATGTTGATTATTATACAGTACAATAGGCAAATAAATTGATCACTGTATTATTTGTTTTCTGTGATAGATACAGATTATTCAGTAATTCAATCATAGAACATTTTTATTTTACTGGAATAAAATCAGTGTAATATACAGTATGATTCACAACATCACTAAGATCTGGTATAATATGCTTTAAAATAGTAGAGACCGGTGTATGTAACAGCATACATTCATTTATTATTGTATTATCACTATGGATTTGACTCAGAGTTGCAAAATGCGCATAGAAAATCTGCAGATTTTCAAGGTACAATGTGGAAATAATATTTTTTACATTTTATATACTGGCAAACTATGGAATAATCGTACTGTCATTTATCATGTCACAAAAGGTGACACCACCAGCACATCCCTTGATAAGCATTAGCCTACTCATATTTTAAATGCATTCGGCATTAGCACCAAAGATAAAGACGTGATGTGATAGGGAACAAAATACAGTTTATCAATAGCTCTTAATGTCACAGTAAAAAGAGACAATGGTTTGAACAGGTGTGAAGACCTGCAGGTGTACCGATGAGCAATGCATTACTTTTGTAATGGACCCAATGGCAAGTGTGGTTCAGTTTGAGAGATGGAGTTCAAAATCTAGAGCCCCTTGTGAAACTAAAGATGAAACAAAATCAACTCTGACAAAATCTCGTATCTTTAAATCAAAAACTAAAATTGAAAGCCACCTCGATTTAGGAGGTAGTTTATAAATTCCAGAGCTAAGCAGTCTAGCTTGAACATGATCTATTGCCCTTATGTCGGCCAAACTCCAATTGATGTATGGTCGTATTATCTATAATGCTGTCTTACATGATTCCCTTTTGGTAGAAGACAGCAAAACAGATTACATGTTATATCAAATCAATACAAACTTTATTTACTGGGCTTTGAAATGTAATTCCCTTTTTCCCTGACACTTTTAAAAACACATACAGTACTACCTGAGGCTTGAGCAGGAGGGTTCATGGAGGTTGTGTACTACTGTACTGCACACATGTGTTTATTCTGCGGTAGGTAGGTAGGTCTACAGCCAGTCTGCTTGCTGTCACTGTAGTGCTGCCAGCAGTGCCGTTAGGGACCGTTACAGCAGCCAGTGGCTGAGGAACAGAACAGAGCTCCAGAGCAGCGGTCAGTCACTGTCAGGCCCGCCCACTGTGACACCCTCTTCATTACCCCGATGCTAGCCTGCTGAGTAATTGTAATGGAGCAGAATGGGAAGAAGCCCAGCCAACCATGCCTCTAAATAGGCTTTTATTACCAGAAACAAAAGCAAAGGCACACAGAAACAACATATTTCCTTGTCCTGGGCTATAAAGTAATGATTCACCAAATAACTTGAACTTAGTTTCCCATTCGGAAAGGCTGTCTATATGTTGTTGCAATGCATTTTGAAATGACTAATTGAGCCGTAAATCACCATAAGCATCTATTATGTGGATGTGAAGTGGTAATGATATAACATGATGAGGTGAAATGCTTGTTGATAGCACTAGGAGTTTGTTTCAGTTGGCTGTAGATTTAAAAACCTAAGTGCTGTGACACATTTCTTTATATTTAACTTTTTTGAAGTCATAAAGTCTAAATGACTTTAGGGTGGCAGGTAGCCTCATGATTAGAGCGTTGGACTAGTAACTAAAAGGTTGCAAGACCGGATCCCCGAGCTGACTAGGTAAAATTCTGTTGTTATGGCCCTGAGCAGTTAACCCACTGTTCCTAGGTCATCATTGAAAATAAGAATTTGTTCTTAACTGACTTACCTAGTTAAATAAAGGTTAAAACATTTTTTTTTTTAAATGAGGGTCAAGAGTGGACTATAGCCAAACTCCTTAGGAGTGATTGAAGTTATGTTTATCACTTAATGATAACCAATGGGGAATATATTAGAATCACAGAATCACCTTGGGAATGGTATACTTCAATCTATTCCACAGAATGCTAGTCTTTATAACACCATGGGCCATTAAACACACACAACAAGTGTTTTGCTGTTATGTGGATGACATTCACCATCTATTGCTATAATGATACACGTTACAATGGAAAACATTTGTTGGCTCACCACCGTCAATCCATTAGACGTGGTTAAGACTTGATGTAGCCTCTTGTGCAGCTACACTACTTGATCTTGTGAGCTTTGCATTAAGGTATCCGTTGTGTATCAACTTACAGTAACTGTAAGATTGTAAATACATTTCTTCAGCTTTTCTTAAGCAAATCTTCCCACTGGAGTTCTCTTCACTTCTTTGGTATTCTAAAATGCAAGTCAGTTGTGGAGTTTGTTTTTTGAGGAGGGCCCAGAGCCACAGGGCACAGTCTTAGGCATGGGGGATTTTAGTTTTTGTGGAGACTTTCTTGCATCTGGTGGAGGGTATGAGGGCTTAAACCATTACTACGATTAGAACTGCCTCACTATGATCTCTTGAGCTTGCTTACTGCTGCTAATATCTTTTTCTCTCTCTTTCTCTGTCTCACTCTGTGTGAATGATTTGTTACGCTTGGCTAAACCATGTGGGGGCGTTAAGAGAGGATTTAAATGTGACGATCCCCCTCCTCTTTTCTTGGTGAATCTCAGTGTTCTTTTCTGCAAGCCTCTGATGACGACAGGGCAGCATTAAGCCTGGCAGTGCCCACGACAGGCTGCCGTCTCAGTGCTAGCTGCCCACTCTCAACAGCCTTGGCATGGTGGAGAACGCGAGGGTGGGGTTCCTCTCCAACAGACCCTGTCATTCCCAGGAAAGCCTACACGTCCACCCATGCAGGATTCCTGAAAGATCTTCCTGTTGGGGATGTGAGAGTGCAGAGACAGGGATTTTAATTTCTGTAGGCGATTGTCCTTATTCAGTGGAAGAGTCAGGGATGTATATTTAGACGTCTAAAGACACTTTGCATACTATTAGTTATCATTACATGAGACCCAAGGTCTGCAAATGAAACGTGATGTCTGTCTAGTTGTAAATCCAGTGTCATCAGGTGGGTGTAGTTGGCTGGTAGGATTACACCAGCTCATTTAGCCAAGATTCAGGGTGTTTATTTCCCTAGCTAATGTTCCAGTTTGTCATAACAACAACCTTGTTAAGCTGACCCGTGACCCAATTTATTCAGTCATCGTCCATTCTTACGCAACATGTATGATTCATGCGAGGCTCTGAAGAGTAAAGAATTACAACCTCTCTTACCAGAAGCGCAGGATTGATTATGCATAATCAGTTGAATGTTGAGAGGCAATAAGCCACATAATCCGAGTTTCCACAAAGATGAATGATTTACATGTTGTGTCAAATGTAAATCCCCCCCCCCCCCCATACTACAAAGCCCAGATAGGTTAACACAGGCTGCCATGCTATGAAGTTTGCCCTTGGTGAGTGGGCCACTGTGTTGGGTTGAGGTGAGGTGTGCGCTGTGGTGATACTCCAACCTGCTCATTTACCCCTCTTGACCTCTCTGTATTCTTCTCTCTCTCCACTCCTCTCTTTATCTCTCTCTTCTTCTCTCTCTTTCTCTATCACTCACACACTCACCCACTCAATCATTATGACTTGTCCTGTTGATACATTACTGCCAGTATCCTCTGTTCTTTATTTATCTTTCTTTCTCCTTCCCTCTCTTTTGCATAGTGATAGGAGCTCATGTAGTAAAACAGTATTACACAGTGGATTTGAGTAAAATATGATTTCAATTACCATGGAGTTGTGTTTTATCACCATGCGGGGATAAGGGAAGATCAGGGGAATACCCATGTGGTGTGAATGGCTAAGGCCAGGTTAGTGTGCAAGCAGCAGTATTAGAGGGGAAAGTCATGTGAAAGTGATACTTGATACACAACATGTTGTAAATCCTGGACTAAATGGAATATTGTCCAAATCTTGGCTGCTATCATAACCCTGGTCATGCCTTTTCATAATGATCAGTTTTGCTTAATTTTGGTGGGAAAACAGTAAGAATCAAGAGCAAAGACAACTGAAGGAGGAGGATGAAAAGACAATCAGTGCTCAACCTGTGGTCTCTGTCAATATTATTCAAATGGAAGTACCATCTTTCCGTTTCAGTCAGTTCATATACATTGACTCTCAGATCTGTTTGAACAGAGATTCATAATCGGCACAGGAAAGTGCATTTGCTGCTGTGGATGCTAGGATAAACATACAAGATTAAATGTCTATTTATATGAGGGCACAGAAACCATCTAGCGTTGTAGCTAGACCACAGCAGCAACCTCAGCCACCTTCAGTAATTAGCACTAAGGATTCTGTAAGGATTCTGTCACCTTCAGTCTGGCGTTAGGCTCATGAAATGTGCCCAAAAATGTCACATAAGTTCAAGATGTTTTTAGTTAGTTGTCTGTGGCCTCACTGAGCAGTGCTGTGAAATCCAACAGTGACATTTCAAATCATGCTTGTTTTATTCAGACTCTTTCAAGCTAGTGCCTCCTTTTGTCTTATACTGTACCTTTCTCCAAGGCGTCTCTTCTCTATTCAGACAGAACTATTGGATTTAAACTTTCCCTTTGAGGTTGTCACTCACATTTCTGAGTGATGATAGAGTTAAAGAATATAAAGTTAACAGCCTACGAGGAAGCTTTGGCTCTGTGGAATTTTTCCAAAATTGTAATGTGCTTCTCATCCGTAGTCCAGCTTTAGGTTTAGTTACAGTTCTGTCCCAATCCTCTGATTCACCTTCTTTAAGAACATCCTCATCTCCCCTGGTGATGTTATTGTCTCAACTCCGTTTTGTGGGTTCTTTATTTTCCCCAAACACAGTATTTGTTTTTATCTGCTGTGGAGTATCTTTTTGCTACAATTGACCAGTGTTTGCTAGTATAGACTTCATCCGAAATGTAGAATAAAGTTATTATTTATGTTAAAATAGTTTTTAATAGCAATTTTGAACCCAATTCATTTTGGAAACAAGTGGAAGTTTTGAAAGCAGGACTAACTCGTTCTCTTTCAGAGACGTTAGTTTATGAAATGATAACCACAGTGCTTACATGAAAGGTGGATGAAATGTACTTGAGTGAAATGAGGGAAAAAAAACTCTCGACTCAACTTGTTATGCACCTGCCTCAAATGGGGTTGTAATTGCTGTATTGTGTTCATGTACTGCACTGTACGGAAAGTTAGAGTTTGTAGAGCGAGAAGATTTGTCTAATTGAAATAAGAACATCTCTTTCCCTTGTCCAATTAAGGAAGTAGCTTTGATAGGCCAATATTTATCTGTTTATTGTCTATCTGTTCCCGAGAGTGGTGACCAAGACATGATTATGTTAAATGAATCCATCTCTTATTTAAAAGAAAACTCTGATTGATCTGAGCTGGCTTTGTTCCTCTCCAGAGAATGCAGTTGGTGATACGACTTAGCAGCCATCACCTTCTTGTCATTCCTCTGATCCTGTGGTTTGGAAGAGGTGGAAATGGTATGCAAATTATTTGTTAATCCCTTTACATTATTTTTGTTCCATTTCTCCCTTTCATTTTCACACTCAACAATTTCGAGCGCAATTTCTATGTTTAACAGAATGGCAAACTGACAGGCAGACACCTTCTCAGTTCCACAATTCATCTGATAGAAAAGGATTGACAATAAATCCTGCGTTGGGAACATACCTGATCACCTGATTGAATTTTATATATCTCAGTAATAAATGGAAAACATGATTTTGATTTTGATAAGCCAAAATCATTGCCAGGGAAACCAATCAACCAATGAAAACACATGTGTAAATCCAATGTTTATTGAAATAGTTGTAGTGAATTTACCAGATTTCAAAACTATAGAAATATGGCACATACTCTGACAGGATAATACTTTTATCTAAAGCATCATTAAAAGTTTAAGCTACTAAGTGTGACAGGATAATACTTTTATCTAAAGTATAATTAAAAGTTTAAGCTACTAAGGGATATAATTTCCATATTCCTTTCACCATACCTACTTAGATATCTCTCATACTTTTACCAATAGATTATGAACCCTTTGAAAATACCAACATTTCATGGTCAAAATTAAGACCATATATTGGCACAGGCAGGATAAGACAAGACAACCAAATCAAATTAAAGAGTAGCATAACGGAGATATGAGATTGTGACCTGTGTTTTGTTGTCCTAAGGGTTGGTGTTAAAATAATAAGAAAGAAGTGGGATGGTCTTATATCCAAGAAGCTTAAAATGCAAAATCTCGAATAAGCCTTATTTTCCTCAGCCAATGGCATGAGATTTTGGAGGGTTTGTGTTGATCGTCTGAACTGACGCACACACCTCCCCTCCCTAAATAAAAACACCAGAGCGGTTTATGTGGCTTTAAAAAAACATGTATCTAGACATTTATCCAGTTTAATCTTCTTAACATATTAAAGTGATTTGCATTACCCTGAAGTGGCTAAAGCTGTATCGAGATCATCCCCTTTAATGCACTGAGACCTGGAAGGCATTGTGGACATTGTGGACTCTTCAATAAAACAGAGGTGGGCAAGAGTCAACTTTCTCAGCCGTGGAGATTTGGCTCTATTGATAACTGTTGCACTCTCAGTCGGTGTCGTTCTGCACGTGTCTCTGCCAGAACTGCCCACACTGTAAGGTGGAGGGTTGAAGCTCTCAGCTTTTGAGCTGCACTGAAAGAGCTTTCTCATAAAGTAGGTGTTGGTGAGATGCTTTGAGGTTTTTTGTTCGGTAAATGTTATGAGAAGTTAGAAAACTGAGGCATAACCACAGTGCAGGCATGATTTCTCTGTATGCCAGTGCACATCTGTCAATAGGTTTTGGCACTTCTCAAGTGGAGGATGTTCTTAACCTTTTCTCCAGGCAGGGTAATAGCTCTGGGCCGGAATCGGTAGTGACAGCTACAATGTTGTCTTTTCAATCTCGGCTCCACTGTCTGGACACTTGGGAAGCCTTGGTCACAACAAAGTAACTGATCCAAAACTGAGCCCTTATGTGCTGCGATGTGCTACGTCCAGGCTTTGCTGCCAGGCATTTCCTCACCAGCTAGTGACTATCCCACGTTGCATTCCCCATTTATTGTCATAATTTCATCTGATAGTGTTAGCATCAAAGTCACTTCACAGTGTAATAGATGTTGAGATCTTCATAGTAAATTAGGGAATTTTTTCTTCTCATGCTCTAATCAAAAAGCTCTGATGTCACTGTCAGTAAAAAAAAAATGTGTTTCTCGAAAGCTGTTAAAAGGATATTATCGTTCTTAATTGCATCAATTTACTCTTTATTTTCTAGGGCGCATTGGGTTTATTGGCTATATCAAATTAAGCTGATGATACTGTCAGAGTGAATCTGAAAAATACTTGTTCTAACCTTAGTTAATTAATGCATGTCCCGAGTAGAATGCAGTGATCACATCATGAGAACTGTCATTCTTCATTTCAGGGTGTTTTCACATATAGTCCTCTTTAAAAGAACCCATCTCAGTTCTCTTTAAAGTGAACTCTCGGGTGGAAAAAAAAGCAAAATACCTTGGTTCTCTTTGTATTCACACTGCCCTTGCCTTTGAATGAGGACTCAACTCTTTTGCCAGTTCACTTCACCTATTTTGTGGTCCGAGTCCGCTTTGCATTCACATTGTTATGTTTAGAAAGGAACCAAGATCTTTTCCAATATTCGCCGAATGCACGCTGGGTTTTTACAAAGTGCAGGACCAGCCATTCTATCAGAACATATTATGAGACAGCTAGATATACCTACTTACATTTTGGAAGCAATAGATTGCATTTAGTTAAAGATGAGACATAATAATTATAATCAGAAGTGAATATTAACATGTAAATATTATTGGTAACATAATACATATCAGAAGAATAACTGCAGAACAAATAATGCTGTAATTGAAAATTGTACACCCAATATAGGCTACTGCCCCTTTAAGAGCAAGCATTGATTTTGTACCCTATGCTGTGACCAAATAATATTTGTTGTCTTCTCACACTATTCAAACCCTCATTCGAATAAACAGCTTATGAAGCTCTCTTAGCCTAAATATCACATATTGCAAACAAATAACCTGAACATCGTGTCAGTACAAAACTCCACACATATTTTGTAATGTCTGTGCATCCTTGACAATTGCTAATCAATATCCAAAAACAGCACAAATATTTTAATGGCAGGGGAAACGGTGTTGCAGTAATATAGTGTGTGGTGCTGGAATAATGACAAGTGAACCTGGGGAGCTTTGTGTTCACATTGCCCTAAAAAAGGGGGTTCCCTTTTTTAGGGCAATGTGAACACAAAGCTCCCCTCTTTAAGGAATTCAAGTGAACTGAACTCAGACCACCTCTCGAGATGGTCTCAGTTCGGTTCTCTTCGGGGACTCTTTTGAGAGTCTGAGTTCCTTTGGAGTGTTCACACTACACAAAAAAATAAGTGAACTGCACTGAGTTCCCAAGAATTGGCTAAAAGGGACCAAGTGTGAAAACACCCTCATTATTTTCCTATTTTAACCCTTTAACTGCTTTTGTATGTTGTGGACATGTTCTGTCAAATATTTCCTCCAATTGCTTTCCTGTTTATAATGTAGCTATTCCTCCACAATTCTTGTCAGTCTGCTGTGTTAAAATGTTGGCCTCTTACTCTAGTACTGTACTTCGTCTAGGACACTGAGAGATGGTAGAAGAGCAGCTGTTTGTAGCGATCCATACAGGATCTTCATCTCAGTCAACATGGCTGAGTTACTCACTTCACACAAACCACCAGTGGTTGCCTCTTTTCATATTGTATAGAATTGGGGAAATTATTGAAACTTGAAGACAATTTTTCTTATTTTCCTCAGTCAACCATGAATACCTAGTTTGAAAATGATAGTTTTTTCTGGCTTTGTTTTTATTTCTTTATTCAAATCCTATTGAGTGGTGCTTTAGGTTCTTCCTTGAGTAAAAAGTTGATATTGAAGAGGAAGAAAGGACTTGTGCTGGAATGTGGATTTCTCCCTCCCGTGAAATCCTAATTGTGCCTTGGAGGGCTGGTAGTATGTAGGGTATCTCTGCTCAGCTCAACAGGATTTGTGTCTGTGTATGTTGGAGTGTCTTTCATGGATGTGGATATAACCCTAAGTGGTTGATTCCTCGTATTTTCCACTAGGCTGATCCTGTGCATCTGTGCAGCTTTGTGCTGAACACATTGGACCTTATTTTTTGGGTTGCTACTGTTTAAAAAAGGACCGATTTTTGTCATGTACAGAGTAGAGACTGAGAGCTGGGCATCATTTCAGTTCAGTACAATACATTATCAGGTAGTCGACGCTTGGTTGTGGAACAACCACATAAGACAGCTAAGCTCTTGTCAGTATGGTTAATGGCCAGAGTGGACCATTAGATAGCAACAGAGCAGACATCAGGTCAAGACTCAGGCCACTGGTTGACCCCAGAATTATTGCTTTGTTGTCACGACTTCCGCCGAAGTCGGTCTCTCTCCTTGTTCGGGCGGTGTTCGGCGGTCGACGTCACCGGCCTTCTAGCCATCGCCGATCCACTTTTCATTTTCCATTTGTTTTGTCTTTGTCTTACACACCTGGTTTCAATCCCCCAATTACCTGTTCATTATTTAACCCTTTGTTCCCCCATGTTTGTTTGTGAGTGATTGTTTCTATGTAGGTAGATCTGTTATTGTGGGCTCTGTTTTTGTATTGCATTTATTATATGTTGAGTAAAATACGTTTATTTACTCTTATCTGCTGTCCTGCGCCTGACTCCTATACACCAGCTACACATAGACCTCCTGACAGAATCACTCACCCAAAAGAATGGAGTCAGCAGGAGCAGACGCCCTCCCTTCAGAGATAGAGGAGCGCACCCAGCAGCATGTGACCATATTGCAACATCTGGGCACCGCCATGGATCGCGTGCTGCAGAAGATGGATCGTTGGGAGAGAGGAGGAGGTCGTCCAGCGCCTAAACCAGCCCCACTACAGCAGGTCCCACTGTCCACCCCTCCTTCACCCAGTTCCAGCGGGATTCGGCTCACGCTCCCGAGGAAGTATGATGGGACGGCTGCCAGATGCCAGGGGTTCCTACTCCAGCTTGAGCTCTACCTGGCTACCATCCACCCGGCTCCTTCGGGACGTGAGAGCGTGTCCGCCCTCGTCTCCTGCCTCTCAGGCAAAGCCCTGGACTGGGCCAACGCCATATGGAGTGAGGGAGATGCAGCGCACAGGATTTTGCATTGGACTTCCGGACTCTAGCTGCCAGCGCGGGATGGAACGACAGGGCCCTGATCGATAACTACTTGTGCAGTCTACGCGAGGACGTCCGTCGGGAGTTGGCCTGCCGAGACACCACCCTCACAGTGGACCAGCTGGTGGACATGTCCATCCGACTGGACAACCTGCTAACTGCCCGGGGACGTCCGGATCAGGGCTGTCAGTTCCATCCCCCAGCACCTCCGCTCCAACGCCCATGGAGCTGGGAGGTGCTGCACTTAGGGCGACCGGAGGAGGGGCCATTACTTGCACCATCTGTGGCTGCAGAGGGCACACTGCTGGTCGGTGCTGGGGGGGGGGTTTCAGGGAGTCGAGGCAGCAGGCAGGGCACTATCGTGTCACCCCAGGTGAGTCGGCACCAGAATCACCCAGAGCCCCCGGTTGCTCACATGTATGTGTTTATTTAATTTCCTGAGTTTTCCCTGCATTCCCGGCATAAAGCGCTCGTAGATTCAGGCGCTGCTAGGAATTTTATTGACCGTTCATTTGCCCTTAGTTTAGGGATCCCCCTTGTTCCTGTAGATATGCCCTTCCCTGTGCCCGCCCTAGATAGTCGACCATTAGGGTCAGGGCTGATTAGGGAGGCCTTCGCTCCACTAGACATGGTTACGCAGGAGGGTCATAAGGAGAGAATCAGTCTCTTCCTTATTGATTCTCCTGCGTTTCTCCTCCTCCTCCTCCTGCTGGGCCTACCTTGGTTGGCCTGTCACAACCCCACTATTTCGTGGCAACAGAGGGCTCTCAAGGGGTGGTCACGAGAGTGCTCAGGGAGGTGTGTGGAGGTTTCCATCGGTGCGACTACGGTGGAAAGTCCAGATCAGGTCTCCACCGTGCGCATCCCCTCAGAATATGCCGATTTGGCTCTCACTTTCTGTAAGAGGAGGGCGACTAAATTACCACCTCATCGACGGGGGGATTGTGCGATAAATCTCCTGGTAGACGCAGCACTTCCCAGGAGTCACGTGTGTCCTCTGTCACAGGAGGAGACGGTGGCTATGGAAACATATGTCTCCGAATCCCTGGGGCAGGGATACATTCGGCCCTCCACTTCACCTGCCTCCTTGAGTTTCTTTTTTGTGAAGTCGAAGGATGGGGGTCTGCGCCCGTGTATTGACTATCGAGGTATCAATCCGATCACTGTGAGGTACAGCTACCCGCTGCCTCTCATCGCCAGTGCAATCGAGTCAATGCACGGGGCGCGCTTCTTCACAAAATTGGTTCTCAGGAGCGCTTACAAACTGGTGCGTATCCGAGAGGGGGACGAGTGGAAGACGGCATTTAGTACAACCTCAGGACACTATGAGTACCTCGTCATGCCGTACGGGTTGATGAATGCTCCATCAGTCTTCCAGGCCTTTCTTGATGAGATTTTCCGGGACCTGCACGGGCAGGGTGTAGTGGTGTATATCTACAACATTCTGATATACTCCACTACACGAGCCGAGCATGTGTCCCTGGTGCGCAGGGTGCTTGGTCGACTGATGGAGCATGACCTGTACGTCAAGGCTGAGAAATATCTGTTCTTCCAACAGTCCGTCTCCTTCCTAGGGTACCGCATTTCCATGTCAGGGGTGGAGATGGAGAATGACCGCATTTCAGCCGTGCGCAATTGGCCGACTCCCACCACGGTAAAGGAAGTGCAACAGTTTCTAGGGTTTGCTAACTACTACCGGAGGTTTATCCGGGGTTTTGGTCAGGTAGCAGCTCCCATTACCTCACTGCTGAAGGGGAGACCGGTGTGGCTGCAGTGGTCGGCTGAGGCGGACAGGGCTTTTGGTCACCTGAAGGCTCTGTTTACCTCGGCTCCCGTGCTGGCTCATCCGGATCCCTCTTTGGTGTTCATAGTGGAGGTGGACGCGTCCAAGGCTGGGATAGGAGCCGTGCTGTTTCAGCACTCGGGCACGCCACCAAAGCTCCGCAACTGTGCTTTCTTTTCTAAGAAGCTCAGCCCGGCGGAGTAAAACTATGATGTGGGCGACCGGGAGCTGTTGGCTGTTGTCAAGGCTCTGAAGGTGTGGAGACATTGGCTTGAGGGGGCTAAACACCCTTTTCTCATCTGGACTGACCACCGCAATCTGGAGTACATCCGGGTGGCGAGGAGACTGAACCCTCGCCAGGCAAGGTGGGCCATATTCTTTACCCGTTTTGTTTTCACTCTGTCCTACAGACCAGGTTCCCAGAACGCTAAGGCAGATGCACTGTCCCGGATGTATGACACAGAGGAGCGGTCCATGGATCACACTCCCATACTTCCGGCCTCTTGCCTGGTGGCACCGGTGGTGTGGGAGTTAGACGCGGACATAGAGCGGGCATTACGCACAGAGCCCACTCCCCCCCAGTGTCCAGCTGGGCGCCTGTACGTTCCGTCTGCTGTCCGCGTCTGCTGTCTGCTGGGCTTTACTCATCTCCTATGTAAATTCAGCACACAAAGAAATCTCCTCTCACTGTCAACTGCATGTATTTTCAGCAAACTGAAAATGTGTAAATATTTGTATGAACATAAGATTCAACAACTGAGACAAACTGAACAAGTTCCACAGATATGTGACTAACAGAAATTGAATAATGTGTCCCTGAACAAAGGGGGGGTCAAAATCAAAAGTAACAGTCAGTATCTGGTGTGGCCATCAGCTGCATTAAGTACTTCAGTGCATCTCTTCCTCATGGACTGCACCAGATTTGCCAGTTATTGCTATGAGATGTTACCCCACTCTTCCACTAGGCACCTGCAAGTTCCCGGACATTTCTGGGGGAAATGGCCCTCACCCTCCGGTCCAACAGGTCCCAGACGTGGTCAATTGGATTGAGATCCGGGCTCTTCACTGGCCATGGCAGACACTGACGTTCCTGTCTTGCAGGAAATCACGCACAGAATGAGCAGTATGGCTGGTGGCACTGTCATGCTGGAGGGTCATGTCAGGATGAGCCTGCAGGAAGGGTACCACATGAGGGAGGAGAATGTCTTCCCTGTAATGCACAGCTTTGAGATTGCCTGCAAGGACAACAAGCTCAGTCCGATGATGCTGTGACACACCACCCCAGACCATGACAGACCCTCCACCTCCAAATCGATCCCGCTCCAGAGTACAGGCCTCGGTGTAACGCTCATTCCTTCGACGATAAACGCGAATCCAACCATCACCCCTGGTGAGACAAAACCGAGCACTTTTTGCCAGTCCTGTCTGGTCCAGCGACGGTGGGTTTGTGCCAATAGGCAACGTTGTTGCCGGTGATGTCTGGTTAGGACCTGCCTTACAACAGGCCTACAAGCCCTCAGTCCAGCCTCTCTCAGCCTATTGCGGACAGTCTGAGCACTGATGGAGGGATTGTGCGTTCCTGGTGTAACTCGGCATTTGTTGTTGCCATCCTATACCTGTCCCGCAGGTGTGATGTTCGGGTGTACCAATCCCATGCAGGTGTTACACGTGGTCTGCCATTTCAATTTATTGCCCTGGCCACATCTGCAGTTCTCATACCTCCTTGCAGCATGCCTAAGGCACATTCACACAGATGAGCAGGGACCCTGGGCATCTTTCGTTTGATGTTTTTCAGAGTCAGTAGAAAGGCCCCCTCTAGTGTCCTAGGTTTTCATAACTGTGATCTTAATTGCCTACCGTCTGTAAGCTGTTAGTGTCTTAACGACCATTCCACAGGTGCATGTTCATTAATTGTTTATGGTTCATTGAACAAGCATGGTAAACAGTGTTTAAACCCTTTACAATGAAGATCTGTGAAGTTATTTGGATTTTTACTAATTATATTTGAAAGAAAGGGTCCTGAAAAACAGATTTTTTTCTTTTTTTTGCTGAGTTTATATACTTTTTTATATTCTATTATATTTTAGTCAATGCCACGCCGAGATTGCTTGTTCTAATATTTATATATTTCTTAATTCCTTTCTTTTACTTTTAGATGTTTGTATTGTTGTGAAGTGTTAGAGCACTGTTGGAGCTCGGAACACAAGCATTTCGCTACACCCGCAATAACATCTGCAAAAAATGTGTATGTGACCTATAAAATTTGATTTCAACATTGTTTTCTCGTTTTTTTCCCCCATCAAAATGTGTTTTTTGCCTTCTAGAACAACTTTCATGTGCCTTAACAAATCAAATCAAATTGGATTGGTCACACATATTTAGCAGATGTTATTGCTGGTGTAGCAAAATGCTTGTCAAACTTGTACGCCATATATGAATACAATTCTTAAATTACAAGCCTAGTTGGTTTAGCCATGATTGGCTGAGATAATGGATGGGCTGGACATGCCGAGAGAAGTTTGGATTGGTCTGCCATGTAGCATTCTTCTGCCTATACAATGAGCTGCTCAGTATGAGTAGATAATCCTTGTTACCATGACTTTTTGTAAAAATATAACGTTAGCCATGGAGAACGGAAAAATGTTGATGCTGCTCTCAATAACATTGCTGCCCTGAATTTAGCAGGCAATATGGACAAAGATCAGTGGGAGAAAGTTGTGAAGGACTACTTTCTGTACAAAGTCAGTGTGAACCAGTGACTTGACACAATGCAGGCCAAACAAGCTGTACAAGCAAAACAACTTTGATAAAAGGGTTCCAGCCTGTCATGAAGCGTCCATCCATGTATGCGGGTAAAAGTCTAGCTACATTTTCTGATATTATACGTGTCACGTCCTGACCAGTAAAGGGGTTATTTGTTATTGTAGTTTGGTCAGGACGTGGCAGGACGTGTTTGTTTTATGTGTTTCGGGGTTTGTGGTTAATGTTCTATGTTAGTATATTTCTATGTTCATTCTAGTCTTTCTATTTCTATGTGTAGTTTATTTGGGTTGACCTTCAATTGGAAGCAGCTGCTCCTCGTTGCTTCTAATTGAAGGTCCTATTTAAGAGGGGTGTTTTTTCTATGGGATTAATGGGTAATTGTTCCTTGTGTAGTGTGTTCCTTACAGGACTGTTTGTTCGCGTTGTTTTTTTTTTGTATTTAGTGTTTTATTACGTTTTCTTCTAATTTAAAAAAGAAGATGAGCATTCACATTCCCGCTGCACCTTGGTCCATTCCTTATGACGCCCGTGACAATACGTTTCTAAATTTGTCAGTCTTTTTCATTGCAAGTTAAAGCATACTGCTAGCTAGCTAACATTGAAGCTAGTTGGTTAGCTTTAGCTACCTACTTAAATAAATGTGATATTTTTGTTGTTGGTTAAGGGCTTGTAAGTAAGCATTTCACTATAAGGTGTTGTATTCGGTGCATGTGACAAATAAAATGTTATTATTTCAGTTTATGAATTTTTTGAAAAAAATCCTAAAAACTGTTTTTGCTTTGTCATTATGGGGTATTGTGTGTAAATTGATGAGGGGAAAAAATTATTGAATCTATTTTAGAATAAGGCTGTAACGTAACAAAATGTGGGAAAAGTCAAGGGGTCTGAATGCTTTCGGAATGCACTGTGTATATAATGTTCTATTGGTTTCAAGAATTTTGTATAATAATTAAAATAAAACAATTTTAGGTTTTGAATCAGGCGTCGTTTTGCGTATAGTTCATAAACCACCTGCCATGGAATTGGTACATTGCAAATCTCTTCCCAACTATTTTGCAATCTATATAGCACAGCTGTCAATTATTTTGGTCATTATCACAATTTTCTTTAACCAATTTTAGTCTTTAATGCAGGACTGACAGACAAGTTCATCACTTTTCCCCCCTTCCGCTTGCGGTAGTGCTGCAATTAGTTGGTTGTATTTTTTATGGATTATGGATAATCCTGAATGAATTGTGAATAATGATAAATGAGAAAGTTAGAGGGTCAAAGATCATACCCCCAAGACATGCTACCCTCCCTTGCTATTGGTAATGGTGAGAGGTGCGCATGTCTTAGGAGTATGATCTTTGACCCTCTGTGTAAGTGTAGGTAAGAATCCAAATTGTGATATTTTTTTCCATTGTGTGTGTGTGTGTGTGCATCCATGTCTGAGTATAGCTAACTCCTAGAGCAGAAACATCAAGATAACACAATACAATTCTGCTTTTAGAGCAGTAAAGTCTAGGCCTAGTTGGGTTTACCCGAGCTGCTCCTTAAGCAGCAACATGAAGATAACACATTAGCCTAGGGTTCTGTTCTAAGAACAGCAACGTTGATAGTTTACCTAAGCTGCTTCTAGCACAGCAACATCAGAATAGCACTGTAGAGTTCTGCTATTAGGGCAATACAGTCTAGATCTACTTGAGCAGCAGTGCTGATAGTTTACCTGAGCAGCAACATCAAGTTAACACAGTACAGTTCTGCTCTTAGAGCACCAGAAGTCCCAGTTGACTCAAACTGGTCTTAGAGCAGCACTATTTACTGTGGTTGACACAGGTATTTTACAAGAGCAGCAGCTCTCCCTGTTCATTCATGCTGCTAGTAGAACAGCAACATAAATAATTTAGCTGGCTAGCTAATTAGCCTGCAGGTTTAAATGGTTTACTAGCAAGCTAGCTTGGTAACATAAGGTTAAACCAGTTGACCTAGCTCGCTAGCTAGCTTGGTAAAAAAGGCTAAACTAGCTAACATTAGGTAGAAAAAAAACATTTTAGTAACTAACTTTAGCTTGCATCACATTTAGTATCTAATCAATTATTTAGACTAGCTAGAAAACAGGACATGAATTTGCTAAATTAAAAACTTGGTAGCTATATATAACTTAACTTCTTGCTGCTCATTCCTGCAGAACTTTGTCCTCCTCTTCTTCACGTCACCCTCCTCTGGTCACCCTGGCATCGGTCGGATGGTGCGTTGCCTTAGTGGGAAGTACTGGTGGTCCACCTTGGCCAAGGACGTGAGGGTTTATGTTTCCTCCTGCTCGGTGTGCGCCCAGTGCAAGGCTCCCAGGCACCTGCCCAGAGGGAAGTTACAACCCCTACCCGTTCATCAATGGCCGTGGTCGCACCTATCGGTGGACTTCCTGACAGATCTTCCTCCATCACAGGGCAACACCACGATCCTGGTAGTTGTGGATCGGTTTTCTAAGTCCTGCCGTCTCCTCCCTTTGCCTGGTCTCCCTACGGCCCTACAGACTGCGGAGGCCCTGTTTACTCACGTCTTCCGGCACTACGGGGTGCCTGAGGATATAGTGTCTGATCGGGGTCCCCAGTTCACATCGAGGGTCTGGAGGGCGTTCATGGAACGTCTGGGGGTCTCGGTCAGCCTCACCTCAGGTTTTCACCCCGAGAGTAACGGACAGGTGGAGAGAGTAAACCAAGATGTGGGTAGGTTTCTGCGGTCATATTGCCAGGACCGGCCGAGGGAGTGGGCGGCGTTCATCCCCTGGGCAGAGATGGCGCAAAACTCACTCCGCCACTTCTCCACTAACCTCTCTCCGTTTCAGTGCGTACTGGGGTATCAGCCGGTTCTGGCACCATGGCATCAGAGCCAGTTTGAAGCTCCTGCGGTGGACGAATGGTTTAAGCGCTCGGAGGAGACCTGGGACGCCGCCCATGTGCACCTGCAACGGGCCGTGAGGCGGCAGAAGGCGAGCGCCGACCGCCACCGCAGTGAGGCCCCGGTGTTCGCACTGGGGTCCGGGTCTGGCTCTCGACCCGAAAACTGCCACTACGCCTGCCCTGCCGTAAGCTGGGTCCGTGGTTTGTGGGGCCATTTAAAGTCCTGAGGAGACTGAACAAGGTAAGCAACAGGTTACAGCTTCCCCCAGATTATCGCATTAACCCCTCGTTCCATGTGTCTCTCCTCAGGCCGGTGGTGGCTGGTCCACTCTGGGCCTTCAGTACTTCGTGGAGTGGGAGGGGTACGGTCCGGAGGAGAGATGCTGGGTGCCGGTGGAGGACGTCCTGGACCCTTTGTTGCTACGGGATTTCCACCGTCTCCATCCGGATCGCCCTGCGCCTCGTCCTCCAGGTCGTCCCCGAGGTCAGTGTCGGCGCGTTGCTGGAGCCGCGCGTCAAGGGGGGTTACTGTCACGACTTCCGCCGAAGTCGGTCCCTCTCCTTATTCGGGCGACGTTTGGCAGTCGACTTCACCGGCCTTCTACCCATCGCCGATCCACTTTTCATTTTCCATTTGTTTTGTATTTGTCTTACACACCTGGTTTCAATCCCCCAATTACCTGTTCATTATTTAACCCTCTGTCCCCCATGTTTGTTTGTGAGTGATTGTTTCTATGTAGGTAGGTCCGTTATTGTGTGCTCTGTTTTTGTATTGCATTTATTATATGTTGAGTAAAATACGTTTATTTACTCTTATCTGCTGTCCTGCGCCTGAGTCCTATAAACCAGCTACACATAGACCTTCTGACATTTGCATTTATCTATGTAAATCCAGGATAAGATGACTTCTGCCTGCAGCTACTGACTCCCCAGGTCAAGCATGCCTGTGTCCGTCAGAGGTAGACAGGTTATGGATGACAGTCAAACAAGGATGAAAAGGACACATCTGCTAAGATTATGTGCTTTGGTGGTTAATTGTGTTCTGAATGGGGTTCAGACCTTAAGATCAGTGTCAGTTCGATAATCTATCTGTTATGCCTGACCTCACATATCGCTCTGTTTTCATGCACTTATCTTAGAATTTCGTAAAAGATGCTTTATTCAAATGAATGGTGGAGGTTAAAGGAGATTCAGCTTGTGGAGTGTTCAGTAGGATGATATATGACCCCCGTGGGGAGAGGCCAGAATGAAGCTGTGTGTGGAGCTGCTTTGTTTGTTGTGTCTTTATCAGTGTGTCAGGCAGGCGGAGAGGGAGAGCATTCTCTGTATGAATGGACCCTTGAACCATAAACCTGCATCTCGTCTGATAACACTTTCAGTATTGTGAAATCTGTGTCATTCTGCCCTGTGTCTTCCTCTCAACAGGGCTTTATATATATTTGTTTAATTTTACCAGGCAAGTCAGTTAAGAACAAATTCTTACTTACGATGACGGCCTACCCCGGCCAAACCCTAACCTGGACGACACTGTGCGCCACCCAATCACGGCCAGTTGTGATACAGCCTGGAATCGAACCAGGGTCCGTAGTGACACCTCTAGCACTGAGATGCAGTGCCTTAGACCGCTACGCCACTCGGAAGCCCTGATATATCAACACTTACTAAATTAATGTCATGCCACGGGGAGGATCATTTTGAGCCTGTCCTCCGAACTAAGGCTTTTCGTTCTTCTCTCAATAGTTTTATTGCAGTTTCTTTTTGAGGTTGAGATTGAAGGGGTTAAAAAAACAAGAGAGATAACCTCTAAGTCTTTTCGTGTTTTACCCATTTACTGTTGTGTTCATTTATTAGTGTTTACATTTTGTTTTTACTCAGCCATGACTTCAGTCATGCACTGACATCTTAGCTCTCTACCTCCTGTTAGGTGAGATGAGTGCTCCTTGAACTATTCAGCGCCTTTCTGATCACATGGCCCTGATTGTCAGACTGGTGGGCTGGTGATACAGTATATGAACACAGACTGTGCTTGTCTGGTTTGAATACGTCAAGCTTCCAAGCCCTGGTCACTCCTCTCTCCCAGTCTCGCAACACCCAGCATCGCCCACTGAAACCAGAGACTCCCAGAGACATACTGAAAAATCCGTCCCTGTGAACTGGCAGGCTGGACCTGGTTCAGGCCACACACACAGGCACAGACTGCACTGCCCTCCCTCTGATAGACACTAAGCTCCGTCACCCTACAGTACACTCTAAGACAGTATGTAGATGTCTTCTGGTGGCTGTCCATGAATGGTGTCAATGGCGTCTTCCTACACAGACATGAGTAAACAGAGGGCACAAGCAAATGTGGGGAATAATTGACACTTTCCCACTGTATAGTGCATCAGAAGCATTCATGAATCATGATATAGAGAACATGGAAGGCATCCAGGCTGGTGAAGCACACAGTGCCTGTGAACAGCTCTGACACCTCTGATAGGCAAACAGAAGGGGGTTTTGGGAAAGAAAAATCTTGGGGTAATTTTCCAGACTATTTACTTAGTTATAGACACAGTATGTACTAATTACTCATGACTCACTTTTTTCCTGTCTAAAGCAGCAAGACTGTGTTAATTATTGTCATTATTATAAGGGGCTACGACATACAGGTGGGGCGGGGGCTGAGTTCTGACATTAATTGTCCAGAGATCACGTTGAGATCACACTGTTTTGTTTCAGCAGTGTAAATGTAAAAGATGTGATAGTGTTCCACACTGCCCCCCCCCCCCCCCCCCCCCATTATCACAAACGGAAAAAAGGTTGCCATAGGAACCATATACCTGCCTGGAGTCAAACTAAAAACCCATTTCCAATATATGTTTATATTTAGAATATCCCTCTCAGAGGTAAGGATATGAGACAGCTCTCAGAGACCTTATTTAATTGTCTTCAGGCAGTTATAGCTTTGAAATATAATCTTTCCCGATATTGGGACTTTTGGAGGACTAGCTGTTTTGAGTGCACTTGTACCAAGTGTATTTCTTTGCTGCAAAAATCCTGGCACTGTGTACATAGAGATTTTATTCATCGCTGGATTAAAATGATATGGTGTCTTAAATAGATACGCTTCTTTTTTTCTCTATTTCAGTTATGCATTTCTCCAAATGTTTTTTGCATGATGTATAGGCCTACATGTATTCATTTTGTATTTACATTTTCCTCCTCAAAATGATTGTCTACTGAGACTTTTAGCGGCACTCACATTCCCCGTTAGTGTGCTCCTCCACAATCCAACCAAATGGCAGCACAACACTATAACCTTTCGTATAAAGTAAGTATGATAAAAATAGTAATTATGGATTTCAGTCCTGTGTTGTTATTTACCTCGTTCTGTATGTTGAGCTCCTTGTACTGCAGAGCTACATGTCAAAAAGATTTCTCTTTGCTCCATTTACCATATGTTTTTTCTTTGTCTGAGGTGTTGAATATGCTTGTGCCTGTTACATACAAGTACCTGTTAATGCCAGTTACTGTGCATGAGCATGTGCATTTTGCAAAAATGCATTCATGGTGGTGAGTAGGTGTGTGTGTAGAGCTACCAGAAGAAAGTGTTGAAAGCCCCAGCTAGCAAGATCACATCCAGGGTGACTAACAAGCTTAGAATGAGCTTGACTGTTTTCGCAAGCATTGGTATGGTGAAAAGAGTCAGGAATCATACTCTAGGCTTCTACTAATTCCATACCCCCCCCCCCCCTCAAGCCTCAGACAGACTGAACTATACTACACCTGGTTAGCTGATGCTACAGTATGGTGTTGGGAACCAAAGAAATACACTTCCACCAGGAAAAACAAGAGGAGCGGTTGATTTTAGGACATGGGGATTTGAACATTTTCAGAGATAGCTGTTCTTATTTGTTTTGTTTAGGGTTTGGAGTCCTTTTTTAAATTATTTTTTATTTAATTTTTTTACAGTGGTTAAGGGTGAGTGGATAATTCCTATACAATAGCTTCAGGTGTTATATAGGAATTATATACATCTAGGAGTTATATACATCTCTGAAATACCAGTTGTTTAGTACTGGTAAATCTGTAAACTGTAATTGACATGGTTCCCATGTTTTAATTTTTTTATTTCACCTTTATTTAACCAGGTAGGCTAGTTGAGAACAAGTTTTCATTTGCAACTGCGACCTGGCCAAGATAAAGCAAAGCAGTTCGACCCATACAACAACACAGGTTACACATGGAATAAACAAACATACAATCAATAATACAGTAGAATAAAGGTGTGGGAAAGTTATGATGATCATATGTTGACCCTGTGATCATTCATGTCCCTATGAATTATGGTGACATGATGATGCACCAAATCAACAAAAGAGACTGGAGCTCAGTGTAGTGTATAACTAGATCGCTGTCTGCGGAGCATGTTAAAGTCTGGCTGTGGTTAGGTGAGTGGAATGAAAAGAAAGGCGTTAATGTGATTAAATATTCATGTAAACTGGTGTTTCACATTCCCCTGTGATATAACTCTTGAACTGGTGCATCTTCATACTTGTTGACTTTGGATGTTGTGTTGTGTCTTAGTTGATGCATCGTAGTGCCAGATCTGCTTTTCCTTTGGCCATGTGGCTCCTGGAGCTGTGGTTCCACGAGCCACTCCACCCTCTTCTTCTGTGTAGGAGGCAGGCTGAGTTAAAAATAGGCACGTTTGGAGGTAGTGGGCAGTCCTTCTCAGAGTGGGAAACAAGCAGAGCATTAGATTTCATTGGTACAAACTCTCTGGCAACTTGCTCAATTTGGATCGAAATGATCATGAAACAGTTGATTAGTTACCAATAAAAGATACAAATATATACTTGCTATACTGTAATTAGCGTATTACCCTTTAGGCCCTCTGCATTTAGATGTTCTAGCATTATTCGGGCAGTTAGCTGATGCGGAGCTCTGAATGGCAGGGAAGCTGAGTCTGCTAATTGCACCAGCAGAGAGTAAAGCACACTGCCCAATGATAACAATGGCCAGCAAATTACAGCATATGTCACTTCTTGTTTTCACCAAATGGTTCTAATGGTATTTATATGCATTTTGTACGTGTGTAGAGCAAGTCTCACTCACTCATCCTCCACTCATTTCCTTTAGGCGTCCAATAGACCGCTACTTTGGTGATGGAGGTCAGATCCAACTCCAGCAGAGTTAATCATTGACTCACTTGAGCATTGTATCTATCAGTGGCAATTTTTGCATGTAAATCTTGGTGGGGCTGATTTGCTTAAACAAATGTGGTTTCTACTGACTATTGGGATGTACAAACTATGGAATATGGGGATGATTAAGACATTGATGAGCGAGCTAAGACGGACGTAGTCAATGTAACTATTTGTTCAGAAGTTTTGAAATGTACAGCGACAGAATTCAGAACATGGGTCGTTCTTACAGTATTCTCCCTCTACACCAAGTCAGAACTGTAGGATAACTTTAGGGGGCATATAGAGGACGATGAAAGCTCTTACAATATTCAATAATGACATGTGTCTAAAACAGGCAATAGGCTACATGTGCACCACCAAGTCAGAACAGTAGGCTAAGTTATGAGGGGAAAAGGGACCAAATTATTAGGGTGAGGCACATGGGCTACTAACAGCTTACTTACACAACATACACTAAGTATTACTTTCTTAGCTACAGTATACATATCTTCCTGGCATATTACATCATTTATGCAGCAGCATACTAGACATTTTTGGACACACCTTGTTGTGCTGTACTCACTTGAACAGGATTTTGTCATCAAAGTCTGGCATTCTGTGGATTTATGGTGCTTTCAAGACAACTGGGAACTCTGAAAAAAACAAGGTCAAATCATGATGTCAGTGACTTCAGGTCGGAGCTCTAAAAATAGACCCGAGTTCCCAACTTGCAATCTGAGTTGGATGACCGTTCAAACGTATTTTCCCAGATGGAGCTAATTTCTTTCAGAGTTCCCAGTTGTCTTGAACTCACTGAAGTCTAAGATTTCCCAGTTCCGAGTTTCCACTTGTTTTGAACGTAGCAGAAGTCATGCTGGATTGACAGCATGGCCAGTGTTGAATGTTTATCCTTTTAAGCTTAGAAGAGAGACCCTAAAACCCAGACTTGGATCAAACACCCACTCCACTGAATAGCAGGCTAGTGATTGCTTTGCAATGCTTGCAGTTAGCCACTGATTCCTTCCAAACCACTCATTGTTGAATTTGCGATTTCCAACTGTGTGTGTGTAATGTTTAAGTCCAATGGCCGATGAGCACCACCAGTAGATTGTAGCCTTGATTCATGATGATAACTGCTAGCTTGCTAGCTAAGTCCAATCAAAGCTACGATAGATATAATGTGATTTGACATAATTGTATCTGTGGCCAATGACCTTGAGCCTTCTTGGATGGCCACTTCTAACGTAACTCTATGGCAGCACCCAAGGGGCTTGAATTTTTGAGCTCTTCCCATATATTTTGCGGCGAAGTACAGTAGTGTCCCCATGCAAGTGACAGAACACTGAGCCAATCACAGCGCACCTAGAAAACATTACCAACTCCTACGCTCCGCATTTTCCACTGCATGCCTCACCACCAGAGAAAGCGCTGAGCTATGCTGAAACACTTGCATTTGGAGCTGCCTTACTCAAGAAAGCAAAAAAAGACCAAGTTTGTATGAGGCTTTATTAACTCAATGTTTTTTGTGTTTTTTTTTTAATTGTTTGCAAACTGATATGTGACACGTATTAATTGCCAAAATAACATGCAAACAGGCAACAAATGTTTTTATTTTTTATTTTTATTTCGCTACTGCTCTCTATGCTCTCTTTTCTGCCTGAGCTTTTCCTTTTCTCTGAGATGTTTTTTGGCCAAACAGTGTGACAAGTTGTGTGCAAGGTGAATCATTAATTTGTCCAAGTCTTGTGATATGTCATCCTCCTGCACTCTGATCCATATAGTACAATGATCAAGAGGATGATTAAGGGTCGATGTCTCATATCATGCTAAATATAAAGCGGCTTATTAGTCATTCAAAAGAACCAGTTCAAGAAACCATTTAAAGAAGAATTTAGAGTTTCAGTTGGAGAAGAGATGGGTTTTCATGGGAAGGACTGTTAGAATATTTCTCTGAGTGGTTTCCTGCACCCAATTCATCTTGTCCAGATTACTGTACCTCCCTTTGTGACTGGCAGAAAGGGGGGTTGTGCACTGGCAGTTGTGAAGTGGAAGAACGAGGTTACGAAGCCTCTGCGCATGTGAGGGGGAGCTGTTATTAATGACAATAAGGCCCCCCTCACCCCTAAGGTTGGTGACCTCTAGCTGAGTTCCAGCCAGAAACTGCACACCACCATGTCCTTTCAACATGGCCACTGTCCTGCTTCTATCTCCATCTCATCTATGGGCCCCCTGCTCCCACCACTCCCTGGACAGAATTCAATTACTGCTGGAGTCCTGACCTCTGACCTGTCTCCCCCAGGATGAACCTCATCCTCTGACCCTGATAAGAACAAGTGGCCAAGACCACAGTTAACCTTCCCCATGGCTCCCTCCCTCCCACCTCCCCTGTTCCGCTCTCTCTCTCTCTCTCTCTCTCTCTCTCTCTCTCTCTCTCTCTCTCTCTCTCTCTCTCTCTCTCTCTCTCTCTCTCTCTCTCTCTCTCTCTCTCTCTCTCTCTCTCTCTCTCTCTCTCTCTCTCTCTCTCTCTCTCTCTCTCTCTCTCTCTCTCTCTCTCTCTCTCTCTCTCTCTCTCTCTCTCTCTCTCTCTCTCTCTCTCTCTCTCTCTCTCTCTCTCTCTCTCTCTCTCTCTCTCTCTCTCTCTCTCTCTCTCTCTCTCTCTCTCTCTCTCTCTCTCTCTCTCTCTCTCTCTCTCTCTCTCTCTCTCTCTCTCTCTCTCTCTCTCTCTCTCTCTCTCTCTCTCTCTCTCTCTCTCTCTCTCTCTCTCTCTCTCTCTCTCTCTCTCTCTCTCTCTCTCTCTCTCTCTCTCTCTCTCTCTCTCTCTCTCTCTCTCTCTCTCTCTCTCTCTCTCTCTCTCTCTCTCTCTCTCTCTCTCTCTCTCTCTCTCCACCAATCTCCAGACCTGTTAGGCTTCCCTTCCTACTGCCTAATGTGTTGATGTGGGACAGCTGGAATGATTGCTGTGTGCCTCTCATCTGTTTGTCCAGGTGTGTATGGCTTAATAAGTATATGTTGGATGTCATTGGTTGAGTACAATTTGATCTGTTTTGCAGTTGTTGCTTAGTCTTAATTAGATGTTTTAGGATTGCAGTATTATTTCATGTATCTGAAGGAGTATTTATTGCATTTAACATTAAAACCCCTATTTTTCCAGGGCTTTTCAAGGGGGAGAATTTTCTGTATTTACAGATCGATCCACCAACCTTGTTCTAAGCTGCAGTCGATGCTTGTTAAGCCATCACCGTCTCTTAATCACAACACAGATACCTGTTAATTACCAAAAGAGTTCAAGTGTTTTTGCTATTTAAAGAGGGATTTGAGATCGATGCGTTGCTTTGCTCTGGGTCGAGCGGTGAGCACAGTTGACCGTTTAATGAAACGTTGTGGGTTCTGCCAGCCTCTGCTGAAGGAGAGGAAGAACACAGAGGATAAAGCAATGGGGATATTAATAGGCAGCTGCATGGACGACACCGTTTCCTATTGGGTCAGGGATAAACCATGAACTTGTAAACTCACAGAGGGGCCTCTCTCTCCCAACTCCCCTCCCTCCATCTCTCTCCCACCCTCTATAGTGTCATCAGTAAGCAGAGAGCTGAGCTCAATAGCCCATGCAGCTCTGCGAGAGCAGCGATTAGACATCTATCAGATTCTCAGCCCCAGTAGAGTTCACTCAAAGGTAAGCCAGTAGTTTACACCCTCTGAGACAACGGGCTTTCTCAGCTTTTGTTCTTCCCCATCCTCTGTGTTGCAAGTACTGTACCTCTGCATTTGATGGTTATCTACAAGAGAACCATTGTGTGTCTTGGCTTTGTCCCCCGTTGGTAGATTCCTGTATTCATATATGAGTCAAAAAAGTATGCATTTGATATAAAAATATGGACATTAGCACTAGCAGTAGTAGACAATGTACCCTTCATCCTCCTTCATTCCATCTCCACTTTGAGAAATATGAATATGAAGAGATACTTCCTTCTTCCTCCCATAGGAGAGTCCAACAGACCCAGCCTACACCCACACCCAGACCCAGCCCACACCCAGCCCAAACCCAGCCCAATCCAGACCCAGACCAGACCCACTCCCAGCCCAGACCCAGACCACACCCAGACCACACCCAGCGCAGACCAGACTCAGCCCAGAACATGCCCGCACCCAGCCCAACCCATACCCAGCCCAGACCCAGCCCAACCCAGCCCCAGCCCACATCCAGCCCACACCCAGCCAAACCCAGACCCAGCCCACACCCAGACCAGACCCAGCCGGCTGCAGGGCTAATTAAAGCCGCCCGGTGTCCAAGACACAGTCCCAGAGGGCCGTTTTGCTGTGATCACAGCAGGCAGTGGGAGGTTAATCCCAAGAGACTGCAGGCTCAATCTCCCCGCCTCCAGCCTGCACCCCAGGCTAGCACACTCCCATTCTGTCTAATGGCCCATTGGAACAGCATGGCCTGGAGCTCACACCTACCCTGATTTTCCCTGGCTCCATCGCTCTCGGCCCAGCTTGTTAGGACACTGTGAGGTTCCATGGACAATATCAGAGTGGACAGTCAACCCCTGTCACCTCCCACAGCCATTTGAATAGGCCAGCCATCACTTACTGGGGCTATGGATCACAGAACATAATCTGCATCAACACAGAACGCACTGGAGAGAATCCACTCAATGCTAATGAAAGAAATGTAAGGGATAATAGATGAAATGACCATCAACAATAACCTTTGTTTGCCACAATGTTCATCTGAAAAGTGGAGCTACAGACAACTTTTAATGGTTCAACCCTAAGACATCTATTGAGATCAGTTCACACACATTGCCCTCGCATACTGTGGGTAGTGAATGGTTTAAATAGGACAATGGGTTGAGAATTAAAGTGGAATGATTGTTTGAGGGACAATAGTCTATGTGTGTGTAATCTGTGTGTGTATGTGCACTTAAACACTTAATTGGTATTAAAACATGAAATTGTATATTTTTTTATATGCTGTATTTATTTATTTTTTTGCACCCGTAGTTTTTATTTTATTTCAGAAGGCAGGAAATATGCATCTGCTTTTCCCTGGAGTCTTTTGAGCATATCTGTGTGTAATTAATGTGGATTTTGACAGATGGAAGAAAAAAAACTGTCCCTGTAAGAGAGAAGGAAGGGTACATGCCACAATGTGTGAAGTGCAGACATGGAGGGAGCCTCTTTTTCCTCCAGAGTGCCAGCTGGACTAGCCAGCTCCTTACAGGTAACACACACACACACACACACACACACACACACACACACACACACACACACACACACACACACACACACACACACACACACACACACACACACACACACACACACACACACACACACACACACACACACACACACACACACACACACACACACACACACACACACCACACACACACACACACACACACACACACACACACACACACACACACACACACACACACACACACACACACACACACACACACACACACACACACACACACACACACACACACACACACACACACACACACACACACACACACACACACACACACACACACACACACACACACACACACACACACACACACACACACACACACACACACACACACACACACACACACACACACACACACACACACACACACACACACACACACACACACACACACACACACACACACACACACACACACACACACACACACACACACACACACACACACACACACACACACACACACACACACACACACACACACACACACACACACACACACACACACACACACACACACACACACACACACACACACACACACACACACACACACACACACACACACACACACACACACACACACACACACACACACACACACACACACACACACACACACACACACACACACACACACACACACACACACACACACACACACACACACACACACACACACACACACACACACACACACACACACACACACACACACACACACACACACACACACACACACACACACACACACACACACACACACACACACACACACACACACACACACACACACACACACACACACACACACACACACACACACACACACACACACACACACACACACACACACACACACACACACACACACACACACACACACACGAGAGTTTTGCTGACCATTATAGCTGGGTTTTTGTCTTGCATGAGAAAACACATATTGAGAGTTGAGATTAGTACTGTGTATATTATTGTTGTATTTGTTTTCCCCTTTCTATCCCAGGTAACATGAGTTGCTGTAGTTTATTTTGTTGTCGTATGAGGTGCTGCTAGAGCTTTAAAGATCACATTTGACCAAGATACTCCTAATCCACTACTTAAATTGCATTAAATTGTGTGTATACAGTGCTGTTTGAAGGAGTGCTATTTTTTGAACTCATCTTTGTATAATTTAAGTATTAATGTAGCTACATTATCGCGCTGTCTTTGCCTGGTAGCAAAAACAAATGAGGATTACAACGGTTGAGAAGGCAACAGGTCATGGTTGGTAAGCTGCCCAGGGGGGTCAACGATGGAGTCTGTCTCTGACAGGCTGTGGAGGAGGCTCCATTGTTATTGGTATGTTTGGGTATTACCTGGAGGCACTATCGCTGAGACTACAGCATTATCCTATTATTAGGCTTAGTTGTTTACGCTTATTGCTCCTTGTCAGGTAGGTAAAGTATCCCACTGAAGATTTGTATTTCCAAAAATGTTTATTTCCACGACTACAGTCTTGTCTCATTCAGGTACACCAGCTTACGATAATAATAATACTTTTCGGAGGTCTTAAGAATCTCTAGATAGGACACAACAAACCGATTGTGAAAGCAAGTGTCAACATCATGTTATCTTGTATAAAGTGACAGTGGTGGTCTTCACTGCACCACCAAAACAGGGTCTGAAATGTGATTGGCTGTTACTGTCAGAGCAACGTGTTTCCCCTATACCTGCTCATTCCCCAGCAGCACATATAGCACCGTGCTCATGTCTCCTGTCTTAATTACTGCATGGAGACCTTGTGAGTTTGGACTAGCCTTGATTGATATCTCTGTTTGCAGAAAAAGTGAACATAATAAAAAAAATCCCATCATATGGTCTGACAGATTTTGGGCACAGAACCAGGGATGACAAATGTGCTCTAGCAATAATTCAATCTGCTCACATAATTCTCTAACTTTGAGGGACAGACAGAGTGGAATATTTTGTGCAATTAAAACGCCAAGTTATCGTCCAGTGACTGTGATCAAGTGTTTACTTGAGATGGTTTTTCACAAGAATTACCCACTGACAGATTGAAGGGAGTAAAGATACACCAGAAGGGACAGAATGATAGCATGAATATGTTCACAACTACTTAGTTAATGTAACCTCCAACACTCCATTGTTGATAACTGACAGGCTAGCTGCAGCAGTATCAGATCCAAAACCTCCTCATTAAATGAATGTTGGAAGTCACTTTTTATACAATAGTGTCTATCTTTTTTGTTTTCATGGGGAAAGTAATGTTTCAATGATGGTTGACCATGACGCTCCCAGCTGTAGTAAACCAACTTGCTCTCACTGGAGGTGCTACCTGGTGGCGGACATAAAGGTAAGCAGCCAAATAAAGTTGGGTATGCCATTTTCAACACTTACTGGACAGGACATCCAAACCGGATACAACATTTAAATTCAAGGTCTGTCAATAATATTCAGCCTGTATCACATACAGAATGTCACTGTTGTAGTTAAATATGCCATTCTGTGATACCTGTAAGATTTTGTTTCCTGAATTGGAGACTAGGTTGCAAGGCTTAAATCGTATGAATGGTAGAGTTTTTAAGCTCACCATGTTAAAAAGGGGAAGCAGTTTTTCATATCATGCATCTTGTGTAATAAATGCCTGTGACAAAAGTGTGGGAGTAAGTCACACTAAATGGCGGGGAAAGTTTGTGAGGCCCTGTCAGCAGCAATTTCCCTCTGCTGCTGATCGAGAGTCTGGGACGTGTCAATGCAAGCGTGTGAGACTGTGATTGAGGAGAGCAGCATGCGTGGCGAGTAGAGGAGCAGGCTCTATAGAGCTGTGGGCCTTCAGCTCCCCCTCCAGTGGAGAGATCTTGGCAGAACATCCTCCCTTCATCTGTTCCCCGAGGCAGAGCAGCTCCTCCAATGATCCACACTTCTCCATATTTTACACCCCCGAAATGGGCACTGTTCCGATCCCCCTATTTTTCTTCATGTTTTCCTCATCTTCATACATCCATTTGTTTTCACGTTCCTGCGTTCTCACGCCAAATGCGTGTTAAGTTGTTCATTGCCTCAAATATTTTGAGGTTTTGCAGACATTTTTGAATTCCACTGCAACCCAGTGATTAACCTAGTTGATTAGCACTAGTGACTTGAAGAGCATCCATACAAGCAACAGAGAAGCTTTGACACATTTTGCTTCTCTTTGTTATCATAGAGGCTTAATGTAATCTATACAAATGTGATATGACTGGGCTATTTGCCAGTATTATAATCCATAATGCTCACTAAATGAAATTGAAAACTCAATATTGTGATTTATTAGGCTGTTCATTTGCATCGCATCATACTGTATTTTGAAAGTTCTATATCTTGAAAACTTGATTGCTGACACGCAAAACATTTTAGAGCTGTATCAACAGTGGACTAATGAAACAAATACAAAATATAGTTTATGAGTGGTAGGTATTTGTTTCCTTGAAGCTTTGGAGACACAACCATGTTCTTGCTTGATTTTCAAAAAATGTCCTAGTATTGATGATTAATCATTAGTATAATGATGACAAGTTCACTAACTGTTACAATCCACTTTGTTACAGAGCAGTGACCTAATTTAGATGAGTTCTCATACAATGCCTTCGGAAAGTATTCACACCCCTTGACTTTAATTAAAAATGAAAAGCTGAAATGTCTTGAGTCAATAATTATTCAACCCTTTTGTTTTGGCAAGCCTAAATAAGTTCAGGAATGAAAATGTGCTTAATAAGTCACATAATAAGTTCCATGTGTGCAATAATAGTGTTTAACATGATCTGTAAGATCCCTCAGTCGAACAGTGAATTTCAAGTACAATTTCAACCACAAAGATCAGGGAGGTTTTTCAATGCTGGATACAAAGTGTTGTTTGGGGCAAATCCAACACAACACATCACTGAGTTCCACATTTCATATTTTCAAGCATGGTGGTGGCTACATCTTGTTATGGGTATGCTTGTCATCGGCAAGGACTAGAGAAGCAACATCCTAGAGGAAAACCTGCTTCAGTCTGCTTTCCAACAGACACTGGGAGACAAATTCACCTTTCAGTGGGACATTTACCTAAAACACAAGGCCAAATATACACTGGAGTTGCTTACCAAGACGACAATGAATGTTCCTGAGTGGCCTAGTTACAATTTTTATCTTAAATCATTTTTTAAAGAATTATATTGTATGACCAGAAGTGCAAAGCTCTAAGAGACTTACCCAGAAAGACTCACAGTTGTAATCACTGCCAAAGGTGATTCTAACATGCATTGACTCAGGGAGTTGAATACTTATCTATTCAAGATATATCTGTTTTATTTTCATGTTCACATTTTTCTTCTACTTTGACATTACAGAGAATTTTCTGTAGATGAAAAAAATGACAATTAAATCTATTTTAATCCCACTTTGTAACACAACAAAATATGGAAAAAGTCAAGGCGTGTGAATACTTCCTGAAGGCACTGTAGCTGACAATATCATACTCCACCATTAACTTACAGTACACCTCCCTTTGCTCTTTTTTTTAAAGGTCCTTACTGTCTGGTCACTTGACCAGTTGAGAATAAACAAATGTATTTTAGGTGCGCTGACAGACAACGTCTCTGCCAGCAATTCAATTTCCTGTCACTTGTGTGGGCGTTGACATGGATTACCTGCGTGGTGATTGGCCAGTGTGGCAGGATGTTTGGGTGATGGTGGCTGGTGGTTGGTCAGGGGGGTTAATGAGGATTCTGAGTGATGCCTACCCTCAGTGGGAGGTGTTTAATTGCTGGGAATGACTAGGTGACATCATATAACCTCAGTTTAGTTATAACAATTGTGGTTGTAAATGTGTTTAATTATTTCTAAATACCTTTGGGGGTTTACACTAATATACTGCCTTCAGAAAGTACACCTAGAATTTTCCAAATTTTTTTGTGTTACAAAGTGGGATTAAAATGTATTTTTATTGTCATTTTTGGTCAAAGATCTACACAAAATACTCTAATGTCAAAATTATAACATTTATAACATTTATGAAAAATGAAACACTAGTATATAGTATCTTGATTAGATAAGTATTCACCCCCTGAAATAATACATGTTAGAAACACCTTTGGCAGCGATTACAGCTGTGGGTATGTTTGGGTACGTCTTTAAGAGCTTTGCACACTTGGATTGTACAATATTTACCCATTATTCTTTTTAAAATTCTTCAAGCTCTGTCAAGTTGGTTGTTGATCATTGCTAGAAAGCCATTTCCAGTCTTGCCATAGATTTCAAAGCTGATTTAAATAAAAATTGTAACTAGGCCACTCGGGAACATTCTATGTCTTCTTGGTAAGCAACTCTAATGTAGATTTGGCCTTGTGTTATAGGTTATTGACCTGCTGAAAGGTGAATGCATCTCCCAGTGTTTGTTGGAAAGGAGACTGAACCAGGTTTTCCTCTAGGAGTATGCCTGTACTTAGCTGTATTACATTTCCTTTTATCCTGAAAAAACTCAAGACATTTTAGCTTTTCATTTTTTATTAATTTCAACAACTTTCTACAAACAAAAATTCCACTTTGACATTGTAGGGTATTGTGTGTAGATCAGTGACACAAAATCTGAATTGAATCCATTTTAAATTCAGGCTGTAACACAACAAAATGTGGAAAAAATAAAGGGGTGTGAATACTTTCTGAAGGCAATGTATGTACAGGTAATGTTCAAATGAATAACCCTTGTATTTTTACTTTCTTTAGGATACATTTTTTTCAGAAGAATCTGACCATTCTCTGACCCTTTATTGAATATAATATATGTTTGTAAAATTCAGCAAGTAAAGTAAAAACCAAGATAGCGGTAGAAATATGTTCTTGAAAATGTAAATTAGGTCATTATTTGTCTGCTGCTTTTTCAGGTATTTCTTTAAGTAAGACCATGGGTTACCACTGGTCACGCCATGCTGTTAGCTGTCGTCAACATTACTACACATTAAAGTTATTTACTCAATGAAATTGGCACTTAGTTGTTGTTTTTTTACCCCTTTTGATTTGTGTCAGTTATTCAATATGCATGGGGGTAGAGGTGAATGTGGAATCCGGGGTAAGGTCAGAGGTAAAACTGTTTGAAAATGAATATGCTCATTCCCAATAGTTAGTTAGTAGCCATACTCCATATACAGTCAATTCCAAAATTATTGGCACCCTTGATCAAAAGCAGCAAAAATAATATAAATTAAATAATACAAATACAGAGCTATATTGGATGCTCCAAAAAATGGGACAATTGTATTATCTTATACTAATATGATTGCTCAGAGAAATAGATTTTGTTTAACAAGTAAAACAAATCATCTAAAAATATATGTGTCAAAAATATTTGCACCCCAAAAGATTCTGCATCAACATTCTACTTTTTAAAGTTAATCACAGTTTAAGAAATGGTATTGTGGCCTTCCTGTTTAACTGGGGTATAAAAATTAGGTAACAAGCATGTACAGTCCCGTTGTCACCATGGGGAAATGCAAAGAACTCACAAATGAAAAGAGACAAATGGTTGTTGACTTTCAGATAAATCGGTACAAACAAACTACTGAAAAAGCAAATATACCACTTACCACTATTAGGGAAACAACTAAGAAGTTTAAAATTCTGGAACAGTGGTAAACTTGCCCGTATCTTGTTCCCACACACATTGTGTGGACAAGATACACCCTTATTCTAAAATGTATTTTTTTTTAAAGTATCATCAATCTACACACAATACCCCATAATGACAAAGCAAAAACAGGTTTTTAGACATTTTTGCAAATTTATAAAAAATACAAAATGGAAATATCACAATTAAAATCAAATTTTATTGGTCAAATACACATATTTAGCAGATGTTATTGCGGGTCTAGCGAAATGCTTGTGTTCCTAGCTCCAACAGTGCAGTAATATCTAAACACTCTTCACAACAATACACACAAATCTAAAAGTAAAATAATTGAATTAATTAATATACAGCTGAAGTCGGAAGTTTACATACACCTTAGCCAAATACATTTAAACTCAGTTTTTCACAATTCCTGACATTTAATCCTCATACAAATTCCCTGTCCTAGGTCAGTTAGTATCACCACTTTATTTTAAGAATGTGAAATGTCAGAATAATAGAAGAGAGAAGGATTTATTTCAGCTTTTATTTCTTTCATCACATTCCCAGTGGGTCAGAAGTTTACATACACTCAATTTGTATTTGGTAGCTTTGCCTTTAACATTTTTAACTTGGGTCAAACTTTTCGGGTAGCCTTCCACAAGCTTCCCGCAATAAGTTGGGTAATCACCCATTCCTCCTGACAGAGCTGGTGTAACTGAGTCAGGTTTGTAGGCCTCCTTGCTCGCACAAACTTTTTCAGTTCTGCCCACACATTTTCTATAGGATTGAGGTCAGGACTTTGTAATGGCCACTCCAATACCTTGACTTTGTTGTCCTTAAGCCATTTTGCCACAACTTTGGAAGTATGCTTGGCATCATTGTCGATTTGGAAGACCCATTTGCGACCAAGCTTTATCTTCCTGATTGATGTCTTGAGATGTTGCTTCAATATATCCACATAATTTCCATCCTCATGATGCCTTCTATTTTGTGAAGTGCACCAGCCTCTCCTGCAGCAAAGCACCCCCACAACATGATGCTGCCACCCCCATGCTTCATGGTTGGGATGGTGTTCTTCGGCTTGCAAGCCTCCCCGTTTTTCCTCCAAACATAACAATGGTCATTATGGACAAACAGTCTCATCAGACCAGAGGACATTTCTCCAAAAAGTACGATCTTTGTCCCCATGTGCAGTTGCAAACCGTAGTCTGGCTTTTTTTATGGCGGTTTTGGAGCAGTGGCTTCTTCCTTGCTGGGCGGCCTTTCAGGTTATGTTGATATAGGTCTCGTTTTACTGTGGATATAGATACTTTTATACCGGTTTCCTCCAGCATCTTCATAAGGTCTTTTGCTGTTGTTCTGAGATTGATTTGCACTTGTCTCACCAAAGTGCGTTAATCTCTAGGAGACAGAACACGTCTTTTTCCTGAGCAGAATGACGGCTGCGTGGTCCCATTGTGTTTATACTTGCGTACTATTGTTTGTACAGATGAACGTGGTACCTTCAGGCGTTTGGAAATTGCTCCCAAGGATGAACCAGACTTGTGGAGGTCTACAATTATTTTCTGAGGTCTTGGCTGATTTCTTTTGATTTTCCCATGATGTCAAGCAAAGAGGCACTGAGTTTGAAGGTAGGCCTTGAAATACATCCACAGGTACACCTCCAATTGACTCAAATGATGTCAATTAGCCTATCAGAAGCTTCTAAATCCATGACATCATTTTCTGGAATTTTCCAAGCTGTTTAAAGGCACAGTCAACTTAATGTATGTAAACTTCTGACCCACTGGAATTGTGATACAGTGAATTATAAGTGAAATAATCTGTCTGTAAACAATTGTTTGGAAAATTACTTGTGTCATGCACTAAGTAGATGTCCTAACTGACTTGCCAAAACTGTAGTTTGTTAACAAGAAATTTGTGGAGTGGTTGAAAAACGAGTTTTAATGACTCCAACCTAAGTGTATGTAAACTTCCGACTTGTATAAATATTATATTGAGCAATGTCGGAGGGACATTGACTAAAATAACATAGAATATAATACAGTATATACGTATGATATGAGTAAAGCAGTATGTCAACATTATTTAAACATTATTCAAGTGACTGGTGTTCCATTATTAAAGTGGCCAGTGATTCCAAGTCTATGTATATAGGGCAGCAGCCTCTAAGGTGCAGGGTTGCGTAACCGGGTGGAAGTTGTCTAGTGATCGCTATTTAACAGTCTGATGGCCTTAAGATAGAAGCTATTTTTCAGTCTCTCGGTCCCAGCTTTGATGCACCTGTACTGACCTCGCCTTCTGGATGGTAACAGGGTGAGCAGGCCGTGGCTCAGTTGATTGATGTTCTTGATGATCTTTTTGTCTTTCCTGTGACATCGAGTGCTGTAGGTGTCCTGGAGGGCAGGTAGTTTGCCCCAGGTGATGCGTTGGACAGACCGCACCACCCTCTGGGTACATAAGTATTCAGACCCTTTACTCAGTACTTTGTTGAAGCACCTTTGGTAGCAATTACAGCCTTGAGTCTTCTTGTATTGACGATACAAGCTTGGCACACCTGTATTTGGGGAGTTTATCCCATTCTTCTCTGCGGATCCTCTCAAGCTCTGTCAGGTTGGATGGGGAGCATTACTGCACAGCTATTTTCAGATCTCTCCAGAGATGTTTGATCTGGTTCAAGTACGGGCTCTGGCTGGGCCACTCAAGGACATTCAGAGACTTGTCCCAAAGACACTCCTGCGTTGTCTTGGCTGTGTGCGTAGTGTTGTTGTCCTGTTGGAAGGTGAACCTACGCCCTAGTCTGAGGTCCTGAGCGCTCTAGAACAGGTTTTCATCAAGGATCTCGCTCTACTTTACTCTGTTCATCTTTCCCTTGATACTGACTAGTCTCCCAGTCCCTGCCACCACAATGCTTCACCGTAGGGAGGGCGTCAGGTTTCCTCCAAACGTGATGCTTGGCATTCAGGCCAAAGAGTTCAATCTTGGTTTCATCAGACGAGAAAATCTTGTTTCTCATGGTCTGAGAGTCCTTTAGGTGTCTTTTGGCAAACTTCAAGCGGGCTGTCATGTGCCTTTTACTGAGGAGTGGCTTCCGTCTACCACTCTACCATAAAGGCCTGATTGGTGGAGCGCTACAGAGATGGTTGTCCATCTGGAAAGTTCTCCCATCGCCACAGAGGAATTCTGGAGGTCTGTCAGAGTGACCACTGGGTTCTTGGTCAGCTCCCTGACCAAGGCCCATCTCCAAAGAATGTTCAGTTTGGCTGGGCGGCCAGCTCTAGAAAGTGTCTTGGTGGTTCCAAATTTCTTCCATTTAAGAATGATGGGTCCACTGTGTTCTTGGAGAACTTCAATGCTGCAGAAATCTTTTGGTACCATTCCCCAGATCTGTGCCTCGACACATTCCTGTCTCGGAGCTCTACGGACAATTCCTTTGACCTCATGACTTGGTTATTGCTCTGACATGCACTGTCAACTATAGGACCTTATATAGACAGGTGTGTGCCTTTCCAAATCATGTCCAATCAATTGAATTTACCACAGGTGGACTCCAATCAAGTTGTAGAAGCACCTCAAGGATGATCAATAGAAACAGGATGTACCTGAGCTCAATTTCGAGTCTCATAGCAAAGGGTCTGAATACTTAAGTAAATCAAGATTTTGCAATGGCCATCTCAGTCTCCAGACTTGATCCCATTAAAATCCTGGGGTTTGAATTGAAGAGGGCAGTCCATAAGCGCAGACCAAAGGATATTAAGTATCTGGAAGGATGTATGGAGGAATGGTCTTCTTAACTGAAGCCTCATTAGAGAAAGCATGCTAACAGAGCAAGGACATGCTTGCTCACTCAAAGGGCTGAGTCTTTACTGTATCTAAAGGACCAGTTTTTCCCTCTCGCTAGCACATCTGCTGATAGAATGTCTCTTCATCCTGTGCTAGCTCCCATGCCAAAATCCACTTGTATTTCAGAGGGCTACTTTAAATGTCAACATATTTTATTAATTTGAAACAACACAGTTAAATTAACATTTCTGTCGCTTTCTGTTTTCATTGTCTTTCCTCGTCCATTGAGGCAATGAAGAAAATACATGCTTTTTGATGATATTTATCAACTATTGTTACCATACAACCATTATTAGCTGGTGCAGCCTGTTGCCATACAACCGTTAATAACTAATGTGACTGAGCTGTGTAATTGCTGTTTAAACCTCATATCTTTGAAGTGGAATCATGAAATGTACATCTCAGGGTTCTGTGATTCTCTTGGCTCAGGTCATCTGTGCTCTTTCACTCAGCCCTCTGTGTTTGTGGCGGCTCTTTCTCTCAGCTCCAATTATCTCAGCATTGTGTATCGCTGTCTCGCATATTTAATTGTTCCCTACAGCTCCCTTCCTCTCTGTCCTCTTAGCTGTTGTTTCTCTATGCAAGCTGATCTGAATTGCATCAATTCATATTTCTGATTCGTTTTTCAGGAGTGAAAACTATTAAAGACTTCAATATATATAGTCAATTGCTCTTCTGCTCTGACAATGCGGGGTGTGCTGAGTAGATCATTTCAAATTAGTATTTTATTTTACAGTGATGTTTTATGAGTACATAGAGCTGAATTACATTTTGAAAATAGGGTTCTCACTTTATTGTGTATCAACTTGCGGTAAAGATGTGATTTGGTTAGAGCAGATGGTGAATCGGTTTATAGCTGTGTATTTGATGAGCTGAAATATCCCCCAGTTTATTGCTCACTCCAATTGACCTCTTAAGCTAAATGAAATTTAGGATACCCTAAATAGTTTGCGGTGTTTTACATCAATCATGGACAATCCTCAACAGCTTGTTCTCTCTGTGACTAACTTGGCTTCCAGATTGTGTGCCTCTCACTCCCTCTCTCTTCTCTCCCAAAGTCTTAATCAATTCTGATGTTCTTGTATTGTCTTGCAGCGATAATTAACAAGCAAGTCATTAGTATCTAAAAAGAGCCTGCTTATGTAAATACACTGTTGTTGGATGTAACAGGTTTTTGGTTTTTAACCCTCATCCTCCAGCTACAGTTTGCACTTTACACAGCTCAGCCAAGTTATACAGAAACTTAGAAAAAACTGTAGTTTATTATTGTTTATGTGGTATACAGCACCTTTTTGAGTCTAAGCCTTTGGGGAGGGGGGGTTCTACTAAGCTAACATATGGAATTGTTTTAAGATGGTTATACCTTGGATCATTTAGCTATTTGATAGTTTTTTTTTATGATTTGATGAAATAACCTTACTGCTATTAGCCCATAGAAACACATTGAATAACACGTTCATACATGGCAAAACAGATCATCGAAAAATAAATAAAATGGAAGCATGTTTTGATGTGTCTGTCCTATATCTTTTTTGGGGGGGACCCATATTTAACCCCTTTGTTTTTGGCACATTCTACCCCCTATTAACTTTTGTTCATTTTGGCCACCCAGTACTGGGTTACCTTCAGAAGACTCTTGTGAAGCTTATGGGGGTCGTAGAGCAAAACAGCCCATGTTCGTGAGAGTCTCAGCTTTCGATGGTGGGGTCATATTCGTTTTTTTAGCTCAAACTGTTCAGACTTAACAAAGGACTTTGTTAGAAGACCTGTTTAGAGTGGGGACGTCGGTGTCACTGACTTGAGACGACTCCCATGAAGCTTCTGGGTGTCGTAGAGCAAAACAGCTTGGACTTCACAGACGTTTTCGTGAAAAGTAACTTTTCGGCATCCGCTCTTGTCTGGCAAACACAGATTTCTGAACCGCCTGTCTGCCGCATAGTCGAATGGCTGACACCGGCGGATTCAATGGATTTCTACACAGCCCAGTCTCTAGCGTAAACACTCATGGTTTTATTTAAGAAAACGTGATGATATCACCAATTTCCACGCGGGCGATATACGTCAGAGGGTTTTAATGGATTGCAGATATTGTGATAGCATACAACCTGAAGCTAATAATGCACTATTTATATGCAGCACCAAGCCAAACTGTGCACATAGTGACTGTTACCTTCCATGTAATGTGGTCTGTGTGTAGCTTGTGAAGAGGAGTCAGGCGCAGGACAGCAGATAAGAGTATATAAACATAATTTACTCAAAATAGACACATATAATACAATAAAGCGAGCCCACATAACGGACTGTCTTACATACAAACAATTACTCACAAACAAACATGGGGGAACAGAGGGTTAAATAATGAACAAGTAACTGGGGGATTGAAACCAGGTGTGTAAGACAAAGACAAAACAAATGGAAAATGAAAAGTGGATCGGCGATGGCTAGAAGGCCGGTGACGTCGACCGCCGAACGCCGCCCGAACAAGGAGAGGGACCGACTCCGGCGGAAGTCGTGACAGTACTCCACCCCTTGACGCGTGGCTCCAGTAGCGCGCCGACACCGACCTTGGGGACGACCCGGAGGACGAGGTGCCAGGACGATCCGGGTGGAGACGGTGGAAATCCCGCAGAAACGAAAGGTCCAAGACGTCCTCCACCGGCACCCAGCATCTCTCCTCCGGACCGTACCCCTCCCACTCCACGAGGTACTGAAGGCCCCTCGCCCGAAGCCTCGAGTCCAGGATGGCTCGAACAGCATACCCCGGGGCCCCCTCGATGTCCAGAGGGGGCGGAGGACCCTCCCGCACCTCAGACTCCTGGAGTGGACCAGCCACCACTGGTCTGAGGAGAGACACAAGGAACGAGGGATTAATACGGTAATCTGGGGGAAGCTGTAACCTTTAGCATACCTCATTCAGTCTCCTCAGGACTTTGAATGGCCCCACAAACCGCGGACCCAGCTTACGGCAGGGCAGGCGGAGGGGCAGGTTTCGGGTCGAGGCCAGACCCGGTCCCCCGGTGCGAACACCGGGGCTTTACTGTGGTGGCGGTCGGCACTCGCCTTCTGCCGCCTCACGGCCCGTTGCAGGTGCACATGGGCGGCGTCCCAGGTCTCCTCCGAGCGCTTAAACCATTCGTTCACTGCAGGAGCTTCCATCTGGCTCTGATTCCAAGGTGCCAGAACTGGCTGATACCCCAATACGCACTGGAAGGGAGAGAGGTTAGTGGAGGAGTGGCGGAGTGAGTTTTTGGACATCTCTGCCCAGGTGATGAACGCCGCCCACTCCCCCGGCCGGTCCTGGCAATATGACCGCAGAAACCTACCCACATCCTGGTTTACTCTCTCCACCTGTCCGCTACTCTCGGGGTGAAAACCTGAGGTGAGGCTGACCAAGACCTCCAGACGTTCCATGAACGCTCTCCAGACCCTAGACGTGAACTGGGGACCCCGATCAGAGACTATATCCTCAGGCACCCCGTAGTGCCAGAAGACGTGAGTGAACAGGGCCTCCTCAGTCTGTAGGGCCGTAGGGAGACCGGGCAAAGGGAGGAGACGGCAGGACTTAGAAAACCAATCCACAACAACCAGGATCGTGGTGTTGCCCTGTGAGGGAGGAAGATCCGTCAGGAAGTCCACCGACCGGTGTGACCACGGCCGTTGTGGAATGGGTATGGGTTGTAACTTCCCTCTGGGCAGGTGCCTGGGAGCCTTGCACTGGGCGCACACTAAGCAGGAGGAAACATAAACCCTCACGTCCTTGGCCAAGGTGGACCACCAGAACTTCCCACTAAGGCAACGCACCGTCCGACCGATGCCAGGATGACCAGAGGAGGGTGACGTGTGGGCCCAATAGATCAGACGGTCGCGGACAGCAGACGGAACATACAGGCGCCCAGCTGGACACTGAGGGAGAGTGGGCTCTGTGCGTGACGCCCGCTCGATGTCCGCGTCCAGCTCCCACACCACCGGTGCCACCAGGCAAGAGGCCGGAAGTATGGGAGTGTGATCCATGGACCGCTCCTCTGTGTCATACATCCGGGACAGTGCGTCTGCCATAGCTTTCTGGGAACCTGGTCTGTAGGACAGAGTGAAAACAAAACGGGTAAAGAACATGGCCCACCTTGCCTGGCGAGGGTTCAGTCTCCTCGCCGCCCGGATGTACTCCAGATTGCGGTGGTCAGTCCAGATGAGAAAAGGGTGTTTAGCCCCCTCAAGCCAATGTCTCCACACCTTCAGAGCCTTGACAACAGCCAACAGCTCCCGGTCCCCCACATCATAGTTTCGCTCCGCCGGGCTGAGCTTCTTCGAAAAGAAAGCACAGGGCGGAGCTTTGGTGGCGTGCCCGAGCGCTGAGAGAGCACGGCTCCTATCCCAGCCTCGGACGCGTCCTCCTCCACTATGAACGCCAAAGAGGGATCCGGATGAGCCAGCACGGGAGTCGAGGTAAACAGAGCCTTCAGGTGACCAAAAGCCCTGTCTGCCTCAGCCGACCACTGCAGTCGCACCGATCCCCCCCTTCAGCAGTGAGGTAATGGGACCCGCTACCTGACCAAAACCCCAGATAAACCTCCGGTAGTAGTTGGCAAACCCTAGAAACTGCTGCACTTCCTTTACCGTGGTGGGAGTCGGCCAATTACGCACAGCTGTTAATGTGGTCATTTTCCATCTCCACCCCTGAAGTGGAAATGTGGTACCCTAGGAAGGAGACGGACTGTTGGAAGAACAAACATTTCTCAGCCTTGACGTACAGGTCATGCTCCAACAGTCAACCAAGCACCTTGCGCACCAGGAACACATGCTCTGCGCGTGTAGCGGAGTATATCCGAATGTCGTCGATATACACCACTACACCCTGCCCGTGCAGGTCCCGGAAAATCTTGTCAACAAAAGCCTGGAAGACTGATGGAGCATTCATCAACCCGTACGGCATGACGAGGTACTCATAGTGCCCTGAGGTGGTACTAAATGCCGTCTTCCACTCGTCCCCCTCCTGGATACGCACCAGGTTGTAAGCGCTCCTGAGATCCAATTTTGTGAAGAAGCGCGCCCCGTGCATTGACTCGATCGCACTGGCAATGAGAGGCAGCAGGTCGCTGTACCTCACAGTGATCTGATTGATACCTCGATAGTCAATACACGGGCGCAGACCTCCATCCTTCTTCTTCACAAAAAAGGAACTCGAGGAGGCAGGTGAAGTGGAGGGCCGAATGTATCCCAGCCCCAGGGATTCGGAGACATATGTTTCCATAGCCGCCGTCTCCTCCTGTGACAGAGGATACACGTGACTCCTGGGAAGTGCTGCGTCTACCAGGAGATTTATCGCACAATCCCCCCATCGATGGGTTGGTAATTGAGTCGCCTTCTTCTTACGAGAGCCAAATCGGCATATTCTGAGGGGATGCGCACGGTGGAGAACTGGTCTGGACTTTCCACCGTAGTCGCACCGATGGAAACTCCCACACACCTCCCTGAGCAATCTCGTGACCACCTCTTGAGAGCCCTCTGTTGCCACGAAATAGTGGGGTCATGACAGGCCAACCAGGGTATGCCCAGCACCACAGGAAACGCAGGAGAATCAGTAAGGAAGAGACTGATTCTCTCCTTGTGACCGTCCTGTGTAACCATGCTTAGTGGAGCGGTGGCCTCCCTAATCAGCCCTGACCCTAATGGTCGACTATCTAGGGCGTGCACAGGGAAGGGCATATCTACAGGAACAAGGGGGATCCCTAAACTATGAGCAAATGAACGGTCAATAAAATTCCCAGCTGCGCCTGAATCTACGAGCGCCTTATGCTGGGAATGCGGGGAAAGCTCAGGAAATGTAATTAACACATACATGTGAGCAACAGGGGGCTCTGGGTGATTGTGGTGCCGACTCACCCGGGGAGACATGATAGTGCCCTGCCTGCTACCTCGACTCCCTGAGGAACCCCCCCAGCACTGACCAGCAGTGTACCCTCTGCGACCACAGCTGATGCAGGTAATGGCCCCTCCTCCGTTCGCCCTAAGTGCAGCACCTCCCAGCTCCATGTGTGTCTTAGCGGAGGTACTGGGGGATGGAACTGACAGGCCCCGATTAGGACGTCCGTGGGTAGCCAGCAGGTTGTCCATCCAGATGGACAGGTCCACCAGCTGGTCCAATGTGAGGGTAGTGTCTCAGCAGGCCAACTCCCAATGGACGTCCTCGAGCAGACTGCACCGGTAGTGATTGATCAGGGCCCTGTTGTTCCATCCCGCGCTGGCGGCCAGGGTCCGGAAGTCCAAAGCGAAATCCTGCGCGCTCCTCGTCCCCTGCCTCAGGTGGAACAGACGTTCCAGGGTGAACTCTGCGTAATGGTCCAACGCCGCGTCTCCTTCACTCCATATGGCGTTGGCCCACTCCAGGGCTTTGCCTGAGAGGCAGGAGACGAGGGTGGACACGCTCTCACGTCCCGAAGGACCCGGGTGGACGGTCGCCAGGTAGAGCTCAAGCTGGAGGAGGAACCCCTGGCATCTGGCAGCCGTCCCATCATACTCCCTCGGGAGCGCGAGCCGAATTCCGCTGGGACCGGGTGAAGGAGGGGTGGGCAGTGGGGCCTGCTGTAGTGGGGCTGGTGGAGGTGCTGGACGACCTCCTCCTCTCTCCCAATGATCCATCGTCTGCAGCACGCGATCCATGGCGGTGCCCAGATGTTGCAATATGGTTGCGTGCTGCTGGACGCGCTCCTCTATCGCCACAGGGAGGGCGTCTGCTCCTGCTGACTCCGTGCTTGGTGAGTAATTCTGTAATGTGGTCTGTGTGTAGCTTGTGTAGAGGAGTCAGGCGCAGGACAGCAGATATGAGTAAATAAACGTAATTTACTAAAAATAGACACATATAATACAATAAAGCGAGCCCAAATAACGGACTGTCTTACATACAAACAATTACTCACAAACAAACATGGGGGAACCGAGGGTTAAATAATGATCAAGTAATTGGGGGATTGAAACCAGGTGTGTAAGACAAAGACAAAACAAATGGAAAATGAAAAGTGGATTGGCGATGGCTAGAAGGCCGGTGACGTCGACCGCCGAACGCCGCCTGAACAACGAGAGGGACCGACTTCGGCGGAAGTCGTGACAATCCATGGGAGAATCCAAGGGTCCAGAACCAGACCTCTGGCTTGACTTACACAAACAGTGGTAAAGGTCATGGCTGACAGACAGACTAACTGACCCAATCTGTTTAGGCCCCTCTAGGACATACAAATACAAACAGTAAAGTATTGTGATGGTGTCAGACCAGGTGCTGGTGTGTTTGTGTTCTCTGTTGTAGCCTACAGGGATGCTGCTCTCCGCCCCTCAAGATGTCCTTTGACTGACGATAGGATTATATTTTCCCCCTAAAGGACAGTGCTTTTCAAGAAGTCAGCATGTCAAGTACGCTCATGTACTCGTCTTAGTTAGACTGTGCTGTGGCTGTCAAGGAGGAATTTCTGCCTCTTAATCTTTTGACCCAAGGAAGATACTGTAGGAGTTTGTTTTGTTAGGTCTCTATGAAAGTAAACTGAGGTCTTTTCAACTCAATTGTATACATTTGTTTAGACATCTTTTATAACCTCTGCTATAGTTAGCTAAATATTTTTCAGGGAAATATTTTTGTAGTTTATTTCATGTAATTATCCAGATTGCACTTAAAAATATATATAATATTTGATAGACAACTCCCTCCCAGAAAGATGCCAAAAAAAATATTTTGCCAAAGGCCAAGCAAACCTTGCTTAGCACCAGCCTGAGAACAAAGAACCATTGCTATTATTCCTAATTTAACTGTTATTGTGCTCTATGCTGAATTTTCGATTCTTCTGCCTCTCTGCTGCGCTCTCGCTCCTTCTCCCTCTCCGTGCTTTGCACCTCGTGGTGGGAACATCTGTCTGGCATCAGTGTGGAGCCTAGCTGTGCAGATTGGAGCAGGTAGAGGAGCACATTGAAGCCCAGCTAATGATGAGAGTGTCTGCCCTCTCTCTTGGAAGAGACGCAAGCTGCTGCTTCACGCTCACTCACTCCACTCATACGCCCAGGGAAACAGATTTCCAAACATATGCAGAATGTTTTTAATCCAGTAGAGCACTTCAGTTCCCAACAAACACAAATAACCTTACGGGACATCCATATCTTATGACAAAGGAATTGTAAAATTATATTTTTTCTGTATGTGATTTATTTTTTCAAAAAGTTGCTAAACATGCACATACCTAAGTTAACTGTTTGTGTGTGTAAGGTTTTCAAAAATTTGAGAGAATTACTCGTCAATGCCAAGTCATAAAAATAAAAACTTAATGTCTACTTTTGTAGTTTAAACACGTTTATACACGTTGTAATTCCTATGTTACCTCTGTTATTCCTTGAGAACATTCTTTGGATTTTAGACATGGTAAAATTGTTAGAATAGCATTGCTCAATTGAGTAAGCATCTGGTTTTTATATCTTCGATACAGAGATTGATGTGTCTTTCAGAACACTCACTGTAACATAGGAAGTTGATGGCACCAAAATTGGAGAGGATGGGCTCATAGTAATGGCTGGAACGGAATTAATGGAATGGTATCGAACTTATCAAACCCATGGTTTCCATGTTTGATACCATTCCATTTACTCCATTCCTGTCGTTATTATTTTACATTTACATCATTTAGCAGACGCTCTTATCCAGAGCGACTTACAAATTGGTGCATTCACCTTATGATATCCAGTGGAACAACCACTTTACAATAGTACATCTATATATTTTTTTTTGGGGGGGGGGGTTAGAAGGATTACTTTATCCTATCCCAGGTATTCCTTAAAGAGGTGGGGTTTCAGGTGTCTCCGGAAGGTGGTGATTGACTCCGCTGTCCTGGCGTCGTGAGGGAGCTTGTACCACCATTGGGGTGCCAGAGCAGCGAACAGTTTTGACTGGGCTGAGCGGGAACTGTGCTTCCGCAGAGGTAGGAATGCGAACAGGCCAGAGGTGGATGAACGCAGTGCCCTTCTTTGGGTGTAGGGCCGTCCTCCCCTCAGCAGCCTCCTGTGCATTGTAATGCCTCTAAGGCTAAGGCTAATGTGCTAAAATGAAGTGCACTCTCATATGAAGCCAATGCTTAGTATTGTAGTGATGGTTAGTATGAATCAAACCCAGACAGCAATTGTTCTTGTGTTGAGCACTTACTTTTTGATTTGGAAGTATTTGACACTTCCCTTGGTGTCAGTCAACAATAGCCCCTTAATATCCCTGTCCAGCTGGAGGTGCTTAGGGTTGAGGGGGTTTCCATCCTGCTGTTCTCTCTGGCCAGACAAATGTCAGAGGTGCTGTTAACTGGAGGTCATCATGAGGACGTCATCGCCTCACCAAACTCACACAGCCACTCCCTCCTTCCACACACCCACCCATTCCGAGGCCATTATTAAGTGTAGTGCATATGATCGTTTGTGTGTGCGTGCATGCGTGTGAGTGATTTGGCGAATGAGGTGTGCGTGCAGGACTGTGTGGGTGGGTGGGTGGGTGGGTGGGTGGGTGGGTGGACGGGCACACGCCCCCACCTACCAGCCTAATGTGGGTTCATAATCATGCATGGCAGGTAAAAATGTCAATCTTGGTATGAGGTCTACAATTAAAAAGTACACAGGTTAAATGCAATAATCATACTATGGCTCCTACAAGCAGCTTGTCCTTGTTGTAAGCATATTAACAAACAGGTTATGCTGCAGTGTGGGCTGCCGTTCGCTGCTGCAGTTCACTCTGTGCTACCTAAAGGGGGCATTACATAAGAATCCTCCGCTCCCTTGTCAGATTCATCCCCCGTCCACACACACAGTACTCGTGTTGGTAACCTTTGCAGCCTCTCCATCACTATAACAACTGGCCTCCCAGCAGCGCCTGCTCTGGTTTGCTGTTGCGAGGTGACTGAGAAGGTTTCGCTGCAGAAGGAATGAGAGCAGCTTTGCCTTTGAGTTCCTGTGAGAGACTTGTTATGATCATGAAGGACGAGAAAGGAACTGGGAATAGGCATCTGTGAATCTGAAGGTTTTAGGCGTTTTTTGTCTAGTTGAGTCTCTGAGTAGTTTTGTTGTGACGTGATATTTTTGGCCTCTGCATTTTGTAGTTGGTCTCTATCACTGTGCATCATTTTAGAAGATTTGAAATAGTAGTTATTTCATCCCCGATACTGTAGTATATCAGTGTGTTATCTCAATTTCGCCAAGCACATTGTCCTGGATGTATTAAAGTAACTCTCTAAGAACAAAAAGGACAGTCCTAAAAGCCCTCTCTAATCCAGTCTGTCATAGTGTAGACAGTTGAAAAACAGATTGGACCATCTCCATGCAAACGACTGTTTAAAACCACTAGCTCCATACATAAAGACGCCTCTTTTAATATGTGCCCCCTTTCTTCACACCCACAATCATTGTGTATAAAATCCTGTTTTTCCTGAAAAGATTTCGACTCACAGCCACAGACAATGTTCCCCCACACAAGCTGTTGTATTTGTCATCCCCCTCCCCCCTTAGTCAGTAAAGCAGGATCTTTGGCAGTCGTCAGCGTGTGAGCGCTGTATCCAGGGAACAGGTGGAGGCTCAATGAAGCCTGCCTACCTGTTCTTGTGTAAGCTGGTCAATCTCCACAGATATGGAGAGCAGGAGAAAGGGAAACGAAGGAGGGATAGAGGGAATGAATGGAGGAGTTAAAGGGAGGCAGAGGCCACAGAGGAAAGCCCATTCTGTGAGGGGGAGCACTGTGACTCCTCTTAGGGTGAGGTGAAGAGGAGGGAGGAAGGCATGCTGATACAAAAACCTTACCAACAACCATCACCTAAAATAGCACTCACTGAAGTGGATGCTTGCTAGTCAATTATATACTTAAAAACCTAAGCCTTCCCAAAATATCCACAAACCTCTTAGAATATGTGTGGCATGAAAATCAAGGATGATTACAGTGCATTCGGAAAGTATTCAGACCCCTTGACTTTTTCCACATTTTGTTACGTTACAGCCTTATTCTAAAATTGATACAAATTAATCTACAAACAATACCCCATAATGCCAGGTTTTTTAAATTTTTTGCAAATTTATACAAAAATAAAAAATTAATAAAAATACTTTTTTATAGAAGTATTCAGACCCTTTGCTATGAAACTCGATATCAAGCTCAGGTGCATCCTGTTTCCTTTGATCATCCTTGAGATGATCTGGGAAAGGGTACCAAAACATTTCTGCAGCATTGAAGGTCCCAGAGAACACAGTGGCCTCCATCATTCTTAAATGGAAGAAGTTTGTAACCACCAAGACTCTTCCTAGAGCTAGCCGCCCGGCCAAACTGAGCAATCAGGGGAGAAGGGCCTTGGTCAGGGAGGTGACCAAGCACCCGATTGTCACTCTGACAGAGCTCCAGAGTTCCTCTGTCGAGATGGGAGAACATTCCAGAAGGACAACCATCTCGACAGCACTCCACCAATCAGGCCTTTTTCGTAGAGTGGCCAGACAGAAGCCACTTCTCAGTAAAAGGCACATGACAGCCCGCTTGGAGTTTGTTAAAGGCAACTAAAGGACTCTCAGATCATGAGAAACAAGATTCTCTGGTCTGATGAAACCAAGATTTAACCATTTGGCCTGAATGCCAAGCGTCACGTCTGGAGGAAACCTGGCACCATCCCTACGGTGAAGCATGGTGGTGGCAGCATCATGCTGTGGGGATGTTTTTCGGTGGCAAGGACTGGGAGACTAGTCAGGATCGAGGGAAAGCTGTATGGAAAAAAGTACAGAGAGATCCTTGATGAAATCCTGCTGCAGAGCACTCAGGACCTCAGACTGGGGTGAAGGTTCACCTTCCAACAGCACAACCAACCTAAGCACACAGCTAAGACAACGGAGTGGAGTGGCTTCGGGACACATCTCTGAATGTCCTTGAGTGGCCCAGCCAGAGCCTGGACTTGAACCCGATCTAATATCTCTGGAGAGACCTGAAAATAGCTGTGCAGCGACGCTCCCCATCCAACCTGACAGAGCTTGAGAGGATCTGTAGAGAAGAATGGGATAAACTGTAGCATCATACCCAAGAAGACTCGAGGATATAATCGCTGCCAAATGTGCTTCAACAAAGTACTGAGTAAAGGGTCTGAATACTTATGGAAATGTAATATTTAATTCATTTTAGAATAAGGCTGTAATGTAACAAAATGTGGAAAAGTCAAGGGGTCTGCATACTTTACAAATGCACTGTATATGAAATTACTCGAACGAAAAGTGGTCAAGTTTTCATAGCCTACATGCAAAGATGCACAAAGGGGGATTTAGTATATTTTGTTGATCATAGTTAATTTGCAGTTAAAACAACATTTCATAATGTTGACATGTTTGTTAGAGAACAGGGCTTGTATTAGAATGTAAGCCAATTAGAATGAAAATGTACATATTTTTTTCTTAAATAGGTCTCTAAAATGTAAAGATGTAGAACAAGTCAATCTCGTCAGTAAAATGTTTGCTGTGAGTTACAGGCAGCATCTTACAATGTTGTTTGTTGAATATACAAAAAATTGCTTCAAAATGTTATTTACTTTTTCTAGGTTTGAGGTTATATAGTCTGAAATATATATATATAAAAAAATGTTATCCAAAAGATTATGTTAGTGGCTCGCACATCATTTATTTCGGTAATTTGACCTTTGTTGTTTTCAGAGTGTTAGTGCTAGCACTTACTGCAGCATATACGTCTTTATTAGTAAATGAAAAGCTTGGCCTCAGATAGTGAGCAGTGAGTCAACAGATCAGCAGATCATGGATCTGTTCACAGCAGATTGCCTTGCCTTGGCGGCTGTGAAACCCCAGCCTGTCCGTTCTGTCCTGTCCCTACCAGCCAACTGTCCCCTGACTCCCTCCATGGGGTTTAGTCACAACACTGTTTTAGCTTTCTCAGGAAGGAAGTGCAGTTCTGGTAGGTCCGTGGTCACACATAAAGCAGGTGTAGAGGCCTTTATAATGCCATGTAAAGTATATGGATAACAGCTCCCTTGGTGTTATGCATAAAAGGCAAATAATGTGTTCAGGTTATGAAATACTGTTTATTGTTTAATAGTCTGGTATATAATACATGCAGTCATATAGATTTGACATAATGATGTACAAACTTTTTTTAATCAATACATTATAGCTCTACTGACTGTAAAATCTGCAAAGACCTCTGATCTGTACTACTGACCATTATCATAGCCAAGAGGTTTCTTTGTTACAATGGTGTATTTTTATGCTACAGTTGGTGGAGGAACCTGTTTACATTCCAGGGTAATGTAGTTCACTTCTCTCTGCAGCTCTGTGAGGTTCCAAAGGACTGTATAGATTTCTTTCAGCTGATGAAATTAAAAAGACAGCACAGTGTGTGTGGTGTGCCTTGCAGCAACACGATTTGCCTGCGAGTTCATGATATGGGTTGAGAGGGGAGTTCCTTTGGGGGGGATTAAATAGCTCCCTCTCTTCCTTCCCTCCTCCCCTGCCCGTCATCCTTGCAGAACTCAAACAGCTCGCAGGGCTGTGCAGTAAGAGAGTACAACATGTTCGCCACTGTGCTGCTCACAGGTAACAATAAGCACGGGTCAAAGGTTAAGAGGGATTGTGGAGCACTGAATCTTGTGTGTTCCTCTGGTAAAGCTGTGCAGTGGACTGTGCACATACAAGGCATTATGTGCAGGCTATATGGAAACAATGCATACAGCGTTGCTTGGAGAGAATGTCGGTGGAGAGAGAGGCTATTGTTATCCCGATCAGCGCACTTTGAATGGTAGGGAGATAATCCATTTAAGCTCTTAATCATGCATACCGTTTACGTCCATATCGTGTTAGCTGGACCCGGGCCTAACACCTTTGTATCCATCGCAGGTAGGTATCATATCTAGTAATTCCACTAGTCTTCATCATTCAGTCTAGCCTAGCTGCCCCACTATAATAACCTAGCCCTGCACAGTAAATGGATTGAGGAAATATGCATACTTTTAAACAATGTTGTGAAAAATGACCCATTTTACCTGAAATGTATTCAAAGCAGACATAGTGGTTGCATCACCTACTGTACAATGTGCATTGTATGTTTTCAGATTTTTTTTGAATTAATGAAGACATATTTCAGCCTGTAATTGCCATTCAAACAATTATGTACTTAATTTCTTCCAATAAATGCATTCCACATCATTGTTATGCTTCAGATAGCAAAGCACCCAAAAGACTAAAACCTTTAATTCCAGCAAAGGCCGTTTTTGGTCACCATCAATAAAAGCATAAAAGCATTTATTTCCCACGTTTGTCAAATGAACAGCATACTCCATCTCCCATAGGAACTGTGTGGTTCATTAACCTCTCTGTGAAGTGGGACAGATTTCCAGCAGTTACCATAACCTCTGTTCTGTTCCTAGCTCAATTATAATAGAAGAATTAAACATCCAGTGATTCAAAACAGTAATGCTGCCTCTTAAATCCCTTTGTAGCAGCTCTCAGCTGGTAATGACTAAAGAACCGTGAATGAGGCACGCAGCAGAGATAAACAGAAATAACCACGGGAACTCAACATCCAACTGTTATCTTTTGACTTTTGTGATTGTACAGTGCTAGATTGTTGTATTTTCAGAGATATACTGTGTAGCATGTGGCAGCACCATTTGCAGCACTGTTATAACTATAACATTAGTAAAAAAAATATAGTAATAAGCATCTAACAGAGAACACAATCTCTATTTGTGATATTTAATTCCATAGTGGTTGATATCATAGTGTAGAATCCTCCTAACCTTACACAAACACAGTACATAGAGGTACCTGTAGTAAAAACACTATCTCCGCCATTATCTGCCTTGTCCACCTCTTCCTCCTTCCCCTCCAATCAGGCCCAACACATTTCTTGAATAGTTTTTTTTTTCTTCATGTAATGTGCAGTATATCATGAATTTAATTGTACACTCTTTGTTCTCTAATGAGAATGAGCTTTGTCCTACACCTCCTCCTCCACCCCATCTCCTCTCCACCCCCCTACCCTCTCTCCATTCCTCCTCCTCTTCTTCTATTTTATCCACACAGTTTTATATGATCTAAACATCGCAGGTAGGAAGTACCTGTAACTGGGTCATGTTACAGTTAGGCCTGCAGTTAGATACAGACTTATACTGTAGGGTGCAGGGTGCAGGCAGCAACCATGTAGTGGTTGCCCAGCCCTGTGTGTGCTGTGATGTGGTTGCTCCTGGTACTGAAAGCAGAGATTTTCCACGGCCACCCCCAGCAGTAGGAAGCCCTGTGTGGGGACATGTCAGCTCCCTGTTTGCTTGTTGTGCTGATGAAGCTGGGGGTGGGGCGAGTGTGCAGCTGAGTGCGTTCCAGGATTCCCTCCAAATGAGTCAGCCAGCCCCCAGTCTAACTGATTGTTATCTTGGGAACTCAGGCTGGGGGCTTCCCTAATCAGCACTGCACTACAGACTCATCGCTAGCTAGCAGAGACTAAAGAGTTCAAGAGGAAGACATGGAGGTGAATTATCATCACTGAATTAACATTAAATTACACCCTTGGGCCCATCTCCTCTCTAGTAATAAGGTATGAGCGAAATGATGGGAGTTTTACTTACTCAAACATATTCTCAGGGCAAAAATGATTATGACTGGCAGTATCAGGCAACCAATGTGTCACGCTGGTGTAAAGGATTTGGAGACAGGCGCAGGAATACATCTGGGTTTTTAATACACCCAAAACAAACACGTACACAAAACACTGGGATGTACCCAAACAAAAGAGCGAGGGTACACCTTGTAGAACGACACGGGACGAGACCCGTAATACACAATGCACAAAACACGCAGCACAGGCTGAGACAACGCAAAGGTACTCACACGACCAACGGACAACAATCAACAGCCCAATGGGGAAACAAAGGGCACATATATACAAACACAATCAGTGAGGAATTGGAACCAGGTGTGTGTAATGACACAGTTCAGTGCAGCCTAGAAGGCCGGTGACATCGACCTCTGGAACTGGTGAACAGAATGAGCAGCAGTACCGGGGGGATCCGTGACACAATGAATATGGAGAGGAGGTGGGAGGAGGCAGGAATACCAAACAGAGCAGGCAGGGGAGTAGACGTTTCACATCACAGATTTCGAAAATATTTGAGGGGAAAAAGTGAGGGAAGAAGAGGAAGACAAAGTTCTGCAGGAATGAGCAGCAAGAAGTTAAGTTATATTTAGCTACCAAGTTCTTAATTTAGCAAATTCATGTCCTGTTTTCTAGCTAGTCTAAATAATTGATTAGATACTAAATGTGATGCAAGCTAAAGTTAGTTACTAAAATGTTTTTTTCAACCTAATGCTAGCTAGCTAACATTGAACCTAGTTGGTTAGCTTTAGCAACCTACTTATATAAATGTGATATTTTAGTTGTTGGTTAAGGGCTTGTAAGTAAGCATTTCACTGTAAGGTGTTGTATTCGGCGCATGTGACAAATAAAATGTTATTATTTCAGTTTATATATTTTTTGAAAAAAATCCCCAAAACAGTTTTTGCTTTGTCATTATGGGGTATTGTGTGTAAATTGATGAGGGGAAAAAATGATTGAATCTATTTTAGAATAAGGCTGTAACGTAACAAAATGTGGAAAAAGTCAAGGGGTCTGAATGCTTTCCGAATGCACTGTGTATATAATGTTCTATTGGTTGCAAGAATTTTGTATAATAATTAAAATAAAACATTTCTAGGTTTAGAATCAGGCGTCATTTTGCATATAGTTCATAAACCATCTGCCATGGAATTGGTACATTGCAAATCTCTTCCCAACTATTTTGCAATCTATATAGCACAGCTGTCAATTATTTTGGTCATTATCACAATTTTCTTTAACCAATTTTAGTCTTTAATGCAGGGCTGACAGACAAGTTCATTACTTTTCCCCCCTTCCGCTTGCGTTAGTGCTGCAATTAGTTGGTTGTATTTTTTAAACATTTTTACTTAGAGTGATGCACGGGTGCGTCAATAGACTCTTAAGGATTAATGTGGATGCTACCATGATTATGGATAATCCTGAATGAATTGTGAATAATGATAAGTGAGAAAGTTAGAGGGTCAAAGATCATACCCCCAAGACATGCTACCCTCCCTTGCTATTGGTAATGGTGAGAGGTGCGCATGTCTTAGGAGTATGATCTTTGACCCTCTGTGTAAGTGTAGGTAAGAATCCAAATTGTGATATTTTTTTTCCATTGTGTGTGTGTGTGTGCATCCATGTCTGAGTATAGCTAGCTCCTAGAGCAGAAACATCAAGATAACACAATACAATTCTGCTTTTAGAGCAGTAAAGTCTAGGCCTAGTTGGGTTTACCCGAGCTGCTCCTTAAGCAGCAACATGAAGATAACACATTAGCCTAGAGTTCTGTTCTAAGAACAGCAACGTTGATAGTTTACCTAAGCTGCTTCTAGCACAGCAACATCAGAATAGCACTGTACAGTTCTGCTCTTAGGGCAATACAGTCTAGATCTACTTGAGCAGCAGTGCTGATAGTTTACCTGAGCAGCAACATCAAGATAACACAGTACAGTTCTGCTCTTAGAGCACCAGAAGTCCCAGTTGACTCAAACTGGTATTAGAGCAGCACTATTTACTGTGGTTGACACAGGTATTTTCCAAGAGCAGCAGCTCTCCCTGTTCATTCATGCTGCTAGTAGAACAGCAACATAAGTTATTTAGCTGGCTAGCTAATTAGCCTGCAGACTTAAATGGTTTACTAGCAAGCTAGCTTGGTAACATAAGGTTAAACCAGTTGACCTAGCTCGCTAGCTAGCTTGGTAACTAAGGCTAAACTAGCTAGCAGTATGCTTTAACTTGCAATGAGAAAGACTGACAAAGAAATGTATAATATCAGAAAATGTAGCTCGACTTTTACCCGCATACATGGATGGACGCTTCATGACAGACTGGAACCCTTTTAACAACGTTTTTTGCTTGTACAGCTTGTTTGGCCTGCATTGTGTCAAGTCACTGGTTCACACTGACTTTGTACAGAAAGTAGTCCTTCACAACTTTCTCCCACTGATCTTTGTCCATATTGTCTGCTAAATTCAGGGCAGCAATGTTATTGAGAGCAGTATCAACATTTTTCAGTTCTCCATGGCTAACGTTATATTTTTACAAAAAGTTGTGGTAGCAAGGATTATCTACACATACTGAGCAGCTCATTGTATAGGCAGAAGAATGCTACATGGCAGACCAATCCAAACTTCTCTCGGCATGTCCAGCCCATCCATTATCTCAGCCAATCATGGCTAAACCAACTAGGCTTGTAATTTAAGAATTGTATTCATATATGGCGTACAAGTTTGACAAGCATTTTGCTACACCAGCAATAACATCTGCTAAATATGTGTGACCAATCAAATTTGATTTGATTTGTTAAGGCACATGAAAGTTGTTCTAGAAGGCAAAAAACACATTTTGATGGGGGAAAAAAACGAGAAAACAATGTTGAAATCAAATTTTATAGGTCACATACACATTTTTTGCAGATGTTATTGCGGGTGTAGCGAAATGCTTGTTTTCCGAGCTCCAACACTTCACAACAATACAAACATCTAATAGTAAAAGAAAGGAATTAAGAAATATATAAATATTAGAACAAGCAATCTCGGCGTGGCATTGACTAAAATACAGTAGAATATAATAAAGTATATAAACTCAGCAAAAAAAAGAAACGTCTCTTTTTCAGGACCCTTTCAAATATAATTTGTAAAAATCTAAATAACTTCACAGATCTTCATTGTAAAGGGTTTAAACACTGTTTCCCATGCTTGTTCAATGAACCATAAACAATTAATGAACATGCACCTGTGGAATGGTCGTTAAGACACTAACAACTTACAGACGGTAGACAATTTCAAATTGGGCACAAAACATTCTGAAACACAACGAAAACGAACTGCAAATGCATCCAACAAGTTTGTAGTCACAAGCTTGATGTAGTCATTGCATGCTGGGAATATGGGACCAAATACGAAACTTTTGACCACTTTATTTAAAATAATTTTTAGGGCTGTCAATACTTTTGACCCCTACCTTTGAGACAAAAGTATTACTTGTTAAAGAAAATCTATTTTTCTGAGCAAAATTGGTCAGAATATAGCTCAGTATTTGAATTATTTATTTTATACAGTCATTATTGCTCATCTTTATCAAAGGTGTCAATAATTGTAAAACCCATTCGACCAACTTTGCTTTGGTTGATTTGGTATTTGTATGATTAAACATTTTCATAAGTTAAGAATGAATAGTTTTATCATCACTGTCATCAACCCCATATCCCATAGCGTTGGTAGTGGGTAGGCTGACAGCACACAACCCCTCCCTCCTCAGGGTCTTCTCTGTAGCTCAGATGGTAGAGCATGATGCAAACAATGCCATGATAGTGGGTTCGATTCCCAGGACCACCCATATGTAAAATATATGCATGCATGACTGTAAATCACTTTGGATAAAAGTGTCTGCTAAATGGCATGTATACAGGTAACTGCCAAAATGAAAGGTAACAAAGTGTCTTAATAGGGTGTTGAGCCAGAACACCTTCAATGCACCTTGGCATAGATTTCTACATCAGTCTGGAAATCTGTTGGCGGGTTGCGACGCCATTCTTTGACACAAAATTCTATAATATGGTGTTGGAAAATGCTGTCTCAGGTGCCGCTCCAGAATCTCCCATAAGTGTTCTATTGGGTTGAGATCTGGTGACTTGGACGGCCATGGCATATGATTGTCATGCTCCTCAAACAATTCAGGGACCACTCGTGCCCTGTGGATGGGGGTATTGTCATCCTATCGCCATGTTAGCCAAAATAATGGCCTACCCAGAATTTGTATACATGACCGTAAGCATGATGGGATGTTAATTGCCTCAGGAACCACACCTTTACTCAACTGTTTCCTTATTTTGGCAGTCACCTGTATATTATATTATTCTCATCAATGTTGGCTGCCACCACCAGGGGAGGAGCACACTGTGACAAGGAGATATAAATAGTGCAGTGGGTCAGATTCAAACTGGTACCAACTCTAGTAGAATAGGCCTTACATGTGTGCCAGGGTCTGTGGCACTAACCACACAGGCCACCAAATCTTGTGTTATGAGTGAGTTTACATACATTAATTTAGATTAAACAGAAAAAAATTGCTGTATTGTTACATACTGCAAAGCAGGCTGTCTTTTCCAGTATGATGAGCTGGATGCAGAAGACCCTGTTGACTCAAAATGGTCTTAGAGCAGAAATATGTAGTAGACACAGTTCTCTTTTGAGAGCAGCAGCTGTCCCAGTTGAGTTGTGCTGCTCCTAGAACAGCTACATAAGATAACATAGTACAGTTCTGCTCTTAAAGCAGCAGAAGACCCAGTTGACTTAAACTGCCTTTAGAGTATCAAAACTGTATCGAGGCCTAGTTGAGCAGCAGTGCTGCTAGTTTACTTGAGCTGATCCTATAGCAGCAACATCAAGATAACGATAACAGTTCTGCTCTTAGAGCACCAGAAGTCCCGGTCTTAGAGCAGCAATATATACTTTGGTTGACACAGTTCTGTTCCAAGTGCAGCAGCGCTCCCTGTTCAACTACAACAGCAACATATTTAGCTAGCTAGTTAGCCTGCAGGCTGAATTTTTTTACTAGCAAGCCAGCTAGCTAATATTAGGCTAAAACTGATGAGCTAGCTAGCTGCCTAGCTATTCCAAATGTTGGCTAGCTAACATTCGCAAAAAATGTAAAGAAATATGTTTTAGCTAACTAACTTTAGCTTGCATCACATTTAGTATTTAATACATTATTTAGACTAGCTGGAAACAGGACATTAATGTGAAAAATGAAGAACTTGCTAGTTAGATTCAACTTAGCTTGTTTTGCTTTTTGCTGCTCGCTCCTGCAGAACTTTGTTCTTCTTCCCTCACGTTTTCCCCTCAAATATTTTCGAATCCTGTCATGTGACACGTCTACTCCCGTATGCTCTGTTTGGTATTCCCGCCTCCTCTACATTTTCATTGGTTGCCTGACGCATACATTTATTTAGATAAAAAATTAAAAAATTGGGATACAAAGTATATTGAAAGCAGTTGCTTCCACACAGGTGTGGTTCCTGAGGCAATTGGTTGCCTGACGCATAAGCTGTGAGCTCTGGCGATATAAAGTAGCCTCATTGACAAAGTCCACTAATCTAAGTCATATTTAGGCTGCTAATGTATGCAGTTTAGATTTAATAGATTAGTGTAATATTGAGTTTGGTCGGTAGTTTTTTTTATGTCAGTGGCTTGAGTACCATGGTGGTAGTGCTAATGAGAATCTCCAGACTGAGGTAATGTGGGGTTTGGTACATTAACCAGTGTGTCAGCTAGTGTCAGTAGTGATGGAGTTGAGTTCACTTAATAACTGAATTGTTTGTGTTCCTAACCCAGCTCATTACCATGGCCAAATGAGTTTCTTTACCAAAATCCATTAGTCCAATGGAGGACATGTTAAGGGGGGTTAATTTGTATAATTGATGATGCATTGCAGCAGATTTGGAGCAACTCCCCCACTGTCTCCCTTTCACCTCTGTCCTGCCAAAGCCATTCCTCTACAGTGCCAAAGGATTGCCTCTTGATCAATTTTATTAGCTGTGTTTGCGATTTTTATGTGATATTCTGTCATTTATTTCACGAAAGAAATGATCTCTTGGAAATGTTTTATTCTACAATTCCAAATGTGCAGAAACCTATGCTTGTGATTCTCTATATTCTTATTGGTTATCCAAAAGAAATGAAGGCTCACAACACGACCTTGTTCAAATCTTTGAGTAAATTATGCCAGAGTAACCTTACCCCCCCCATTTGATACCCAAATGGAAGAATTGGTTCTTACCGTATTAGCAAAGAGACAAATTCTGAATGAAGATTATACTTGCTGATTGATGTGGTGATTCTTTAAATTATTTACCATTCTCAAAACAAATATTGAATGAAGATTATACTTGCTGATTGATGTGGTACCATTCTCAAAACAGTTATGTATCAGAAATTCTGTTTAATCTCTGTTATTGATGTAATCAAATACAAGTCATTTTCTGTGATTTATTCAGATTATGTAATCGTTTTTTTTCTACATTTCACTTGTAAATAAGCTAGTTTGGAACAATAATTGAATTTGCAAACTGTGATCCTCCCAGTGAGACACTGAATACTAATTCACAATAACCCTGCGATGAATGGGGTTGTAGAGAGAGAGAGAGCGAGAAAGAGAGAGGTGAAGATGAGGCAGTAATGGGCTTGGGTTGAGTGGGATAGGGGGAAGGCGGAGGGATGGTGGTGGTGGTGGCGGTACAAGTCCAGCCTCAGAAATAGAGCTGTGAACACCATCTGTCATGCTCTCTCTCCCCGTCTGTTAGCCTGACTGCAAGTAAAAGGAAGAATGTTGCCCTCATAAGTGCATTAGAAGGACGTGGGTGCTCATTGTCGTAGGTGTGGGTTTGCAGGGCGCGCGAGCGAGGGGGAGGAAGAGGTGGTGGATTTTGCAGGGAGGGGGGCAGGCAGAGCATGAGTAACTCTTGCTGACAAAGGGAAGCACTCACCCACACAGACAAGGAGAGGGGAGGTTTGGCAAGTGGGTATTCCTGACCACCCCCTCCATCGTCCACCCACCCAGCCTCCTACCTGATGTGTCCTGTCAGAGGATTCCTCTCCACACCTTTTCTTCACATTATGAGCACAGAGCCAGGTCATACTCAGAGAACATCTACCTGAGGTATAAACTGACTTTACACCTTTTTAACGAGCCATGTCTACAGTGGTGTCGAAATGATTGACATCCTTGATAAAGATCAGCAGTAATGACTGTATAAAATAAATAATTGAAATACTGAGCTATATTGTATGCTCAATTTTTTTATATAATATTATTTTATATGAATACCCAAAGAAAGAGATTTTGTTTAACAAATAATATATATTTTTTCTCAAAAAGGTAGGGGTCAAAATTATTGACACCCCTAAAGATTATTTTAGAAATAAAGTACCCAAAAGTTTAGTATTTGGTCCCATATTCCCAGCACGCAATGACTACATCAAGCTTGGATGGATTTGCAGTTAGTTTTGGTTGTGTTTCAGATTAATTTGTGCCCAATTGAAATGAATGGTAAATAATGTATTGTGTCATTTTGGAGTCACTTTAATTGTAATTAAGAATGTAATATGTTTCTAAACACTTCTACATTAATGTGGATGCTACCATGATTGCGGATACTCCTAAATGATTTGTGAATAATGATGAGTGAGAATGTTACAGAGGGTCAAAGATCATACCCCCAAGACATGCTTACCTCCCGTGTTATTAGTAATAGAGTTTCAAGTACAGTGTAATGCCTTTCTTTCAACAATACTGTAATCAATTTCAATGTAATACAAAAAAATTGCATAAGATAGAACAAAAACACACAATAAATAAAAATAAGAGATAAGATGAACACGAGAAAGTAAGAAGCTATATACAGGATCAGTTCCAATACCATATGAGTCTTTCTTTGTTATCCGTAATGGAATGTAGCCTCTGCCACATGTGACGGGCGTCGGAGCCTGTGTAACATGATTAAACCTTATTCCTATATTGTCCTTTGGCTCGTTTGACGACTGTGGAGGTCATAGCGGGACTTTTTAGTTCTGTTCTCAGCCGTATCCTCAGGGCTGCCTGCGATGGCCCTGTGTGCGGTAGCCCTGTCCTTTAGCTTAGCTCCAACCTCCAAGTGTTAATCCAGGGCTTTCGATTGGGGAAGCAGTGAACCTTCACTGTGGGGACAACGTCGCCGATGCATTTCCTTATGAAGCCGGTGACGGAGGTGGTTAGCTCGTCGATGTTATCAGCTGAGTTTCAGAACATATTCCAATCAGCGCTAGCAAAGCAGTCCTGTAGCGTAATGATTCTGATTACCCTTTCTCAACAGAGTGAGTCACGGGTACTTCCTGTTTTGAGCTTCTGCTTGTAAACAGAATGCAGGAGTATGGAGTCATGATCTGATTTGCCAAATGGTGGGTGAGAGGAGAGTGGGCCTTGCATGCTTGCTTGTGGACAGAGTAACAGTGGCATAAGACTCTTCATCCCTAGTGGTGAAGGATTGAAGTTGGCAATCACATGTCATAATGTCATAATGACAATTGCCGACAAAAGGAAGGCAGCCTCCGGATATACGTTTTCCTGCTTGTTTCTAGCCTCGTGCAGTTCGTTAAGTGCCAGGTGGAATGTATACAGCAGTAATGATAACAGCTGAAAACTCCCTCGGAAGGTAGAAGGGTTGGCATTTGACCATCAGCTATTCCAAGACGCGTGAACAATGGGTTGAGACTACCACTGCCAAGGCAGCAGCCACTCTTCCTGGAGTCCAAACACATTAAGGCACCTACATTACACATAAAACAAAAGACAAAACAATACATCATATAACATTATTATACTACTACACGCAGTATCTACAATACAAAATGTATAATACCAGCAAACAACAATATTGCAATGTACGTGTGTGTAGAGTGTGTGAGCTTGTGTTTGTGTAAGTATACGTGTTTCTCTACCTGTGTGTGTGTTTCTTGCATCAGTTACCTGATGTGGAATAGAGTTCCATTAAGTCATGGTTCTATGTAGTACTGTGTGTCTCCCATAGACTGTTCTGGACTTTGGGACTGTGAAGAAACCTCTGGTGGCATGTCTTGTGGGCTATGCATGGGTGTCCAAGCTGTGTGCTAGTAGTTTAAACAGCTCCTCGCGTTGGCCATCCAGTACGGCGACATCTTAGGTCATAATAGTGAGAGGTTAGCATGATCTTTGACCCTCTGTAACTTTCCCACTCATCATTATTCATGATTATCCATAATCATGGTAGCATCCACATTAATGTTGGGACCAAATACTAAACCTTTGACTACTTTATTTATAAGAATCTTTGGCGGTGGCAATAATTTTGACCCCTACCTTTTTCTTTTTCTTTTTTTAACAAGTTAAACAAAATCTCTTTCTCTGAGCAATTGTATTAGTATAAAATAAAATAATTTCCCCATTTTTTTAGCATACAATGTAGCTCAGTATTTTTATTATTTATTTTATACAGTCATTATTGCTCATCTTTATCAAAGGTGTCAATAATTTCGGACCCCATTGTACATACACATGCAAAATCTGCACAGCAGGGCAAATCACATCAGATCAGTATAATCATATGCACATCCATGTAATTTATTGGCCTACTGGGCGAGAAAATTGGGTATACAAGATGCAAAAGAGGTCATATGACTATCATACATTGGCAAAACAATGTCATGACCCATGAGCTGTATGCAATCTGCTTCTGTTTTATGTGTTTTTGAAAGTATCAAGCCGTTTTTGTGTCTCTAGAAGGAAGGACTTAGACTCCCCAGATAAAAAAACAAGAGTTCTGAATAATACTTTGTTCAAGTATGTTTTCTGGCTAATATGCATATATTTTCATCAGGGTGTGGATAGTTTGCACTGATCCAACTTGATATATCTCTATCTTGTACTTTTTGTTTTTACAGGTGCTCTGTATTAACTGTATGAGATGCAGAATGCTTTTCTCTTTGTTATAAGGCTGTTTTAGTCCCATCACTTATCCTGTCACTTCATACTATACACACACTATACACAGTGCAATACATTGTTCCTTATGAAGGGTGTTATGCCTCTTTGTAAGACTGCATCTGCTTCTTCATCAATGGCAGATGTGTAGCTCTTTAACCATGGGTTGCCAGCCACTTGTGACATCAACTCTCAGTTTTGATATTTGTATTATTATTATTGTTGTTTACATTGATTACTGTTTTGTATGTTTGAGCCTTTTTATGGCATATTGTATATATACACCAATCGTTTTATCGCCAACCCCAGAGCTTTTAAAGTGTTTTGAACTAATAAATTATTTATTTGTTAAAATGTTCTTACCTGGAGCTTGAATACTCGTCATTTGATGTCCTTGATAGAAGATAAGCTCCATAAACGCTGTATGTGACATTTCAATCCCCTTTACAACACTGTCATGTATGTACTATATGAGAACCTTTTTCTGTATAGTTCACCACATACATGCCTCTATGATGCTAATGACACTGAAGAAATTGATAAAACATGGGTGGTGGGTGAGGTGATTTGAGGTGAGAATAAGGCACTTTGAGACTGTGGTGAAAAGTACTTCATAAATGCCATACATTATTATTTCTATAATAAGATAAATCAAGTATTCCTTTTCATCTCTCAGTGGTGCTATCCCCTCCTCTTCTTGACATGAAAATAATTAACATAGCAAGTTGTCAGTCAATCAGTGACCAAGCCTTTTCACATGTTCTGCCACGCCCACGCACTTGGTCCCCATAGGGAGGCTGGCCCAGCATGTGAGAATGTCATGCATATAGGTGTTAGTCCCCAAGAGGTCTAGGTTGACCTCACCACTCTGCTGTGCCACTCCCAACCCTCTATGCTCTGACATCAAAAAAGTTATGGAGAGTAAATTAAACCACTGAATATCTGAGTATTATACCGCTGGTGAATATCAGTATCAGTTGGTTAAATAGCCTATGCATGCCTGTATGCGTGGTGCGTACTTTGACCACAGTCACATACTGTATTTTACCATGAAAAAGATGATGGTATTTGACTTTGTATTATGGCACCTTGTTTGTGTATCATAGTTCAAACTGTTTTATGTTAATTTCATGCTCCTTGTGCAGTTAAAGGGCAGTGAGTTGTTCTATCGAGGGTGAGTAAGAACATCGCATGAAGAACAAGTGGGAAACTGTGAGTTGTGCTCTCAAATGTTGACTACCTGTTGCTATGGCAACGCTTTTGGATCCAGCAGGCTTTGGAACTCAGTCTTTGGCTATTCTAAATAAAGCTTTTCTCGCTGATCAGTGGATGAAGCTACAAGTACTCATGTTTGAAACGAATCAAAAGAAACCGTTTCTTATCAGCCTGTGGGCACTGGCCCTGTATAGTGATTCCTTTCCAGAAAAAAAAAACAGTACAACACTGATCATGATTTCATGTCAAAATATGCTATAACTATTTGATTAGTTTACATGTGTCATTTTTAAATATGGCTTAGGCTAATTGGTTTGGCTTTCAATAACGAGTCAACGGAAGTCTTGAATAGATCATTTTAGTTTGTAACTCTGTCATGGTCATATTAGCATAGCCTGCTGTATGTGTCAGAACAAAATCTCAATACACAATTGTTTTCTTATTGTTTTCTCTAAAAAGTATATTTAATTTCAACCAATTTATGTATTTTACTGTGCATATTCAGACAATTGTCTCAGCTCTAAAAATGCACAATAAGTTGATATGCATTGATTTACTGTTGATGTGATCACATTGCACAAAAAATAAAGACAACATTTTATCTTGATTCTAGTTGCTGACGCTTAGACAGCAAATTCTGCAGGCAACTGAGCATATGCTTTGATGAAATGATCGAAGTAGGCACATACTGCACAGCGAAGTACTGTACAGCGGTACTGTTAATTGAAGTAAGCATTACACCGGTTGTTTACGAAGCATGTGACAAATAACATTTGATTTGATTTCACTTTCCTAAATAGGAAATTAGAACGTGATATATCGTACTGCACATTAAGCAGCTGATGATCTGCATCCACATAAATCTACTGCACTTTTTTCTGATCAACCAAGCTAAACCATTAGCATCTAATCTAACTCTCCCTCTTTCCACTGTCTCTGTGCCATAATCATATGTATACACTGCCACTATTAAGATGCCAGTGCCACGGAGCTCAGGTCAGAGCCATGGGTCCTCCCATCCAGTATTTCTCGTAGGTTGACATTGATTGTCATGAGTCTTGTCCTGGAGGCAGAACTGAGCGATTTCCCCTTAGATAGGCCAACTGCAAAGTCAAAATTGGCTACATTGTAAAAAATTCTTGAGAACAAAAATGTGCTTTTTGGTCTTTATTTTAGTTTAAGGTTAGGCATTAGGGTTAGCAGTGTGGTAAAGGTTAGCGTTAAGGTTAGGGTTAGGTTTAAAATCAGATTGTATGGCTTTGTGGCTGTTCCAGCTAGTGACCACTCTACAGAGCTGCCTCCAGAACAAGATTCATGCTGAAAAATGCAAACCTGCATATTTCATAGGCTGCTGATCTGCAATCAGAGGGGTGCCCTGGCCCTTTCAGAGCTGGGTGGTGGAGCCCTCCCCTGATTGTCCTGGGTCCTCTGGTCAATGAAGCATGCAATCAGTGTGTGGGGAAGCAGGGTGACTACGTGCTGTCTTCTGGCAGCTACGTTACTGCGTCAAATGCTAAATAGATCTACCCCCATGATGAAAAGGATAGATGTCTAAATAAATATATGGATATTGGAATTCAAATCAGATTAGGTAATGAGTAAAACATGTCTCCTCGGGCTTTCCTGGTGTAGATATAGTATCATTCTTTGATATCTGAGAAAATACATGTATTTGGATAAAACACTTAAGATTTATAGTAACTTTAAGCCTTTTGTTTCGCAGTAAGATTTTTTCTTTCACCAAGATTATTGAATAGATTAATTCATTACATTTTTTCTCTTTTCTGTTGGCTGGCATAATGAAAATCAAAATGGGGAGGGATCCACATTGTACACCAAAAATGATTGTTATTTCTCAATATACATGCATGAATTATATGTCCACTGACATTGGGTGAGAACAGTGTGCTGTCTTTTAGTGTTATACCCGTAATACCCTGTGGGGGGAGCCTGTGTGTATTGAACAGTAGACAAGACAGAACAGGAGAGAGAGTTGAAGCAAAACTTGAAGAGTATGATGGGGACTTCCATCCTCACCTCAAGTGGGTTTTAGGCACTTTCAGAAACAACATATTTACACCTATCCCTCCCACACAAGCATGCAGCATTACAACAGTAAGAAACCAGGTTTATTAAGCAAGCATTCGTTTAGTGCAATTTGCGGTGAATTGTCTGAACACGTGGTTCTTGAGGATATGGGAGGTTAACCAGAAAAATATAGAACATACATGCTTATGTCAATAAATTCTCAGTTAATTTCAGTCTGAATGCACTCCGGTTTCTAGGCAACAAGAAGCTAATATACAATTAATAATATGGGAATTTGCTTTCCTGAAATCCAATCACAGACTTAATTTGCCTGGGAATTGTCTTCGTATCCAGATATTAAATATTGCAAATCCCAGATGTAGTGTGCATTGACACATTTAAGCCCAGATCTAGTAAAGATGGGAGCCTGGTGAACAATTGAGTCTTAAATCCAGTTTCCTACAAGCTGGGATTTTCAGCCCTCTGGTGACAAATTATGGTCTTCTCACAATCACTCCCTTGGCCCTGCTGTTATAATATAACCTTACATTCACCAAACCCTTTGTATCACATAGTCTATTGTGTAGTATTACCACCCCCAAGAAACTGACCATATCTTTTCCTGAACTCACATGGAAACGGGCTGAAGAGAGGGGTTTTAAAGCCAGAAAATTGTCTGGTAAGATTTTTGATATTTCATTTTGATGGACTTCAAGTAGTCCTAATGTCTACTTATTGTAGAGCCATCATACAGTATGGCTAGCCACTATTGGTTACCATATGCTTGTTGTAATGCATTGCTTGTATTTCAAATCAAACCCCATTTACAGTATTATGATGTATAATGCATAGGCAGTACAGTGGGGGTTCAGCCATGTGATGTTCTCCTAATCAGTAGTCTCTGCGCACCATGGCCTCAGTGTCCAATAAGATCACTTAATGATGGGGCACGTAGCTAGCTGTCTTATCGTCCCCCCTCTCAACCCCCATCTTCCCCTCACTGGTCACATAGATGTTCACCCAGTCATTCCCTGCAATGCAAAGAAAGGGGGATACCTAGTCAGTTGTACAACTGAACGCCTTCACCTGAAATGTGTCTTCCGCATTTAACCCAACCCCTCTGAATCAGAGAGGTGCGGGGGGCTGCCTTAATCAACATCCACGTCTTCAGCACCCGGGGAACAGTGGGTTAACTGCCTTGCTCAGGGGGCAGAATGACAGATTTTTACCTTGTCACCTCTGGGATTCAATCAAGCAACCTTTTAATTACTGGCCCAACACTCTAACCACTAGGCTACCTAACAGAGCTCAACAGGCAATGCTTCAGACAGTTTCATTGTGAGCTTCAAAGACATGATATTATAGCCCATGGAAAAGAATGAAAGCGAAAGAAAAGGCAAATAATTTGTTGAGTCACTTCGAGCAAATCGTTTTTATGCATACTAACAATTATTAAGAAGCATATTAAATGGGTGATCAAATGGCATGGTGTCTTCTATGTCATATTGTCTTCTACGTCATATTTTCTGTCCCTGTCTATTTATTTTTTAGCAAAAGTTATTCTTTCTTTTCCTTCCCTCCCAACCCCCCAGAAAACTATGGTCTACATCGCTGCTGTTGGAGTAGCCGTCAGACATAACCCTCCCACTCACCAAAGAGGAGAAGTCCTCCCTAGGTAAACACTCCATTCACACTTGTTTTATCCTTCAATACTTCAGCTGCCCACTTTAGTAGTGTAGTTCTGTATAATAACAACACTACTGGACAGACTATCAGCGCAATATGCATAACCCTGCCATTGCAGACCCTGTCTCTGCGTTCTCCATTCACTTTTACTTTATAACTTCACATCTCTAAATATGTTAGTTCAAGTGAGAATGTATACCTCTGAGCTTCAAATTCCACCTTAAACATTTTGATCAAAACAACAATAACATTTTCCCTAGCCATTAAATGTTTTATCATGATTCTCTGCTGTTTCCTCCTCTGGGCTGTCTGCTGTCAAGGGTATAATAACTAGCTTCACAAATAAAAGTGAGCGCTCAATCAAAGCATTTTGAGCCAGTTTCCGAAGACTATTTTCTCAAAGTGCTTGAACTTAATAAGGAAAATGCTAATGAGGTTAGTGAGTCATTGTGTTGTAGCTAGTGCTGCTGCGGGGGTCAGGCTGAGTGCTGTGGGATCCCATGCACACCTGCATGCATTGGCTTCTGTCTTCTGCCCAGTCCTCCTCCTGACCAGCTCTCTAGCTATTGCCTCTCTCATCTCTCTTATTGAGAGAGGCTTTGCTGAAATGTTGGTAATACTGGTCATTTTGATAGTAATGAATCTATAGTTTAGCCTACTCAATAATATGAATAGCTACAGTATTTTTGCAAGTGTAGCCTGTCTCCTTAGGACCATTGCTGTCTCTCAGTAGGCTTGTTGGGGGTAAACACTGCAGTTAATACTAATTATTTATTCAAGTATCTTTCAAAGAAGGCCTTGAGTTGCTGCTGCCAGAAGAGCTTTGTTATTTGTATACGTTTTCATTCTTTTTTTACCAGAAAATTATTGCGCTTGGATACATCTCACAGGGGGTGTGTCCGGCTGTCTGCTCTGCTCAGGGGCGCGCTGAGTGATTTGAGGAGAGATCAGGGTGGTTTGAGACTTCAAGGATGGCGGCCTGAATGAGCGGAGCATTCAGTCTCTACTCTGTTTGAAGTCTTGACAGCTTTGTCAGCAAACAATCACAGCATATTAGAGTGAAGCTTGTTTGATGTACAGTAGAACCGCAGGAAGAATTCTAAAGTAGATGCACTTTTGAGCCTTTTCTTTATTTAACTTGCATTTGGGGAGGTTGAGTTAAAAATCTTTCATATTATCAAGGTACTCACTGTGTCAAAAAGGGTTTAAAGAGATAAATTGTGATGAATGGTTTGAATAATACTCTACTATTTAGAATATTTCAAGAAAATAACTGCATTTTGAGTGGGATTGACTTCATTATTGTAACAATATAGTCAATACTAATGGCTAACAAAGGGTCATGGTTAAGTGCTCATACAGTGAGAACTGCATAAGTCATGTAATTCCTTATTGTGATAACTAAAGGGTAAGGAAGCTGAAGCTCTCTATTGTTTTTGTATTTCTTTCAATGGAAGATGGAAAGCTCTGATTGATGTCTGTGAGTTGGCTCAATGTGACCAGGATAAGGTTTTCGTTACTAGCCAGTTGTAGTAGCTACCATTTCCCATGAACATACAACATTCAGTGATCCAATTCAGCGGTGAGACTGGATCCACCCATCATTAATCCCCATATGATTCTGATTCCCTCCAAGACATTTCCTCTCTGCAACTCTGCTCTCCTTCCAAAGGAAATGAAATTAGCGAATTAATGCTCCACTGTGATATGATCAAATATGTCATCTGAATGCTCAGCACAGGGAAAACATGGCAGAAATATGAGCACATAATACACAGGTTGAGTATAAAAGTCTCATCTTCTAACAGTTGGCTAGAGTTGGCTGAATACTAGACATGGTATCACTATCTGCCTGTCTTTTCTCTAGGAAGGCCTACCTGACCTGTGGTGAGTATTATAGGCCTACAGTATAAACATGGATCATGAGGATGGTACTCCACACAGACAGACATGAGAAGCAGGGGGAATCCCATCTATCCCCTCCACCCCCGAGAAGTATGTTCTCCGATGATCGTCTGTCCTCACTCCATGTGGTATGACACAGAGAGCATTTCTCATAGCCCATGACATTAATTGATGTGATTTGCAGAGGGAAAGCATTCAGCCGTGGGTGGGAGACTCCTAATGATCATTTTCCATTTCCAGTGTCTCAATCCTTGACTCAATTTCATTGCAAATCAGTTGTCATTTTGTTTTAATCTATGACTGCCACTTAAAGTAACATGGGGCCTGAGTAGTAAAAGGTGAAGCAGGTCTGGTCGTGAGGAACCACGGGAGTGTGCTGTGCCGCCTGTGTGTAGGTTAGGAAATGTGGGTCAGTCGATGGATTGAGACAGCTGGTTGTTACACAAGTAGCTGAGGGGGAATCTGCTCCTTGCACTAGACACAGGGGGCGTGATGCTGGGGAATCCCCATCTCTTTGGCTGTTCCTGTCTGAATGTTCCCTCATGCCAGGGGTTTCACAAGCCAGGGGCGAGGGCAGGCGTGGGCAGACAGGGCCTGGTGTCACTTTGCAGCCAATTGGCAAAGCCTCAACATGTTACTGTTCAATGCCGCTGAGTCCAGTCTGTCAGTTTGGGGTGATACTATAACAATGCTGTAGAGGGAACTGGAGTGGACCTTTGTGGGGGGAATCATTGTCCACAGCTCTTTTCACTTCCACAGAGACTTTCAACAGGAAAAGTGCTTTATCTTCCTGATTTTGTTTTGTACATTGTACAATTGTAATTTTACCAACACTTTTTCATATTTTATTGGTATTTTGACTTCAAATTACTTTCAAATTTGATTATTGCCTTTTTTAATATTTTCTGTTTACACTGTCTTCTCTCCTCCATCAGCGTTGTGTGGTGAAGGAGTTGTGGCGGAGCATCACATTGTGTGAACGAGGGGTTCTCTGGTCTTCACAGAGCTGATGGATGGTGCATGATGGTTCTCATTCTCACTCCTAGTACTCCTCTTACTGCCAGCGCAGCACACTCCACAGTAATTGAAGCCATTTGCAACGTTGTAGTGTAGTAATGGGCAGATCTGTGTCTCCCACCCACCCACAGCCTCTGTCATTAATCAGAGCCCTGCAGTCAGGAGAGCCAGGGAGCTGAAGTTGCACCAGGCCTGAGCTGCTGGAGTCACGAATCAGATGCCTTGAGCTTGAGCTTGAGCATTGCGGTATCCACAGCAAGGTCCTTAACAAAACATAGCATTTAGAGACCATGCAGATGGCTAAGTGGGTGAATAGTTTTGAAACGAGGCCGGTCAGAGGCGCATGTGGATCGGCAATGTTTTGATGAGTAATCGCATTAACCACACAAGAAATCCCCTTTGAAGCTTCCTCTGTTAAATGCTGCGCTGCCTGTTCTCTGATGCAGGGTGCATAGGGTTCAACTATGTGTTCAACACTTACTTTAAGAGGTTAACAAGGGCGCCACCCACACTGCTACCTCTCTCAGTCTCCCTCTGGACTGTAATTTGTATTTTTGTACTTGTTTCAACTAATTATTATTGTTAAGTAACTGGTTCCACAGCCTTTTTTAGTTTACTCAACTTTTCGATCAAAGTGTTACCTGAACTTAACAGATTTAGTTGCCCAAACTTACCTCCAACTTGAGAAAACTTAAAAGGATGTTCATTCAACTAGAAGTAATTTTTTGGGCATCTTCACACAAAAAAGAGCTGTAGAACACACAGTGCTTTTGACATAAAATGCATTAAACTCAGAAATTTGACACACATGATTCTTCTATACAGCAATTGTTATTCAACATTTTCTCACCTTGGATTTGAACTCACAATCTCTTGGTTCTCAGCATACCGATCTTCCTGCTATGCCAACATGTCTGTGTCGATGACTGATTTCACTTGTATTGCTACACTTTGCACTCTAAAGTAAATCTCATCTCTGTTAAAAGTACACTTAAGTAAGTGACACATCAACATTTACTTGGGGGGAGAGTTGGACAAAAATAGGGGAGGGTTGTCAAACTTTTTTTTTGCTTTGGGGGGGAGTTCCGTGTTTTTTTCTTGGGCACAGGGGAGAGTTGTGCGTTTTTTCCCTAGTTTACGTTCACTCTTCAGCTCATATTTTCCCTGTAAACAATGGCTTGACTTACTTTTGATATTACCCTAATAAAGTTTAGAAATGTTTGGGAAGGTTTGGTATGGTGTGGCTATTATTAATCTTTAGCTACTGCAGGCCTAAAGTATGAAGGTACTGCACCCCGGCACGCCAACTGACTCCGACAGTTGAACTTGATGTGAGGAAGTCTGTTTCAGGCCTACCAGAGTTACTCTAGTAATCTAACAATATAATGCTTATCTTTATACACTGAACAAAAATATGAACTCAACATGTAAAGTGTTGGCCCCATGTTTCTTGAGCTGAAATAAAAGATCCCAGCGTATTTCTCTCAAATGTTGTGCACAAGTTTGTTTACATCCCTGTTAGTGAGTATTTCTCATTTTCCAAGATAATCCATCCAGCTGACAGGTGTAGCATATCAAGAAGCTGATTAAACAGCATGATCCTTACACAGGTGTACCCTGTGCTGGGAACAATAAAAGGCCACTCTCAAATGTGCAGTTTGGTCACAGAACACAATGCCACAGATGTCTCAAGTTTTTAGGGAGTGTGGATTTGGCATGCTGACTGCAGGAATGTCCACCAGAACTGACTGCAGGAATGTTAATTTGTCTACCATCGTCGTTTTAGATCATTTGGCAGTATGTCCAACTGCAGACCACATGTATGGTGTCATGTGGGCGGGTGGTTTGCTGATGTCAACGTTGTGAACAGAGTGCCCCATGGTGGAGGTGGGTTTAAGGTATGGGCAGGCATAAGCTACGGACAACGAACACAATTGCATTTTTTCAATGGCAGTATGAATGCATAGAGATACCTTAATGAGATACTGAGCTCTATTGTCGTGCCATTCATTCGCAGCCATCCCCTAATGTTTCAGCATGATAATGCATGGCCCCATGTACACAATGCCTGGAAGTTAAAAATGTCCCAGTTTGTCCATGGCCTGCATACTCACCAGACATGTCACCCACTGAGCATGTTTGGGATGCTCTGGATTGACGTGTACGACAGCGTGTTCCAGTTCCCGCCAATATCAAGCAACTTCACACAGCCATTGAAGAGGAGTGGGACAGGCCACAATCAACAGCCTGATTAACTCTATGCGAAGAAGCTGTGTTGCGCTGCATGAGGCAAATGGTGGTCACACCAGATACTGACCCCTACCTTTTTTTTAAGGTATCTGTGACCAATCATTTGGTCATGTGAAATCCATAGATTAGGGCCTAATGAATTTATATCAATTGAATGATGTCCTTATATGAACTGTAACTCAGTAAAATCATTGAAATTGTTTCATGTTGTGTTCCAATTTTTGTTCATTATACAAAATATTCGGATCGAAAATTAACAAATCATCTGTATAGCAGACGCAGTAGCCATCTGGCATAAAGAAATGCATGTCGGTGTCATGCATGCCACAGCATATCTCTATCTCTCTCGATCTCTCTGGAGATAGGCTTAAGCTACAAGCTACATATACAGTTGAAGTCGAAGTATACATACACCTTAGCCAAATACATTTAAACTCAGTTTTTCACAATTCCTGACATTTATTCCTAGTAAAAATGCCCTGTCTTAGGTCAGTTAGGATCACCACTTTATTTTAAGAATGTGAAATGTCAGAATAGTAGTAGAGAGAATGATTTATTTCAGCTTTTCTTTCTTTCATTACATTCCCAATGGGTCAGAAGTTTACAAACACTCAATTAGTATTTGGTAGCATTGCCTTTCATTTGTTTAACTTGGGTCAAACGTTTCGGGTAGCCTTCCACAAGCTTCCCACTATAAGTTGGGTGAATTTTGGCCCATTCCTCCTGACAGAGCTGGTGTAACTGAGTCAGGTTTGTAGGCCTCCTTGCTCACACACACTTTTTCAGTTCTGCCCACACATTTTCTATGGGATTGAGGTCAGGACTTTGTGATGGCCACTCCAATACTTTGACTTTGTTGTCCTTAAGCCATTTTTCCACAACTTTGGAAGTATGCTTGGGGTCATTGTCCATTTGGAAGACCCATTTGTGACCAAGCTTTAATTTCCTGACTGATGTCTTGAGATGTTGCTTCAATATATCCACATCATTTTCCTTCCAAATGATGCCATCTATTTTGTGAAGTGCACCAGTCCCTCCTGCAGTAAAGCATCCCCACTATATAATGCTGCCACCCACGTGCTTCACGGTTGGGATGGTGTTCTTCGGCTTGCAAGCCTCCCCCTTTCTCCTCCAAACATAACGATGGTCATTATGGCCAAACAGTTCTATTTTTGTTTCATCAGACCAGAGGACATTTCTCCAAAAAGTACGATCTTAGTCCCCATGTGCAGTTGCAAAGTGTAGTCTGTCTTTTTTTATGGAGGGTTTGGAGCAGTGGCTTCTTCCTTGCTGAGCGGCCTTTCAGGTTATGTCAATATAGGACTCATTTTACTGTGGATATAGATACTTTTATAGCCGTTTCCTCCAGCATCTTCACAAGGTCCTTTGCTGTTGTTCTGGGATTGATTTGCACTTTTTGCACCAAAGTACATTCATCTCTAAGAGACAGAACACGTCTCCTTCCTGAGCAGTAAAATGGCTGCGTGGTCCTATGGTGTTTATACTTGCATACTATTGTTTGTACAGATGAACGTGGTACCTTCAGGCGTTTGGAAATTGCTCCCAAGGATGAACCAGACTTGTGGAGGTCTACAATTCTTTTCTGAGGTCTTGGCTGATTTATTATGATTTTCCCATGATGTCAAGCAAAGAGGCACTGAGTTTGAAGGTAGGTTTGAAATACATCCATAGGTACACCTTCAATTGACTTAAATTATGTCAATTAGCCTATCAGAAGCTTCTAAAGCCATGACATAATTTTCTGGAATTTTCCAAGCTTTCTAAAGGCACAGTCAACTTAGTGTATGTAAACTTCTGACCCACTGGAATTGTGATACAGTGAATTATTAGTGAAATAATCTGTCTGTTAACAATTGTTGGAAAAATGACTTGTGTCATGCACAAAGTAGATGCCCTAACCGACTTGCCATAACTAGAGTTTGTTAACAAGAAATTTGCGGAGTGGTTGAAAAACAAGTTTTAATGACTCCAACCTAAGTGTATGTAAACTTCCAACTTCAATTGTATACAGTACTAGTCAAATGTTTTGACACACCTACTCATTCCATTTAAAACATTTTTTTTAACTATTTTCTACATTGTTGAATAATAATGAAGACATCAAAACTATGAAATAACACATATGAAATCATGTAGAAACCAAAAAAGTGTTAAACAAATCAATGTATATTTTATATTTGAGATTCTTCAAAGTAGCCACCCTTTGCCTTGATGACAGCTTTGCACGTTATTGGCATTCTCTCAAATAGCTTCATGAGGTAGTCACCTGGAATGCATTTCAATTAACAGGTGTGCTTTGTTAAAAGGAATTTCTTTCCTTCTTAATGCGTTCGAGCCAGTTGGGTTGCGACAAGGTAGGGGTGGTAAACAGAAGATAGCCCTATTTGGTAAAAGACCAAGTCCATATTATGGCAAGAACAGCTCAAATAAGCAAAGAGAAACCATCAAGTGCTATGATGAAACTGGCTCTCATGAGGACCACCACAGGAAAGGAAGACCCAGAGTTACCTCTGCTGCAGAGGATGAGTTCAGGATAAACCTCAGAAATTGCAGACCAAATAAATGCTTCACAGAGTTCAAGTTACAGACACATCTCAACATCAACTGTTCAGAGGAGACTGCGTGAACCAGGCCTTCATGGTTGAATTGCTGCAAAGAAACCCCTACTAAAGGACACCAATAAGAACAAGAGACTTGCTTTGGCCAAAAAACACAAGCAATGGACATTTAGACCAGTGGAAATCTGTCCTTTGGTCTGATGAGACATAATTAGAGATTTTTGGTTCCAACCGCCGCGTCTTGGTGAACGGATGATCTATGCATGTGTGGTTCCTACCTTGAAGCATGGAGGAGGAGATGTGACGCTGTGGGGGTGCTTTGCTGGTGACACTGTCTGTGATTTATTTAGAATTCAAGGCACACTTAACCAGCATCGCTAGCACAGCATTCTGCAGCGATACACCATCCCATTTGGTTTGCGCTTAGTGGGACTATCATTTGTTTTTCAAAAGGACAATGACCCAACACACCTCCAGGCTGTGAAAGGGCTATTTGACCAAGGAGAGTGATGAAGTGCTGCATCAGATGACCTGGCCTCCACAATCACCTGACCTCAACCCAATTGAGATGGTTTAGGATGAGTTGGAACTCAGAGTGAAGGAAAAGCAACCAACAAGTGCTCAGCATATATGGGAACACCTTCAAGTCTGTTGGAAAAGCATTCCTCATGATGCTGATGAGAGAATGCAAAGCGTGTGCAAAGCTGTCATCAAGGCCAAGGGTGGCTACTTTGAAAAATATATTTTGATTTTTTTAACACTTATTTGGTTACTACATAATTCCATATATATTATTTAATAGTTTTGATGTCTTCACTATTATTCTACAATGTAGAAAATAGTAAAAATAAATAAAAACCCTTGAATGAGTAGGTGTCCAAACTTTTGACTTGTACTATATATATACACTACCATTCAAAAGTTTGGTGGTCACTTAGAATGTCCTTGTTTATGAAAGAAAAGCAAAAAAATGTGTCCATTAAAATAACAGCAAATTGATCAGAAATACAGTGTAGACATTGTTAATGTTGTAAATGACTATTGTAGCTTGAAACGGCTGATTTCTAAGGGTATATCTACATAGGCGTACAGAGGCCCATTATCAGCAACCATCACTCCTGTGTTCCAATGGCACATTGTGTTAGATAATCCAAGTTTATCATTTTAAAAGGCTAATTGATCATTAGAAAACCCTTTTTCAATTATGTTAGCACAGCTGAAAGCTGTCGTTTTGATTAAAGAATCAATAAAACTGTCCTTCTTTAGACTAGTTGAGTATCTGGAGCATCAGCATTTGTGGGTTCGATTACAGGCTCAAAATGTCTGGAAACAAAGAACTTTCTTCTGAAACTGTCACAGGATCCAACGAAAGTGGCGCCCCTCCTCGGTCGGGCGGCGGTCGTCGTTGCCGGCCTATTAGCTGCCACCGATCGTTGTTTCTGTGTCTTTTAGTTTTGTCTGTCTGTTCCGCACCTGTTTTGTGTATGTCATTAGTGGGGGCTTATTTAATGTGTGTTTTCAGTTGGGATTTTGTGCGGGATTGTTTATTGTCCACGTTGTGTTTACCGACAGTTTTGTCGAAGGATTTACCGGGCTGCGCTCCTTGCCTTTTGTGCCGTGGAATATATATTTTGTGTTTTATGGGAAAGTGTTTCTCCCAGGCGAACTTTGTATAGCGCCCTGTGCTTTTCGGCGTTTGTGTGTGTCAGTTTTATTAAAAGACACTCACCTCCAGCACCTCTGTCTCCTGCATCTGATTCCGCCTCTACGCCAGTCCAAATCAGACGTGACAGAAACTCGTCAGTCTATTCTTGTTCTGAGAAATGAAGGCTATTCCATGCGAGAAATTGCAAAGAAACTGAAGATCTCGTACAATGCTGTGTACTGCTCCCTTCACAGAACAGCGCAAACTGGCTCTAACCAGAATAGAAAGAGGAGTGGGAGGCCCCGGTGCACAACTGAGCAAGAGGACAAGTACATTAGAGTGTCTAGTTTGAGAAACAGATACCTCACAAGTCCTCAACTGGCAGCTTCATTAAATAGTACCCGCAAAACACCAGTCTCAAAGTCAACAGTGAAGAGGCGACTCCAGGATGCTGGCCTTCCAGGCAGAGTTCTTCTGTCCAAAAGGTTGTGAGTTCAAATCCCAGGTGAGGACATGTTGAATAATAATTACTGTATAAATACACATGCACAATGTAATTATGTATGTGAAAAATCTCATTTGAAAACATTGTATGTCAAAGCTCTGTTTGTGTGTGTAACTAGTTTCTAGTTCAATGAACATATGAGACAAGATGAGCATTGAATTGTTGCCTAAGTTTTCTCAAATTGGAGCTAAGTTTGGGCCAACTAAAAATTTTAAGTTCAGGTAACACTGACTGAAGATTTGAGTGAACTAAAAAAGACTGTACTTAATAATAATTAGTTGAAACAACTAGAATGTGGCTAGCTCTCTGAAACTTTCTACCACCCGACACAGCCCTGCACTTCCTGCATCTCACAAACAAGATGGCCAGAAAGAGATTGGAGGGGGAGGGGGAAAACAGAGTAGCGTCACCCACAGGTCCTATCTGTCCTTTCCATGAGCAGGCAGATTGGGGAGGTGGAAAGATGTCGCTGCCCTGAAATGAGCAGAAACAGACACAAAACTATTTAAAGGTCATGTGTAAATTTGGGTGGTTAGCAGGAAGCCAACCCTGCCTGCATGACAACACAAGCTATTGTCATTTGTGTTTCATATCTGTGCCCAATGAAAGAATGAGGCACAGCTGTAGACAGTTCTGGCCTTATAAAAAGGTAGGCTTCACAAGCACTACTTCATATTGATTCACAAAATGTGATGTTCATACTGACATACAGTGTTTCTCAAGTCTCACTTCAATATGCTCTTAAAACAAGAAAACACTGCCTCACCACATGGGAACATCCTCTGTTTGACTTAGCAGAAGCGAGTGTGCTTTGTGCACAAAGAGAGGCTATACTATACTACTAGACTTTGCTGTTAAAGTTACTTTATTCACCCATCACTTCCATCATAGTTTATAAAACCAACAGTTTATTTCTATTGCATATTCACTTTAAGTGTGTGGTTCCGTGGGGTGTGGGTCTGTGGGACTGGGTACAGGTCAGCTAGGCCAGGGTCGGGATCTGCAGAGGCGGCACATTATCTCCAGTGGTGCTCAGGCCATAGGGGCCGCTGGGGCCATGTCACATCATAACTGCAGGTCACTTAACTCCTATTGCCCTCACTCAATTACAGAGGCCCTGTTCCCATGCACAGAGCGGACCTGGAAAGACTCAGGGACTAATCTGCCTCCAGTTATTATTCACCGTCTCCACCAGCTGAGCTCAGAACCTGCCATCATCCGACAGGGCCTCAGACACAGCGTCAGGCTTCCCTCCCTCAATGCCCGGAGACAGAAGGAACCACATCACAATACAGTAGGTGGATCAGATTTATTCACACCATTCTGTACTTTTACTTGTAGACTTGATCATTGATAATAACAGTTCCACTCTATACTGGAGGTGTGTGGTGGCCTGACGCAGAAACCAGTCGACAGATAGAAACTACAGCTCCAGTGTGAGAGGTCAGCAGGACTGATGTTTGTGTCTCAGCCCGGTTGTGTTGATCCATCCAGGTACAGTAAGACCCCTCAATGGATAAAACTCTAAAAGATTTCTCTCAACCGATTGGGAGAATTTGAATACTTGGCTCTAATTTCAACAACAAAAAATATTTCCCTATTTCTGTTATAGCAGCTGCTTAAGTCGCTATACTGTACAGTGAAATACCAGAGTATGGGAGGAAATGATTCAGCTTAACGATGAGCTTAACTACCTTTCATAGAATGAAGAGGTTGTGGCTGTTCTCAAGCTCTGTCTTTCAAACACACAAAGAAACGTGAGTACACACACAAATACACACATACAATACACACAACGATGCAAGCATGCATACACACACACGCACACCACTGCACATGCACGCACACACACACAGCGGCTCTTTCCAGGATGTGGTGAGCTTTGCAACTTTGAAGCTGCCAGGGTTTCCCTCCAATTGAAAATGCAGAGCTCGCTATCTCTATCTATTTACTTAGGCCTTATTTCTTCAAGATTATTTTCCTTTGTATCAAATATGTCAGGCCTACACAGATGATAGAAATAGAAATGATACAATTATAGTGTGTACTTTACCAGTGAATGTAAAGGCTTCAATTACAATATACTGTCCATGAAAACTATCTTATTCAGTTATTATTATAAATTTAGTACCCAGAGAATTTATTAAAATACAGTTGAAGTCGGACATTTACATACACTTAGGTTGGAATCATTAAAACTCGTTTTTCAACCACTCCACAAATTTCTTGTTAACAAACTATAGTTTTGGCAAGTCGGTTAGGACTTCTACTTTGTGCATGACACAAGTCATTTTTCCAACAATTGTTAACAGACAGATTATTTCACTAATAATTCACTGTATCACAATTCCAGTGGGTGAGAAGTTTACATATACTAAGTTGACTGTGCCTTTAAACAGCTTGGAAAATTCCAGAAAATTATGCCATGGCTTTAGAAGCTTCTGATAAACTAATTGACATCATTTAAGTCATTTGGAGGTGTACCTGTGGATGTATTTCAAGGCCTACCTTCAAACTCAGTGCCTCTTTGCTTGACATCATGGGAAAATCATAATAAATCAGCCAAGACCTCAGAAAAGAATTGTAGACCTCCACAAGTCTGGTTCATCCTTGGGAGCAATTTCCAAATGCCTGAAGGTACCACGTTAATCTGTACAAACAATGGTATGCAAGTATAAACACCATGGGACCATGCAGCCGTCATAATACTCAGGAAGGAGAAACGTTCTGTCTCCTAGAGATGAACGTACTTTGGTGCAAAAAGTGCAAATCAATCCCAGAACAAAAGCAAAGGACCTTGTGAAGATGCTGGAGGAAACGGGTACAAAAGTATCTATACCACAGTAAAAAGAGTCCTATATCAACATAACCTGAAAGGCCGCTCAGCAAGGAAGAAGCCACTGCTCCAAAACTGCCATAAAAAAAGACAGACTACGGTTTGCAACTGCACATGGGGACAAAGATCATACTGTTTGGAGAAATGTCCTCTGGTCTGATGAAACAAAAATGGAACTGTTTGGCCATAATGACCATCGTTATGTTTGGAGGAGAAAGGGGGAGGCTTGCAAGCCGAAGAACACCATCCCAACCGTGAAGCACGGAGGTGGCAGCATCATGTTGTGGGGGTTCTTTGCTGCAGGAGAGACTGGTGCACTTCACAAAATAGATGGCATCATTTGGAAGGAAAATGATGTGGGTATATTGAAGCAACATCTCAAGACAGTCAGGAAGTTAAAGCTTGGTCGCAAATGGGTCTTCCAAATGAACAATGACCCCAAGCATACTTCCGAAGTTGTGGCAAAATGGTTTAAGGACAACAAAGTCAAAGTATTGGAGTGGTCATCACACAGCCCTGACCTCAATCCTATAGAAAATGTGTGGGCAGAACTGAAAAAGTGTGTGCGAGCAAGGAGGCCTACAAACCTAACTCAGTTACACCAGCTCTGTCAGGAGGAATGGGCCAAAATTCACCCAACTTATTGTGGGAAGCTTGTGGAAGGCTACCCAAAATGTTTGACCCAAGTTAAACCATTTAAAGGCAATATTACCAATTACTAATTGAGTGTATGTAAACTTCCCACTGAGAATGTGATGAAAGAAATAAAAGCTGAAATAAATCATTCTCTCTACTATTACTCTAACATTTCACATTCTTAAAATAAAGTGGTGATCCTAACTGACCTAAAACAGGGAATTTTTACTAGGATTAAATGTCAGGAATTGTGAAAAACTGAGTTTAAATGTATTTGGCTAAGGTGTATGTAAACTTCGACTTCAACTGTATATGTAGCCTGTAGCTTAGGCCTATCTCCAGAGAGATCGAGAGAGATAGAGATATGCTGTGGCGTATTACGACACCAACATGCATTTCTTTACGTTAGATGGCTACTGCGTCTGCTATACAGATCATTTTTGCAAGGATTAAATGTCAGGAATTGTGAAAAACTGAGTTCAAATGTATTTGCCTAAGGTGTATGTAAACTTCCGACTTCAACTGTAGCTGTCAATACAAGCCAACATTCCCATCCCTTCATCAGACCCCAAAGCTTTGTTTGTAAAGAAAAAGTTCACCCAAGACTAAGGCCTAGATTCAGTCAGATCAAGCGTTAACCTGCCATAGCCGACACCCGCATAGTTGGTGTTTTGGCGGTGTCGGAGATGCAACTGCGTTAGATATGTCAAATCGGTGAGCAGATGCTCGTGTGGTCCTTGTCACGAAACTACAGCAGTCCCTGAGTTCTGAAAGGATTTCTATCAGCCTAATCGAGGTGTAGATTAGGCTAGCCTACATCCTACATTCCAGTGTTCGAACTCGTAAACAAGCCTGCGTGGGATTTCTCTTAACGCAACGGAAATGTTCGCTTTAGGTATAATACTGGGGGCCGCATGTGGATTTGACAGCTTTAATGCAGTTCCGCCCAAGTAAATGTGTATTATTAATATCATGATTGTGGCATCCTATATATAGGGCTAATGGTAAATATAGTACTTCTAAACTACCAAAGATCCAATCTAACATGGATGAATGATAGAATACCTTGCTACACTTTTAAATGATGGTGTCTTTTGTTGGGCAAATCAGATGTCAATGTAGCCTACATAAACCCAACCTCACTCTGAATTTATTTTCACATACAGCTTGTGTAAGAAAAGTTAGAGGAGTTACTTTCAACTATTCAATGTTATTTAGGTAGTCTACACAAATGAGTATGGAAGTTAATCAATGTCTTAATGTGTTGGCATGATAGCTCAGCTGAAATGAACACAGTGTACATAGAGATAGGTATCTGGATTGTAGACTTGATCTCGCTGAAGTGCATTATCCCTCATATACCAGTAGGAGACACTGTTCAGGCAGAAATCATTGGACTGTGTTGTCACATTTTATTTAAATATACTATTTATTTAGGTTGATAGCATGACGTTGATAGCATGACGTTGATAGCATGACGTTGAAACACTGATGTTGATTCAAACAAACCATTTTACTATCAACACTGAAACAAGGTCATATACACTACAGGGCCAAAAGTATGTTGAAACCTGCTCGTCGAACATCTCATTCCAAAAATCATGGGCATTAATATTGAGTTGGTCCCCCTTTTGCTGCTATAACAGCCATCACTTTTCTGGGAAGACTTTCCACTAGATGTTGGAACATTTCTGGGGGGACTTGCTTCAATTCAGCAACAAGAGCAGTTGGCGTTCTAATTCATCCGAAAGGTGTTCGATGGTGTTGAGGTCAAGGCTCTGTGCAGGCCAGTCAAGTTCTTCCACACCGATCTCGACAAACTATTTCTGTATAGACCTCACTTTGCACATGGGGTTAATGTCATGCTGAAACAGGAAAGGGCCTTCCCCAAACTGTTGCCACAACGTTGGAATCACAGATTTAACCAGTGTGTGCCCAATGGGTTGCCCTTAAAGTGGAAACTGAGAGCAGTTCGTTGTCTTGGAATCCTGCTTTGTGTAGGGAGGCGGAGCTGGTGGAATGAGGTGGTTGTCAAAATCCATGAAGTGATATTGTCATACCAGCCGGACTGCCGTCTGGTGTTTGTTTTAAAGGGGAGGGGAAAAACATATCAATCATATCTTCTTGCCAAAAAGTCCTTGCGTTCCCACCTCCAGCATTACAGCAACATGTTTTATTTTCAGCTGTGTTGTTCTCAGTGACTCACATCCCAGAGACAAGTGCTGCACTGTTAGAAAGTAGCCATTAAGGATGCACATTCTTGGAAACTATTCAAGTCAAGCTTTCGCTCTCTCACTCAGTGTACTAAATAAAGCAGTATTTGGTTGAAAGTACAGTATGTGATAGGTAGGCCATCTCATCAGTAATTAACATGTAATTACTATACTTTGACAACGTTTACAGTTAATGCCATGAAGATTTTTTTCTATGATTTGATCTTTTGTTGTGGAACATATCTGATACTAAAGTGTTTTTTCTCCTATCATCTCTTGACCCAGGCAAATGGAATCATCCGGCTTTCATCAAACGATCTGGTCTGAGAAAGGGAAAGGGGGATACCTAGTCAGTTGTACAACTGAATGGCTTCAACTGAAATGTGTCTTCCGCATTTAAGCCAACCCCTCTGAATCAGAGAGGTGCGGGGGGCTGCCTTAATCGACATCCCCGGCGCCAGGGAAACCGTGGGTTAACTGCCTTGCTCAGGGGCAGAAAGACAGATTTTTACCTTGTCAGCTCGGGGATTTGATCCAACGCTCTAGGCTACACACTCTAACCACCACTAGGCTACCTGCCGCCCCAAGGCCTATGGCTACAGTTCCTCACCCAAAACCACATGAACTAGAGTTAGACACAACCTGACTTTCCTCACCTTGCATCTTCTTGATCCATAAGGTGCATGTCACATGAAGAGTGGACTGTTTTACTAGAATGATTGATCATGAATTGTCTGCTTATGCATTAAGTACCTTCAAATTGCAATTTGAACGTACTTTATCCACTGACAAAATGCCCTTTTATAATGTCAAAATGGCATACTGAATAACCATAAGTATAAATGAACAGTTAATATTGCTTTAAATAGAAATGTAATGTTAAAATTCTTGGAATGTAATAGGTTGCATCATTGATTTCTAAGTACAGTAAATCTAATATCAAATTCCCCTTTGTGTGTGTTGCACTATATAAGCAGATTTTGATGTAGTCAGAGTTTTCTGTCACCCGATTTGGGGTTGAAGGAAGTTGGAAATTGAAGGAAATGGACTATTTGATGGGGGGGTTTCATGTTAGTTTCCAAACCCTGTTGAAAAGAGAGGGAAGACAACCTGATATCAGGGCTGAGTGTGAAAACAGTGGAAAGAAAGATTCTAATTCAGGGGAGGAAATACGTCAGGGCCAAAAAAGGAAGTGGGAGGTGAAACCGAGACCGCAACACAGCCGGAAGCCACAGTGGAACTTGAACCAAAATACTCTTCAGCACTATTTAGCCATGTAGCAGACATTGACAGAGTGACAGGACAGGGGAGGGGCTGCTGGTTTTTTTCTGTTGTTTTGTGGTGAATGGAACATTCTGTTTGTGAATGTGTTTATCATATTTCCATTCACCACTTATCACTCGTGTGTAAGATGCTGAGATAATAGGCAGCAATTACCATCAGCTGGAAGACTATATAAAGGCCATGGTGTTTTGATGTGTTCTTGAATTTAACTTTAAAATTGTGAACCCATTTTGAACTTTGGACAGGCCCACCTGGCATGTCTTTAGAGGACGGTGTGGATAAACTTTTCAACCCTTTGACTACTGAGGTACACTTTTCAGACTTCCACAGGTCTTTGTAGAGGGTGGGTCAGAGTACCCCCCATAAGGAATATTGGCATCTGACCAGCACCTCTCCTCCAGGGATAGGGCTGTATTAATACCCCAGATGTCTGAAAAAGGGTGGATTTACATGAGGGACTTTGATGTTCTGATGATCAATGTTTTGTTGGTGGTTTCATTGACCCTGTTTTGGTGTCTCATCAGTGGGCTAGGCTGAAGTAGGTAATAGAGGTTTTTGTTCCTTTGGTGGTTAAGCCAGCCTTGGTAAACCTCTATGTGCCCTCTCAATGAACTCTGGGAGATCATTGATCAATTGTCCTGTATTTGCTTTGTTTATCTCTCAGACTTAGTATTCAGAGCAGTCCAGTCCACAAACAACACAACCAAAACAATGCAAAATGCACAAAGCACAGCACAATTCATTCTATATGATCTCAGTATACCTTGATCAATTGCAACCTTTTTTGTGTGTTATTCATGTTCATAGATATATTCACTGAGTGTACCAAACATTAGGAACACCTTCTTAATATTGAGTTGCACCCCCCCCTCCCCCTTTTGCCCTCAGAACAGCCTCAATTTGTCGGGGCATGGACTCTACAAGGTGTCGAAAGCAGTGGTGGTCAGTGCCGTTTAAGATGGGGGTGGACACATTTTTTTATGAGCATGGCTTTATTTCTATTACAGAATATTGGATTACTCTCATTCATAATCCATTCACCCAGTTCAATGTAACAGCGAAAGGTTTAGACTACTACATGATACAAAAATTTCCCCTATACGCATCATAAGGTTGCTACAACCTAGCCTATGAATGAAAGTTTACAATGTAGGTGCACACAGGTCGAGAGACAAATTTGTAATCAAGGTGACCGCCTTGCACACTCTTGCCTGCATCTAGCTGATATAGGGTGTAATCATTAGTCCAACAGTTGCAAACGAGAGTTTCTATTGGACAAATTCATGTACTGTACGTTTATCCCCGTTTTGTTCCGTTTGCTTCTGTTTAAGAAACGTTTTTCAACAGAATTGGCGGAATGAATACACCCCTGATCACGCGTAAACAGAGTTCTCTTTCACAGCGGCAACGTTGTATTCCTTGTCTTCCTTTCGCTTGTGGACTTCAATGCACAACACATCAGCTGTATGTGACCAAGCGGAAAACCATTCCAAGCCAAACCATATCATAACCGCTACACACAGCCTACATCGTTGTCACCATATTAGATAAAGTAACATCATAGTCAGCATAGCTAATTGAACTAACACGTTAGGAAACCCGCTACAATCATGCAGTAACGTTAGTGTACAGTCAGTAAGCAGTTACCCTGGCGAGCCCCGGTGGCAATAAATTACTAATACCAAAAGCTTCCCTTGACTTGGAAGAGTTCCAGTGCTGTGTTGGAAAGTCATAGCCAGCTAGCTAACATAACATCCTTCTGTTTGAGCAGGGTGTTTCAGTAGGCTAAACTAGCTAGCTGCATTTGCTAGCTAAGTAAGTGAAACTGAAAGTGAAAAAAAATGACAATCTCCTTGTCTATTTCTTTCTTGCATCTCATTCATTTTGGAAGAAAATAATTTGTTCAACTATTGTCTTTCTCTCTCTTTGAGTCAACTACTCACCACATGTTATACACTGCAGTGCTAGCTAGCTGTAGCTTATGCTTTCAGTACTAGATAAATTCTCTGATCCTTTGATTGGGTGGACAACATGTCAATTCATACTGCAAGAGCTCTGATAGGCTGGAGGATGTCCTCTGGAAGTTGTCATAATTACTGTGTAGGTCTATGGAAGGGGGTGAGAATCATGAGCCTAGTAGGTTTTGCATTGAAGTCAATGTACCCAGAAGAGGATGGAAGCTAGCTGTCCTCTGGCTACACCATGGTGCTACCCTACAGAGTGCTGTTGAGGCCACTATAGACCTTATTTGCAAAATAGTGTGTTTATATCAGTTACGTTGGTAACTGATTAAAACATGCTTGGCATTGTTGGTGACGTGATTATATTTAGTATAATTTGATCTATAAAATATAACTTTTTAAATGTTTTACTATTTACATTTTTATGAAATTCACTGAGTAGGATGGTCCTCCCCTTCCTCCTCTGGGGAGCCTCCACTGGTCAAAAGCGTTCCACATGGATGCTTGCCCATGTTGTCTTAAATGCTTCCCACAGTTGTGTCAAGTTGGCTGGATGTCCTTTGGGTGGTGGACCATTCTTGATACACACGGGAAACTGTTGAGCGTGAAAAACGCAGCAGCGTCGCAGTTCTTGACACAAACCGATGCGCCTGGCACCTATTACCACTCCCCGTTCAAAGGCACTTAAATATTTTGTCTTGCCCATTCACCCTCTGAATGGCACACATACAGAATCCAAGTCTCAATTGTCTCAAGGCTTAAAAATCTTTCTTTAACCTGTCGCTCCCCTTCATCTACACTGATTGAAGTGGATTTAACAAGTGACATCAATAATGGATCATAGCTTTCATCTGGTGTTCTTAATGTACTCAGTGTATTAAGCAATACAATATAATTCACACAGCTCATAGGTTAAATATTCTACATACAGAGTTCTAACTTCTAATCATTATACATCTAGTCTAGTCCAGTGTAAGATGCAGTCTGATTACATGGAACAGCCATTTCTTCCACCATCAGCTTACAACTAAAAGCTGGATTCTGACACTCAGCTTCACTGTATGCCAACAAATATGTTTATTCAGCTCCAATTATCAGGAGGGTTAACATATTATGATTAAGAAAAAGTGACAGCTGTAGTTCAGCATCAGGATGTGCGATATATTGCATTTTCTGAAAAAAAGCTCTCACATCCCTTGATAATATGGGAAAATAATTTAATAACTGCTTAATATATTCAAACTTACATTAATTAAAAGGAATTTGCATAATCAATTCAATTGCCTAACCGTAGCAAGTGATCTAATATGCATAATGATTCGAATGAGTCTCCATTTCTCTCTTCTTTTGGTAAACTGTGAGACCTGCAAAAGATTTCTCACTTGGGATTCTACTCCAGCTCATTACTTTATTGCTAAGGAGGAGTGGTAAGAATGTGAGATGCTGTAGCATCTGTTTCACGTATGTCAAGAGTCAAGTCTTCTCAACTCTACACATTGACATCTCACCTTAGCAGGCTGGCCCAGTCCTCCAGCCCCATTGGACTATGAGAGGAGCAACAGAGGAGGCTTCTGTCTGTCTGTCTCTCCTCAGACAGATGGTTTGTGCTATTAACCTGGACATCTTCCAACTCATGTTAATTTAGAAGAGGGATTTACAGTGACACATACTTTAGCCTACATGCTGTCACTGGCCATCTCTGGGAGAAGTCAATAATATTATTATCCTGTAGTCAAAAAAACGCATTTAATATGTGACACTCACACATACTTTCTTGCTATGTGGGAAGAATATTATTTTTGACTCATCACAGAAACCCTGGGGCTGTAGGTGTGTGTATTTCAAGGCAAGGCATTTTAAACAGCTCTCAGACGGCTTGCTGTGGTTACTGGTCATAACTATAAGTGACGAAAGTTTACAATAGATGTCAAACCTCTATCCTCTGATATCATATAGGGTTTCTTGTGTCAAATCTAGCCATCCATCCTCACCATGGACTGTGAAATTAGATTAGGCCCAAAGTGGACATTGTTATACAACTTTTTAGGAACCATGTTTTGTTTTTACAGAGCTGTAGCCTTTTCCCTATGATTTATGATACCAATGTATGCAAATCGTATTATTTTAGCAATATGAGCTATCATACCCAGCAACACAATGTATGCATGTCAGTATTAGAACCCATATGGTAAAATAAAGATATGGTATTTGGCAACTTTCATTGTTGTTTCATAACTTGTATAAATCATCTTCTTCTTGTAAGGGATAAGTAAGCTATACTGTTAATTGGATACAACGAGGAACATACATTTGAATTGGCCCCCATGAAGATGGAAAAAAATGAACTAATTTGATTATATATCCATAGTGGCACTGTATTCAAATGAGCTAGATAACCATCTTGGACAAGCCGGTGCTTCCACGGAATCCCCATATGCAAACCAGACAGAGAGCTTTGATCCAGGTGATGTAACGAATCACTTCTACCATGCGTACTGCTTCCCTTACTGTGACACCTCATCTACCTGGACATCAGGCAGCTATCATATTCCAGCCGGCCCAGTTTCCTCTCTCCAACCCATACAAGGGTTCCCCAGAGGAAAGGCGTTTGAGGCGCAAGGAGTCAGGACCTCTTGGTGTTCTAGTTCAAAGAGAATATCCTCACTGGTTTTTATCCATAAAATAACCGTCAAGGGTTAGTCATTAACTAGAGGGAGGTGCAATGACACTGCTTTCCACCTGCGTTATTACTAGACACTCCCACCTGGACTACTAGACACATACATCTTTGTGGGCCTCTGCTAAAGGCCTATCAGCTATCAGCTGGGAGAGTGCCTTTGGTAAATACGGTATTCAATCATATATTCCCATTCACATCTGGATTATAAAACACCTTTTGCTCGATTCATCTCCTTTCACATGAATTTTCAGACTCAGACTTTTTTCTCTAAGTTGAAAGAAAAGGAAATCCAAACCCAGATAATAACCATAATATCCCTGATCTTACTGTATTTCCAGTACAGTGAGGACACTCTAAAAAATTATGCACACAGGGCTGGTTCCAGGCATAAGCGACATAAGGAAATCAGTCAGGGTCTCAACTTACTGTTGCGATTTAGAATAGTAGAATATAGAAGGTGCAATTTCGAAATTTGGTTGTGCATCAGCAGTTTTTTCGCTTATGTCAGTCATTGTCAGTCACTCAATTAACCCATGTCAGCAAAAATAATGATGTATATTGGCGAGTTATGACAGATATCTAAACGTAGTAGTAATCATGGTGGAATTAGCGACCGGACACACAGGGCATGTGCCCCTTAGAGGGATCAGACACAGGACTTCCTTGTGCGTTCTGTTAGTAAAAACCCCCCAAACACTGAGTATGATTCAGACTTTCTCCCACACATCATATTTTCCGTTTATTAGGGGAGTCTGTGAGCTAATACTAGACTGTTTAATCTCTCATTCTTAAATATTCACGGACAGAAATGTCATACTACATTTCATTTTTTCAAACAAATGTGATTATTTCTACCACTCATGATTGTTTGAAAGTTTAGAATTATTTGAATATGAGCCCCATATTGCCACATATGGCCAGTTATGTTTGTGTGACCATATTGTTATTATCATTAGTGAATAGTGAGTGATAGTATAGCAGTAATAGCTTGTAGTAGCTTAGTAATAACCTAGTAGTCAGTGTCTTATAGTGGTGAGTTCACAAGCCTGCTAAGCCCACACTGCCATATGGACACTTCCTAACAATCCTGACAGTTCTTTACAGTAGGCCATACACAACACGTCGTCAAAGGAAGCACCTCACAAACAAGGGAGGGTCTATTAATTGGGTAAGAAACACAACATTTTGTCTCTCAGCTTCCTCAAATTGTTGAATTATGACCCATGACGTTGTGTCGTCTGTGGTTCAGATCTCTTTTCCATTTAACAGTGGCTTTACCGGAACTTTACTAACCAAATACAGACTTCGAGGGGCGGTGCCGGATCAATGCCTTATTTGGAGTTTCCACTTCAGTCAAAGCAAGCCTGTGGATTCACAGAGCGCTTGCAATATTTACAAGCGATTAACTCTGACAATTACTGTCTTTGTAAACCAATGTTGGTGCATGACAAGGGTTTTAGAGTGTAGAAGGACAATTAAACCCCATGCGTTATGTTGTGCAAGTTAGTTGTTTCATGATGCACTGTGTGGGGATGATTATTTATTTTTTGCACATAAAATGAGAACGAGTTCAAGCAGGACTACTCTAGGCTACAGCTGAACGTCAAGAAGCCAGTGTGGTGCAACATTATGACAAGAGACACACAAGTTGGGGACATTGAGCCCACTGTAATCAAAAGTCTGAATTGGAGTGCACATCCATAAAACTCTATTTGCCTCGTATGGATTTTGTAGGCTATAAAGCCATTATTTAAATATAATGTGTAATGATGCAATACATGTGTATAATACTGTACATATGTGTATAATACTGTACATGTACATACATTTACGATGTGAATATAGTATTCATGACTTAAATCACGCTAAAACATTTTCAAGAGAAGAATGGACATGCCCTCTTCAGAATTTTATGCACAGTTGTCTCCGGCGGGCATATTGTGTATGGATTCAACTGGCTATAGCATAGCTTACCTTTACAATGTTCACTAGCCTATATGTTGAAAGCTGAAAAGTGTCACCCATGCAAATGTGCAATAACCCGTTGTCTAGCCAAATGTGTATATTTTCATTTTTATATCACAACGAATAATTGTGATGATTTTGCAAAAGCAGCTTTACACATTAATGGTTATGGTGATTCTAATGGCATTTTGACCAGAAGGATTATGATTTGTGGTTCAGTTGTCAGTGTTCCAATATGACAAAGGATAAAAGTGTCATGTGTTCTCAAGGACAACACGAATAGCTCGTATCAAACAACATGATTCATTACAAAGCTATGCCAATTGGTTGAAAACTTTATAAAATGTGAGTTCGTCTACAGGTAGCACAGTACAGCAACACAGGCATAGCTCCACGGAACTCATCCGTCGCTTGAGACTGTCTTACTGCAACAGACTCTAATGTTTCCACTATGAGGTGCTTCCATTGGTGACGTGTTGTGTACGGTCTGGCTTTGTGTATCCATAAATGGTCATCTACGTCACATAAATGTTCCGTCCCCCTATTTAATACCAGCAAGCGCTGGAGTTCCCTATACGAGCAATACAGATCAGCGCTTCACTTGTGCAACCACCACGGTTTCATTGATTCACAGACTTTAAACTCCCAACAAGCAAAAAAACAGGAATCATTGTAGATTAGATTAATAACAATTGCCTGTGACAATTCAGTTCGACTGTATCTCAACGGAGAGATACCAACGCTGTCTCTGAAGGGAACTTGGATAGCCTACAACATCTAGGATTTTTCCCCCCTCCACTCTCTAACCCTTATAGATCATCATCTACTGTGTTTTCTATTTGAAAACACTGCTCGTGATCTATTCGGACACCTGCACGTTGCCATTTATGTCAGACTAAATAACTGCTATGACAGGGAAACTAGCGGACAAGCTCCCTCTTACCATGAGCAGTTTAATAAACACGATTCCTGACAGTCTTTACCCAGAAGAGGACATTCCGACGTCTATGAACATTTTCACCAATACGGATTCTATAAACCACTACTCGCAAATGAATACAGGTAAGAATAGTTGACTTTGTGATGTGATTGGGTTCTGTTCTACCAAGGCTCTGTTTTAACTACAGCGCGTCTCAGCTGTGGAGAGCATGCAGGCACCGCAACAGTTGTCTTGGAGCTCGCGCGCCGCGAACATCTTCTAGGCACCTGTTTGCGCTTCGGGCTGTTACGCACTGACTCGATCTCATTTCAATCGAGTCTGATCTTGTTTTTGATATATTTCACAAAGGTTAAATACTACTGTTTTGATGACATGTAAAACAAGTGCTGTTAGTGTTAACCATATGAGAGGCAAGCATTTATACCAGAAATATGATGCGTAGTTTAGCGATGTCCAAGCCTATGAGTTAACCGTCACGATGTCACAACCTGCAATTTACATGTAAGGTCAAACAGTAATTAATAGTATCATGAACTTATCTGCTCTGGTGAAAACTTACACAAAATGATTGGCCTGCCTTTAAAGTGAAAGTAAGTATACTAACGAACGAATTGGCGTAAGATTCATAGATTTAAAAAAAAAGTCATACATCATACACCAAAACAAAAACATAAATTGACCTGGTATGAAAGGCCTAGATATTTTTTGTAAAATTAAACTGAAGCATGATAAAGCCATCGTTTTGTTGATTGATTGTCTATAAATAAATGTGCAACTGTAACCAAAACGACAGTTGCATACATTCATTATTTCTAGTCAATATTAAATTAATCAATTCATTAATCCTTTTTTGTATATTTGTCGACAATTTAGATATTGTTTTGGGATTGAGCTAAGGGGGCATGGCCATCCCCTATATAGTGGGCGTTCGACCGGCGCTGCATTTCAAGCTTTCCCATGCCTAGCCTCACGAGTATGCTAGGCTATAAGCCTTATAGCATTCTATACGACCACAATGATTAGGCTACATATACCAAAGTATTTCTTGGTTCTCACTGGAATACAAGTCTCCAGAGGACAGCAACTTTCATTTTCAGAGACGTGTGACATAAAATGATAATGTCTTCTGTTAAAATTGAATGCAAGTGTTTGTCAATTCTAAAGTGAAGTTTAGAAGAACATGTTGGCCTACTTTAATATGATAATTGAAACGAACCTTGATAGCAGCACATAAATGTTTTCCGATCAAATATGCTTCAGACACACCAACATATTTTATTCAAATTTAGAGCCAGCAGTACCATATAGCACATTTCAATTGGACCTCGGGAACTGTATATCAACACACGAGGAATTACAATTTTATGGTACCCTATTGAAAGTCTGTCACTCAAAAATGAATGCATTTGACAGTAAATAGGCCCAATTGTTGTTAGAGTTGTGGTTAGCTGCAAGCTAAAGATAAAGGCCTATACAGTCTTTAATAACTGAATTAAATATAATGCGTAGTCTAACTATTTCACTCCAGAATTATATAGCCATCTGTAGTCAGTATTGTTTATAAGTTCATCAATGTATACTTACTATTGTTAAAAAAGAATCGATATTGATTATCAAATATCTATGGATATTTGTTATTTGTCAAGATGTTAGACCTATTACTTTGCAAAGTAAATGTAGGCTAAATTGTAGATAACCTTTACAAATATATGACTGAAGACACAGCACCAACCACGTCTAATTCTAATATTGATATATGTTCTATCATTACCCGTCCCGGTGCCCTGGTACAGTAGCAAAATGACATTTGCTCTGATATAAGTAGGCCTATCACCTCTCGATACAGCATTGTTCTTATAACTAATCGGAAATAAATACGATTTTTGAAAAACGTCATGGAGATGTAAACCCTTTGACATGCCTCACACCTTAGGCTAGCCAAGTGTTTGCCAGGTAGCCATCAATGTATGATAATCTAACATGTTCATGTCATATCATATCCGACTGGATATTTTCATTCAAATCACACACATTGTGCTAGCTATTCCCTATGATGAGCAACCTATTGAAATACCTAGAACCAGGTGTTAGGTCCCTTGTGCAAGTGGTGTTCTCTCACAATATTTACCCCACAGTTATAACACCAGCTCAATTTAGAGCAACATCTGTGACACTGCTTACATTTTATTTTAACTCAAACAAATCAAAATATTGAGGAAGATTACAGCAAGATAGTGTCTGCCTTGTTCCCAATAGCCTACATGATGAAACACACTCCTAAGCATTGGCTATTTTTTTAGGCTTGTTTTCTTCAACTTCACCTCCACAACGATTCAAATATAACCTCATGTGTTGAATAGTTGTGTGAAATGTATGTAATTTTGGTTTTGTTTGCTTCATCATGCTTTGCCCTTAGCCAAATTCTGGTTAACAGACAGTAATTACTGGGACTGAATGTATAAGCACCACTGTGTATAATCTATTGTGACGTGAATGATTGGCTGATTTATCTCTGTTGATGTATGAATTCGGTTAAATTTTCTGCACAAAACTGTGCCAAAACTGCATTCATTTGGATGTTTTCATTGCAGGTGTCTGATATGATATTATATAATACCTAAGATAGACTACTACAGTACTAGTGAAAAACACACTGACAAAAGAGCAAGAAAGTTAGTGTGGACATAACATTTAGCTAGATGGCCAAATGTGCATTGCTATGACCAGATGTGCATAGCTGACCCAATGATCTGAGTAGGATGTATACTTTACAGTTGAATTTCCTCATTTTGAGTAGATATCTCGTTCTGCTAAAACCCACGCAGCTACATTGAACATGCATGTATCTGTGAAAATGCTAGCAGTGGTGTCTGGCTTGCACCCTATTGTGTGGAAATCAGATCTTGCCATTCAGTGTGGCTGTCCTCCTGTGAGACATATAATGACTGGATCAAAGGGGGTGTTTAGGTCTTGATTTATGAGAGCTTGTGGGATCTGAGAGAGAGAACACTGTCTCAGATGCACAAGTCAGTGGATAAACTTGCAGGTCTGACAGCACCGCTCACTTTTTCCTATGAACTGTATTGGGCTGCTTTGTTTTATGATTTTTTTCTTGGCAGACTATATGCAGAGATATGCAGAGAAGCTGAATTTCGGACTTATCGAGGACTCTGACTGAAATCAAGCAAGTTCATATTTAGCGTAGTCTAGCTTAGTAGCTTCTAGACTTTATAAAAACTTTCCTGCACTAGTTATACTGCACACTTTCATGTAGGTTTTTTCTAACAGGTTCTGCTTTTAGTTGTATTTCATTTTCATGTTATAACAGCTGGGTGAACTATTCATTAAAATGTATTTCATTTGTTTCCCTGTCATCCAGATAATATCATGGATCTGGGGATGGGAAGTGATAAGGGAACCGCAGAGATCCAGTACGGCTCCAGCTTCCAGTCAAACCGCAGTGGGCAGACCGTCACCTATCTGGGGAAGTTTGCCTTCGACACTCCTCCGTCGGGTGGAATCGGGGGCTCCGGCTGGTGTTCAGACAACAATATCATTAGTTTAGTAAGTGCTGGCATCTTGGGCGTCTCCCCATCGCCTGGCAATATCACCACACAGACGTCGTCCTCTGGGGCCAGCATGGGCGGCCAGTCCTCAGACATGGAGCAAGTGTACGGTCCACCACTGCCCGCCTATTCCACCTGTAGCGAGCTGTACCAGGACCAGGTCTCCTTCCACCACAGCCCTGCCACCAGCACTGCCCTCGGCTACCCCGGCAATGACTATCACACCACCTCCAAGCCCTCCATGGACGGGAGCCTTTTCTCCATGATCCCAGATTACAACCTCTTCCATCATCAGGGTGAGGTTGGCGTGATGGAGCACAAGCCCTTCCAGTCCATGGACCCAATTCGAGTCAACCCTCCACCTATCACACCACTTGAGACCATTCGAGCATTCAAAGACAAGCAGCAGATTCATCCAGGTTTCATTGGCGGGCAGCAGCTTGCTCCTCAACACCACCAGCCACCACAGACGCTAACACTCAAACCCATCCGACCACGGAAGTACCCAAACCGACCCAGCAAAACCCCTGTGCATGAGCGGCCACATGCCTGCCCAGCAGAAAACTGTGACAGACGCTTCTCCCGTTCAGATGAACTGACACGCCACCTCCGCATCCACACGGGTCACAAACCCTTCCAGTGCCGCATATGCATGCGCTCCTTCAGCCGAAGTGACCACCTGACCACCCACATCCGCACGCACACGGGCGAGAAGCCCTTCTCCTGTGAGTTCTGTGGACGCAAGTTTGCCCGGAGTGACGAGCGCAAGAGACATGCCAAAGTTCACCTCAAGCAGAAGGACAAGAAGCCGGCTGACAAGGGGAGTGGGGCAGCTGGCAGCCACAGCTCACCCCCCAGTTCCTGTGGTGGCAGTGGAGGGCCCAGCGGTGGCAACATCATGACTGTCACTACCTGTGCTTAGGATGGATCATCACCATGCTCTAACATAAGACTGAGGAAAGGTCCTATCCACAATGAGACAAATAGATGACTCTTTCTCTCACTTTTTCTCTTACATTCTCCTCATTTTTAATTGCAGGTAATATTTCCCTCCTCTATTTGGAGATGGGCTTGTTTTGTTGTAAGAGTAGGGTAAGGAGAGGACATAGACGGGAGGGCCAACAACTGTGTGAATGCCAGCAAGCAGATGGGCATCATGGCACCGGCTGTCCAAGAGGACATGGCATATCATTGAGAATTCAATTCAAGTTTTTGAAGTCATATCATTTCTTGTGTTTTCTGAGAAATTCACCAAGAATCTTGGCTGAGGAGGGATTCAAAATGTTTGTACAATTGGGTTGAGACTGAATTACAACTAGGCGTAGAATAAGGTGAGCTATGTTTGGGATGTATGCATTTATTTCATCTGGTTGTTAAAAGTGCAATTGGTTGTATTTGTGTACTGTTGTTGATACCTTATTTACTGCACTTTCGATTGCCTGTCTTTTTGTTGAAAAAGTATTTAATTATTTAGTTTCTTTTTATTGTTTCTCAACAGAATGTGCCAAACATATTGAGATAATAATGACTATGTTTGTTTTCTTAATTGTGCCTGTGATTAAGCAAATATTACAGACATAAACTATGTTTCCGACATTGATTTCAGGCAGATTGGTAGCCGCAAAATACTCGAAAATTGTTTTGATTTTAGTAGCATTTTTGCAATTATTTGGATCACAGTTACGGTTCAAAAGTATTTTGCTCTAAGCTCAAAACATGAGCATTAAAAAGCCCAGGGATCATTGGCTTTGTCCATCCAAACATGATCCAGTGGTCAATGGACCAGTATTTGGTGGTAAACTATTGTAGTCTGATGCACACTCAGTGAAATGGATTGCCACATTAATGGTAAATAATCATGAACCAATGACACATTTTCAACATGTTCACTACAAATTACACACATCCATGAAAGATAGCCTACTAAGATGTCCAAGATAAATAAATATATATATTTTAAGTAAGAGTGTTTTATGTAGCTTTCGTCTATCTTCCGAAGACTCCTCTTGGTCATATTTATAAGTGCATTTAAGACACATTTGACCAATCTTGAAATGAAATGTTGAGAGCGTAGAGAAAAAGACTGAAACATTGAAATGCCTGCCTCTGTAAGCTATTGCAAGCCGACAACAAATCTGGATAAAAGCAGAGATGAATTAGAGGGCCTTTTATCTGCGCTTTCACTGACAGAGACCTGCCAGCTACACGCATGTAATTAGAGATATTGTCAAATGAAAGGGACGCAAATGTTTTGCATATTGTTATGATGAGCAACACCTGTAAGAACTACCATAGAATCTACATGGTATTTCCATGTTTACACCTCCTACTGTTTTGAGAGATTCTGAATTTAGAAATTAGGGATTATTCATTTTTTCTACAGTGAAAGATGTATACAGGTATATTACTTAAACTTGTGTACTCAGATTGTGGAAACTTCAGTATTAAATTGTGCATTTGTGTGCAAGTGTATTTAGATGTACACTATATAAAAATGCATACATTTCTAACTGACTGAATGCTTGTGCAGAAGGTGTCTTAAAATGCTTACTCTAAAGTAATGATACTGCAGGATGTTCTGTGAAAACAAGTCATTGCAAAAGACTTTGGAGCATTGAGACAGTGCCAAATTGGGTGCCTTATCTTCCTTTTCAAAACGATCTGATATTATTTGTACCTACTGTAGGGTGGTAAGTGGAAAGTGGTTTGAGGAAACACTAATGTGTTCTTAATAAGCGAAATAAACAAAAAACATTTTTGAACAAAAATCGTGTGTATTTCAATTGCAAACAAACCTGTAATGTATTGGATTCCAAAGTTCAGTCAAATATATGAAAAAAGATAAACCTAGTACACAGTATGCAAAACAAATCATAATTTTTATTTGATCAGTAAGGCAATATACAATTTTACAAATGCCTAGTCTGGCATTGACTGAAGGCTATACAGTACCTGATTGGCTCTAGATTCAGAAAATGTTTCTTAGATCATACATTTCAAAAAATGTCTTAGATCATACTGATTAAAAAATGCACTCAAATGCGTCAAATCTATAAAACCATGAAACAAGTAGTTTCACTAATTATAACACTGTATAGGTATAGCTAATAATGGATAATACAAGTCATTGCAGGGATGTGAATGCAAACTGTTTGGGAATTGATCCACTACATTAGATTGTTGTCTTCACTGTGCTCAATGCTCTTGTCAGCTGTGGTCTTGATGTTTTTCTAGCATGTCTTTCCCCTGAAAGGACAGTTATTTGCCCCTCCTGTTCCATCAGGCCCTGTGTGAAATCATTTCTGCACCACAGTCGAATGTGTTCTCTGTGTGTTTGATATGGATTACTTATTGTCATAGCAGATGTGCCTGATAGTAAAAACTTTCAGAAATCTTGGTTGAAAATGTCAACAATGAGAATTTACAAATGCATTGCTCTCTGAGAACACAGAATTCTCCAATGTGCTTCCAAGGCCATATTCCCTCTTTCCTGTACAAACCGGTTTTCTTTGCTGGGCTTCCTGGCGAGTGTCCACTTATTTTCCAATTAATTTGGCCCCAGAGAGTCTTTCTCCAGTTCATCTACTGTAAATGGGTAAATTAGCAGACCCCTTGCATTGTCTGAAAGTGTTGGCGAGTTCACACATACAGTATCATCTCACTTATTATGTAAATCAATGGCTTTATTGAAGTGCATTTTAGGACACTTGTATTCCTGGTGACAATTATTATTATTTCCTGGACTTTGCTTGAGCTAGTTCGATGTATGGAAGGAATTTAAAAAGGATTAATAACTGTTCATGAATAAAGTGGAAAAATAAAGGATATAGAAGTGGAATGTAGATGATTACAGTCTATCTATAATGATACTCACTGGTCTCTATTGAATCAAAACTGTATCAATTGAAGTGTGATTTGCCATAAGCTAAGTGAAGTCTAAAAAACTGTATGGATTGGAACCCTTGAATTTCTTCATTCAGTTCTGGCCTTTAATGTCGAAAGTGTGTACACAAGCAAGTGAACCCATCTTAACTTTTCTGGGTGATTGAGGGGATATAATTCTCAACATCTGAGACAGGGTTGGCTCTCAGGTGGAAAGGGCAAACAACATCTATATCAGTGAACACCGAATGTCTCCAAGGATTTGGTGTAGACATAATTTGCTTGTTTGGGATATTGTTTATTAAGCGTCTTGTGCATTAGAATGATCTTCATTCTTTTAAGGGTACATGGTACGTAAACCCATAGAGAATGAGCAAAATACCTTCTGAATTATTCTGTACTTTTTAATTCAGCCAGCATGGTTCAGCAAGAAAAGCCTTTCAGTAAGAGTAGAATAACAAAGACAGTTTTCAGAGATCATATAGCAGCCCTGTGGATTTGATGCTCGTATCTGAAGGTTCAAATGTTGCGTTTCTGGTATTGGATGAGATTTGGTTTTAAAGAATACTGTGTTTATCTAGCTCTCGGTGAGAAGAGTGGAAGTTGTGCTCGGAAGAGAGGAGAATATGCCAACATATTTCCATCTGTCACCCAAAGACATGTAATTACAACATTGTAAACTGGATGTCATCTGTCACATTTCTGATTAATGCAAATTGCACAGTGTAAAAGCATGGTCTATATTACATATAACAATTGAACATTTTTATTTCACATTACTGTTAAATATCAAACCACTGTCAAAAGATCTGAAAGTAAAAACTGTCCTCATGAATCATGATTCAATGCTTTGTTTGTCCCACATGATCTGAACACAGTACTTTCAGTAGTCGACATTACCATGTCAATTAGAGCTGAACTATTTCTAGACTGATTTCCTTTTTGTTTTTGTCTTGCTCTGGTATGATTTGAGAGTATACGTTAAGTGTGTAAGAGATTAAAATAAGAGAGCTCCCTTCATATCTTCTCCTCATTATCCTGATGGTTCTGGGCTCAGTCTTGGACCCAAGCCAACCTTAACAGTCATGTTTGTGCCAAATTAGGTTGCATGGTTGGGTGATTAGGAACAATATGCAATGAGAACTCCACAGAAGCAACAAACGTAAATGTGACCTCAGTCAGCTTACGGCTCAAGACGGCCCTGTGCTGATGTCTGTGTTTACTTTTTTAATTTACTGCAAAGCTGCCTTTGTGCAAGAATATTAAAGACTGAAAGTAAACATTCCAAACAAAACCTCCATGGCCACTTTTGTACTAGGATAAATGACTGGCAGCCCTTCTCATCTTAATGACCCAAAAATGCTGCAACTGTTGAAATTGATGATAGATTGCTATCCTAAACGCTTATTTTGAGGATGGTTCCAAAAATTGTCAATGTGGTCCATATTAAGTAGAGTAAGTTAACCTTTGGCAGATGGCACTCAAATGTTTTGGGGAAAATTGTATTTGTTATCTCCTGTTTCCTTTTCATTATATCTTCATGTTTGCATGTGCACGAAAAGGTTCCAAACATGTTTAGAGCGACCCTAAGGTTCTAAAGGTGGTGCTCAATTATTTTTATTTTATTATGCATGGAAATAATTATTACAATAAAAACATTAAACGTTAGTAAAATGGGGCAAACTGCGGAAATACAAATATGGACATTTTGGAAAATCACACTAGGATTTGAGAACTGTTTTTTTTGTTGGCTTCTTTTCAAAGAAAACAAGAGGTCTTGTTGAAAAAGTTGTGGATGTTTTTACTTCATGTTTTTCTATTACCTTATAATAAGGTCTTAATATAAATTCTGAATATTGTAATGACATGTATTATCCTTTTGTGGTGGGAAGATGTACTCCCCTCATTGTTAACTTGGCACTTCAGTTTGTTGTAACGCAATTGTTTTTGTTATTTCTATGTAAAGTACTTGAATAAAGAAAATGAAACTGTGTGCATAGCATTTTCAGTATTATATATATATTTTAAAGATAACATTCTTATTTAAAACATTTCAGAATGTACACAGACTCAAATTATCTTTGATTTGGTGGAGGAATCGGCCTGAAACATTATGTTATATGCCTATCAACAGATGTAGACTACTATGGAATTACCATTTTGTTAGGCACACAGGTTTTAAAGAACTTTGATAAAATGGGATCTGCCTACACCCACTGGCATGGCATCATACTTCCATCCATATAGATATATTATCTCCATGCTTCCACATCTGGGCTGAAATCAACAGAGACCAGGATGAAATCCTCAAGGTCCTGGATCTCTTTTATTTCTGTCATAGCCATTTATCAATATATCTCTGTATGAAAATTATTTTTGCACGATGGCCAATACGGAAAGCAAACAACACTTTTTTGACTGGATAATTTAAACGAATTACTACCTCAGGTCAATTTCTAAATAGCGACGGGTTGGCTTTCATTTGAATGATAGGTTAAAGGCTCTTTGCAGTCCAAAATGCGATTTTCCTGTGTTTTGTATATACACTACCGTTTAAAAGTTTGGGGTCACTTAGAAATGTCCATGTTTTTGAAAAGAAAAGCAAAACATTTTGTCCATTAAAATAACATCAAATTGATGCGAAATACAGTGTAGACATTGTTAATGTTGTAAATGACTATTGTAGCTGGAAACGACAGATTTTTTTAAATGGAATATCTACGTTGGTGTACAGAGGCCCATTATCAGCAACCATCACTCCTGTGTTCCAATGGCACGTTGTGTTAGCTAACCCAAGTTTATCATTTTAAAAGTCCAATTGACCATTAGAAAAGCCTTTTACAATTATGTTAGCACAGCTGAAAACTGTTGTTCTGATTAAAGAATCAATTAAACCGGCCTTCTTTAGACTAGTTGAGTGTCTGGAGCATCAGCATTTGTGTGTTCGATTACAGGCTCAAAATGGGCAGAAACAAAGCCCTTTCTTCTGAAACTCGTCAGTCTATTCTTGTTCTGAGAAATTAAGGCTATTCCATGCGAGAAATTGCCAAGAATCTGAAGATCTTGTACAACTCTGTGTACTACTCCCTTCTCAGAACAGCGCAAACTGTCTCGAACCAGAATATATATAGATATATTATCTCCATGCTTCCACATCTGGGCTGAAATCAACAGAGACCAGGATGAAATCCTCAAGGTCCTGGATCTCTTTTATTTCTGATCTTTCCTTGATTTGAGCTAATCTATCGGAAGCATAATTTCGTCAAATGTATTTTCTAAACTATAATATAACATTTAAAACAAAAAAATTACATTCTGAACAGACAATCCCACATAAATAGTTTTATCTCGAGCGATCTCTATTTTATATCCATGTTACCCAGTGTGCCGTGCAGGCCTTTCTGCTTTCCGTAGTTAAAATCCCCTTGACCACCACGTGAACACAAACTACCGTAGCCACTTCCTGATTACTTAATCTATTATTTTGTGTGAAAGGGAATGAGGTTTGCTGAGAGAACAGCTGCCCGTTGAAACTGGATTAGAAATTCAGACAAAATGAGCTGGTATGTATTTTGATAAGACAGCTAGCTAAACGAAAGACGAATTCACCTTTAAACTAAGAGTTTGTCTCGACAAGTGACAGCTCAATTGTTAGCTAGAGAATTTAGGCTGTGTGGCTTAGCTTTCAGTAAAGTAATCTAGAACTGATCAAGCTTTTTACAAATATATTATACAAATTAGCTATGTAGCTAATGTCGTAATAGATATAGCGAATAGTATGGGTCCAGTTGCCTTGCAAAATCGTCAACTCATTATCAAAGGCTAGCATAAGCGCACCTAGCTAGCGACCTAACGTTGGCTATCTATTTACATTCGCAATCTAGCTACCTTAGCAAGCTAACTGTTGGCTTGCTTACTTCAGCTTGTTAGAGTAAGTAAGCGGCTAACTAACTCTTAACTAATTTAGCTAACCTACCATCTAGTTAGCAGATATCGTTTCATGCCAGTACTAAGAAACGTTAGCTAGCTAAGGAATTTAAATCCGATGTTTACATTGCAACTTTGGAGTTACATTCTTAGCTAACGTTCGCTAGCTGGCTAGGTAAGAAACGTTACCAGCTAGGCAGCAACATTTCACCGTAGCCTAAATGTGTAGATACCCTTACAGGCAATACAGAACAGTACATTTTCCGTACACGTTAGCTAGCCCCCACCCCTTCAGAACTGTCTTTGATATATGTAGGGGACTTATTGGGTGGAGATCTTTGGTCGTTTCTTGTGCTTCTGTGACGGCCTTTCCATTTGCATGTCTAGAATGTGCCAGTGATGAAATAATCAAGATAGCGTCACACGGCTGAGGATCAATAGCTGGCAGGCCACGCTTCCATCAGAAGGCACAGCCAATATGACGCGAGTGATTTGACTCAGGGGTCATCAGAACAATCACACTCCTAATGTACTCAACCAGCTTTCTGTACTCCATGCAATAGCCCCAGTTAATTGTATCCCCTTGCCGATGGCGTACACATTTGTAGTTCCAACGTATTCATTTGTTCTAGCTGTAGCAGCATAATTTCTGTATTTGTATCATGCAGAGCCAGTAGCTGTGATGGTAAATAAGACTTGTTTCTCTGGGCATGCATACCTCTAGACTAGAGTGACGTCTGTAAGGAAAAAGCTTAGTCCTTGATTCTTGAAGAATATAATTTATAAATGCCTCATTAGCTTAGTTCAACTGTCCTACCACATCAGAATCCAAAATATAAGCTTGCTTTAATCCAATGTTTGTAAACAATGTAAATGTAAACACTGTATAGAAACACACAGTTATAACTATCATTTTGATATCATGGTTGGTCAGTCCTTGCATCCGTAGCTCGGCTTGAATTTGAGTTGTTGCGTTTCTCTAGCCCTATCCCTCAGCTTTTTACCAAAACAGTGGTGGGGTGACTGCTTTGTGTCCACTGAAGTTTGCCCCTTTAAGCAGTAGGCCTACACCTAGCCAGGACAAACGTATTATCACGATTTTACTAATCACAACATCAAAAAAATTAAGTTGTTTTTACCTGATAAAGTAGAATCCTGTTGGAAAATGTTAGGTACCATTTATATTCCCAAAACATACATTGAGATTTATACTGTTGCTGCTTCCTGTTGTCATGGCTTTTTTATGTAAAACACCAGTTTTATATGTCCAAATTCATAATAATGCTGAAATAAGTTGTGATATTTTGAGAACCAATACATGAAACATACTCCCTACACACACGTGCCACACTTGTTCAGATTACTTGTATTTTGTTAAATTAGTACCTTTACTACCTTATAAACTGCACACGCACCAATATTTACCAAGCGGTCACTCAAGATTGGAAATGATTAGCTTGTTCTACTGTAATCAATAACATGTGCAAATCACTCAAATTGATATTGTATTGAAATCAATGGAACTGGGACAATAACCGCGGCGACATGTACAGTTTGCACTCTTCTAACAGATAAACCTTAATGAACATATGTCTGTTGATGGATGACAACCTGTCGTAGCCATTTATCAATATATCTCTATGAAAATTATTTTTGCACGATGGCCAATACGGAAAGCAAACAACACTTTTTTGACTGGATAATTTAAACGAATTACTACCTCAGGTCAATTTCTAAATAGCGACGGGTTGGCTTTCATTTGAATGATAGGTTAAAGGCTCTTTGCAGTCCAAAATGCAATTTTCCTGTGTTTTGTATATACACTACCGTTTAAAAGTTTGGGGTCACTTAGAAATGTCCATGTTTTTGAAAGAAAAGCAAAACATTTTGTCCATTAAAATAACATCAAATTGATGCGAAATACAGTGTAGACATTGTTAATGTTGTAAATGACTATTGTAGCTGGAAACGACAGATTTTTAAAAATGTAATATCTACGTAGGCATACAGAGGCCCCTTATCAGCAACCATCACTCCTGTGTTCCAACAGCACGTTGTGATAGCTAACCCAAGTTTATCATTTTAAAAGGCTTATTGACCATTAGAAAACCCTTTTACAATTATGTTAGCACAGCTGAAAACTGTTGTTCTGATTAAAGAATCAATAAAACTGTCCTTCTTTAGACTAGTTGAGTGTCTGGAGCATCAGCATTTGTGTGTTCGATTACAGGCTCAAAATGGGCAGAAACAAAGCCCTTTCTTCTGAAACTCGTCAGTCTATTCTTGTTCTGAGAAATTAAGGCTATTCCATGCGAGAAATTGCCAAGAAACTGAAGATCTTGTACAAATCTGTGTACTACTCCCTTCTCAGAACAGCGCAAACTGGCTCTAACTAGAATAGAAAGAGGAGTGGGAGGCCCCGGTGCACAACTGAGCAAGAGGACAAGTACATTAGTGTCTAGTTTAAGAAACATATGCCTCACAAGTCCTCAACTGGCAGCTTCATTAAATAGTACCCGCAAAACACCAGTCTCAAAGTCAACAGTGAAGAGGTGACTCCGGGATGCTGGCCTTCTAGGCAGAGTTGCAAAGAAAAAGCCATATCTCAGACTGGCTAATTACAAAGAAAATATTAAGATGGGCAAAATAACAGACACTGGACAGAGGAACTCTGCCTCGAAGGCCATCCGCAACTGAGGTTGGAATAATACTGTGAGAATGAGGATGCCCTTTAATAAGAAATTACTTCATAATATTGAAATAAAAATGGCTGCATAGGACCTTTTAACCGTCAAATCCATGAATTCATGTGAGGCCAGAGACATTTATTGGAAGCCACCGTGGTCTGAAAATGACAGCTGCATTCTAAGTCCCACTACAGACTTGCACGTATGACAAAAACATTGTTACTAAACCAAAGATATTCATCTGTTTTATGCAATCGATTTTGTGAGATCGTGATGATAAACTTTAATACTAACATCACCAATCTGAGGTAAAAAGGGTGTTTATTTCTTGTAAATCTTGTGTGATGAAAACATTAGTCTGTGTAATGTAACACGTTCTGTCCACCATAGAGAAATTAGCGTAATATAACAATTAAATATGTCGATTCAATATTTGTATGTATGATAGTAAATGTAGCCATGAAGTGATGCACCTGGTCAGCAACAATGTTCAGATACGCTGTGGTGTTCAAACGTTGCTCAATTGGTATTAAGGGACCTAACGTGTGCCAGGAAAACATTCCCTCCACCATTACACCACCACCACCAGCCTGTACCGTAGACACCAGGCAGAATGGGGCCATGGACTCATGTTGCTTACGCCAAATCCTGACTCTGCCATCAGCATGACGCAACAGGGACTGGGATTCGTCAAGCCAGGCGATGTTTTTCCACTCCTCAGTTGTCCGGTGTTGGTGATCGCGTGTCCACTGGAGCCGCTGCTTCTTGTTTTTAGCTGATAGGAGTGGAACCTGGTGTGGTCGTCTGCTGCAATAACCCATCCGTGACAAGGACTGACGAGTTGTGCGTTCTGAGATGCTGTTCTGCTCACCACTGTTGTACTGCGCTGTTATTTGTCTGTTTGTGGGCCTCCTGTTAGCTTGCATGATTCTTGCCTTTCTCCTTCAACCTCTCTCATCAACGAGCTGTTATTACCCACAGGACTGCTACTGACTGGATGTTTTTTGTTTCTCGCACCATTCTTGGTAAACCCTAGACATTCCAGGAGGCCAGCTGTTTCTGAGATACTGGAAATTGTGCACCTGGCACCAACGATCATACCACGCTCAAAGTCGCTTAGGTCACTCGTTTTACCCATTCTAACATTTAATCGAACAGTAACTGAATGCCTCGATGTCTGCCTGCTTTATATAGCAAGCCACGGCCGTGTGATTCACTGTCTGTCGGAGCGAATCATTTTCTTGAACGGGTGGTGTATGTAATAAACTGGCCACTAAGTGTATATCTTCCTACTTTAACATGGAGAGAGTTAAAAATGCTCCTAAAATATAACCAGGTACCCTAGACTAGACGGTCCATAGGGTCTGTGCAGCAGGCTGAACATTTGACATCCCTACTACACCATCAGCCATATTGTTGTGTGAACCACAGTAGAACTCTGGGAAAATTGGGACTATTGTGCTTCATTTTATAAGAAAATAGTTAGGGCTATAATTTTGTAAGGACATTTAGGCTAAATATAAAAAATGAAGGCCTAAGACTTTCTATAAATTGGCCCTTGCCTACTCCTTGATTAATGAAGTGAAAGTATGCCTTATGCCTATAAGTTTATTGACCTATAGGCTAAGCATTGTATTGCTGTTTTGAATTCAAGTATTGGAACATGTCCAAAGATGCTAAACATGATCATTTTTGACCTGATATTTATTCTATAGAATAATCCCCCAAAACATGCCATCTTATTTCTCAGTTGTTGTACCTGAAATCAAGGCCTAACCTATTGTAGTTTGAGCACAATGTGGTGCTGTTGTTGTGCTTGGCTTGCTGTAATCACGGTGCAGTGTTCACTTAGACTAATAAGCTGCAAGTCTGTCCATCGGGGAGAAGGTTGTGCTCTCTAGTTAGCCTACCTAATGTAGCTCTGTGCAAGCTGTCTTTCCTGCCCTTCTTTGAGTAGGTCATGGGATCAGGGCTTACAGCTAACCAAAGTTTCTAAATGTACAGGCCTCTACTAAAATGGCACAGTGTGTGAAGAAACATAACAAACGATTCCCACAGCATAGACCATCCTCCTTCCTCTACCCCTCTATATAGCCTACCATTCTCTGGATCGCTTTGGGAATTTGAGCAAATAAGGCAGTGTCCACATAGGCTAAGCATACTTATTAACAACAGCAGTCTATGACCTATTGTGTTACAGTGGGCTAGATTGTATGTTCTACTTGGCGAAGATCTTTTGTATTGAAGGGTTAAAGATATAGCCTAGATTACAGTCAGGGTGTTTTGCAAGAGCTCTAGCAGGCCTTGTTGCCTTAATGATCTTCCCTTCTTTATTGGAAAGTTACTGCATGTTTAACAAACAGTTGACATATCATAATAGTCCTTGTGAAGTCTCCAGATTGTTGCTCAGATAGTTAGGCCTAGTTACTCCCATAGTGGTCTGGTGATGCGTTGCATGTAGTAAAATGAGTCACCCTGTGGACCACAGGAATTTCAGTGGGTGACAAAATGTAGTTTTCCATGATGGTGTTGGCACATCAGAAGTATGACATAGGTGAAACTATGTTTTCCTCCTGAAATCAGCCATTTCAACCTTAGAAGTTGGACTTGATCTGATATGACAAAGTGGTTTATGAATTGGATACATTCATTTTTTTTCTTAACATTGCTTTACTCTAGGAGTCATAAAGGGAATCAAAGATCATTTTTCTCCTAGAGCTTTACCAGGGTTAGTTTGACAGGGACTTAATACTCCCTCCTGCCAGTGAAAACAGCCTTTCTGTTGTAATTTGGATTAAGCCAATTTTACTGTTGCCTCCCTTGGCTGTATTGGGATTTCTGATTGAGCCGTCATCTAAGGGAACTGCCACACACACACACATCAGTGGCGTTTCCTGGTTGCACAACGATGCCCTACCTCACACCCTCTCCTTTCCATCTCATTAGTCTACACACCTTTCTTTTGACGCAGCTGCTGCCTCACAGAGCCTGTCAACTGCAACCGTCCATCATGTGCCTTGGATGTTGTTAGTGTCACATCAATGACATCCTACAGCCATGTGCAGTGGCTATATAAAGACAAAGTTTTCTTCCTCATGGATTCTGCATCATTCTGGTGATTTAAGTAACAACTTATGTAGCGAGTCATGGTTATGAAAGTTGGTTTCAGGTGGATAAAAAACTGATGGCATTAAGACAAGGTGCCGTTACCTATCAAAACTAGCATCAGATGTCACAGTGTAGGCCTATTTTACGTATCAGCGTTTCCCCTAGGACTTTTTTCAGCAGTGGTGGCAAGGGTAGGGGGATGCATTAGAGGTTAACACGGGGGAGTGAAAATCCATTCCTGTCTCTTCTTATCCTGTCAAAATGTTTCCCTTACTTTGTTGAAAAGTTAGAACCCCAGAACTTTCGGGTCCCATCCTGATAAAAATCATTCCCGCCCGTGCTCATTTTTACGCACAGAAATCAGAAATAACTTCCTCCGTTAGCCACTCATCTGTCTGTCCCGCGCTCTGTGTGCGAGTAGCCATAGCAACTGCTCCATTTGGCAGCTGCTCAACGCTCACGAGACAGTGCCTGCCCTACACACACGGCTGATAACAACCACATTACGAGATTTTGGCAATGAAGGCAGACCTTACACTTACCCAGAGTCGGACGAACGCAATTCCTCTCTTGCAAGCTTCGTCATTCACTGACCCATGTTGGCATCTGAGGTAAAGTAGTGACTGCAGTGATGCGTGAGAGTGAGCTGATGATAGGGGGGATGGGAGAAATGACCATTTTATATTTTATAGATTTTTATTAAGTAAACTATATTAGGGCTACAATTTTTCATTTTTATCAAATTGTATTGGTCACATACACATATTAAGCAGTTGTTATTGCGGGTGTAGTGAAATGCTATTTATGTGCTGTTCGTTCCTGTGGACTGTCGATCCTGTCCCGAACTTGACTCTAGAACTTGACTCCCATTCCTGCCGGAATCCCGTGGGATCTGCGGGAATCCTGTTCCCGTGTCAACCTCTAGTGTGCATTGCTACTAGTGTTAGCGCAATGACATGCTAGCTGTTCCCATAGACTTCCAGTCATTTGAGCCAACGACTCCATATAAAAGCTTGTCTCGGACTTAAATATATTTATCTTTTTTTTTTTTTATTACATAATTTTTGGTAGCAGTGGCATGAATTTAATTAATATAGAGGAAAATTGCATATGGATGTAGCCTAATGCTTAATCTAACCACATAACCATTACACCATTAATACCATTTAGGAATCTTAATCTTCTATCAAACGATGAGTAGGCTAACCTTGGATCTTGTCATCATACTGGCGTTGAAGTTTTTAATAAACCATAGGCTTAGGCTGTAGACTGACTGGGGGCTGTCAGGAGTGCAGAGTGATGCATTGTGAGCTGCCTCTCTGCAGTCTCAATTCACAGCAATCTGTCAGGCTATGGCCATTATATCAAATCAAATGTGGGCCTGTGTTTGATGTGGGCCTGTGTCTGATGGGGGGGGGGGGGAGTTGCAAGTTGCAGGAAAGCCACTAGGAGCAGAGGGAACTGCAACTTCTAATTAGTGATATCCGCTAGCAATGGAAGCCAGATGTGGTGACAGGAAGTCAAGGCACAGGGCTCCTGAAACGCACTTCAAGGCCAGGGGTTAACAGCATTGCATTTGGCTGGCTGTGACTTAGCCATAGGATACACTTGTTCACTTGGTCCCACTTCACAACACATTATTACCTACCAGTCAGAGTACCTGCTGTGGTCTGCCAGCCCTTTAAAAATGCCTCTCATTTCAGTTAAATGTCAGTGTTTGGATGTGTTAGATTGTCTTTGTGATGTGCAGAATGTGGTTGTACATGTATGTGTCTGTCCCACCAATTGATCATGTTGTCTGCTTCCAGGATGCCCTTCAAGATTGGACAACCAAAAAAGCAGATTGTTTCCAAAACAGTAAGTGTTCAGTATTCTCTCCTCTCCCTGTCCCTAATTTACAAAAGCGACCTAACATGCCAATATAAGAGCCTCATATTAGTGTTGCACCTTCAACACCAATGAAACCAGACAATAGATTATGAAATCATGTATAATTTCGCTAGACACTCGCTACCAGGCTTTATTTAGCTTGATGGTTTATAGAGGCATACTGGGATCTTACGATTCACTGTTTTAGTGATGCGTGAGAGACTTTCAGACTGCAACAATCCAAGCTTGATATTTGTACCTCTTTAATGGGCTAAGGCTAGGCACTCTGGCCCAACCAATTAAAAATAGGCATTTGCATTTTGTTGTGAGAAATGTAGGCTATGTGTTTTAAATATGAGTGTCGTGGTGGTTCTGGAAGAGGATTGACATTTTCTTCTGGAAGACAAATTCAGTTTTAGCTTTTAAACCATGGATTTAGCTTTGAGGGCGAGCACCCCATCCACACACTGTACTGGGTAGTGAAGGAGTTAGGCTTAATTCATGTCTATGTGGCCTGGGAGTGACTCCATAAACCTTACACAATGTTTCAGGTCCCACAGAATTTAATGGACAGCAGTTACCCAGCTTCTACTTCCAATCATTGATTCTCCAAAGGAGCCTATAATCAGCACATTCAGAAATGTTGTTTAAAAATGTGGAGGAAACCCAAAGGAAGTCCCTCATCCTGACCAACTACATTTTTAACTTGTTACCCTTGGATTTTCAGAAATATCTTGATATTGTATAAGGCGTATGAGTCTAGGTTCACAAAATGAGCATAGTGTACTAGAGGTAACCACCAGTAAATTGTCAGACAAGTTACTGTACCTTCATCAATGAACCTGGGAAGTGAGTCTGTGGGGTGTCAATTTGTCCAAATCATATGAGGGGGCAGAGGTAGCTGCCAGTGAGTGGGCACCCTCCTTAGGGGAAAACCACTTCCACAGTAATTTGTCTGACTGTGGCCCAGCAACAGCAGACAGTAAGAACGGGCTCCTGGGTAGCTTCCTGTGACATCCCAGGCCAGACCCAGGGAGTGGGCTAGAGTACAGGGAGCCCTGTGGACAGCCCTCCCTCCGGTGACAGACTGGCAGCTGCCTGTTTATCCAGAAGCCCACAGAACCACAAAAAAGAAACCCCTGCTACCTCCATAATCAGCACTGGCCTGTTCAATCAGTCTAGTCTGATCTGAGGCAGAGGAGGGTGTGGGCTTTCAACCAGACCTCTAGAACTAAAAACATGAAACAAATTAGAGGAACTGGAGTGACTTCTAATTGTCCAAGGACCAGGGGGAGCCAGTCTGTGCTCAGATTATGGGTTTATTGTTGGGCATTTCCATTGAAAAGGACCCATGAGCACAAGTTCCATATCAAATTGGGTGTCAAATGAAAGCCAAGGGTAGGGTTGCAAAGGGAGGGTATATTACTGGAAACTTTTGAAGTTTACCAGTAAACTACCATAATTTTGGTATCTTTCAAGGATTTTAAGTAATCAATCACAAGACATCTAGTGGCCCTTTTGGGTACTTCAGATTATCACAGCTGTCTGTAATTATTTTTGGCCCTCTGTGTGGCCTTATCACATGTAAAATGTCTGAAATAATTCAAAAAATGGAATGACAAAGCTGTAAAATATTATCCTAAATATAAACCATCAACATAACGAATACCATTGGTGTTTAAATTAGGGTTTCAGCAAATATCTTTTTTGAATTTTTTTTAACGTTTTTATTTTACTATGTCTATGTATTTGTTGTCAATGTTTTGGCGTCAATCTGGTGGCAGTTGTGAAAAAAGTCAATAGTTGCAGAGTTATTAGAAAATAATGCCATTGTTGATTTGGTGTTTTTTTCATTAATTAGGCTATTTTCTCTTGAACCATATGGTCTATCTACTAAAAACTCATAGACAATATGAACACAGATATTAAAAATTAATGCTACTGTATATATTAATACTTTTTTTTTAAGTTATTCAAGTATAAATTACCAAAGTTACAGTAGATTGCCTTTCTGTTAATTACCAAAATTACTGAAGATTCCGGTAACTTTAGTAAATTACCAGTAGCTTTGCAACCATAGCTAAGAGCCTATATTTTGGGGAAATTAAGGCATAGTATGCTCTGTGATTTCAAAACTTGTGGAACATGAGAATGACTTTCATATACATTACCAGTCAAAAGTTTGACACACCTACTCATTCAAGGGTTTTTCTTTATTTTGACTATTTTCTACATTGTAGAATAATAGTGAAGAGAAACTATGAAATAACACACATTGAATCATGTATTAACCAAAAAAAGTGTTCAACAAATCAAAATATTTGAAATTCTGAGTCAAAGCGTAATTCTGTTGCTGTGTAATTGACCTCTCCAATAGCAGGGATATTTAGTATTCGGTAAGCACATGTTAGGACTATAATGGAACAACATTGACTGAACAGACATGAACACAAAGATGATAATGTTGTATCTAACAATGAGTTTCAATGTGTTTTTACAGGTTGAAAGAGACTTTGAACGAGAATATGACAAGCTCCAAAAGTAAGTTTGTTAAAGATTTAATTTGTGCTCAGTTTCCCATATGTATTGACTGTGCATCATTATTGCAGATGAACACTGAACTGACACAGACTACAAGGCATTATGACTGCTATTTTAAGGGCAAATATTCCATTGATTTGTGGAGTTGAACACACGTGTGTGTTCTCTCTCAGGGCTGTTAGGCTTCCACATCAACATTTAAATAATTGTTTTCAACGGGAAAGACAATGTTAGACTCAATCTTTCACATCTCTCTTTTCAGACCCATGCAGAACTGAGTTGGGTTACACAATATAGATTGTTTGTGTGTAACCAAGTAGAGAAGTGTTCAAAGCATTCTGTTGCCCAAGACCTTCCGTGAGCTAGCACATGAGGCCCTCCCCTGCTGTGTGTCTTAGGTTAAAGAGACTCCCCGATGGGCCTGCAGACTGAGTGGGAGCGCTTCAAGGTTTCGTTGAGTAGGAGACATGGCACCACAATATACCTTACACATGATGAGTAAGAGAAGCAGGCATATACAGACGTCTTGGCACTCCCTTCTAATCCATATCAGGAACTCTTAGTGGACGTAATTCTGCCATCTAGCTCTTTGGACTGTTGTTGAATTCAATATTTCTATTAATTTGAGTGGAAATATAACCAGTGTCATTTAAAAGACCTCTCGGGGTCCAATTTGGCAAATTATTTTATCATCCAATGCCTTCCACGTTAAGTCTTGCATCTCTAATCCCAGAGTAGTATTTTTTATTTATTTTTTACCTGAGATCAGCTGCTAATTCCATACTCCTATGGCATTATACCATAGCAGCAGGGAGTGTAGAGAGGCTGGCTGTTGGCGGCAGTAGAGGGCAAACTGTTGGGGCACACAGCGGTGAGTAGCAGCAGCTGCTTCAGCAGGCATCCATTAACACCTTGTAGGAGCAGACCTCTGGCACACCTGGCCGACATCCAGAAGAGCCCTCCTCAGCCTTCACACTCTCCTGCCTCCTGTCAGATAAAACAGATTGGACAAGGAAATGGGAAAAGCGTTGTTGTTCTTTCAGTCCCCCTCCCTTAATGAATCCCTGAAAACTAATGTGTCAGCAGTCTCCTGGGAGTTGCTAAACAGTCCCTCGTTTCCCTTAATTGATATAATGAACGACACACGATACAGCCTCCGTACTCTCATAATTGCCATTTTAACACCCATCATTTGAATGAATTTGGAGGGATGATTAAAGACAAATGCTTATATGCCAGAATTTAGTTGACCGAAACATGAAGCAATCCTAGTATTTTTAATTAGCTAAAGGGATGTCATAATAATGTGTTTTATATAAAATCAATGGAATTTGTAATCCTATTGAATGTCCCAGTTCATACAGTGCCTTCTGAAAGTATTCAGATCCCTTGACTTTTTCTGAATTTTGTTACGTTACAGCTAGTGATGCACCGATGTGCCATTTTTGGCCGATACCGATATCCGATATTTTCCTTGCCAAACAAAACTAAACGGTACCAATAATCGATATTACATTTTTTTTTGCGGCCTTTTAAGCATTCTAGTACAGTTAACTAGTTAACACACACACACATGGACGCAGCGGTCTAAGGCTCAGTGCAAGAGGTATCACTACAGTCCCTGGTTCGAATCCGGGCTGTATCACAATTGGCCCAGCGTCGTCCGGGTTTGGCCAGGATAGTCCGTCATTGTAAATAAGAATTTGTTCTTAACTGACTTGCCTAGTTAAATAAAGGTTACACACACACCACACTAACCAAAAAGTTATTTTGTTGGCAGTTACATATGTCCCCATTACCAGTAAAACATAATCAAAACCTATTTCTTTCATTTACTTGCTGTGCGGTTTCATTGTTCAGTCGTTTCATTCTCAACCAGGATTTCTATGGAACGCCGTTTGGGACTTTGCGTGTCAAAAAAGAAAACAGTGACCAGTAGATAACACTCTTTGACGTGTCAAATAAGCTTGTTGACCAATCAGGACCTGAATATGACTGCACGTCACATAATAATTTAACGTGTTCATACATTTTTTACATAGTGTAATAACTATCACTTGTATTTCATGCCACAACGATTCATCAATACGTATGCTACGATACTGGTAATGTTGTCTCGCGCACCTACAGTGCTGGTCATAAAAAAAAAAAAAGCTAGCTAGCTCATAGATGCAAACAATGTTCTTTCCCAAAAACATAGCAAAGCAACAATCTGTTTCATTAGCTATAGTTAGCTAGCTAACTATATAGCTAGGTGTCATCATCTAAAATAACCCTAATTTATAAGACCAGTTTTTATTTGATTAATGGTCGGACCCATCTATATGAAGCTAGCCACAATAAGGATTAGCCGCAATAGTGGACTTTGCGGTTAGCCTTCAAAATAAAAGTATGGCATAGGTACCAAGCTAAAGCTAGCTACCCCAGAAGTTGCAGTCGAACAAAAGATGCGTTATTACCAACGCGGTATTGTAAACACATCGTTCATGGCCACTGTTTGTTTGTTTGCAGACTTTTTCTGTACAGCTTTGACAGTGCTACAGTATCTTTTTTGACATGCAAAGACCCAAACGGCATTCCATAGTATGTATGTCTTGAAGCTAACAGCAGTGACGCTATTACTGTGTAACTCCGCTAGGGCAACATCTGACAAATAGCGCACTTGGTAGTGTGTACCGGTGCTCGGCCAGTCGGCGAAAACCAACATCACTCACGACAGAGAACGGTTGATTGTCAAGGGCAATGAATTCCATCATCTTGGCTTTAATGGGTTTCGCCTTTTGAGTTCTCTCGCTGAAATGTTCTTCCTCTTTCAAATGACTGCACGATCCACACAGCAGACATTGTGAGCTAGGTTATGAATGCTGTGTTGCACATGTAGCGCAAACTGCGCAATATAGGTATGCACGTCAGCTTCAACATCGGCGTTAAACTAGACATCTAGTTGACCGATATATCATGCATCCCTTATTCTAAAATTTATGAAATGCAATTTTTTTCCTCATCAATCTACACACACTACCCCATAATGACAAAGTGAAAACAGGTTTTTAGAAATACCTTTATTTGAGCTCACTTGCATCCTGTTTTCATTGATCATCCTTGAGATGTTTCTTCAACTTGATTGAAGATAAATTCAATTGTTGGACATGATTTGGAAAGGCACACACCTGTCTATATAAGGTCCCATAGTTGACAGTGCATGTCAGAGCAAAAACCAAGCCATGAGGTCGAAGGAATTGAGCTCAGAGACAGGATTGTGTTGAGGCACAGATTTGTATACCAAAACATTTCTGCAGTATTGAAGGTCCCCAAGAACTCAGTGGCCTCCATAATTCTTAAATGGAAGAAGTTTGAAACCACCAAGACTCTTCCTAGAGCTGGCCGCCCGGCCAAACTGAGCAATCGGGGAGAAGGGCCTTGGTCAGGGAGGTGACCAAGAACCCGATGGTCACTCTGACAGAGTTCCTCTGTGGAGATGGGATAACCACCTCTGCAGCACTCCACCAATAAGGCCTTTATGGTAGAGTGGCCAGATGGAAGCCACTCCTCAGTAAAAGGGGCATGACAGCCCGCTTGAAGTTTGCCAAAAGTCACCTAAGGGACTCTCAGACCATGAGAAACAAGATTCTCTGGTCTGATGAAACCAAGATTGAACTCTTTGGCCTGAATGCCAAGCGTCACGTCTGGAGGAAACCTGATACCATCCCTACGGTGAAGTAAGGTGGTGGCAGCATCAGGCTGTGGGGATGTTTTTCAGCGGCAGGGACTGGGAGACTGGTCAGGATCGAGGGAAAGATGCCGGAGCAAAGTACAGAGAGATCCTTGATGAAAACCTGCTCAAGACCTCAGACTGGTGCGAAGGTTCACCTTCCAACAGGACAATGACCCCTAAGCAACAGCCAAGACAACTCAGCAGTGGCTTCGGGACAAGACTCTGATTGTCCTTGAGTGGCCCAGCCAGAGCCCGGACTTGAACCCAATCGACATCTCTGGAGAGACCTGAAAATAGCTGTGCAGCGACGCTCCCCATCCAACCTGACAGAGCTGGAGAGGATCTGCAGAGAAAAATTGGAGAAACTCCCCAAAAACAGGTGTGCTAAGCTTGTAGCGTCATACCCAAGTAGACTCAAGGCTATAATCGCTTCCAAAGGCGCTTCAACAAAGTATTGAATAAAGGGTCTGAATCCTTGTGTAAATGTGATATTTCAGTTTTTTTAGTTTTTTTAATACATTTGCAAAAGATTCTAAAACCCTGTTTTTGCTTTCTCATTATGGGGTATTTACATTTACATTTACATTTAAGTCATTTAGCAGACGCTCTTATCCAGAGCGACTTACAAATTGGTGCATTCACCTTATGATATCCAGTGGAACAACCACTTTACAATAGTGCATCTAAATCTTTTAAGGGGGGGGGGGGGGGTTAGAAGGATTACTTTATCCTATCCTAGGTATTCCTTAAAGAGGTGGGGTTTCAGGTGTCTCCGGAAGGTGGTGATTGACTCCGCTGTCCTGGCGTCGTGAGGGAGCTTGTTCCACCATTGGGGTGCCAGAGCAGCGAACAGTTTTGACTGGGCTGAGCGGGAACTGTGCTTCCTCAGAGGTAGGGGGGCCAGCAGGCCAGAGGTGGATGAACGCAGTGCCCTTGTTTGGGTGTAGGGCCTGATCAGAGCCTGAAGGTATGGAGGTGCCGTTCCCTTCACAGCTCCGTAGGCAATCACCATGGTCTTGTAGCGGATGCGAGCATCAACTGGAAGCCAGTGGAGAGAGCGGAGGAGCGGGGTGACGTGAGAGAACTTGGGAAGGTTGAACACCAGACGGGCTGCGGCGTTCTGGATGAGTTGTAGGGGTTTAATGGCACAGGCAGGGAGCCCAGCCAACAGCGAGTTGCAGTAATCCAGACGGGAGATGACAAGTGCCTGGATTAGGACCTGCGCCGCTTCCTGTGTGAGGCAGGGTCGTACTCTGCGAATGTTGTAGAGCATGAACCTACAGGATCGGGTCACCGCCTTGATGTTAGTGGAGAACGACAGGGTGTTGTCCAGGATCACGCCAAGGTTCTTAGCACTCTGGGAGGAGGACACAAGGGAGTTGTCAACCGTGATGGCGAGATCATGGAACGGGCAGTCCTTCCCCGGGAGGAAGAGCAGCTCCGTCTTGCCGAGGTTCAGCTTGAGGTGGTGATCCGTCATCCACACTGATATGTCTGACAGACATGCAGAGATGCGATTCGCCGCCTGGTTATCAGAAGGGGGAAAGGAGAAGATTAATTGTGTGTCGTCTGCATAGCAATGATAGGAGAGACCATGTGAGGATATGACAGAGCCAAGTGACTTGGTGTATAGCGAGAATAGGAGAGGGCCTAGAACAGAGCCCTGGGGGACACCAGTGGTGAGAGCGCATGGTGCGGAGACAGATTCTCGCCACGCCACCTGGTAGGAGCGACCTGTCAGGTAGGACGCAATCCAAGCGTGGGCCGCGCCGGAGATGCCCAACTCGGAGAGGGTGGAGAGGAGGATCTGATGGTTCACAGTATCAAAGGCAGCAGATAGGTCTAGAAGGATGAGAGCAGAGGAGAGAGAGTTAGCTTTAGCAGTGCGGAGAGCCTCCGTGACACAGAGAAGAGCAGTCTCAGTTGAATGCCCAGTCTTGAAACCTGACTGATTAGGATCAAGAAGGTCATTCTGAGAGAGATAGCAGGAGAGCTGGCCAAGGACGGCACGTTCAAGAGTTTTGGAGAGAAAAGAAAGAAGGGATACTGGTCTGTAGTTGTTGACATCGGAGGGATCGAGTGTAGGTTTTTTCAGAAGGGGTGCAACTCTCGCTCTCTTGAAGACGGAAGGGACGTAGCCAGCGGTCAAGGATGAGTTGATGAGCGAGGTGAGGTAGGGGAGAAGGTCTCCGGAAATGGTCTGGAGAAGAGAGGAGGGGATAGGGTCAAGTGGGCAGGTTGTTGGGCGGCCGGACATCACAAGACGCGAGATTTCATCTGGAGAGAGAGGGGAGAAAGAGGTCAAAGCACAGGGTAGGGCAGTGTGAGCAGGACCAGCAGTGTCGTTTGACTTAGCAAACGAGGATCGGATATCGTCAACCTTCTTTTCAAAATGGTTGACGAAGTCATCCGCAGAGAGGGAGGAGGGGGGGGGGGGGGAGGAGGATTCAGGAGGGAGGGAGAAGGTAGCAAAGAGCTTCCTAGGGTTAGAGGCAGATGCTTGGAATTTAGAGTGGTAGAAAGTGGCTTTAGCAGCAGAGACAGAAGAGGAGAATGTAGAGAGGAGGGAGTGAAAGGATGCCAGGTCCGCAGGGAGGCGAGTTTTCCTCCATTTCCGCTCGGCTGCCCGGAGCCCTGTTCTGTGAGCTCGTAGTGAGTCGTCGAGCCACGGAGCAGGAGGGGAGGACCGAGCCGGCCTGGAGGATAGGGGACAGAGAAAATCAAAGGATGCAGAAAGGGAGGAGAGGAGGGTTGAGGAGGCAGAATCAGGAGATAGGTTGGAGAAGGTTTGAGCAGAGGGAAGAGATGATAGGATGGAAGAGGAGAGAATAGCGGGAGAGAGAGAGCGAAGGTTGGGACGGCGCAATACCATCCGAGTAGGGGCAGAGTGAGAAGTGTTGGATGAGAGCAAGAGGGAAAAGGATACAAGGTAGTGGTCGGAGATTTGGAGGGGAGTTGCAATGAGATTAGTGGAAGAACAGCATCTAGTAAAGATGAGGTCAAGCGTATTGCCTGCCTTGTGAGTAGGGGGGGAAGGTGAGAGGGGGAGGTCAAAAGAGGAGAGGGAGTGGAAAGAAGGAGGCAGAGAGGAATGAGTCAAAGGTAGACGTGGGGAGGTTAAAGTCACCCAGAACTGTGAGAGGTGAGCCATCTTCAGGAAAGGAACTTATCAAGGCGTCAAGCTCATTGATGAACTCTCCAAGGGAACCTGGAGGGCGATAAATGATAAGGATGTTAAGCTTGAAAGGGCTGGTAACTGTGGCAGCATGGAATTCAAATGAGGAGATAGACAGATGGGTCAGGGGAGAAAGAGAGAATGTCCACTTGGGAGAGATGAGGATTCCAGTGCCACCACCCCGCTGGCTCGATGCTCTAGGGGTATGCGAGAACACGTGGGCAGACGAAGAGAGAGCAGTAGGAGTAGCAGTGTTATCTGTGGTAATCCATGTTTCCGTCAGCGCCAGGAAGTCTAGGGACTGGAGGGTAGCATAGGCTGAGATGAACTCAGCCTTGTTGGCTGCAGACCGGCAGTTCCAGAGGCTGCCGGAGACCTGAGTATTCTGTGTAGATTGATGAGAAAAAAAACAATTCAATCAATTTTAAAATAAGTAACATAATTTGGAAAAAGTCAAGGGGTCTGAATAATTTCTGAATGTACTGTAGGTTATTTTGCAGGTGTTTATTTGTAGCATTCTCGTTCGACTGAGATCCCAGTAAGACTGTCAGTGAGCTGTGTATAGGCATTAGTGATTTGATCAGGCTGCACACAGTGGACCCTTTTTCTGTACTGCCCTCTGCCTACCCTAGCTGCTGAATGCAAACACATGATCCTACTGTCAGTTTGCTCTGTAGATGCTTAACTGTACTTGGACCGATACTTACAAAATGTTATATGCTGTATTATTGTGATATCCAAGAACGTGAACTGAAAAAACTACATTTCCCTTATTTTACAGGTTGGAAGATCAGACAAAGAAGCTCCACAAAGACATGAAGAAAAGCACAGAGGCTGATATAGGTGTGTTGTTGACACATTGTTTTATACACTGCTCAAAAAAATAAAGGGAACACTTAAACAACACAATGTAACTCCAAGTCAATCACACTTCTGTGAAATCAAACTGTCCACTTAGGAAGCAACACTGATTGACAATACATTTCACATGCTGTTGTGCAAATGGAATAGACAACAGGTGGAAATTATAGGCAATTAGCAAGACACCCCCAATAAAGGAGTGGTTTGGCAGGTGGTGACCACAGACCACTTCTCAGTTCTTATGCTTCCTGGCTGATGTTTTGGTCACTTTTGAATGCTGGCGGTGCTTTCACTCTAGTGGTAGCATGAGATGGAGTCTACAACCCACACAAGTGGCTCAGGTAGTGCAGCTCATCCAGGATGGCACATCAATGCGAGCTGTGGCAAGAAGGTTTGCTGTGTCTGTCAGCGTAGTGTCCAGAGCATGGAGGCGCTACCAGGAGACAGGCCAGTACATCAGGAGACGTGGAGGAGGCTGTAGGAGGGCAACAACCCAGCAGCAGGACCGCTACCTCCGCCTTTGTGCAAGGAAGAGCAGGAGGAGCACTGCCAGAGCCCTGCAAAATGACCTCCAGCAGGCCACAAATGTGCATGTGTCTGCTCAAACGGTCAGAAACAGACTCCATGAGGGTGCTTTGAGGGCCCGACATCCACAGGTGGGGGTTGTGCTTACAGCCCAACACCGTGCAGGACGTTTGGCATTTGCCAGAGAACACCAAGATTGGCAAATTCGCCACTGGCGCCCTGTGCTCTTCAGAGGAAGCAGGTTCACACTGAGCACGTGACAGAGTCTGGAGACGCCGTGGAGAACGTTCTGCTGCCTGCAACGTCCTCCAGCCTGACCGGTTTGGCGGTGGGTCAGTCATGGTGTGGGGTGGCATTTCTTTGGGGGGCCGCACAGCCCTCCATGTGCTCGCCAGAGGTAGTCTGACTGCCATTAGGTACCGAGATGAGATCCTCAGACCCCTTGTGAGACCATATGCTGGTGCGGTTGGCCCTGGGTTCCTCCTAATGCAAGACAATGCTAGACCTCATGTGGCTGGAGTGTGTCAGCAGTTCCTGCAAGAGGAAGGCATTGATGCTATGGACTGGCCCACCCGTTCCCCAGACCTGAATCCAATTGAGCACATCTGGGACATCATGTCTCGCTCCATCCACCAACGCCACGTTGCACCACAGACTGTCCAGTAGTTGGCGGATGCTTCAGTCCAGGTCTGGGAGGAGATCCCTCAGGAGACCATCCGCCAACTCATCAGAGCATGCCCAGGCGTTGTAGGGAGGTCATACAGGCACGTGGAGGCCACACACACTACTGAGCCTCATTTTGACTTGTTTTAAGGACATTACATCAAAGTTGGATCAGCCTGTAGTGTGGTTTTCCACTTTAATTTTGAGTGCGACTCCAAATCCAGACCTCCATAAATTGGATTTCCATTGATTATTTTTTTGTGATTATTATTATTATTTTTTTTTTTTGGTCAGCACATTCAACTATGTAAAGAAAAAAGTATTTAATAACATTATTTCATTCATTCAGATCTAGGATGTGTTATTTTAGTGTTCCCTTTATTTTTTTGAGCAGTATATTTTGATCAGTCTCTGGAAAAAACATTCCCACTGCTCATCTTTTCTTTCATGCACAAATCTTCTTTAAATCATTAGCTTTCTCTCATTCAATTCATCTCTTTCACACTCTCGGCATACATTCACTGACACCTTAATTGTTGTTGCCTGTCAGGTTTTTCAGGGACAATGTCTCTTGTGCAATTTTGGAAAATGAGTTTAGCCTAATTTCAGTAGCCCTTAAAAATAAGCAATGTTTCTCACGCTCTTCCTACTCATAACTTTTAGCCTACATTCTGTTTTACATTTCTGCTGCTAAGAAAGATATTTATTTTTGGTTGGAGCTTTTGGAAATGGAAATGGGTATCTTTGGGAGGAGCAGTAGCAGAAATTGCCCCTGGTAGCGATCTACTCTGAGGGTGGAGAGGGGAAGGATGGGGGAGCGAGGAGCTTCTTCATTTCCTCTGCTTTGTGCTCTGGAATATGGGATGATGCCTCAAAGTATCAGAGCTGTCAACATCTTGTTATAATTCATGGATTCCATCTGTTGCACAGGTCCTTTCTCCACCAACTGCCACCAAACAACAAAGAGTGGACCTGCCTGCACAGCACAGTGTGCTCCACACAGCATTTCATAATGGCAATCATTTGTCTAGTCTATTTAAAGTAAGACGATGAAATTGTGGGCTCTTCTGGGGCAAGTCCATTAGAGATTCATCTTTATAGAGTCAGGATATCACTGGCCACAAGCCATTTATACCGTTGGCAACACAAATCTTTATTACCTAACTAAAACACACTATGGAATTAAAATTGAACTGTCCAGTGAAAATCACACTTTTAATAGTTCATATTCTCATACCTAAATAATGTTGTTAACTCATTCTATACTCATATTTGTGGCCAAAGTATACATTGGAGAAAAAAACACTTAAAAAACCCACCTCAAACTTGTATCTCAAACAGACCGTTTAAAAAATGCTTGCTATTTAAGCAATAAGGCACGGGGGGTGTTGTAAATGGCCGATGTACCACGGCTAAGGGCTGTTCTTATGCGCGACGCAAAGCAGAGTGCCTGGATACAGCCCTTAGCCGTGGTATATTGGCCATATACCACAAACCCCCGAGGTACCTTATTGCCATTATAAACTGGTTACCAACGTAATTAAAGCGGTAAAAATAAAAGTTTTGTCATACCTGTGGTATACGGTCTGATATACCACGGATGTCAGCCGAACCACCCAGTTTATAATTCCTTATAGAACATGATGTCATCTTGGCTCATTGGCTGAGTTTGCCAATCAGCAATCTACTCACAAGAATATTTCTAATGATTGGTATGCGCCCACACCATTTTGTTGTTGAGGTATGCCCACACTATTCCAACACAGAAAAGCTGCTTTTTTAACATACTTAATTACATTTGTTTGTAATGTGTCTTTACCCCATCCTCAGAGCTCAGAGGGCTCAGTTGAGTCTGATGTGGGGGTTTTTATTTTACTTTACGTCTTATCAACTTCTCTGTATGTCCCCAGTGCAGCTAATTTATTTTGACAGTGATGCGGTGATCCGCTATGTGCTCTGTGTCAAAGATAAAGTGGCAGGAGTGCAGATGAACAGTAATTGGCGCTGGCACTATAGAAACATTTGCACACATTCCCAGTGCTTTTGTGAATATTCATCACAGCAGCTGAGCCCACCACCCCCTCGACTCTCTCCAACTGATGCTGCTGCTTCTCTATCCTACTTTTCCTTTTCGCTTATTTCACTTTTGTCCTGGCACGGGTGCTCACCTCTGCTGCTAGCCATGCCCATCAAGCATGTCTGGGCCAAATAGTCAAACCAGGCCAAACCTTAATAATTACATTTTACATTTTTACATTTTAGTCATTTAGCAGACGCGCTTATCCAGAGCGACTTACAGTAGTGAATGCATACATTTCATAAAAAAAAAAAAATTCTGTGCCGGCCCCCGTGGGAATCGATAATACCGATGTGTACATGTAGCTGCCAAAATAATGGAAACACTTGAGTAAATTATATATTTACAAAGTATATTGAAAGCAGGTGCTTTCACACAGGTGTGGTTCCATCCCATCATGCTCAGGGGAAGGCTCATGTATAAAAATTCTGGGCAGGTCATTATTTTGGCTACCATGGCTATAGGATTACAATACCCCCATCCACAGGGCATGAGTGGTCACTGAATGGTTCGATGAGCATGAAAATGATTTTAACCAAATAACATGGCCATAACAGTCACTAGATCTCAACCTAACTGAACACTTATGGGAGATTCTGGAGCAGCACCTGAGCCAACTTTTACCACCACCATCAAAACACCAAATGATGGAATTTCTCATACAAGAATGGTGTTGCATCCCTTCAATAGTTTCAGACACTTGTAGAATCTATGTGAAGGTGCATTGAAGCTGCTCCGGCTTGTGGTGACCCAACGTCCTATTACGACACTTTATTTAGGTGTTTCCTTTATTTTGGCAGTTACCTGTATGTTTCTCCATTCCTCCGTTCTCTATTCGGTTATGGCTTTTTTTTCTTTCTCTCTATATCGCTTTCCTTCCCTCCCTTCCCATTTCCCTCTTTTTCAGGACCAGTTTTACCATGTGAATACTAATATTCTCTGCCTGTTCTCTATATGTCTTTCAGCGATGTCCAAGGCAGCAGTGAAGATCTCAGGGGACCTGCTCAGTAACCCGCTGTGTGAACAGGACCAGGCCTTCCTGGAGTCCATGACGGCGCTGGACACAGCCATGAAGAGGATGGACTCCTTTAACCAGGAGAAGGTCAGTGTCAGGACCTGTCCGTGCTTCTCTGCCTCACACCACAGCCGAGTCATTCTCCTAGATTGTATTCTAAGTGGGGTGCATCAAAATTGTCTATTGAAACCAAAATGAACTATATACTCTTTTAGACAGGGAGGCCTATACAGTGGTAGAAGAAACCCCCCTCCAGCCTATCTTTCACAGCTCTACCTATGGGCATTTTATTCAGTATTCTGACAGGTATGCCTCATACGCTCCCCTCTCTTCAAACACTCAAAGGGCAGAAACCAAAAGGGTTTGATTGGCCTAAGTGTATTTTCATCATTGTCAATATTGCGTAACTGTGTGAACGAGAAAAAAAATCATCTCACTCAGCATCTCTTCTCATTTTTTGAAACCGTCTCCAGCAACACACTGGTCTATTAGCTGCTCATCTTTGTCGAATATCAGAGAGCTGTAGATCGGATGCATTTGTGACTCACTAGCGTTTAAAATAACTCGTACTATGGAATAGTACTTGGGAATGTCACAGGCTGTTTTAATGGGATCTGTTCTCTGCATGATCTTCCCCAGTCCCTCTCTGTGAGCAATTCTGCTTCTGCTCTTAGCTCCTTTATGTTATTTGCCATGTGTGCTTCACATATTTGATTAAAATCATCGCTGCAGGTAATTGCAAAGTAAATCATAGGGTTGGCATTGCATGTGTGTTTCTACAGGGCATTGCACTGTGAGAGGCATCTCTGTTAAGGTAGAGAAGTCAGTCACACAGGGAATCGCACTGATCATCAAGAATGCAGAAGAAAAAAAATTGTACAAGACCTGATTCTGCTATAACTTCAGAAGAGTGCTTTTTCCATTAGTGTGCCTTTGACTAGTTTTCCCAGCATCCTTTTATTTGCTGGTGGCTTTACCTTGAGTGACCAATGTCCCTCTCTGTACATATTCTGAAGATCTCTATGAATTCCTTTCAAGTGCTCAACAACAAGGCATTCTTCAAGCAAAGACTAGACATGCACCACGTAAACTGTTGCTCAGATGTAATGAAGATATACAGTAGCCATTTGGAATGACTGGACAAAGTTAAGTGTGGTGACTGTGCTTGTGGTTCACAGCTTGTGACCTATGGTGGGTCGGTTCTTAGTGGTCTGCCAAGAAGAACAGTCCTTCAATTTTGACTGTATTTAATATGGAATGTCTTCTGAAGATTGGAAATGAGTAACATTTTCATACATTTTAACATCAAAATCCTTTCAGCTCAAATTCTGGAGTCTTTACAAAAGCAGAAGCATTGCCAATATTTTCTACCCAACTGTTATGAAATGTAGGCAATTAAGAGTATCCATTTTCAGTCTGCTTTTCTCTTTCCTTCTCCACTTCCCTCTTAGTTAAACAGTGTGTCAAGACCCTAAAGGGTAGTTAACATCGCTTACTGTTTTCCTCTGAGCCCTCTTCCCTTTGACTACGCTAATAACCTTCATAGCCTTCACCTCGGCACAACCTGGGAGGCCAGCTTTGCACTACACAGAATTCATCTTGTTGGACTACTTGAGCTTTCCAAATCATCTCGAATTGGTTTTGAGCTGCTTTGAGTCATACGGTCAGGAACAGCTAGATGTCAATGCGGTATTGTATTTTTTTAATATTTTTTTTACATCCCTGGCATTTTGCAGGTCAATAACAAAAGGTGCAGGTTTGCTCTACAGTGTGTAGGAGTGGAGGCGTTGGCTGGCTCCATAGGGTGTAATTTCCTTGCTTGGCTTCATGGCCATGGTCTGCTGGACAGGGCTCCAGCCAGGCAGCATGGAGCCAAATACACCTTCTCACTTCTGGAGGCGAAGCAGCTAGAAAATAATACAAAATACATTATTCTCCATCATATCCAGCATGCTTGTTTTTTTTCTTCATGATTTTTAAGTGGCCTTCAGAGAGAGTTTTGACATGCAACCCTTCTGTTATCACAAAATGGTACTTGAGTTTAGAGGCCTCCTTTTTCAGCCAGTCTCAGTCAACAAGATGTTTGACATGACCGTGTTCTGCTACAGTATGTCTCTCTGTGCCGCTTAGCTTGGCATTCGTTAAACTGGTTGAAAGCTGACGGCAAAGCATTTCTAGGCCCTTGGTTGGTCAGTTGGTTCAATATTTGGAATATCACCTCAGGAGTCCAGAGTTGTTAAAGCCCAGCGCAGCTCACCAGAATCACACTCCACCAGCTCTCCCTCCAAGCTGGCTGTTCTTCCTTCTGACGGCACCACCAACGACTCAACTGCTCAAGCAAAACAGACACAGAAGCAAACCTTCTTTGCTCGCCTTGGTGTTGAGACGAGATGATTCGCCGCGGGGGCTGCGATTGAGCGAGCGGATAAAACGTGCAGGGATAATGAAGGCAGCAGTGGCCCAGGCCTGTGTGTTTATTTCTAGGGCTGAGGAGGGCGCGGAGCCCCCCCGGCACACTGCTGCTGAAGTCAAGCCCTAGTGAAAATGGCGGCTGAGCAGTAGCGGATGCTCCGTTTGGAGGGGTATTGATTTCCTCCGCGATCTGCGTGTATTTTTGGGAGGCCTGTGTGCCGGGATGGCCTCTGCCCCGTGACTCACTCACAGAGACTGCTGCTAGAGCTCCGGCCTCAGGCACTGCTGGGCCTCAGCTGAATAGTCCTGCCCCCCTCTCTGTGGGAAAGGGCAGAGGGTAGAGGGCACCAGCATGCTTAAGCAAATGTGCTGGTGTTGTTCTCCCTGCTTACTGCATGCGCTCACCTCGGCAGCAGCGCAGCTCCAGCCTTTTCACTCTCCCAGGGAGGGGGGGATGGTGTGAATATGTAAAACAGGAAAATGTGAATTCCCATGTACTTATTTGTTATTGGTTCTCTCAAACTACATTTATTTGCGTTATGTATTTGGAAAGATGCCTTGTGATTTTGTGTGTGTGGGTGTATATTCTCAGAGACTGTCAAGGCATTCACAAAGCTTTGCTGTTGTACAGTATTTGCTTCTTATGTTCTGTGATTGACTATCCTTCCAATAACTAGTGAATGATTGATTAGTTGTACTAGGCTCATTGTTCTCATGGAGCTGTCACTTCATGGAGTTGTCTTGCCACTTTTATTCCTCATTGAAATGTTTTGAACGATGCTCTTCACTGGAGTTGTTTGCCGGGTTAACTTAGCGTTCTGTCAGAGACATAGATCTACGAGTCATTTTGAATCTGCAATGTAAATGACTTTGTAAACTTTATTAAATGTGTGCCAACTTCTGTCGATGAGACTTTGGCACCTGGGCTGGAGGCCTCGAGATGAGATGTTAATTTACTTCCACTTAACAAAGCCCCCCCCCCCCCCCCCCCCCCGTCGGCGCCGAGAAGGAGAATGCAGGAAAATATAAACTGTTATTGTTAAAATGTTTGTTTGCAAAGAACTTTCATCTTGTAAGGCAGCCCACCCTCCGCAGGATTTGAAATCAGTGGGGCTTTGCTTTCATGTCCGTCCCCTGACAGTTGCATCCTTTTGTATTGTTCAGCTCTATGAATATTCAGGTGTTTCTCCTCGGGGCTTGTGTACAATAAAAGAGTCAACGTCACAAAAGTTTCTTTGCAACCCGCCTCACCTCCCTCCCCTCTATTGTCTTGAGTGCTCTGTTTGAAAATACACAATTGTTTATTTTATTTTTTATCATGCTGTTAATGAGTGGAACTTGGAGCTATTTTGTATTTTGTTCAACTTAAAGTAATTCACTTTGACAACAAATTTCAAACAATAAAGACATTCCCTTTCAATTTAAGAGAAGTACTGCACTTTTTAAATGAGCGTTTGACCCGTGTTTGTTCGTCCATAGGTGAACCAGATCTCAAAGACGGTGATCGATCCTCTGAAAAAGTAAGTGTCTATCTGGACCTGCACCTCTTCTATTGTCTGCATATGTTTAATACATCACAAGCAGCAGCTGCTGTGTCTTAAAAGCTGCTCTGTCTGTAGAGTGGGAAGGAGCACACACTTAAGGGGAGTTGGAGCTTAGCACTAGCTCCAGAAGGCTCTGTAATAAAGCATAGTCGATAGTAAAACTGGACTGGACTGGGGAGTGTATGGGGCTGCTGTGGTGGTGTGTCTGGAAGAAAGTTTACTTGGTTCCCCTTCCCTACTCTCGCCCCCGTCCGTCCAAGCACCACACACACACACACACACACACACACACACACACACACACACACACACACACACACACACACACACACACACACACAGTGCAGAGGCGGTAGAGGGAGTGGCCAGGCCGGGAGCAAGGATCCCACCCGTCTTCCGTAGTGCTTGTTAAGGTCCTACTTCCTCCTGCTGACCCCTCCCCGGAGGCCGGTTTTTGGAGCGGGGTGTGTGTGTGTTTGAAAAAGAGAGACTTAATGCGCTTGCCAGTGTCTGTCTGTTGAATTTGTGTGTTTAACTTTTGTTTATAACCACAAATCGGTCTGAAATCCCTGATCTTTTCATATCAAACCCTTGACAAAGTGAACTTTGATGGAACATAAGCATGCTATGAGTTAGTGTATGTGTGCGTGTGCTATTGGCCTCTTCCTCTTGTGTTCTGGTGCCGGAGCTGTGACAGGATGGAATGGTTCTAATTTCCTCTTCCTGGTGGGCGGCAGGCGGACGTGTGGGCAGGCCCTGAATATGGCAGAGGGCCCAGCTTCCTGGGCCAAGGGCAGGAGATTGGCTGGAGAGCAGGACTTGTCTCAGGACAGTACACACATACCGCATTGGACAAACACATTGTGGGGAGTCACTGTACTAACAGGATGGGCTCTGAGGCCAGATGAAGTTAGCCTCTCACTTATATGAGATTGAAATAGGTCAGGAAGTAGTAGGTTTAGATCTGCATGCATAAACAATGTTTTAAGATGGGGAATACAAGCCGTCAGCCCTTTTGCTGTATATGGCGTTGAAGCACAGCGTAATGTAATTAATCATCGAAGTATAGAGGACTGATCTATTAAGCCACCATACATTAAGCTTCCATTAGTCCACCTGTAACTGAATGTTGACCATTGTTTCTGAAGTCTCAGTACTCTTTTGATGTTTTTGTGTCGATCTGTAAGAACATGTGTGGAATCTTAAATGGAGCAGAGAATGGTTCGAGCCTGGAAAGTCTCTTAATGGAGGGTTTTATTTGTCCCTTCAATGGGCTGTGTGTGTACGTGCCGGCCGGTGTGTGTTCACATTTAGGCCACACTTAGTTGGGTCATTAACACTCACTGTATTAACACATCCAGGAAATAATGAGCTCAAAAAGGTCAGTCTTTCTCCTCACCCCTCTCCCTTTCTTTCTCTTCCTCTCCCTTTCTCTCTCTCCATCTCTCTCCCTCTCTTTATCTGTCTCCCTCAGTCTCTCCCTTTATCTGTCTCTCTCCGTCTCCATACCTCTAACTCTTTCTCTCGCCCCCGGTTTTTGTCTCTCCGTCCCTCTCTCTGTCTCTCTCTCTCTATCCATTCAGCGGGATCAGTGAATGACATCTGTCTGTTTATGTGGAGGGAGGGGAGTGTGTGGGCATGAGTCGTTGCTGTTATCTGGGCCTCCTAGCCGAACCCTTTCTGCTCTTTTGGGTAAGACTGAAGGCTCTGTTGTAAAGACATGTGCTCTGGTCCAAGCAGTGGCAGGGCAAACCAGCACTGCTCCTTTAAGCTAGCAAGGCTGGGAAATGGACTTCCCCGACACTCTGGTTAATTTAGACTGCTTTGGGAGTTACTCAAGGTGCTGTTGGATTTCTGTCGTAGTGAAATAGTAGCAATTAGATGTGTTTTAAGGGGGTGACTCAAAATGACGTAGCCTATAAACTAGCCTACGTTTTAATCACAGAAATGTTTTTTATTTGTAGGTTTTTACGTTCAGTCTAGACTCAAGCCATCAACCCCCCCCGCCTTATCTGTTTTTTTTTGTTGCTCTTGCCTTTTTATATCTGGTGGATCAGGTATCTAGCTTGCGTTAGTCCTCTCACTTTCCATCAACAGAGTCAAAGCATAAGGCATGTTGCGGCAGAGCAAACCTACCCTCTATAAAAACGGAGGTTCTGCTGGCACAAATTCAACATACTGTCTCTACCCTTTTTACACTTAGCCTAACCTACACAAGACACAACAAACGGCAAAAACATAAACGCAACATGCAACAATTTCAAAGATTTTACTGAGTTATAGTTCATATAAGGACATCAGTCAATTGAAATCAATTCATTAGGCCCTAGTCAATGGATTTCACATGACTGGGAATGCAGATATGCATCTGTTGGTCACAGATAGGTACAACAATAGGTAGGGGCGTGGATCAGAAAACCAGTCAATATCTGGTGTGACCACTATTTGCCACATGCAGCGCGACACATCTCTTTTGCATAGAGTTGATGTGGCTGTTGATTGTGGCCTGTGGAATGTTGTCCCACTCATCTTCAATGGCTGTGTAGTTGCTGGATATTGGCAAGAACTGGAATATGCTGTCATACACTTTAATACAGAGCATCCCAAACATGCTCAATGGGTGACATGTCTGGTGAGTGCAGGCCATGGAAGAGCTTGGACATGTTCAGCTTCCAGGAATTGTGTACAGATCCTTGCAACATAGTGAGCATTTGCCCACTGAAATTGGTTACATTGCCAAACTGCAGTCAAGACCCTGGTGAGGACGACGAGCATGCAGATGAGTTTCCCTGAGACGGTTTCTGGCAGTTTGTGCAGAAATTCTTCAGTTGTGCAAACCTACAGTTTCATCAGCAGTCCGGGTGACTGGTCTCAGACGATCCTGCAGGTGAATAAGCTGGATGTGGAGGTCCTGGGCTGGCGTGGTTATACATGGTCTGCGGTTGTGAGGCTGGTTGAACGTACTGCCAAATTCCCTAAAACAACGTTGGAGGCGGCTTATGGTAGAGAAATGAACATTCAATTCTCTGGCAACAACTCTGGTGGACATTCCTGGAGTCAGCATGCCAATTACACGCTCCCTCAAAACTTGAGACATCTGTGGCATTGTCTTTTATTGACCCCAGCACAAGGTGCGCCTGTGTAATGATCATGATGTTTAATCAGCTTCTTGATATGCCACACCTGTCAGGTGGATGTATTATCTTGGCAAAGGAGAAATGCTCACTAACAGGGATATAAACAAATTTGTGCACAACATTTTAGAGAAATAAGCTTTTTGTACGTATGGAAAATATTTTATTTCAGCTCATGAAACATGGGCCAACACTTTACATGTTGCTATTATATTTTTGTTCAGTATACTTTGTATTTTCATTACTCAATCACAAAATATGCATCATTTATGAGTAATCTTGGCTTTCACTGTTAGTCCCTCATTTCATAGTGAGATATGGGAGGTCAACATATTCTTAGATACCTTTTTGTTATTTTAGCAATGTCAAATTGACGGTGTTAAGTGGAGCGGTCAGTGAGCCTGCCAGACTAAGGTTCCTCCCAGGTCTCTGGTCTGCTCCAGCTGGGCTGGTTGGTCCAGACTGGGGCTTGGCTGACTGGCGGGTTGTGTCGGTCCAGCTATGGATCAGCTTTGTCATAAACAAGCTCTCTCGACCAGTTGCTATTTTCATCCACCTGCTATTTTCAGCCAGCCACCGCACCCTAAATGACCAGTCACACAGACGGTGGTAGTGCGCCCTTGGTCCAGCAGAGCCTGGGCTAGACAAGGCTGGAGTAAATATAGGCTGGTCTGGAGCTGACCGGTCAGTATGTGGACGTCAGTCCAAAGACATCTAGGGAAATATCCGACCAAGCCAGCGATCCAACCCAAACTATCATTACACAGCGTGTACAGTGACCTTCAAACACAGCCACTGTCACTCCACTACATGTCCGAGTTACAGTTGAGTCAGACAGCCTCCCACAGAGCTCCTCTTTAGACCGTCTGAGCACAACACAGACACATTGGAACCCTCTTGGAGCTCTACCTCTTGGTATAAAAGCATTTGGACAGTGAGGAGATCATTAGTGTGGAAGGATGGGATCAACTCCTTATATCGGCTCACACAGGTGTTCTCTCAGTCACATCATTAAGAGGAAGGACTGACTGTCGCCACTACCAGATACCGCCTACCTACAATGTGATCATGTGTGAGGGTGACTAAGTGACCTAAATGTTGTCATTACTGCTCTATTGCGTTTCTGTAGTCATCAGACATCATGGCACCTCATGACACCATGCAGAGGTGGTGTGAGGTGATGTGCTCTGGTGGAGGAGAATGCGGTCAGCCTTTGTGCCTTTTTTAGTGAGCCAGTGTTGTGTGTAATGTCATGGACCAATGGAATTGTTTCAGAGTGCACTCGTGCCTAGAGGGTGGTTGCATAATCCCCTGGCACTCGGAAGTATGTGAACACTACACTGGAGCAAGAGACAGATAGTAAACTACTAGAGGAAGGCATCCACTCTGCGCTGCCTGCCTGCCTGCCTGCCTGCCTGCCTGCCTGCCTGCCTGCCTGCCTGCCTGCCTGCCGTAAACTGAGCCAAAGTGATGTTTTATAAATGGAGGGAGAGCGTGGGCTGTGGGGCTGGGCTCTGTGACGTCGCCAAAATGATACAGGGCCGCTCCCTTCTCAACTTCCTGTGGGAAACAATCCACAGCTTGTCTGAGGCCCAGGTCACGTCACACTGCCCTCCTCCCACCGGCCCAACCCTTCACAGGGCTTACTCTACTCGACTCTGTGTTGAGGAAGACTGGATTTCACAACCTCTTGTCAGGTCCATTGTCAATTCCCTTCACCTGTTGCATAGTAAGTAGAGGGAAAGGAAGATATGCTCATTGTTTGAGGAAAAGTGAATCACTGACACACTTTACGCTAGTGAGAGTAGCAGACCAAGGAACTACGCTCTAGCTATCTGCAGCCTGTATGAAATCATCTCAGATGATTCATAGAAAAACAAAGGTTATCAGGTTATGAAACTTGCATTAGACCTGTGTAAATAAACATGCATGGTGAATATGACACCTGTCTTACTGTGCCTATATATAATCACACAAAATATATTAAAGTGCTCTCAAATGTGACACTTGGTTAGATTTTCTGACTAAACGGGTTGGCAACCATTTTTGTTTTGTAGTTTGGAAAATGTTAATCTCTTGCAAATTAAGTGGCGTAGCTGCTTTTCTGCACTGTATTTCACAATAAAAGCAGAACGCACAGAACCAATGTGTTGGAGCAAGTCCCAGGATGAGGCATGGATTCCTGTTGCTAAGTTACAGATGAGTGTTTCCTATTTTTAGTACCTAAGACAAGGATTCTCTCTGAAAGAATGTATTTTCATTTTGAATAACATAATTGAAACCGAATGAATTGTTTCATGCCATTTGCACTAGAGTAATTCAATATTAACAACCAAGGACAGTGTCTCCAGTCTACACTGAGAGGTCTCCTACTTGAGGGCGCTTTTCTGTGTTACATGCGTATCGATCCAGGTGACCTCACACAAGCATCTCTGAAAGATATTTGTAAACCCCAATTCAAAAAGTTCTCAATGGTTCAGAAAAGGCATAGATTTTTCTTTTTTTTCTTTTACAGTCTTTCGATCTTAAAGTGCAGTTTTCTATTCACATTTTTATTATTTCAAGACAACATCTAGGGTTCAGTTGGCATGATTGGTTTAGATGTATTGGTCTGAATTGAGAGCACATTGCATTAAGTAGGAAGAATCATTCACATTGTCTGTTTAATAGGCAGTTGTTCCTCTGACAGGGCTCTTGCCTGTCTATGTTCACAGAGCAGTATCGTTTCTCGTTAGGCCTATGTCCACGTATATCTCCGGTACAAAGCAGTGTCACTTTGTCTCCATGATGTGGTCCAGCAGGATCTCTGTCAGTCTCTGCACCTAGATCTCATTCTCTGTGTGTCTCAGGTACAGCAGTGTGTTCCCCAGCCTCAACATGGCCGTGAAACGAAGGGAGCAAGCGCTACAGGACTACAAGAGGTTACAGTCCAAGGTAGAGAAGTATGAAGAGAAGGAGAAGACGGGTCCCATCATGGTCAAACTACACCAGGTACACTATATATGCAACAGAACTGTGCTAAAAGCGGCTGCTGGCACGCGTGTTGTCCACTTGAAATCTGTCTGTTGAGCAACAGAAGTCGGGCTTTAAGCTCTTGCCTTGCATGGTGTCAGTGTTTTGAATACAATCAATAAGTGAACAAGGTACAGATGCTGACTGGATATGAACAAACTGTACATGTGCACTCTTTTCACCCACACAAGCGACCAGGCTGTCAAGTATTGCCTTTTGAAAAGGCAGTGCTGCACATAAACGGGCACATCATTTAGTATTGTAGACACACATTCGCTGAAACCTCTAGGGCAGCATTCAGATATCAATGCAGCGCTGCCTGGGCTCACACACCCTCACATGGGTGGCCACCCACACACATTGAGAAAAGCATTGTCAGTGGCACAAAGAGTCAAGAGGCCCCCTATGTCCCTGGCCTTTGAATCTCACAGCTCTTAGAGAAATGATCCTGACCAAACACTAACATGCCATTTAAAGACTCACAAAGGACAGACACACAGGGGAGTTACTTAATATAAATATTACTTCACACAGGTGATTCTGTTCTACATATGTTATATCCCCTCTCGAGCGCACACCATATCATTGCCTATTCATTGAGATATCATCTCTTAATGCCCACCAGACTACCCACTAATACATCACACACGTTCCTGATCAGCGGTGGCGTGGTCTGCACACAGCCAACTCTTCCCACATAACCCACTCCTCCTCACTTGTGATCGTGATTAGGCTTTTTCTTTTTTCTCTATTCTTCTCTGTGGGAAGACATTTTCATTTTCCTGTTGTTTTTCACTGTTGTTGACGGATGACATTTCTGAGAACGTAGCTGATATGTTATGGTTGAGCCCCAGTAGTGATTATGAGGTATGCATAGGTCACGAGTCATGACGGCAGTTAAATTCCACGTGACCATTTAGGCGTTAGGCCTACTCATCTTGTTGGCTGACAAAAAAGTAAATGTGGACAGTTCTTCCAATACCTTAAACATGCACCTCGGATAAGGACGTGCACAGTTGCGTCCCCGATGTGTCTGTCTTCACTTGTAGCCTGTGAGAGAGACTCAATCATGTGATGTGCATTGGCTAATAGGAATGTAGCTATCTGACAGAACCGTGGAGGTGAGAGGTGCTTTGGAGCACACAGCCAGGAGAAGGGAATTATAATTATTATTTTCAGCCCAAGGGCACAACGGTCACTGGCCGCAAAAGGCATGTCTTTTTTTTTTAGGGTGCATTATGGCCACGCAAAGGGGATGCCTCCGGGAAATTCAAGGCATTATCAAGTGCTTGTCAAATTGTGAATGAAAGACTGATGAAGTGTGTACAGCCTGTGCAAGAAACAAAGCAGAGCTCATGCAACTTTTTTTAAATCATCATTAGTCTCATCTTATAGCCTTAGAATGTACAAAAAAAATCACAACATATAGCCCAATGTTTGTATCGCAACTAAAGATGCATAAATAACTCTAAATGAATCATATAGGAGGACCTGTTTCTTTGTTAACCGCCCAACACAGAATAGCCGGATGTGTTCACTCCCTCAAATCATTGGGAGAAAATATCCTTTCTATTTTATTCAGCCATGTTCATTTGTATTCTTCATATTATAAAATAATGCCACGGAATTCTAAACAAATCTTGTCTGCTAAATGAATTAGTGTAGCCAACAGCCATATTGCATAACCAGATCAGGGCCTAACATAAGGACAACTCAAGAGTATGCTATTCTGTTCTTCTGAAATAAACTACATTTTCTTAATATTTCTTTAGACCGGTCTAAAACAAATAATGGATTTATTGTGATGGTGTAGGCTATATAACATGGATGAATTTATTAGACTTTTTAAAATGAAAAAAAAAGAAACGTCTTCTTACTGTCAACTGCGTTTTTATTTTCAGCAAACTTAACATATATAAATATTTGTATGAACAAGACTCAACAACTAAGACATCAACTGAAAAAGTTCCACAGACATGTGACAGAAATGGAATAATGTGTGCCTGAACAAAGGGGGGGGGGGTCAAAATCAAAAGTAACAGTCAGTATCTGGTGTGGCCACCAGCTGCATTAAGTACTGCAGTGCATCTCCTCCTTGTGGACTGCACCAGATTTGCCAGTTCTTGCTGTGAGATGTTACCCCACTCTTCCACCAAGGCATCTGCAAGTTCCTGAACATTTCTGGGGGGAATGGCCCTAGCCCTCACCCTCCGATCAAACAGGTCCCAGACGTGCTCAATGGGATTGAGATCCGGGCTCTTCGCTGGCCATGGCAGGACACTGACATTTCTGTTTTGCAGGAAACCACGCACAGAACGAGCAGTATGGCTGGTGGAATTGTCATGCTGGAGGGTCATGTCAGGATGAGTCTGCAGGAAGGGTACCACATGAGGGAGGAGGATGTCTTCCCTGTAACGCACAGTGTTGAGATTGCCTGCAATGACAACAAGCTCAGTCCGATGATGCTGTGACACACCGCCCCAGACCATGACGGACCCTCCATCTCCAAATCGGTCCTGCTCCAGAGTACAGGCCTCGGTGTAACGCACATTCTTTCGACGATAAACGAGAATCCGACCATCACCCCAGGTGAGACGAAACTGCGACTCGTCAGTGAAGAGCATTTATTTTGCCAGTCCTGTCTGGTCCAGCGACAGTGGGTTTGTGCCCATAGGTGACGTTGTTTCCGGTGATGTCTGGTGAGGACCTGCCTTACAACAGGCCTACAAGCCCTCAATCAAGCCTCTCTCAGCCTATTGCGGACAGTCTGAGCACTGATGGAGGGATTGTGCGTTCCTGGTGTAACTCGGGCAGTTGTTGCCATCCTGTACCTGTCCCGCAGGTGTGATGTTTGGATGTACCGATCCTGTGCAGGTGTTGTTACAAGTGGTCTGCCACTGCGAGGACGATAAGCTGTCCGTCCTGTCACCCTGTAGCGCTGTCTTAGGTGTCTCACAGTACGGACATTACAATTTATTGCCCTGGCCACATCTACAATCCTCATGCCTCCTTGCAGCATTCCTAAGGCAAGTTCATGCAGATGAGCAGGGACCCTGGGCATCTTTCTTTTGTTGTTTTTCAGAGTCAGTAGAAAGGCCTCTTTAGTGTCCTAAGTTTTCATAACTGTGACCTTATTTAGGCCATGTGTGCTAAATATGTTTGTCAATTACTGTGAGACCGGCAGTTATTTGCTTGACAATCACCGGCTGACATGACCGCCACAGCCCTAGGTATGTATGCTACTGTGTCAACCGGTCTTCTGTTTGCCCTGAACTGTCCAGGCCAGGGAGGAGCTGAGACCAGTCAGGGAGGACTTTGAATCTAAGAACAAGCAGCTGTTGGATGAGATGCCCAAGTTCTACCACAGCCGCATCGACTACTTTCAGCCCAGCTTTGAGGCACTCATCCGGGCACAGGTGAGCTATAGATGGTGAATGATTGGGTGCACACTCGTGACCGACCCAGTTTAACTCTGGTGAGCCATCTTTATAATGCATACATGCACAGTTATGAATTATAAGGCCTAGGTATAAGCATTCCGTTGACACACAACTCACAACTTGCCAATCCCAGTTCAAATAGTTTCCAATGGGTTTTATTTGAGTGGTTTTAATAGATTGTTTATTTGGGTGTAGTGTTGCCCCTAGCCGTCTGTTGACCAACATCAGAGCAAGAGAGAGTGGTAGTGTGGAAGAGAGTGTGTGTGATCCTCCCTGTCTCCCTCCACCCAGTCTTAATGTGATTAACCCCAGTGACGGCCCCACGCCTTCCTAATTAGCCCAGGAAGCCCAGGTCTGTCTGTCTGTCCGTCTTGCTTCAGCCTCTTTCTAACCTAGGAGCCCGGTCAGCCCGCGTTGCTATAACCAGCCCAGCAGCTGAGCCCAGAGCCCGCCACTGTCGCCCACGCTCCGCACCCTACCCCCACCCCCCGCCGTGTCATTTCCTCTTATGGTTAAAGACTGGCACACGCCTAATCAGATTGAGAAGTGGCCACGTCACTAGGCCAGGCTGGCGCCCCGCCCCCAAAAACACTGGCAGACAGACAGCTGCCTATTAGCCTCAGCAGACATGTCAATGATACTGCCAGCCAAGCCCAGAGGGGGTTCAAAGAATATGTGTGCCCTTTGATCAATCCAAAGTGATGTCTTCTGTGACAGAGTTCTGTACGTTCCTCTGGGTTCCTATGATAGCAGAGCAGGTGGGTAGGCTTGTATGTGATGACTGTTACTAGTAGACTAAGTGAATGGAGCCGTCCTGGGTGTAACAGCAGTGGAGCCTAATCTTCACTGCTCAGGAGATGGTGTCACTGGAAGTAGTCTGTCTGGACTTGGTAGCTGCCATTAGGTCTCTGGTAATCTTGTTAGCTGATCAGGATTATCTCCTTCATAGTAGCGCTGTAATGTAACAATGGACATCACTGTGTCATTATCTCTTCCTAGAATGATGATTATACAAGCATAATCATTCCCTATAAGATTTGGATTTAATAGAGACTGGTTGTGGATGAAAATGAATGGGTACAGATTTTGGGCCTTCCCACTGTTAGTTTCCCTGTTTCAGTGCTCTGTCCTCTATGGACACTGGAGCAAGCCTGTACTACTCAGTCATTTGCAAACAGACTGACTCACTGCTGAGGCAGGTTCAAACAGTAATGAGGGCCCTCTGATAGAGGCAGAGCACTGATGACTCAAACTTGCTCAGATAGCTCATCTCTAACCATAGCAGTGTGAATTAGGGGGGTTGTGTGGAGTTGGGTCAGAGGGACAGACTCCAGAGCTGGGCTGGCGTACACAGCCACTCCTCCAGTACAGCCGCTACTGGGTGGTCAGTCAGTCAGCACAGCAGCCCAGTGGACCTCGGGTCCGGGCCAGACCCCCTCAGCTGGCCCTGCAAGCGCAGTCTGGACTCCCCCTCTCTCTCCCTCTCCCCCGGACATGCTGCATGGCTCCCAGAGCACCCTCACAATGCCTCTCTTTGTTCTGAGGCTCGAACACCACTAGTTCCATGAAACTGCTGTGAATGGGAAGCAATGCTCTGCTCTGCTGTGATCGAATGTGCCGGTCCACCTGTACAGATGCTGGATAATTGAGCCATTGTCTGAGTGTGGATTCCCGGTGGTTGTTCTTGGTTACGGTGTTCTGTACTACTTGTACAAACTGAAAGAAATGATGTTATTTTGACACACGCTACTGTCATAATGATTGAGTTATTTTGCACCTGAGCCCATTGATAGACTAGATTGAACGAGATGGGATCATATTGCATGCCAAATTTCTATGACTTTTTATTTTTATTGAAATATTGTTAGTGAAATCATCAGAGTTGAGGTCTGATGAGCCGGCGTAGCTCTCTGTCTAAATCAATATTTAGTCAATCGGCTAGTGTGAGTACAAGGTTGTGTATTTGGACGTTTGTTCATAAATACGTCACAGAGGTCATACAAATAATAGTCTGAATTTGGCTTCTTTTCATATGTGGTCCATGTAGACTTACTGGGATAATTGTAGAGACTGGATGACACGCCGGACCGGACACAGTGATCGTGTGTGCATTATCACTGACATGTATTCCATAGCTTTTTCACCAAGCCACTTTTCAAATGAAAAATATCCACTTTGCCCCCCACATACACTGGTAACGTAATACTCATGGCCCACTGATGTGGTCTAGGTGGCAGAGTTTGCTATAAACACACAGAGGCCTTTCAAACTGGGTTCCTCTTCCGGTTAGCCAACTAAAGAGCTTCTGTTTAATATAACTTTTGCTGCCACTGGCACACACATCATGTGGATAAGACATTTGGAATGAATTAAATGTCCTTTGATCACAGTTCAGATGTAATTAGTTGAAAATGGCTACATATTGTCATTTCTCTAGCAGCATGCATCCTGTGACAAAGCTCTTTATAGTAGCATGTGGTTAACAGTCTTCTCCCTAGTCTACACAGGAAAGATCTTCATTTTTCTATCTGAAATGGCCTCCATTTATTTTCTGTTATGGCCTACAGCCCATCAACACCCATAATCGGCCAACAGCAGCTATTATTTTATTCCAGCCTCTATATAGAACTGAACAAACGTGCACATTTGCAAATAAATCAGAAATGCCCCCTTAAGTGCACTGTAGCATATGCATCGCTGCATGAATAAATATCAAAATGTGTGTGGGTTTCAAGGGGTTGTATTTCCCAGTACTTTCATTCTCGGCCCACTCTTATGGAGTATTGTAATGTGATTAAAGTCTATTAATCATCAAAGTATCTCTCCTGGGATTCTGACTCATGATCTGGGGGAAGAAGCAGGGGTGGGATGTGTCAGGAAAGCTTTCAGCGAACACTCTCTATCTCATGTTGCGATTGGAAGAGAAAAGGCAGGGTCACTACCCACTGAAGTTCAGGGGTTTGTTTTAGTTCTCCGGGCTCACTCTTTTACTTTTGAATGGCTTTTCATTAGTGGGGGTGAAGGGCCGTAGGACCAGGACCAGCCGCTGAATGTTGTAAGTAAACAGTTAACGTAAGACCCTTTCCCTAACCATTACACTCTTTCCTTCTCTTTCAGGTGGTGTACTTCACAGAGATGCACAATATCTTCAGTGAGTTGACGGATCAGATCGACCAGGCAGGGCTGACTGATGAGCAGAGGGAGAGGGAGAACGAGGCCAAGCTGAATGAACTGCGTGCTCTGTCCATTGTCGCTGATGACTGAATGAGAGAGAGGAGAGAGAACACCAAGAAGGGGAAGGGCTCGCTCTAAACCTCTGGCCTTGCCTCCTTTCACACCTCAGTGAATGGATTTATCTTTTTCAGGATCTTTCTCACTGTGAAAATGGACCGCTTTGGTCATAGCCTAATCATTAATAGCTTTCTTGCACTAATCTCCTCTCTCTCTCTCTCCTTCACTCTTCTCTCTCTCCTTCACTCTTCTCTCACCTGACCCTTTCCTAACATCTAAAGAAACACTGAGAGCAACTCAAAGCATTTTAACTGCCACATTTACCAAGCCATCAGCCAAATGCTATTATCATAAGCCAATATGTATATATTTTTTAAATCATGTAATGAAACCGTTCTTCTAAGAACTAATTTGTGGTTCACACCATAGAATTACAAATAGTACTATAGATTTATAAGATCTCTGTGGGTCACACCTTTCTTCTCAAAGCTGCATACTCAGTTTGAATCTGTTTTCTAGTCATTTCCAAATCAAGGTATGTACCAAAACATGCATTTCATCAAGTCTATGTATACCAGGAAATACATTTATTGAAACAAATTTGATAGTACTGTATGCGGACTAGAGGATGAAATGTGACTCAGGGTGGTGGGTCATAAAAGCTACATTAATTTGAATCGCTCCATTTCTGTGTTATTTACTATATTTCCCCTCAGGGTTTATGCACACTGATCTAGCCTGTGCATTGTGGACCGGGAACTTATTTGTTGAGGTAAAAATGATATTGAAAGTTACCTGTAGTATTTAACACTAGCCACTCCAGCTTCCTGACTATGGATATCATAAGTCAATGTCATTATTCTTCAGATCTGTGATGGTGCCTGTATAAAGTAGTGTCAACATTTTTCTTTGGCTGTTGCCTAATTGTCCCCTGCTTTTGAAAGGCTAAGGAATAATCTGACATTGTCTTAGACTGAGATGGTCCTTTTACCCTTCTTGTTCTTCTTCACATAGGTTTCGAGGACTTGCTTTCCAAAACCAATGCTGTTTCTCCCTCTAGTGGCACTTACAGTTCATTGTTCATTTGACCATATCTACGTTCTGTGTCAATTTGTCATGTTGAGGGAAACCTCTCTTGCCTTTTCTTTGTGGACAGCTATGCACAAAATGCATTTGACTAAATTAGCATAGATTTTTTTTAAACTTTTCTGACAGGCCTGGTTCTAGTTTATTTAACATTATTATTATTATTATTATTATTATTGAGTGAGAAACTTGACATGTAATCTGTTAAGAGGGGGATTTATTATAATTTTTGTTGAGCTATGTTACCATCTGTTTAGACATTGTTTTCAACTTTTTCTATGAACAATCATGCAATACATGGATTGGAAGAAGGGTTTCCTTCATTGTTCTTCAACTAAATAAAACTGAATAATGACAATCATCATTTCTTTATTCAGGAAAACGTACAAGAATATTTCTACATTATTGGGAATTGTTAGTTAAAATAGTGGCTAGTGAGCCTATTTCATCAGCATTCTTAATGTTTACCGCTAAAAATATACTTACCATTTACAAATTGACTATTTAATGGAAACTACATAAACGATAAAGGGGAACATTTCACTTTAATCCCTCATATGACGGTGGTCTGAGCTACTGTAACTCATTCACTGAGAACACTAAACAGTCATATCTAGAATCAGAGTAAGTAATGTACACTTCAAAAGCAGCCTTCCAGAGGTTTAGATTCTCTATATTAATCAGAAGGACGGAAGTGTGATCCAGGAGGCCAATAACAGGCCCAGGTAGTGCCTACTTGCAGGCCCAGGTAGTGTCTACTTGCCCACTGCTCTCTACAGTGGAGCTGTAGCTATGGCTAGGTTTTCTGCGTGGACAACATTGGAGCAAAAATAGTTTGTTCCCATTCATTGTTGTTCCTCTGTCTATGATATGTAAACAATGAAAATACATTTAAACATACTGATGTACAAGAAGCAGCATGGTGTCGAACTGAAAGTGGAGTCAAACTGAAATTCCCTGAAACCGTACCAAACGTGTTTGATAGTATTTGTGCTAAGTACTGTAGGAATGGCTGTTGTCTTGGCTACATGCTCAGTTTTTAGTACTATAGACAGTGAGATCCAGCAAACTGCATATCTTTGTCTAGTGACAGGAAACATACAGTTCATGTAAATGTCAGTGGAGTGAGTGAGTGTATTACATTGGATTGAGGTCTACTAGATGGCTGTTGTGCTGTACATGTTTGTGATTTGTTCCTGGAAGACCCTGCGGATGTCCACTCGTCTGCTCTTCAGAGTGGGGGTGAGAAGGCCGTTGCTAACACTGAACATCTCTGGATGCAGGTGCAGGTCCTTCAGCTGACGGTGAGGAAAGAGATGGCAAAACTATCACTGTTGTCTTTGTTGTATTCATTTTCCTGTTACACCATGTTTTATGTCTTCATATACCATGGCACCATTTGTTATAAGTACGAAGTCAATGTATGAATGTATTCAGCTTCAGGGTTCAGCTTCTACCCCCACGCCATAAGACTGCTGAACAATTAACCAAACGGCCACTGGATTATTTACATTGACAGCCCCCCCCCCCCCCCCCCAATTTGTTTTTTACACTGCAGCTACTCGCTGTTTGTTGCCTATGCATAGTCACTTCACCCCTACCTACATGTACAAATTACTTCGACTAACCTGTACCCCCCTGTATATAGTCTTGTTATTTTATAGTGTTACTTTTTACTTTAGTTTATTTGACAAATATTTTCTTAACTCTTTCTTGAACTGTACTTTTGGTTAAGGGCTTGTAATTAACCATATACATGTTGTATTCGGCGCATGTGACAAATACTTTGATTTGATTCCTCACCTGCTCAAAAGACTTCAGCCCAGCTTCCTTCCCCACGGCTGTCATGTCTTCTAACACTGCTTTCTTCACATCCTGTAGTGAGACAAGATTTCAAATCAGTATCTGTTGAGTTGATACAATCCAACAACGGCACACATGGTAAAGTTGCAGATGGCCTATTGTGTGAGCTACGGTGACGTCACATACTGGATGCTGGCAGAGCTCCTTGTAGGATCCAATGATTCCCCTCTCCTTAACCCAATCAATAAACACTTCTGGGTCTGGCACAACAATACCAATCAGGTGAGACTGGAAACAAAACATAAAACAGTGTGAGAATGATGGTATGTCCCAAAAAAAAGAACTATCCTCTGATAGTGAATATAAGAGTACCGGTATCTCATACCTTTAAGCTGTCACCGTGCACAAAGACCTGTAGCACAGGGACACAACGCATGTAGACATTCTCAATCCTTTCAGGGGCAATGTACTCTCCCTGGGACAGCTTGAAGATGTGCTTCTTTCTGTCTATGATGCGAAGTGTCCCGTTCTAACAGGAAAACATACGAACACACATTCACATACAAATGTATATGACTTGACTGACTGGTGTATCTAGTGATCATATTTTGTCCTATATTGTAACCCAGCTCACCAGTAACCACTGGCCCACATCTCCACTGTGCAGCCAGCCATCACTATCCAGGGCCTCTGCAGTTTTCTCCTCATCCTTCAGGTAACCCCGGAACACACTGTGGCCACGGATACAGATCTAACAAAGCATAAAGGTAGGAACAGTGTTAACCAATTTGTTCCCAAATTAACCCATTTGTTCCCAAATGTCACTATGAAAATCTTATGCCATTAGTAACACTAACATGTAATCCATATTTATTATACACAGTTGAAGTCGGAAGTTTACATATACCTTAGCCAAATACATTTAAACTCAGTTTCACAATAACTGACATTTAATCCTCGTAAAAATTCCCTGTCTTAGGTCAGTTTGGATCACCACTTTATTTTAAGAATTTGAAATGTCAGAAAAGAGAATTATGTATTTCAGCTTTTATTTCTTTCGTCACATTCCCAGTGGGTCAGAAGTTTACATACACTCAATTAGTATTTGGTAGCTTTGCCTTTCATTTGTTTAACTTGGGTCAAACGTTTTGGGTAGCCTTCCACAAGCTTCCCACAATAAATTGGGTGAATTTTGGCCCATTCCTCCTGACAGAGCTTGTGTAACTGAGTCAGGTTTGTAGGCCTCCTTGCTCGCACACGCTTTTTCAGTTCTGCCCACAAATTTTCCATAGGATTGAGGTCAGGGCTTTGTGATGGCCACTCCAATACCATGACTGTGTTGTCCTTAAGCCATTTTGCCACATCTTTGGAAGTATGCTTGTAGTCATTGTCCATTTGGAAGACCCATTTGCAACCAAGCTTTAACTTCCTGATTGATGTCTTGAGATGTTGCTTCAATGTATCCACATAATTTCCCTATCTCATTATGCCATCTATTTTGTGAAGTGCACCAGTCCCTCCTGCAGCAAAGCACCCCCACAACATGATGCTGCCACCCCGTGCTTCACGGTTGGGATGGCGTTCTTCGGCTTGCAAGCCTCCCCCCTTTTCATCCAAACATAACGATGGTCATTATGGCCAAACAGTTCCATTTTTGTTTCATCAGACCAGAGGACATTTCTCCAAAAAGTATGATCTTGTCCCCATGTGCAGTTGCAAAGTGTAGTCTGGCTTTTTATGGCGGTTTTGGAGCAGTGGCTTCCTTGCTGAGCGGACTTTCAGGTTATGTCAAAATAGGACTCGTTTTACTGGAGATATAGATACTTTTGTACCTTTCCTCCAGCATCTTCACAAGGTCCTTTGCTGTTGTTCTCGGATTGATTTGCACTTTTCGAACCAAAGTACGTTCATCTCTAGGAGACAGAACGCGTCTCCTTCCTGATCGGTATGACGGCTGCGTTCCCATGGTGTTTAGATTTGCGTACTATTGTTTGTACAGATGAACGTGGTACCTTCAGGCGTTTGGAAATTGCTCCCAAGGATGAACCAGACTTGTGGAGGTCTACAATTTTTTTTCTCAGGTCTTGGCTGATTTCTTTTGATTTTCCCATGATGTCAAGCAAAGAGGCAGTGAGTTTGAAGGTAGGCCTTGAAATACATCTACAGGTACACCTCCAATTGACTCAAATGATGTCAATTAGCCTATCAGAAGCTTCTAAAGCCATGAAATTATTTTCTCCAATTTTTCCAGCTGTTTAAAGGCACAGTCAACTAAGTGTATGTAAACTTCTGACCCACTGGAATTGTGACACAGTGAGTTATGAGTGAAATAATCTGTCTAAACAATTGTTGGAAAAATTACTTGTCATGCACAAAGTAGATGTCCTAACCGACTTGCCAAAACTATAGTTTGTTAACAAGAAATTTGTGGAGTGGTTGAAAAACAAGTTTTAATGACTCCAGCCTAAGTGCATGTAAAATTCTGACTTCAACTGTACATACATACACACATATACATACATATAGTATCAGTCAAAAGTTTGGACACACCTACTCATTCAAGTGTTACTTAAAAAAAAATGTACACTAGATTCTCTCAACCAGCTTCATGAGGACCACCACAGGAAAGGAAGACCCAAAGTTACCTCTGCTGCAGGGGATACGTTTATTTCAGTTACCTGCACCTCAGATTGCAGCCAAAATAAATGCTTCACAAAGTTCGACATCATAACATCAACTGTTCAGAGTAGACTGTTTGAGTCAGGCTTTCATGGTCGAATTGCTGAAAAGAAACCACTACTAAAGGACACCAATAAGAAGAAGAGACTGGCTTGGGCCAAGAAACACAAGCAATGGACATTAGACCTGTGGAAATCTGTCCTTTGGTCCGATGAGTCCAAATTTGAGATTTTTGGTTCCAACCGACGAGTCTTTGTGAGACGCAGAATAGATGAACTGATGATCTCCGCATGTGTGGTTCCCATCATGGAGGAGGTGAAGTGACGGTGCTTTGCTGGTGACACTGATTTATTCATTATTGAAGGGCCACTTAACCAGCATGGCTACCACAGCATTCTGCAGTGATACACCATCCCATCTGGTTTGCGCTTAGTGGGACTATCATTTTGTTTTTCAACAGGACCATGACCCAACACACCTCCAGGTTGTGTAAGGGCTATTTGACCAAGAAGGAGAGTGATGAAGTGCTGCATCAGATGACCTGTCCTCCACATTTACCAAACCTCAACCCAATTGAAATGGTTTGGGATGAGTTGGACCGCAGAGTGAAGGAAAGCAGCCAACAAGTGCTCAGCATATGTGGGAACTCCTTGAAGACTGTTGGAAAAGCATTCCAGGCGAAGCTGGTTGGCAGAACGCCAAGAGTGTGCAAAGCTGTCATCAAGGCAAAGGGTGGCTACTTTGAAGAATCTAAAATATACTAAAAAAATGTTGGTTACTACATGATTCCATATGTGTTATTTCATAGTTTTGATGTCTTCACTATTATTCTACAATGTAGAAAACCCTTTTTTGCTTTGTCATTATGGGGTATTGTGTGTAGATTGATAAGGGGGATACATTTTTTTAATAAAAAACATTTAGAAGGCTGTAACGTAACAATGTGGAAAAATTGCATTTCCGAATGCACTGTATATAAAGTTAGAGCCACTGTATTTTCCCATTGGTCACAAATGTGACCGCTAAGATATTTTCATATGCCATGAGCATCATGGATTCACTCTATTGAAAATTAAGTTCTTTCAACCCTTTAAACATTACATTTACAAAGACCATATTAAAAAATGTAACCAATCTATTTGTTTTTTCAAACTGTTGAATACAGAATTCTGGTGTCAAATTCATCTGTAAAAGTACGCCTTGTGGTCTTGTGACCATTTTGAGAAATCATCCGAAACTTCTCTGAATCATACTAGACACCTTTATAATGCATAATATGACTTATTTGTTGATAAATACAACTTTAACTTCTCTAGAGCCTGTAAATTACCCCCCAAGAAAATCTCACCATTGTGACCAAATGGGTTTTAATATAACCTACGATACACAACAGCCAGGGGCATACATTTTTTCTTGGTAACTATCTCTGACTCACTATGTTGTAGAATAGCACCGTAATACCATTATGCTTTTTAACCACCTCACCTCTCCTTCTCCGTTCTTGGTATAATAGTTCATATCAGGGATGTCAACCAACTTCACCATTGCACAGGGCAGGGGAGCGCCAACATGGCCTGAGACACACAGAGTTTCAGAGTATAACCAACACGCAGACATGGGTATCACGGACTAGTCGTTTCCAGATATACGTGGATAGTTTCCCCATTGTCAGAGTCAACCCCTTACCTGCACTCCAGTCTCCTGGCATGGAGAAGGTGCAGCCTGCTGTGCATTCAGTCTGCCCGTAACCCTCAAAGATCTACACAGAGCAGGAGGAACATTCCACATCATCAAACCTCACATACCCACACTCCCATCAGAAATAAAAACACGCACTTAGTCTGAGCTCTAGGCAGGCATTCTCACCAGACAGCCGAGGGTGGCCCTGAGGAAGGAGAGCACGGTGGGGGAGATGGGGGCCGAGGCAGTCAGGATGAACCTCAGATTACCTCCTAAATTAGCCTGAAACGCATGGAAAAAAATAGAATTCCATTACATCTAACAAATAGAGTTTTCTGAAAGGAGACGTTGGGCCACGTTCAAAGTGTTCAGTGACTGACCTGAATCCTGTTGAATACCAGCCTGTCCCACAGACTGTTGTTACGTACAACCCCACTGCTGAGCTCAGCCTGCTTCCTCCTCACTGCGTAGTGCAGCACTGCCCGGCGCAATGGGGACGTCACAGACCCTAAGATCTACACACAGACACGTATTCACACACAAGAAAGCATAGAAAATAAAAGGCTATATAATTTATTTTTTTTAAGTATGTTTGGTATCATAGGATTTGGACTGACCTTGTCGTAGATGCGGTTGAGTAGGCGAGGCACCACTGGGAAGAAAGTGGGTTTCAGAGTCTTAATATCGTCCATGAGTAGGGAGATATCCCCTTGGTAGAATCCTACCCTGGCCCCATGACAGAACATGGACACCTGAAACAGACGTAGGAGAATTTAAAGAGCTGTCTGACATGCCCCGAGTCCCCAAGACAGACACATACATGTATTATTGTAATCAAAAGAGGGTGCGCTACCTGAATCATCCTCTCAAACATGTGGGCAAGAGGCAAGTAAGAGATTGACACGTCTTCTTGCCGAATAAAAAATGACCCCTGTGAAATGGAGAGAGAGAGAGAGAGAGAATTGATACATAAAACGGTTACACAGTGGATAATAGAGGTGGCATACCAATTGAATATGCAATCTAGATTTTACAACAGCAATTAGATGTGCAGTGTATCTTTAATAATGGGTCAACTATTTCTATTAAACATCCCATTTATCACAGGAACAGATTGAGAGAGATGGAACGAGAGATGGAGTGAGATAAATAGAGAGAAAATGGAGCTAGCCATGAAACTCCTGAATTTCAGACAGAGGGAGCCAGAACAGACCTCCAGGATCTTAATAACAGAGGAGGAGTTGGAGGCGATGTTGCCGTGGGTGATCATGGCTCCCTTCGGCTTTCCTGGCCAAATAAACAGAACACAGTTTAGTTTGGAGGAGGGCATTACTGCACGGCTCTGTGCAGCACAAGAATTCATCTCATAACATAATGAGAGGTTGTCAGTGGGCCCCCATGGGCACATCTCTAGTAGCGTGGGTAAAAATGCTTTAGTATATGATTAACATGCAGGGTAGTGGGGGTAGGCTACTTGAGGACTCACACAGAGATCTATAAAAACAAATGGTACCTGTGGTTCCACTGGTGAAGCACACGACTGCCAGGTCCTGGGGTTTCGGGGGCTGCAACAAAAAGACAGATGAATGACAACAGGATCAAAAACAGCAGTGAAGCAACAAAAACTGTCAATGAGACCTTATCAACATTCAACAGAGGAAAACTCACCATAGGATCTTTGAGGTTCCGTCGTCCAAGTACCTGCAAAATGCAGGGTCACGTCACACTGTGATAGTCTGTGGTAATCAAGATGTCTTCTAATCTAACCCCATGGAAAGGGACTTCTCTCTTGTGTTTGTCATGTTGATCCAATGTCACAACTAAAGAAGCTGGCATCTATTCGAGCAATTCATCATCTTTACATTATCTGCAGCTACACCTCTGCTCACCATGAGCTGTGTGAGTTCTAGGATCTCCACTCCACAGTTCTTGCCCCTCTCCACTATGGCATCACTGCAGTCATTAAAGAGCACCAGACAGGAGAGAGTGGGTGTTGCACCTTTCTCCTTATTCACCAGAAGGGACTCTGCCTTCTCCTCCTTGTCACAGATCACCAGTGAGATCTCCGCTAGGAGGTGAAACAGCGACAATCAACATGAATAGTTATAGGCCAGTGGTATGGGAGTGTACTGATAATATATACATTTCCCCATTCGCCATCTTTTGGAGCAGAGTATTCCAGCCTTACCCAGGTTGAGGATATGCACCATGGCCTCCTCTCCAAGTGTGTCATACAGGGGCACCACGGCCATAGAGAAAGTGTAGCAGGCCAGCTCTGAAATGATCCACTGCCACCACCAGAGGGAGACAGAGCAACACTATTAGAACGACAGATCCCAGCCTGCTTCCTAACTGATGCTTGGTCACTACATTGCTGGGGTCTCTACAAGGACAGTGCTCTAACAGACAGGGAAGCCTTAGGGTTAAACATCATGGCATTTCACTACATAAAATAATAGGGAAGGAATGTGTAGCCTTCTGTACCTCTGGTCTGTTCTGGGCAAATATTCCAACAAACTGCTCAGGGTTTGGTTGGCAGCCTTTGCCCAAAAGCCCAGAGCCCAGCACCTGTGCCTGTTCAGCCACCTGAAACAGAGAACAATCAGACAGAAACAATAATACAATCCTTGAATAGAGCTTGAGCATATTTTTGTATGCTTGTATACTTATTGTATACTTGTATTCTCATTGTAAATAGTAATAATGACCAAAGATCCACAGACCTCAGTGTAGGAGATCCATTGGTAAGGTTCCCCAGGTTTCCTGAAGCCAAGGCATGGGCCATTCCCTGTGCATCAACACAATCTCATCAGGTACACTCTGGCATGTCTGGTAAATAGCCCATGTCTGCTTCTAACTAGCCTGTTAGTCCACTGTGTCCGGCTCACTCACCTGCCACCCTCAGTCCTCTCTGGAACATGTCATAGGCTGTCCTGGTGTCATCATAGTAGAACTCCAACAGGGCATCGTCCTTGAGCAAAGCTGAACGCCTCCAATTGGGCTCTCCCTGCAACACAGACTGCATAAAAACTCTCCCTATCCAGCTCTTTAGCCTTGTTTATACTGAGGGCTAACATGTGTCCTTTGTCCTGATCTTATCTATATTCTGATTGTGCCCACATTGTAGCTGTTGCACCTACACATGGCAGTAAAATGTGTCTCTTATCCAACCACTGTGTCCACATATCCTGGTCCCTCCCTGTATGCAAATTAATTGACAAAATGCTTTCTAAATAATATTTATTGAATTATTTTAACACATATTCATGCCATAAGTCAATGGCGTCACTTGTCAATGATTTTAGAGGGCGGGATAAAGATGATTTAAATGATTTCACTGTCCAGATCTGTCTACACTTGCAAGGTATCCAGACACAATGGTGTAGGACTACCTCCGGGGGTTGTCAGGGAGATTTGATCACAATCCGATCAATGCGTCTTTTAATCATCTACACCTGTTTAAAAATGTGGACAAAGGACATATGTTAGAACCAGGTATAAACAGGGCTTGGGATGTAATCAATGTTAATTAGTTATTATAACTGAAATCCAAAACACTATGATGAATACAACTGCTATCCATCACACAAACGAGCACTTGACTGTTCTGAATAAATATAACTCGTACTAATCTCTCACTCAGCTGCTCCTTGAAGCGTCCAGAACATAATGCTCTCACCTGTACAGCGATAGACTGGGCATTGAGATCACAGGGGGGCTGCATGGGCCGACGGCGGGTCACCAGCCAGTATGCAGTGAGGGAGGCCAGAGCCCCTATACCCAGCAGAGAGGAGGGGGACCGAGAGAGGGACGAGAGGGAGAAAGAGGATGACGAAGGGAGAGAGGGGAGAAGGCTCCAGAAGTCCTCCCTCACAGGTCCCCGAACCCCCCCACTGGAGTGAAGGGACTGTAACCACTCCTGAAAATGCATAGCTGTGAGAGAAAAAGAGAGAAAGAGAAATGAGAGAGAAAGAATGAGCGTATTTGCCTGAATGAATGAGAGAAATGTAATGAGAGTGTAACACTGAAAGGGTGTCACATTATCTAATGATTGGAGACAGGAGCAGGAATACGTTATAGGGGTTTTTATTTTCTCCACCCAAACAAAAGAGTGATGTGTAAACCTCCAAATAATACACGGGACGAGACCCATAAAACAAGTGCACAAATCCACGTAGCATGGAAGCCGAAACAACGGCACAGGTACTCACAGGACCAACGGACATTGTAACAGAGGGCACATATATAACATACTAATCAGGAAGAATGGGAACCAGAAGTGCGTACTGAGACAAGACAGTCCAGGGTTGGTAGTAATGAATCCAGTTCAGTGACGCCTAGAAAGACCTCCGGAGCTGGTGAACGGAATGAGCAGCAGTACTGGGGGGGGATCCATGAAGGGGAAGGAATTACATCCAGGAATTCTCAACAAACTTGTGAAAAGATGTCCACATAGGTGCTATTGTACTTTAGAAACAGAACATAAAGCTAGCTAAACTCCCCTATACAATAGCATTCAACATGTCAGTTTCCGGGCTGAGAGGGGTCAATCTTTATGGTACAAATAAGAATTAAAGTGACTGAAATCCTATACAGCACAAAATGAATACAACAAAATTACAACAAAGAAACTTGGCCACTAAAACTAAATACTGCAACATCCCGTTTTGATTATTTTAAAAAGCCCAGCTGAAGCACACTGGCCCTCAGGCTCAGCAGACAGATAGGGGGACTGAGGAGTGAATGAATGGCTGGGGTGTATAGGGGAGAGGGACTCGGAAGTAATCATGATTGGCTAAACAGAAAGAGGCACTATTGAGGTTACTCTCAGTCATGCTGTGTCCACTGACAGAAATGAAGCTAGAGAGAGGAGAGAAGAGAGAGAGAGAGAGAGAGAGCGAGTGAGTGAGCGAGAGAATAGATGCATACAGTAACAGAGTTTGGTGGCGAGATGGGGTGAGGGGGAGGGACAGTGTGGTGGCCCGTAGGTCCACCCTCATGTTTCCCTGCCAGTCTGTAATTGCTCACAACCAAACCAGTGTGAGAGAAAAAAACCTGGGCACAATACATTAACCCAAACAAATGTGAAACCAACTTACATCTACTAAAACATTTCATTTTCACACCCTCCTGTCTTCTAAAATCTCTTATGTCCCTCCAAAATATGAGTTTGCCCACCGTTCCACTTCCTCCCCATCTGCACATGGAATTCACTTCACCAAATAAACCCCCTCCTCCATACCCCTCAACCTCTCACCTACTTCCTCCCCCCTTCTTCCAAAAGTAAAGGGGATAAAGAGTGATGTCACCCCCTCTCCTTCAGTCTTTAAACCAAGCCCACCGTGTCCCAGTACACGCCCCTGGAGAATAAAATGACCATCATTCTTTTTCTCATTACTTTTTCATAAAGTTCTTAGAAAGTTCTAGGACCTCTCCAAATGCACAATATCTAGCCAGAACATATAAAATGCTCAGATAAAATGCTTAGGTTGCTCTGTCGGTATTGTCGCATAATTCATACTGTGCCCATCATCCACAATAATAAATCATTTGAATGCTGTTAGCTGATAAAATAAAAAATATGACAACAATTGTCCCAAATGTTGCACTACAATAGAAGCCAACACCTGCTGAAAAGTTGCAGATGGAGTTTGGAAGGTCCCCATGTCTCTTTTGACGTATACAAAGAGACAATAAATGGGCTTTCATGACACATGAAGAAAAATGGTTTGTTGAGAAGAGTATACCCCCCCTATGTTCCCGTCTTTCTCTCTTTATCTAGACTTTAGTATTCTCTCCTTTCCTCCTGCAGTCCCATTTATAATGGCTATTGTCAGAGCCAGACCGAGACTATTGTGCTTCCCTTGGCACTTACTCCCAAACAGAGATGAGACAAAGGGAATAATGGAGACATGTCAAACAGTTACTAAGCAAATTATATATCTAACAGGGATTAAATACACCCATTTTAGCCCTCTAACATGTATCTTTGCTGTGTTGTAACGTATAGATATAACACTACAATCTGGAATGAATCACCTATACTGCTCAGTAAGGTCCGCATTAAAAGCTGCCGTAAGGCACCAGCTTAGAGTTTCAAAAGGAAGTAACAAATACTTAACAGACACCCAAGGGCAGTTTGCATGTCTGTGCATATTCACTCTTGCTGGCAGGCAGAGATAGATAAAAATTTAGCAACACTAAGACAAAAACAGAAACCACACAATTTGTAAATAAGAATATTTGATGATGCTATACTTGTCTGTGGAAAGTATTGCATCCACTATCGGTATCCTCATTGTCTTTGCACTAAAATAACATAGGGGCCTATTTAACTACACACCTGGGGCTCCGTTCCACAGGAAAGAGGTGCACGTGGGAATGTGGTTGGTAAGGGACTTCCTCATCAAGCAGAGAGATTAAGCAGTGTTTTCCAGATTTCCAGTGATCAAAAGCCACCACAAAACAATACTAATGTGAGATTAGTGAATGAGAGAGTAAGGGGAGAGAGAGAGTGAAATGCACTGGTGTTTTCTGGCTGTGATTCCCAAATGAAGCGTGACAAACACAGTCACAATGAAGGTTTTGGGAAGGCGATGGAGAGGAAAAAAGGAGGCAAGCTATGCGTCACGATTTAGGGCTGCTGGGATGATGAACTGTCCAGGAGCAGACAGAGCAGAGCAGAGACCCTCCTTCTAGTCAACACACACTCAAAGAACACAGGAGGCCTTTGCAGCACTCCTACCACCATCATTAGACTTCCATAGTGTATTGATTAAAAGAAGGACCTATCTGAAATAAGGTTAAACATATCTAACAGAGCTGAGCAATATAGACATAAAATCCAAAAGGGGGCGCAATGATGCCTGCAGTTTATTGTTGTAGATCATCAGGGCCAGGGGATTTTTTGACATCAATTGCTTTCAGGGCTCTACGCACGTCAGACAAGAGAAGGGTGAGAAGGAGTGCTCGGGAATGTTAGGTAATTACACTGGGGACTCATGTTGACCTTTAACCCTATCAAATAATCTACCTGCATCAAGAACATTTTGATTTAAAAGAGTTCAGAATAGAGGTCAACCAGCAGTTGTTAAGGGAGCGGTACATGTTTTATGCATTCTAAACCTTTCACTACTTGGCAAAATGTGGAAGGAACATTCATAATATCAGCAGTAGATTTGAGGTAGAGGTCTGCTTTCAGTTTTTGTCATAGTCACATCCTAATTCCGAAGGCGTTTAAAAGCCATCCAATCATCAGCTGAATCCGACCATCTTACTTTAGCCCAAATAGCATTCAGTTTCCTTATGATTTCAGATAGTTCATCTGAGAACCAAGGGTTGTCTCTGCCCTTAATTCTGTATCGTTTGAAAGGGGCATGCTTGTTGTATATATCCTGGAATGCTTTATGGAAGTAAGAAAAGGCTAATTCATCAGGGCTCAATTCAACTCTATTCCAGGCTATGTTAAAAACCCTGAGTATCAAACTTCTTCCAGTTCATTTTCATGATGATACGTGGAGGTAGTTTAGGAATTTTCCTATCCCTTACAAAGGCAACAGTAATCACTTATAAAACATGTAAAAACACCAGAAGCATTAAAACGATGTGGAGTGTTGGTTAAAATATGATCAATCAAAGAGGATTTTAGAGAACACTTTACATTCAACCTTGTTACATTGTTACACAGATACTTGAGTTGATCAGAGTTGGATGTAAACCAGTGTAGGTTCAGGACACCCTTGCCTAAACATCAGACTGTTATCATGGTTACACCACACCTCTGACACACACACTTATCCCACCAGACATGCCACCAGGGGTCTTTTCCCAAAACCCAGAACAAATTTAAGAAAACGTACAGTATTATATAGAGCCCTAATTGCATGGAACTTCCTTCCATCTCATATTGCTCAAATAAACAGCAAACCTGGTTTCAAAAAACAGATAAAGCAACACCTCGAGGCACAACACCTCGAGGCACAACGGCTCTCCCCTATTTGACCTAGATAGTTTGTGTGTATGCATTGATATGTAGGCTACGTGTGCCTTTTTAAATATGTATGTAGTTCTGTCCTTGAGCTGTTCTTGTCTAATGATGTTCTGTATTTTGTCATTCTGTATTATGTTTCATGTTTTGTGTGGACCCCACTGCTTTTGCAACAGCTAATGGGGATCTCAATAAAATACCAAATACCATGGATATCAGTCAGAAAGGCAGAATGTTGAATAAAATTATATTTTCACTTATTTTACCGGTTGTACATGTTGGTACTTTTGGCGGTAGGAGGTGGAGATAATGTATCCACAGGAAAGTGTTGTTTACCCAACATTTTGCAGCGCCAGTAAGTTCTGTCTGATGTATTTTTAATCTGTTGATGCATTGCACGTGATGCGCATATGTAAACTGTAACCGAATGTAGTCAACCGAAGCACATTTCCTCGCAATCAGCTACTTCCAGCTGATTGCTGTTCGGTTATCCTCGGCCACATTGTGCAAGTTTTTGTCACGTGCGAATTGCATCCGTATTGAAGATAAAAACTGGAAATACATACGATATACAGACCAGCATACTGAAGGTCGGGTTGATAACACTTCCCTGTGGATATTTTGTATCAGATTACCTCCGACATCGGGACGAAATCGGCGGACAACAGGTAAAATAATTTTTAATTAAATGTGTTCAAAATTCTGACTTGTAATTCAAAAATACAATCCAGAGAGCCAGAAATAGCAGATGGGAGTTCATAACAACAGGAGACAAAAAGAATCAAGGATGTGCAGAGATTTATTTTTAAAGATAGATGTTCAAATTGCTGGGTTTGGTAAGTCAGAATGGTCGCCGAAATTTTTTATTTTATGTATACAGCAACACCACCACCCTTAGATTTGCAATCTGACCCAAAAACATTGTAATCATCAATGCAAAGTCTTTGTCAGTGATAGTGGGGCAAGTGCATGATTTCTCCCAGAACGCAACATGGAATAAACACTCAAAGTTCTCCGCATTTAAGGGGTATCAGGTAAAACTGTTGCGGTGAGCGTATTACCGCCACACCGGCTGAGTCATGAAGGCAGTCAAACTCCAAGTGACCATTTAGTCACGGTAATTAGGCTTCTCCAAGCTCTGATGCTGCTGATGGTCATTAGTAGCCTACCAAACTTGCTAACTGCCTGGTACTCAGCACTCTATTGTCCCTCTAATCACTCTGACATCAATGCAAATATAATCGAATATCTAATCAAACACTTCATGAGAGCCCATGAGCTCATGTTGTGCTACATTTCTATAGGCTATGAAATTGCGCGAGAAAACAGAGTGATGGCCTCTAATAAAAAGAGGAGGATGCCTTCAGCTTTCTATAGGCTAGGCCTACTATATTTACTTACCAACGTTCCTAATATTAAGCACATTGCTTATCTTTACAACAAATGAACCACAGGAAAAGTGTCCTCCATTCGCTATTTAAGCGCGAAGATGACGTCTTTTTTCCATGCCCCTGTTTTCGAGACTGGTGCATGATAATAGTCCATTCTAAATCAAAACGAATTTCAAACATATTATTTAGTATATGTAAAGACAAGATTAAATCAAGAATAGTCTGATGGGTGACAATATTAGCTTTTCACTTGTGAATTATATACAGTTGAAGTCGGACGTTTACATACACTTAGGTTGGAGTCATTAAAACTCATTTTTCAACCACTCCACAAATTTCTTGTTAACAAACTATAGTTTTGGCAAGTCGGTTAGGAAATCATTTTTCCAACAATTGTTTACAGACAGATTATTTCACTTATAATTCACTGTATCCCAATTCCAGTGGGTTAGAAGTTGACTGTGCTTTCAAACAGCTTGGAAAATTCCAGAAAATGATGTCATGGCTTTAAAAGCTTCTGATAGGCTAATTGAATTCATTTGAGTCAATTGGAGGTGTACCTGTGGATGTATTTCAAGGCCTACCTTCAAACTCAGTGCCTCTTTGCTTGACATCATGGTAAAATCAAAAGAAATCAGCCAAGACCTCAGAAAAAATGTATAGACCTCCACAAGTCTGGCTCATCCTTGGGAGCAATTTCCAAATGTCTGAAGGTACCACGTTCATCTGTACAAACAATAACACGCAGGTATAAACACCATGGGACCATGCAGCCGTCATACTTTGGTGCGAAAAGTGCAAATCAATCCCAGCACAACAGCAAAGGACCTTGTGAAGATGCTGGAGGAAACAGGTACAAAAGTATCTATATCCACAGTAAAATGAGTCCTATATCGACATAACCTGAAAGGCCGCTCAGCAAGGAAGAAGCCACTGCTCCAAAACCGCCATAAAAAAGCCAGACTACGGTTTGCAACTGCACATGGGGACAAAGATCATACTTTTTGGAGAAATGTCCTCTGGTCTGATGAAACAAAAATAGAACTGTTTGGCCATAATGACTATTGTTATGTTTGGAGGAAAAAGGGGGAGGCTTGCAAGCTGAAGAACACCATCCCAACCGTGAAGCACGAGGGTGGCAGCATCATGTTGTGGGGGTGTTTTGCTGCAGGAGGGACTGGTGCACTTCACAAAATAGATGGCAACATGAGGAGGAAAATGATGTGGATATATCAAAGCAAGATCTCAAGACATAAGTCAGGAAGTTAAAGCTTGGTCGCAAATGGGTCTTCCAAATGGACAATGACCCCAAAGCATACTACTTCCAAAGTTGTGGCAAAAGAAATAAAAGCTGAAATAAATAATTCTCTCTACTTTTATTCTGACATTTCACATTTTTTAAATAAAGTGGTGATCCTAACTGACCTAAAACAGTGGATTTTTACTAGGATTAAATGTCAGGAATTGTGAAGAACTGAGTTTAAATGTATTTGGCTAAGGTGTATATAAACTTCCGACACAACTGTATTATCACTTGTGAATGATGCCCGCTTAAGGCAAGAAACAATACCTTATTTTTTTTTATCAAAGCCACACACCTCATGTAGCCCAGCCCATAGGCCTATATGTTTTGATAAGGTTTGTATGACAACTAAAGTGTCCAAATAACTTCTTAAAATTAAGCACATTAATCCGCTTTACAAGGGTTGTAGAGCCTAACTGCAATACATAAGCAGCGCGTGAGTTTCATGTTTGGGGAAGATAATTTTCACCATAAAAATGCACCTTTATAATAAAAGCATTACATGCATAATTGCATTTGTGGTCACTTTTAATAATTGTGTTTTCCCACTAGTGGAACATTCGCACTTATAGCCTACTGCTGTGTGCACATTGCTGCGCTTATATGTGAAGATATAGCCTAATATTTGATCAACATTTTAAGCTAAACGTTCTCATCTAAACGTTCTCATTACGTAAAAACATTTTTTTTTATGCTATTGGTTGTATTCATTTGGGAACAATCGCATCCCACAACTGACCCAGACTATATTTGGAAAATTTATTTCTCACACAGAATAAAATAGGTCAACTTTTGTACTATGTGGGATAGTAGATTGACATAGGCTAGTGCTTTTGCTGTTCGTTAGGCCTACTAAGTAAATGTGGAAAGTTATTTCAGTATCTTCAATATGCACCTTGGAATTGGATAAGGACACGCGCAGTTTCATGTGTCTGTCTTCATTTGTAGCCTGTGAGAAAGACCAGATCACATGGTGCTTCGAAGCAGGCAGCACTCAGGGACAAGGGCTGCAAAAGGCATGGATTTTTTAAGAGTGCATTATGGCCACACAAAGGGGAAATTCGAGGTATTATCAAGTGCTTCTCAAATTGTGAATGAGAGACTTGGAGTGTGTATAGCCTGCGCAAAAAAACAAAGCAGGGCTCATACCTTTCAAGCAACTTTTTTCAAATCATTAGAGTCGCATCATGCAGCCTTACAATGTATTAAAAATCCAAACATATAGCCCAACGCTTGTAAAACAACTAAAGTTACAGTAATAACTCTAAATGAAGCATATAGGAGTAACTATTTGTTTGTTCACCGCTCAACACAGAATAGCTGGATGTGCTATTTGCTTGACAATCACCCTCATCGTTTGGAGAAAATATCCGTTTTATTTTATTCAGCTTTGTTCAATTGTATTCTTCATACAATAAAATAATATAAAATAATTACACTGAATTCTAAGCGAATCTTGCCTGCTAAATTAACTAGTGTAGCCAACAGCCATATTGCATAACCAGATCAGGACCTAAGATAAGGACAACTCAGAGTATGCTATTCTGTTCTTCTGAAATAGACTCAATTTTCTTCATATCATGTCTCTTTAGACCTGTCTAAAATAAAGAATGGAATGGATTTATTGTGACGGTGTAGGCTGTATTACATGGAATAATTAGACTTTTAAAAATGTAAATGTTCCAAGAGACAGGAGATGCTAAGTGTTTATGTTAACTAACGGTCAATTACCGTGAAACCGACAGTTATATGCTTGACAATCACCGGCTGAATTTTTTTGTGACAGCCACAGACCTAGTATCGGGCCCTAAATGCATCATCCTCAGTGTAAGAGTGAAGGGTAGACAACAGAAACAGCAACATGTTTGTTTGTAGCCTATTGATCAATGTGAGAAATAAACATACGTTTTCTAAAACTCCGGTCTATAGGACTAGGAGGTTGCACACTAATCACAAATAGGCCTAAGCTACAAGAAATAAGCTACAATAAAATAACAATAAAGGCCAAGTAATAAAAATCGAAATGCATACAAGTTCCAGAGTAAAAGTCCACACAAGTCCACAGGCTAAGAATACAATTCAAATCAGAGACCGCAGTGTGTGCATGTAAGTGGGTGCTGGAGTGGTGAGCGAAGCTCGGGGGAGAAGGGGGCAAGTGGCAGGGGTACCTGTACCAGACAGGGGGAGCAGGCCTGGGTAGTCGGGAGCAGACTGACAGGTGGGGTCCAGGCAGTTGGGAGAAGCTTGTGTCCGGAGGCAGGGTGGGAGAGGAGGCTGTCAACCAAACAAGTGCGTGGTGGAGGAGCTTTCAGCAATGGAGCTTTTCAGTGATGAATATCTTTTTGCTTTCTCCAATAAGGATATTTTATATAGGCAAGTAACTTGTTGACTATATCAAAACATTACTGCAGTATTTGGAATGATATTAACAAGAAACACTTGCAAACAAACAATCAGAAGCACACAAGACACACGGGTTCAGCTGCGAGGGCTGTGCCTGTCTGACACGATTGACAGGCAAATTTTCGGTTTATCGTCCCAGCTCTAATCTTTAATTAGATTTGACTCCTGTTGACCCCATGTTTTTTCTCTGGTCAGTAAATAAATCAAACATAACATGACAGTGACCATTTCAAATCACCTGTGTTTTCATCCGACAAGTGTCCAAGAGTCTTCCTCCAAAGTAACCTGTTCTCTGAAACAAACAAGCACTCTGACAGCCCCTGTGTGTTTGTGTACTAAAGCAGCACAGCCCTCTCTGCATGAATGGAAACTAGACTTCAGATGTCCACAGTGTTACCTTACAGATGTAGGATCTTAATTTGATCACCCTGTTGCAGGAGAACTTTCCTGCAATGCAGGAAATGTAAAAATGTTTGTATATTTCAGGTTTAAAAAGGCTTCTGAAGTTTGTAATTAGAAATGAGAAATTTCTGACTATATTATCCCTCATGAAAAATGTAGCAACCTCTACAAAAATGTTATAATAATGAATTGTAATCAACAAAATAATTCACATTTCCTGCATTGCTGCAGGATTATTTTCCTGCTGTAGCAAACGGGCTCAAATTAAGACCCTACAGCTCTACCTCCCCTGTCTAACTGTACTGTACCAGAGAGAGAGACAGGACAGTGTGTGATGGGCATTCCGAGTCTTATCGGTGAGCCAGATATTTTGGCTCCATTCACCTAAAAGAGCCGTTCATTTGCCTCGCAAACAGCTCTTTGTTTAGTAGTGCTTCATTAAAAATTGTATGAAAAACCATGAAAAATAGAACATATCTAATGTAAAGGCTAAAACGTTTGCTACTATTATGCCAGACTGTGAAATGTGAGTTCAAATACATTTTTTACATGAAATTAAACCACTTCCAAAAAAAGCTAAGTATTTTAACACATTGAAAAGATTTGCATGGACCAGAATGAGGATTTCTCCTCTAGCAACCTAGTCTCAGAGCATTTTGGATTATTCTGTACGTAAAACCAAGACACTATATTTAGTATGATATGTTATTTTTCGTATGGTTTGTATTAATTTGTGGATGTCCATCACCCATTTTGTATGATGTGTAACGAATTACAATTCGTATTGTATGGGACAAATTTGCAAAACGTACAATATGTTACGAATATGCTAAATGTACAATATGGTACGAATTTGCAATACGTATGATATTTTATGAATTCTAGCTAGGTGGCTAACATTAGCTAGCTCACTAATGTTAGCTAAACTAGGGGTTAGGGTTAAGTTTAGGAGTTAGGTTAAAGGGTGGTTAGGGTTAGCTCTTGGCATTCTCTCAACCAGCTTCACCTGGAATGCTTTCCAACAGTCTTCAAGGAGTTCCCACATATGCTGAGCACTTGTTGGCTACTTTTGCATCACTCTGCGGTCCAACTCATCCCAAACAATCTCAATTGGGTTGAGGTCGGTTGATTGTGGAGGACAGGTCATCTGATGCAGCACTCCATCACTCTCCTTGGTCAAATAGCAATTACACAGCCTGGAGGTGTGTTGGGTCATTGTCCTTTTTTAAAAAAGAAATGATAGTCCCACTAAGCGCAAACCAGATGGGATGGAGTATGGCTGCAGAATGCAGTGGTAGCCATGCTGGTTAAGTGTGCCTTGAATTCTAAATAAATCACAGATGGTGTCACCAGCAAAGCACCCCCACACCACCACACCTCCTCCTCCATGCTTCATGGTGAGAACCACACATGCGGAGATCATCAATTCACCTACTCTGCGTCTCACAAAGACACGGTGGATGGAAGCAAAAATCTAACATTTGGACTAATCAGACTAAAAGATAGATTTCCACCGGTATAATGTCCAGTGCTTGTGTTCTTTCGCCCAAGTCTCTCCTTCTTATTGATGTCCTTTAGTAATGGTTTCTTTGCAGCAATTCGACCATGAAGGCCTGATTCACGCAGTCTCTGAACAGTTATGTTGAGATGTATCTGTTACTTGAACTCTGTGAAGCATTTATTTGGGCTGCAATCTGAGGTGCAGTTAACTCTAATTAAAAGTATCCTCTGCAGCAGAGGTAACTCTGGGTCTTCCTTTCCTGTGGTGGTCCTCATGAGAGCCAGTTTCATCATAGAGCTTGATGGTTTTTGCGACTGCACTTGAAGAAACTTTCAAAGTTCTTACAATTTTCCACATTGACTGACCTTCATGTCTTAAAGTAATGATAGACTGTCGTTTCTCTTTGCTTATTTGAGCTGTTCTTGCCATAATATGGACTTAGTCTTTTACCAAATAGGGCTATCTTCTGTATACCCCCTACCTTGTCACAACACTGATTGTCTCAAATACATTAAGAAGGAAAGAAATTCCACAAATTAACTTTTAACAATACATACCTGTTAATTGAAATGCATTCCAGGTAACTACCTCATGAAGCTGGTTGAGAGAATGCCAAGAGTGTGCAAAGCTGTCATCAAGGCAAAGGGTGGCTACTTTGAAGAATATCAAATATATAATATAATTTGATTTGTTTAACCTCTCTGGGCTAGGCGGGACGAATTCGTATACCCCCTACCTTGTCACAACACTGGGTGCCAGAAATAATCAGACACCCATTTTTCAAGCCAGCATATAATGTCACCAAAACCCAGAAGACAGCTAAATGCAGCACTCACCTTTGATGATCTTCATCAGATGACAACCCTAGGACATTATGTTATACAATACATGCATGTTTTGTTCAATCAAGTTCATATTTATATCAAAAACCAGCTTTTTACATTAGCATGTGACGTTCAGAACTAGCATACCCCCCGCAAACTTCCGGGGAATTCGCTAACATTTTACTAAATTACTCACGATAAACGTTCACAAAAAGCATAACAATTATTTTAAGAATTATAGATACAGACCTCCTCTATGCACTCGATATGTCCGATTTTAAAATAGCTTTTTGGTGAAAGCACATTTTGCAATATTCTAAGTACATAGCCCAGGCATCACGGGCTCGCTATTTAGACACCCGCCAAGTTTAGCACTCACCATAATCATATTTACTATTATAAAAGTTTGATTACCTTTTGTTGTCTTCGTCAGAATGCACACCCAGGACTGCTACTTCAATAACAAATGTTGGTTTGGTCCAAAATAATCCATCGTTATATCCGAATAGCGGCGTTTTGTTCGTGCGTTCCAGACACTATCCGAAATAGTAAAGAAGTGTCGCGCGCATGGCGCAATTCGTGACAATAAAATTCTAAATATTCCATTACCGTACTTCGAAGCATGTCAACCGCTGTTTAAAATCAATTTTTACGCCATTTTTCTCGTAGAAAAGCGATAATATTCCGACAGGGAATCTCCTTTTCGGCAAACAGAGGAAAAAATCCCAAAGGCGGGGGCGGTCGGGTCACGCGCATAAGCCCAGAGTCCCTTGATCGGCCACTTGAGAAAGGCGATAATGTGTTTCAGCCTGGGGCTGGAATGACGACATTCTGTTTTTTCCCGGGCTCTGAGCGCCTATGGACGACGTGGGAAGTGTCACGTTACAGCAGAGATCCTTAGTAAATGATAGAGATGGAAAAGAAGTTCAAGAAATGGTCAGACAGGCCACTTCCTGTAAAGGAATCTCTCAGGTTTTGACCTGCCATTTGAGTTCTGTTATACTCACAGACACCATTCAAACAGTTTTAGAAACTTTAGGGTGTTTTCTATCCATATGTAATAAGTATATGCATATTCTAGTTACTGGGTAGGAGTGGTAACCAGATTAAATCGGGTATGTTTTTTTATCCAGCCGTGTCAATACTGCCCCCTAGCCCTAACAGGTTAACACTTTTTTGGTTACTGAATGATTCCATATGTGTTATTTCATAGTTTTGATGTTTTCACTATTATTCTACAATGTAGAAAATAGTCAAAATAAAGAAAAACCCTGGAATGAGTAGGTGTGTCCAAACTCTTCAATGGTACTGCATATATATATATAAAGTGCATTCAGAAAGTATTCAGTCCTTTTTGTTCACATTTTGTTACTTTACAGCCTTATTCTAAAATGGAAAACTGAAATATCACATTTACATAAGCATTCAGATCCTTTACTCAGTACTTTGTTGAAGCACCTTTGGCAGCGACTACAGCCTCAAGTCTGCTTGGGAATGACGCTACAAGCTTGGCACACCTGTATTTGGGGAGTTTCTCCCATTCTTCTCTGCAGATCCTCTCAAGCTGTCAGATTGGATGGGGAGCATCGCTTTCCAGGTCTCTCCAGAGATGTTCGACTGGGTTCAAATTCGGGCTCTGGCTGGGTCACTCAAGGACATTCAATGACTTATCCTGAAGCCACTCCTGCGTTGTCTTGGCTGTGTGCTTAGGGTCGTTTTCCTGTTGGAAGGTGAACCTTGGACCCAGTCTGAGGTCCTGAGCGCTCTGGAACATGTTTTCATCAAGGAACTCTCTGTACATTTCTCCGTTCATCTTGCCCTCGACATTGACTAGTCTCCCAGTCCCTGCCGCGGAAAAACATCCCCACAGCATGATGCTACCACCACCATGCTTCACCGTAGGGATGGTGCCAGGTTTCCTCCAGACATGACGCTTGGCATTCAGGCCAAAGCGTTCAATTTTGATTTCATCAGACCAGAGAATCTTGTTTCTCATGGTCTCAGAGTCCTTTAGGTGCCTTTTGGCAAACTCCAAGCGGGCTGTCATGTGCCTTTTACTGAGGAGTGGCTTCTGTCTGGCCACTCTACCATGAAGGCCCGATTGGTGGAGTGCTGCATAGATGGTTGTCCTTCTGGAAGGTTCTCCCCTCTCCACAGAGGAACCCTGGAACTCTGTCAGAGTGACAATCGGTTTCTTGGTCACCTCCCTGACCAAGGCCCTTCTCCTCCGATTGCTCAGTTTGGCTGGGCAGCCAGCTCTAGGAAGAGTCTTGGTGGTTCCAAACTTCTTCCATTTAAGAATGATGGTGGCCACTGTGTTCTTGGAGACTTTCAGTGCTGCAGAAGTTTTTTGGTGCCCTTCCCCAGATCTGTGCCTCGACACAATCCTGTCTTGGAGCTCTACGGACAATTCCTTCGACCTCATGGCTTGGTTTTTGCTCTGACATGCACTGTCAACTGTGGGACCTTATAGAGACAGGTGGGTGCCTTTCCAAATCTTGTCCAATCAATTGAATTTACCACAGGTGGACTAAAAAATCGAGTTGTAGAAACATCTCAAGGATGATCAATGGAAACAGGATGTACCTCAGCTCAATTTCGAGTCTCAGCAAAGGGTCTGAAGAATTATGTAAATAAAGTATTTGTATTTTTATTTATTTTTTGCAAACATTTCTAAAAACCTGTTTTCACTTTGTCGTTATGGGGTATTGTGTGAAGATTGATGAGGATTTTTTATTTTTATGCATTTTAAAATAAGGCTGTAATGTATCAAAATGTGGAAAAAGGGAAGGGCTCCAAATACATTCCGATTGCACTGTATATATCAGGCCATGTATAGTGAACTCGTACACATTGTAAATATGAAAATAGAATACAGTACTGCATGTCAATATCAGACTGCAAACATGACCAATGGCATAACACCTAATCGATATGTAAATTCAACCAAGCAATAGGAATACATAAACCCTGTTGCATAGTAATGTGAATAACTGATGGTTAATAAGGGAAGCAGTCATGGACAGTCCCTACCATCATGGGATTTTTATTCATTGTTTTATTCTGTGTTGCTACAGCATTCATCCCATATAATGCGTAGTGCATTTAATGTTTAAAAAAAAAAATCGAAAACGAAAATCTTTATTATTTTTTAATAATTGAACCGAAACCGAACCGACCTCAAAAAGCACTAATCGCTCAGCACTACTCTCCTCACTACCTGTTCCTGCAGTGAGGAATTGCCATCTTCAGATAATGTTTTTTGTAACTTATCTAAAAATAATAGCTGTCTGGAGCAAAAAAAGCAGCAGTAGCAGTTTGCAAATCAGGGAGCTAAATGAACGGCTCTGTCACAGATACAATTCCGTTCCCGACGTTCACCAAAAAGATCCGTTCGAAAACAGCAGTTCGTTCGCGAACGACCCATCACTACCAGTGTGCCAACTCAGCCCTGCCCAGGCTGTGCATTCCAACAACATGGGACAACTTTCAACACGTTGCCCGTGGTTTCCATAGACTGACATAGACTTCAGGATTACGGCAAAGGCACAAAGCCCTTGCAAAAACAAACTCAAAGCAGACACATAGGGACATGCAGCAAGACATTATTTATAGTGACTGTACAGCATGAACTGCAAAATTAGGAATTCCAAAGAACTCAAGCTATACATGGGTTTGGTCCAGCTGGCCAAATGCCATGGGTCTCAAGCCGTATAGAAATTACCTTCGTTTTGGGGAAAAGAACGACCACATAATTGTGCTGTTTTTTTCACACCATAAACTACCATTAAAAGTACAGAGACGTGCTGAAGTACATATATATCCTTCCTTGAAACTGACTTTTTTTTGACCATGCATTGCAAAGTTTAGAATATTGTGTTTTTTAGTTACTGTACAGATATTGGAGTTTTGCCCAATGCTGTAGCTTGCAAAACAAAAGGCCACAATGTTAAAACTAAAACCATTTTGGTGAGGTCGGTGAGGTTTGGTCGAAAATCGTATTTCTGTCCCATCCATGCCAAATATATAAATCAACATGCATCATCTTCAGAACCGACACCTCTGTCTCTCTATCTCCATTGACATAAAATGCAGCAGGACAATTCCAAATCGTCAAAACGTTTCAAACCTTGTATCGAATGGAAATGATGAACTGTTTATAAGAGTGTATTGCACTTAAGCCACGATGGGTAGGCTACTTTGTATCCAATAATAGTCACTACTAGTGCGTTACAATTACATACTGTAGCTTATTTGTAGCGAGTACAGAACTTTCCCCATACTTTTAAAGAAATCGTTTTAAAGTCTCGAGTTACCGCCTCTTACCTGAGTAAAATGTAGATCACTCAATGTTCTTCAAATTGTGTTCCCCTACTTCAGCATGAGAAGCGAAATACTCACCCGCCACCACATGCCAAAGTGTTACCCCATGCTACACCCTAACCACCCCTCTTCTTTGACTGACGTCAGCTTGAAAAAAGTATCGTGAGAGAAAAAGCTATTGAACGAGTAAAGCGCGTCACACTGTATCTCAACAAAAAAAATGCTGGAGGTGATGACATTTTTCTATTAATTAAAGTGCTCTAAAACATTCTATGATTTAAAAACCAGATGTTGAATGCATTCACATGATGAAGCTCAGATTATGTATTTGCCTATTTACAAATAATCAGATATTGTGCCTTTGTGAAGTCCTTCCCAGTTGAAACCTTAAAATCACCTGAAAGAAAGAACAAGATAATAATCCTGCTGCTATATAGATGACAGTGCCACAGTCTGATGTTTCCATCTTTTTTATTTAACTAGGCAAGTCAGTTGAGAACAAACTCATATTTACAATGGCAACCCGGACCACGCTGGGCCAATTATGTTCTGCCCTTTGGGACTCCCAATTACAGCCAGATGTGATGCAGGCTGGATTTGAACCAGAGACTGCAGTGACATCTCTTGCACTGAGATGTAGTGCTTTAGACCACTGCACCACTCAGGAACCCATTTCAGCCATCTTACTTGTGCTTCTTGATGTCCTTGGACCCATTTCTATGATTCCCAAGTCTCTGCGGGGTTGTTCCTGAGAGACCAGGACAGAGAGACATCATGACACACAACTAATAGCTGAGGTAGTAAGATACAATGAATGTCTGTATGCAGTCATTGTGTGGCTTAGCTGTGTCACACCTGCAGAGCTTCTTGATCAGATTCGAGGCACACTTACTGATGGTTTTAGGGAATTCAACCAGATCAATCCCACGGATGGTAGCTGTGAACGTATTCATAGGATCAGGGCCACAGAATGGGAGACTGGAAAGGTAAAGATTGAGAAGGGACATCAAGTAGAATGACTTAGAGATGACAGAGAACAAAAAAATGGGACAAAACACTCTGGAGAGAAATGGACTATTTAATAATATTACCTTCCGCTCAGCAGCTCAAACAGGAAGACGCCCAGAGACCAGAGATCTACAGATACACTGTGGCCCTTGTTTAGGATTATCTCAGGGGCAACATAGCCAGGCGTGCCACAGAACGTCCACGTTTTCTTACCCAAGCCCACTTTCTTAGCAGAACCATACCCCACCTAGGAAAGGCAAAGCACAATCAAGTTATGAATATTGTCACACCCTGATCTGTTTCACCTGTCTTTGTGATTGTCTCCACCCCCCTCCAGGTGTCACCCATCTTCCCCATTATCCCCTGTGTATTTAACCTTTGTTTTCTGTTTGTCTGTTGCCAGTTTGTTTTGTTTCGTCAAGCCTACCAGCGTTTTTCCCTCGGTTCCTGTCTCTCCATTGTTCCTGTTTTCTAGTTTTCCCGGTTTAGACCTTTTCTGCCTGCCCTGACCCTGAGCCTGCCTGCCATCCTGTACCTTTGCCCCACCTATCTGGATTACTGACCTCTGCATACCCTGAGCCTGCCTGCCATCCTGTACCTTTGCCCCACCTTTCTGGATTACTGACCCATGCCTGCCCTTGACCTGTCTTTTGCCTGCCCCGTTGGATTAATAAACTGTTTGTTATTCCTTCAAAGTTATCTGCATCTGGGACTTACCTGAAACGTGATAAATATGGATTTTTGGTATCTCAATGGATCCATAACATAGATTTTCCAAAGTGAAACAAGATGAGGGCCTCAACAATACAGGCAGTGTAAAAACATCTGCTGCTGTCATCAAACGAGCTTCTGAAATGTAGAAGCAAGAGCACAATAGGGATCATGTTATGGCTGTTGTTAGAAGGAGTGGACCAAAGCGCAGCGTGGTACGTGTTCATGATATTTATTAGACAATGAAACACTAGAACCAAAGAAACAAAATGAAAAGCCAACAGTTCCGTCAGGTAACGAATACAAAACAACTACCCACAAACACAGGTGGGAAAAGGCTACCTAAGTATGATTCCTAATCAGAGACAACGATAGACATCTGCCTCTGATTAGGAACCATACTCGGCCCAAAACAAAGAAATACAAAACATAGAATGCCCACCCCACAACCTGACCTAACAAAATAGAGAAACAAACTGTCTCTCTCAGGTCAGGGCGTGACAGTACCCCCCCCCCCCCCCCAAAAGGTGCGGACTCCTGGCCGCAAACCTGAACCTATTGGCGGCGGCTCTGGTTCGGGGTGTAGCCCCCACTCGGCCCGCTGATCCCCCCGCTTCTGTTTCACTGGAGGAACCAGACCGTGGATCATCGCCGGAGGCTCTGAACTGCCAACCGCCGCTAAAGACTCTGGACTGCAGGCCGCCACTGAAGACCCTGGGCTGCAGACGGCCGCTGAAGACTCTGGGCTGCAGGCCGTCTCAGGAGGTTCCGGGCTGCAGGCCATCTCAGGAGGTTCCGGGCTGCAGGCCGTCTCAGGAGGTTCCATACTGGGGAGCGTCGCTGGAGGCTCCGGACTGGGGAGAGTCGCTGGAGGCTCCGGACTGGGGAGCATCGCTGGAGGCTACGGACTGGGGAGCGTCGCTGGAGGCTCCGGACTGGGGAGCGTCGCTGGATGCTCCGGACTGGGGAGCGTCGCTGGAGGCTCCGGACTGGGGAGCGTCGCTGGAGGCTCTGGACTGGGGAGCGTAGCTGGAGGCTCCGGACTGGGGACCGTCGCTGCAGGCTCCGTGCCATGGATCATCACTACAGGTTCCGCGCCATGGATCATCACTGGAGGCTCCAGGCCATGGATTATCACTGGAGGCTTCATGCCATGGATCATCTCTACAGGCTCCGGGCCATGGATCATCCCTACAGGCTTCTTGCCATGGATTATTCCTACAGGCTCCGGGCCATGGATTATCACAGGAGGCTTCGTGCCATGGATCATCACTACAGGCTCCGGGCCATGGATCATCACTGGAGGCTTCGTGCCATGGATCATCACTGGAGGCTTTGGACCATAGATCATCAGTGGAGGCTTCCTACGTGGAGCTGGAACCGGTCTCACCGGACTGGGGAGATGCACAGGAGACTGGGTGCGCAGAGCAGGCACAGGGTATACTGGGCCGTGGAGGCACACTGGAGGTCTGGAGCTTAGGGCTGGCACACCCCGTCCTGGCTGGATGTTTACTTTAGCCCAGCAAGGGTGGAGCGCTGGCAAAGGACAAACTGGTTTGGGCTGGTGAACGGGGGGTACCGTGCATAGAGCTGGCGCAGGATAACCTGGGCTGAAGAGACGCACTGGAGACCAGGAACGCTGAGCCGGCACAATTCTTCCTGGCTGACTGCCAACTCTAGCACGGCAACTGTGGGAAGCTTGCACCGAGCGCACCGGGCTGTAGCTGCGCACTGATAAACAGTGCGCATCTCCGCATAACACGGTGCTTGCTCGGTCACTTGCTCCCCACAGTAAGCACGGGGAGTTGGCTCAGGTCTCAACCCCGACTTCGCCAATCTGCCTCCAGGGTCCCTTCCTGCCTCCAGGGTCCCTTCCCATCTAGGATTTCCTCCCAGGTCCATTCATCCTGACCACGCTGCTTGGTCCTTTGGTGGTGGGTAGTTCTGTTACGGCTGTTGTTAGAAGGAGTGGACCAAAGCGCAGCGTGGTACGTGTTGATGATATTTATTACACAATGAAACACTAGAACCAAAGCACAAAACGAAAAGCCAACAGTTCTGTCAGGTAACGAATACAAAACAACTACCCACAAACACAGGTGGGAAAAGGCTGCCAAAGTATGATTCCTAATCAGAGACAACGATAGACAGCTGCCTCTGATTAGGAACCATACTCGGCCTAAAACAAAGGAATACAAAACATAGAATGCCCACCCCACACCCTGACCTAACAAAATAGAGAAACAAACCGTCTCTCTCAGGTCAGGGCGTGACAGATCAGAAAGTTTCATGGGATATTCCGATGTTGTTCCCTAGGAGAAGTATTCAAATCCTATCAATTCAGTTATAAAATCCATACTGTAAAATATACAAACATAATATGTAGACAGTACTGCCGTTAGCAGTACCTGTTATTCAGTAGACGCCAGAGCTCACCACCTAGACAAGCTTTGGCCAGCATGTACAAGCACTTCGCATCTCCGAAGGTACGGTGTAGCCTAGCAGTGGCAAAGAAGACACAGGTATTGTCCAGTTGATAAGCATATAGTGAGTTCACCAGTCTAAAATAAGGGCAGGGATTCAATCCAATGTTAGGTTATAGGCATTGCGGTTTTTAAAGTCAATTTCCGATTGAGCCGATATATGCAGCATTTCCCGTAAATGGGATCTCGGCGAACGCGGGAACATTGCCTAAGCTACAATGCCTATAACCCGCGATCATATTGAGGTATGTTAGGCTGGTGGGTGGGTACATACCTGATGATGAATGGACTATGTGCTGCCATGAGGATGTGTCTTTCCCTGAGGATGTGTTCCTGTTGACCAGTGCTAAGGATCTGATGCTTCCTCAACACCCTCATGGTGAAAAGGCAGTTAATGTTGGTCTTAAGCTGTACCTGAGAAAAGTATAAAAACATCAACTACAACGTCAACATGTGGGCCTATCCATTAAAATAAATGTTGGAAACTAGACAATAACAATGCAATGGGATTTACTGACACATTTTCAAGCCTGACCCACTACTTCCTCCCAACTCACCAGCTCAGAATGACCGATTTCCCCCTCTACTAGATTGCATATGACCTGGAAATCCCGAAGAGACACGTTGAAGAGGAGAGCTGCATCTTCCTCTGACCAGCTCACATGGAAAAGGAGTTACCCATGTTGCTTTACAGGTTCTAAATAAAGGTTAAATACATCGGAATGATTCATTTGGATCATGGCTCATTAAAATACAAACAGAAAGATAGAGAAACAAACATATTATAAGCCTTATGATAAGACATAATAAAGGTTCATACATGCTTATAACAAGCACTAACACAATATACAGTGCATTCGGCTAGTATTCAGACCCTTTCCCCTTTTCCACATTATGTTATGTTACAGCCTTATTCTAAAATTGATTAAACTAATTGTTTTCCTCATCAATCTACACACAATACCCCATAATGACAAAGTGAAAACATTTTTTTTTGCCATTTTTGCACCCAAAAAATTAAATGAAATGAAATACCTTATTTACATAAGTATACAGACCCTTTGCTATGAAACTCGACTCGAAATTGAGCTCAGGTGCATCCTGTTTCCATTGATTATCCTTGAGATGTTCTACAACTTGGAGTCCACTTGTGGTTAAATTGATTGGAAATTATTTGGAAAAGACATACACCTGTCTATATAAGGTCCCACAGTTGACAGTGCATGTCAGAGCAAAAACCAAGCCATGAGATCGAAGGAATTGTCCGCAGAGCACCGAGACAGGATTGTGTCAAGGCACAGATCTGGAAAAGGGTACCAAAACATTTCTGCAGCAATGAAGGTCCCCAAGAACACAGTGGTCTCCATCAATCTTAAATGGAAGAAGTTTGGAACCACCAAGACTCTTCCTAGAGCTGGCCGCCTGGCCAAACTGAGCAATCGGGGGAGAAAGGCATTGGTCAGGGAGGTGACCAAGAACCCGATGGTGACTCTGACAGAGCTTCATAGTTCCTCTGTGGAGAGGGGAGACAGACGGAAGCCACTCCTTAGTAAAAGGCACATCACATCCCGCTTGGAGTTTGCCAAAGGACACCTAAAGATTCTCAGACCATGATAAACAAGATTCTCTGGTCTGATGAAACCAAGATTGACCTCTTTGGCCTACCTATAAGCCAAGCGTCACGCCTGGAGGAAACCTGGCACCATCCCTACAGTGAAGCATGGTGGTGGCAGCATCATACTTTGGGGATGTTTTTCAGCGTGAGGGACTGGGAGACTAGTCAGGATCGAAAGAAAGATACAGAGAGATCCTTGATTAAAACCTGCTCAGACTGGGGCGAAGGTTCACCTTCCAACACTACAATGACCCTAAGCACACAGCCAAGACAATGCAGGAGTGGCATTAAGGACTAGTCTCTGAATATCCTTAAGTGGCCCAGCCAGAGCCCGGACTTGAACCCAATCTAACATCTCTGCAGAGACCTGAAAATAGCTGTGCAGCGACCCTCCCCATCCAACCTGACAAAGCTTGAGAGGATCTGCAGAGAAGAATGGGAGTGTCATACCCAAGAAGACTTAAGGCTGTAATCGCTGCCAAAGGTGCTTCAAGAAAGTACTGAGTAAAGGGTCTGAGTAAACGCCCCATAGGACTCACGTCGGTAGCCATGAAGTGCTTTGAAAGGCTGGTCATGGCTCATATCAACACCATCATGCCAGAAACCCTAGACCCACTCCAATTTGCATACCGCCCCAACAGATCCACATATGACGTAATCTCAATCGCACTCCATACTGCCCTTTCCCACCTGGACAAAAGGAACACCTATGTGAGAATGCTGTTCATTGACTACAGCTCAGCGTTCAACACCATAGTGCCCACAAAGCTCATCACTAAGCTAAGGACCCTGGGACTAAACACCTTCCTCTGCAACTGGATCCTGGACTTCCTGACATGCCGCCCCCAGGTGGTAAGGGTAGGCAACAACACGTCTGCCATGCTGATCCTCAACACTGGGGCCCCTCAGGGGTGCATGCTTAGTCCCCTCCTGTACTCCCTGTTCACCCATGAGTGCGTGGCCAAACACGACTCCAACACCATCATTCAGTTTGCTGACGACACAACAGTGGTCGGCCTGATCACTGACAACGATGAGACAGCCTGTATGGAGGAGGTCAGAGAAATGGCAGTGTGGTGCCAGGACACCAACCTCTCCCTCAATGTGAGCAAGACAAAGGTGCTGATCGTGTACTACAGGAAAAGGCGGGCCGAACAGGCCCCCATTAACATGATGGGGCTGTGGTGGAGTGGGTCAAGAGTTTCAAGTTCCTTAGTGTCCACATCGCCAACGAACTATCATGGTCCAAATACACCAAGACAGTCGTGAAGAGGGCACGACAATTCCTTTTTCCCCTCAAGAGGCTGAACATATTTGGCTTGGGACCTCAGATCAGCAAAAAGTTATACAGATGCACCATCGAGAGCATCCTGACCGGTTACACCACCGCCTGGTATGGCAACTGCTCGGCATCTGACTGTAAGGCGCTACAGAGGGTAGTGCGTACGGCCCAGTACATCACTGGGGCCAAGCTTCCTGCTATCCAGGACCTACAGTATATACTAGGTGGTGTCAAAGGAAAGTCCAAAAAATTGTCAAAGACTCCAGTCGCCCGTCATAGACTGTTCTCTCTGCTACCGCACGGCAAGCGGTAGCGGAGTGCCAAGTCTAGGACCAAAAGGCAGAGTGCCAAGTCTAAAACCTCTTAAGAATCAGCCCCTTTTTTGAATTTTTGCCTAGAGGGACATACCCAAATCTAACTGCCTGTAGCTCAGGCATTGATGCAAGGATATGCATATTCTTGATAGCATTTGAAAGGGAACACTTTGAAGTTTGTGGAAATGTGAAATTAATGTAGGAGAATATAACACATTAGATCTGGTAAAAGAAAATACAAAGAAAAAAACAACTATTTAAAAAATACAAAAAATTGTACCATAATCTTTGAAATGCAAAAGAAAGGTCACACAGGTCATTTAGATGGTGTCCACAAGAGGGCAACAGTGTATGTGCAAAGTTTCAGACTGATAAATTCAAGAATGAGCAAGCTACATGACATTTAGTATGAAGTCACCTAGGTGTCCTTCACGATTTGCCCAAATGTACCCAAATGGCCTCCAAGTGGGTGAATTGGTAAATTTATCAATTTTCAAGAATATAACTATAGAAAACATACAAAATGCTATGCTAATAAAAAAAAACAAGTTTACACACTCCCAGGAATGTCATACATTATGGATCATTAGCTTCAACAAGAGATGCAACAAGAATGCTGATCCAATGTCTCCAAACACAGAAGTGCAATATTTAAGAAAAGGGCCAAGTTAGCAGCTAACACTGATCTAATGTCATAAGAAAACACATCACAAACCACACAAAGTTTAAAAAAAAAACACAAAAAAAAAAACACTATTTACAATTACAGAATTTAGAACACCCTCTACACATCATTGTGCTGCTGGTCCAAGTCCCAAGTCTCTTTCTGCTGTAAAGCACTTACCATCCTCTACTTGTAGGCTGGCTGGAAATTCACACCTCTAGATGGCCGGACGGGGGTTTGTTGTGGAGCCAGAGAGAGCAGCAATCAGACTAAGTGGGGGATGGAGGACATGAATGTGGTCTCTTTGAAGTCAGTCTTTACCACCAGTAAGAACTCAAGTTTATTACTTATTTTATTGAACCTTTATTTTGGCAATACATGAAATAAACATATATTATATAGACTGGAAAACACTGTGGTGAAGTGTGTGAACCAATATTCTTTTTAATTAACCTTTATTTAAGCTACATATGTTAACATGGGCTATTTTTAGCACTTTTCTGGGATGCTTGATTGTTTTCATTGCTTTGCTGGGAAGCTTAGCAGAAGTAGACATGCTCATGTTATTTATGTTAGAACAAGGTGAGCTGCACAAAGTAGACTTCCTACTAAGGCACACAGCCTTAATGCTAACAGTATAACTCTGGTTCATAGGCACATGATTACTGCATACAATAGCTGTAGGATCAGCAGAGGCATTCAGGGCAGTTAGAAGGACATTAATTAGGTTACTTACATTGTGTCTTCCAACGCCCCTGGGATAATGTATATTTGCTGAAGCATCATGACAACTCAGCGACACAATGGTAAGGATTAACTGAGCTGGGCTTGGGTCAATGATAAGTCAATACATTTACATTTTACATTTTAGTCATCTAGCAGACGCTCTTATCCAGAGGGACTTACAGTAGTGAATGTATACATTTCATACATTTCATGCCTTTTTTTTTTTTTTTTTTTACTGGCCCCCCGTGGGAATCGAACCCACAACCCTGGCGTTGCACACACCATGCTGGCGTTGCAAACACCATGCTCTCAACGGTGGCAGGTAGCCTAGTGGTTAGAGGATTGGACTAGTAACTGAAAGGTTGCAAGATCAAGGCAATTAACCCACTGTTCCTAGGCCATCATTGAAAATGAAAATGTGTTTTTAACTGACTTGCCTAGTTAAATAAAGGTAAAATACATATATATATATATATATATACACTGCTCAAAAAAATAAAGGGAACACTTAAACAACACAATGTAACTCCAAGTCAATCACACTTCTGTGAAATCAAACTGTCCACTTAGGAAGCAACACTGATTGACAATAAATTTCACATGCTGTTGTGCAAATGGAATAGACAACAGGTGGAAATTATAAGCAATTAGCAAGACACCCCCAATAAAGGAGTGGTTCTGCAGGTGGGGACCACAGACCACTTCTCAGTTCCTATGCTTCCTGGCTGATGTTTTGGTCACTTTTGAATGCTGGCGGTGCTTTCACTCTAGTGGTAGCATGAGACGGAGTCTACAACCCACACAAGTGGCTCAGGTAGTGCAGCTCATCCAGGATGGCACATCAATGCGAGCTGTGGCAAGAAGGTTTGCTGTGTCTGTCAGCGTAGTGTCCAGAGCATGGAGGCGCTACCAGGAGACAGGCCAGTACATCAGGAGATGTGGAGGAGGCTGTAGGAGGGCAACAACCCAGCAGCAGGACCGCTACCTCCGCCTTTGTGCAAGGAGGAGCAGGAGGAGCACTGCCAGAGCCCTGCAAAATGACCTCCAGCAGGCCACAAATGTGCATGTGTCTGCTCAAACGGTCAGAAACAGACTCCATGAGGGTGGTATGAGGGCCCGACCTCCACAGGTGGGGGTTGTGCTTACAGCCCAACACCGTGCAGGACATTTGGCATTTGCCAGAGAACACCAAGATTGGCAAATTCGCCACTGGCGCCCTGTGCTCTTCACAGATGAAAGCAGGTTCACACTGAGCACATGTGACAGACGTGACAGAGTCTGGAGACGCCGTGGAGAACGTTCTGCTGCCTGCAACATCCTCCAGCATGACTGGTTTGGGGGTGGGTCAGTCATGGTTTGGGGTGGCATTTCTTTGGGGGGCCGCACAGCCCTCCATGTGCTCGCCAGAGGTAGCCTGACTGCCATTAGGTACCGAGATGAGATCCTCAGACCCCTTGTGAGACCATGTGCTGGTGCGGTTGGCCCTGGGTTCCTCCTAATGCAAGACAATGCTAGACCTCATGTGGCTGGAGTGTGTCAGCAGTTCCTGCAAGAGGAAGGCATTGATGCTATGGACTGGCCCGCCCGTTCCCCAGACCTGAATCCAATTGAGCACATCTGGGAAATCATGTCTTGCTCCATCCACCAACGTCAAGTTGCACTACAGACTGTCCAGGAGTTGGCGGATGCTTTAGTCCAGGTCTGGGAGGAGATCCCTCAGGAGACCATCTGCCACCTCATCAGGAGCATGCCCAGGCGTTGTAGGGAGGTCATACAGGCACGTGGAGGCCACACACACTACTGAGCCTCATTTTGACTTGTTTTAAGGACATTACATCAAAGTTGGATCAGCCTGTAGTGTGGTTTTCCACTTTAATTTTGAGTGTGATTCCAAATCCAGACCTCCATGGGTTGATAAATTGGATTTCCATTGATTCTTTTTGTGTGATTTTGTTGGCAGCACATTCAACTATGTAAAGAAAAAAGTATTTAATAAGATTATTTCATTCATTCAGATCTAGGATGTGTTATTTTAGTGTTCCCTTTATTTTTTTGAGCAGTATATTTTTTCATGCAGCCTTACAATGCTGTGAAAGGATCCAGGGGACTTAGCAAATGTCTTCTATTTCACATTTTTATCTCTGTAAATAGATGCAGCACCTGTCAAGGCTGTGTTTGCAAAAGATGCTCTCCAACCAATTCCCTCCTAGAAACACAGTCAGAAAACAGTACTAGAAATGTTCCCTCTACTCTTAAGGAATGTCAGAGTGTTTGTGTTCCTTTGTTGTGGATAAGGGAATAAGACAGATTCTAGATTATATTACTCCATGCAGCCTTCCTCTCTTTCTTTGTCGGTTATTCGGGCAGACAGGAACGGAGCTCTGACAGAGATGTCCCATGTGGCTCAGTTGGTAGAGCATGGTGTTTGCAACGCCAGGCTTGTGGGTTCGATTCCCACAGGGGACCAGTACGGAGAAAATAATGTATGAAATGTATGCATTCACTACTGTAAGTCGCTCTGGATAAGAGCGTCTGCTAAATGACAAAACAATATGTTCTAAATTATAATGAAACAAATGAATTGATTCAGCAGGGCTTTGTCAAACAGGAGCCTCTGTCTTGTACTGACCGTACAACTCCAGTCCTTCTAGTCCTTCCTCTTTACTGTACAATAGACACTACACGCTTAGATTACATTGCAAACATCACAATAATGAATTTAATAGTGACAAGGAAATAACAGTAATGAATAGGTCAAATACAGGAAATATGTGTAAAATAGGTGCATACTGTGTCAACTATGACGATTCCATTCCAAAATGGGGCTAATTAACCTTGAGAAATGCTCCTCTAAATTCTTATCAATCATGTCATTATTTAAGTTGCTAATTGAACTTCCTGTGTGAAATCAATGACATGCAATTGTTACCTTTATATGGTACGTATTGTAGTGAACAGCAGGGCAGAGAAGTGAACCAGGGTCGCTGGCTTGAAAGGCAAACACCCGATGTATCACGCAAATAGGATGAACCCCCTTGGTGGGTGTTGTAACGTGGCTCATATAGTGAGGATCGCTACAGTATATTTGAGTTTAAAACCTGAATGTCAACTGACACCTAATAGAGCATTCTAAGATATTTGTCTAACCCTTTTATGTCATACTCTTTGCCATTTTCTGTGAAGAACATCCTGTGCAACCATGAACTCCTTTTTTCACTAGAACCTCTTGCAGTCACAGTGAGTCAGACCACAGGAGAGGAAGCTTTATTGATGTTCTCTGATGGCAACAAAGGGGAAAAGTCATTTCAAGTCAGCCAGGAGAACAAGGCCAGTGCCAAGCCAGGGAAAGGAATGGGTGGAGTGGATATGGAAGAAAGAACTGCTGAACTGTTGCTGTGAGAACGGATATACAGAGAGAGGGAATTGGAGAGGGATTGACTGAAAGATAAAGGTGCTATACAATTAATCAGGAAAGCATCATTGCACTGAAAGAGAAAATGCACAGAGGAAAAGTGGATAGGAAACACTGTGAGGGAAAAAAAATATTTTTCAATTTGCACTGATTCTTTCCATTTCGTCAACCTATTTCTTTGTGAAAGCAAGTCAGATGTGAGCAGCAAAGGCTGAGCACAGACAGTCTAGCAAGACTAAAGCACACATTTCATTTCCCATTGAGAAAATCAAGTTAAAGCCAATGAGAAATAATACATCTCATTTGGGGGATATTTGGTTGGTCATGAGGAAAATTGTTGTGAAATTGATCAAATAATGTATAACCAAATAAAATGTGTTGATATACCATTTTACATATTAGCATACAGTAACTTCCATTTCCAAGGACCGGGTATAAATAGTGGGAGCCCTGAGACAGGAGATGAGTTAGGCAATTTATGAGCCAAAGCAAGACGTGTTTTGTATTCCCCACATCTCAGAGAGGAACGTCTGAAGCTGTGATGTTGTTTGAAAAATATATTTTGATTAGAAATTCTAGAGTACTTCCCTCTGCACCAGATCTACTCAGCTGTGAATAGGCTGGTCTGTGATTGTTCTGCTCTCTTGAACAATAATTATTATGAAAAATCCATCCAAACACAGCAAAATTGTGAAAGGATTTCTGGATGACATTTTGTATTCACTTCAGCTGTTATTACAATAGAATAGAACAATCCCGCTACACAGCACTCCATGCACAACGCTCCAGTACCTGTTATAGTGTAGGTGTGTGTGCAGTTGAACAGGAGTGCCAATACTCTAAACACTTTTCGTGGTTCAATTGTGAGTAGCTTCTTGACATCCTTCGTCACCTCAATCTTCCCTTCGGTTAAACACACATTTAAACATAAATACACAATGCAGCAAATACTGAATATATCATTATCAACTGAATACTAATCATAGTGTGGCAGAAGGCAGGGATGTTGCAGCATTATGTAGCGTGTGTGTACGCATGTGTGTCTTTACCTTTGTGCATGTTTACATTTTGAATATGCGTGTTTACAGTTGTTTTTTTTCAATCACTCTGGTGCAATTTTCACAAGTACAGTACCAGTCAAAAGTTTGGACACACCTACTCATTCAAGGGTTTTTCTTCATTTTTACTATTTTCTACATTGTGGAATAATAGTGAAGACATCACAACTATGAAATAACACATATGGAATCATGTAGTAACCAAAAAAGTGTTAAACAAATCAATATATGTTTCATATGTTAGACTCTTCAAAGTAGCCACCCTTTACCTTGATGACAGCTTTGAACACTCTTGGCATTCTCTCAACCAGCTTCATGAGGTATGCTTTTCCAAGAGTCTTGAAGGAGTTCCCACATATGCTGAGCACTTGTTGGCTGCTTCTCCTTCACTCTGCGGTCCAACTCATCCCAAACCACCTCAATTGGGTTGAGGTCGGGTGATTGTGAAGGCCAGGTCATCTGATGCAGCACTCCATCACTCTCCTTGGTCAAGTAGCCTTACCCAGCCTGGAGGTATGTTTTGGATCATTGTCCTGTTTAAAACAAATGATAGTCCCACTAAGTGCAAACCAGATGGGATGACGTACCACTGCAGAATGCTGTGGTAGCCATGCTGGTTAAGTGGGCCTTCAATTATAAATAAATCACAGAAAGTGTCACCAGCAAAGCACCCCCACACCATCACCTCCTCCTCCATGCTTCACTATGGGAACCACACATGCAGAGATCATCCGTTCACCTACTCTGCGTCTCACAAAGACACAGCAGTTGGAACCAAAAATCTCAAATTTGGACTCATCAGACCAAAAGACAGATTTCCACCGGTCTAATGTCCATTGCTCGTGTTTCTTTCTCTGTGAAGCATTTATTTGGGCTGCAATTTCTGAGGCTGGTAACTTTAATGAACTTATCCTCTACAGCAGAGGTAACTCTGGGTCTTCCTTTCCTGTGGTGGTCCTCGTGACAGCCAGTTTCATCATAGCACTTGATGGTTTTTGCGACTGCACTTGAAGAAACGTTCAAAGTTATTGAAATGTTCTGGACTGACTGACCTTCATGTCTTAAAGTAATGATGGACTGTCATTTCTCTATGCTTATTTGAGCTGTTCTTGCCATAATATGGACTTGGTCTTTTACCAAATATGGCTATCTTCTGTATACCACCCTACCTTGTCACAACACAACTGATTGGCTCAAATACATTAAGAAGGAAAGAAATTCCACAAATTAACTTTTGACAAGGCACACCTGTTAATTGAAATGCATTCCAGGTGACTACCTAATGCAGATGGTTGAGAGAATGCCAAGAGTGTGCAAACCTGTCATCAAGGCAAAGGGTGGTTACTTTGAAGAATATCAGATATAAAATATAATTTGATTTGTTTAACACTTCTTTGGTTGCTACATGATTCCATATGTGTTATTTCATAGTTGCGATGTCTTCCAGAGGTGGAAGAACAGAGTGCAGAACAGAGAACAGAGGGTTTGAGCACAGCCAGATGGTGGGGAGGGGCATTTCCTTTTGCTGCTCCTTAGACAAGTACGATGGTCTTGTAATGGATGGGAGCTTCGACTGGAAGCCAGTGGAGTGGGCAGAGGAGCGGGGTGACATGGGAGACCTTGGGAAGGTTGAACACCAGGCGGTTGCACTGCATGGGTTTTATGGCACAAATGGGGAGCCCAGCCAACAGAAACTTGCAGTTGTCCAGACGGGAGATGACAAGTGCCTGGATTAACACCTGTGTCACTTCCTGTGTGAGGTTGGATCGTACTCTACGGATATAGTAGAGCATGAACCTGCAGGAGCAAGTCACTGCTTTGATGTTTGCAGAGAATGACAGGGTATTGTCCAGGGTCACAGTAAGGTTCTTTGCACTCTGGGAGGGGGACACCAGGCTACATCACATCAGGCTGTGATTGGGTGTCCCATAGGTGTGAGCACAATTGGCCCAGCGTCGTCCGGGTTTGGCCGGGGTAGGCCATCATTGTAAATAAAAATGTGTTCTTAACTGACTTGCCTAGTTAAATAAAGGTTAAATATCAGTTGTCGACTGTGATGGAGAGGTCATAGAGCGGACAGGCCTTCCACGGGAGGAAGAGCAGCTCCATCTTTTCGAGGTTGAGCTTGAGGTAGTGGGCCGACATCCAAGCTGAGATCTCTGCCAGGCACGCAGAGATACGTGTCGCCACCTGGGTGTCAGAAGGAGGAAGGAGAAAAGTAGTTGAGTGTCATCTGCATAGCAATGATAGGAGAGAGGATATGATGTGACGATATGATGTAACCGAGTGACTTGGTGTATAGAGAGAAGAGGAGAGGGCCTAGAACTGAGCCCTGGGGGACACCAGTAGTGAGAGTACGTGGTGGAGACAGAGATCCTCTCCACTTCACCTGGTAGGAGCGGCCTGCCAGGTAAAATGCAATCCAAGAGTGTGAAGAGCCTGAGACGCCCAGCCCTGAGAGGGTGGAGAGGAGTATCTGATGGTTCTCAGTGTTGAAGGCAGCAGATAGATCTAGGAGGATGAGAACAGAGGAGAAAGCGTCAGCTTTGGCAGTGTGGAGAGCCGCAGTGACACCCATCTTGAAGCCTGATTGGTTAGGGTCAAGAATATCAATCTGAGCGAGTTGGTCAGAGACAGCACGCTTTTAAGGAGGTTTTTGACATCAGAAGAGTTGAGTGTTGGTTTCTTGAGGAGGGGAGGGCCTCGGGACATTTTTGGGATGTGGTCAGGGAGGAGTTTATGAGGTAAGTGAGTAATGGGAGAAGGTCTCCAGAGATGGTCTGGAGAGGGGAGGAGGGGATGGGGTCGAGTGGGCAAGTTGTTCGGCAGCCGGACCTCATTAGTAGAAGGATTTCATCTGGAGAGAGAGGGGAGAAAGAGGTCAAGGTGTAGGGTAGTTCTGTGTGAGTGGAAACAGTGGAATAAATAGGCTGAGTGAATGAGCACCAGATGTCGTCAACCGCCTTTTCAAAGTGGTTCACAAAGTCATCCACAGAAACGGAGGGAGAGGGGGTGGAGAGTTAGGGGGGAGGAGAAGGTGGAAAAGAGTTTCCTAGGGTTAGAAGCAGAAACTTGACATTTTAAGTGATACAAAGTGGCTTTAGCAGTGGATACAGAGGAAGAGAAGGTAGAGAGGAGGGAGTGAAAGGATGATAGGTCCCCCAGAAGTTTAGTTTCCCTCCATTTTTGATCAGCTGCCCGCAGCCCTGTTCTGTAAGGTCGCAATGTCACTCAGACATGGAGCAGGAGGGGAGGGCCGAGACGGCCCGGGAGGGAAGGGGACAAATCAAGTCATAGGATGTGGAAAATGTGGAGAGTAGGGTCGAAGAGGCAGAATTAGGACACAGGATGGAGAAGGATTTAGCAGAAGGGAGAGATGATAGGATAGAAGATGAGAGAGTAGTGGGGGGGGAGAGAAGATTACAACGGCGCATGACCATCTGGGTACGGGCTGAGTGACTAGGGTTAGAGGAAAGGGAGACAGAAAAGGAAACAAAGTAGTGATCAGAGACCTGGAAGGGGGTTGCAGTGAGAGATTAGTATGCGAAAATCCTCTAGTAAAGATGCCTGCCTTGTGAGTGTAAGGGGACTGGAAAAGGGTGAGGTCAAAAGAGGCAAGGAGGAGAAAGAGAGCATTGGAAATAAATGAATCGAAGGCAGATGTCGGGGGTTGAAGTCGCTAAGTACGAAGAGCGGTGAGCCATCGTCAGGAAATGAGCTTATCAAGGTGTCAAGCTCATTGAGGAACGCTCTAAGGGCACCTGGTGGGCGAAAGATGACAACAAGGTTAAGCTTGAGTGGACAAGTGACAGTGACAGTGACAGTATGGAATTCAAATGAGGAGATGGACAGGTGAGAGAGAGAGAGAGAGAGAGAGAGAGAGAGAGAGAGAGAGAGAGAGAGAGAGAGAGAGAGAGAGAGAGAGAGGGAAAAAAAAGAGAAGAGAGAAAATCTGTACTTAGGAGAAATGAGTATCCATGTGCCACCACCGCGACGACCAGATGCTCTCGGACAATGAGAAAAACTTAATCAGATGAAGAGAGAGCAGCTGGAGTAGCATTGTTCTCTGGGGTGATTTATGTCTCCGTCAGGGCCAAAAAGTCAAGGGACTGAAGGGCAGCATGGGCTTAGCTGAACTCGCCGTTCTTCATCTGAAAATAACTAGGTAAGATACTCAAATGAGAGAGGAGTGTGGAACCTCCCTCACTTTCCTTCCAGAAAGACTCACAGATGTAATTGCTGCCAAAGGTGATTCTAACATGTATTGACTTAAGGGGTTGAATACTGATCTAATAAAGATATATTAGTGTTTTATCTTCAATAAATGTTTTACAAATGTTAGAATTTTTCTTCCACTTTGACATTACAGAGTATTTTGTGTGGATCGTTGACACAAAATGACAACTAAATACATTTTTATCCCACTTTGTAACACAACATAATGTGGAAAAATGAACACTTTCTAAAGGCACTGTACATTATCATTCTCCATCAACCAGTGTGCTTCAATAGGAAAAAGTGGATAGAGTCACTCTATGTGCTACCATTTGGAATTATAGAGTAGTGTACAATGCACTGCTGAAACACCTGAGTTGTATTTAACAATATATTCCACTCATTACCTGAATTTTATTGATACACTGTAAGCTGATGGATTTGAAGCAGAGAGATAGGCAATACTGTATCAGTTGACAAGTCACATAAAAAAGAAGGTGATCTTGTACAGGGTTGCATTGGGCAGAATTGGCATACTGTGCTACATTTTTACATTGTCCAACTGCTTTACAATACCCCCATTTCTGATGATTTATCCTACGCATGTACTGTATAATGATAATGAAACTGTAAGACTGACATATTTCTCAACATGCTCACAACCTGCCATTGCATGCTAATTATTATTTTTAAATGGTGCATGTCAAGTTATAGTCAAATACTGTATGGAAAATGTACCATCTACTATTATTTTTATTTAGCACTTTAAAAATAACTGTTTTGAAATGTGTATCTTGTGTTTTTTGCTATTGGATTAAATGGTGAGCCTATCATTATCTAATGTATTGGTGACTAAACAAAATGTTATCATGGTATTTCACGGATAACTTTGATTTAGCATGAATGACTCGGGTGAAAAATGTGAAACACCAATTAATGCACAATCAAAGGTTCTGAACACAAGATGGGGGCATTGTTATCAGCTTAGAGTTTATACCACTTACATCTGAAACATTTGCGAAAGTGATTGAAAAAAAACTGTATGACGTTGGCATAGGCGTAGACTGTGTGTGTGTGTGTGTGTGTGTGTGTGTGTGTGTGTGTGTGTGTGTGTGTGTCAGTGTATGACAGTGCAGCTTCTGTTTGAGCTCCTTCAGAGGAGGACAATAAAGGATGATGATGGCAGTCTGTGGCGTCCCCCACGACAGCAGGGTGGCAGCTGAAGAGGGGTGACCGCACATTAGCTCAGCTCCCCTTACTCAGCTCCCAGCTGCAGGTGATTGACAGGGATTGTGTCTGACACACCATCCGATAAACGCAGCTGTCTGAGATATGCCATGTGACAGGTAGAGACACTCTAATCTACAACACCACAGCAGAAACAGACAAAGTCTAGGCCTCAGGTAACAAAAAAAGCAAATTGGACAGCCGTGGCCCATTGCCTGTCACATCAGATATGAGGGTAGTCTGGGAAATGCCTGAGTGCCAGTATCAATGAGCATTGCATACCAGGGCTGAGTTGGACCTTTTGCCCTGTCCCTGCCTGACATTTCATCACAAAACATTATGAATGCCGCTTATTGTCATGCATACCACCACCATCTCTCACTGTCTCCTTCCAGAAACAGATCATTCTAACATTTCTCCTCATTGCGCTATAAAGCAGTGCCGGCACTAACAGAGGAAAATACCAACCCAAAATTGTTTAAATATTTATTTAACTAGGCAAGTCAGTTAAAAACAAATTCTTATTTTCACGGCCTAGGAACAGTAGGTTAAGTGCCTTGTTCAGGGGCAGAACGACAGATTTTTACCTTGTCAGCTTGAGGATTTGATCTTGCAACCATTTCAGTTACTAGTCCAATGCTCTAACCGCTAGGCTACCTGCCACCCCAAATTGCAATTCGTACATGAGCCAGAGGGAGGAGGAAATGAGGAGGGGCAGCTGTTGAGTAACACACTGGGCCATTTCTGAGCAAACATAAAATACTAATAAGCAGCATACATTAAAGACCATGAGCTGACTGTGCTTCGATTGTGGAGACCAAGTGCTTGATGAATAATTCACCAAAATGTCTCAAGCAATTACTATACATTGGGGACTTTGGTTTTTGAGAGTAGGGCTATGCCTGAAAATTCAAGAAAACAGTGGTTGGGACCTTGAAGGACCTTGAAGTGGCTGTATTCCCAATCCCCACTTTACTCACCACCTATAAACAACTGTTGATTTAACTTCTTACGTTATAGGATATAGGCAAGAGTTCCACTGTCTCCCTCTTGAATGACGCAGCAGCCTTGGTTGACCGTGGTGGGGTACATACACTCCATTATAGCCAGGATTTGCCCACTTTCCAGGTTCTTTAGAAAGTAATTCTCTAAAAAGGAGGTCTTAATCAGCTCATGTGACCTGAAGTAGTAAACCGTGTGGGAGGCAATCAATAAGTAATGTCATTGTGGCTAGGGTTTGACAACAAAGGCACTAAAGCTTTGAGCCAAGTGTCATACACTGTGTATAAATCAATCATTATTGACTTATTGTCTGTGCAGGAAACACTTTATCAGCCATAAAGGCCTTTAAGAGAACATTTCCAACCCGGACTCAGGGGTAACACAGGGGTAACATAGTAAAGGTAAATCCGGGACATCGTATGATATGTAACGATTTTACAATTCACATGGTATGTTATGAATTGCAATTCGTACAATATGTTACGAATTGAAATTTGTTCGATAGGTCACGAATCTTCAATACGTATGATATGTTACGAACTCCAATTTGTTGTTCTGACATCAGCTAGGTGGCTACCATTAATGTTAGCTAGGTTTAAAAAAATATATCTTATTGAACCTATATTTAACTAGGCAAGCCAGTTAAGAACACATTTTTCTATCCCAGACAATCCTAAGCCAATTGTGCGCCGCCCTATGGAACTCCCAATCACAGCCAGTTGTGATTCATCCTGGATTTCAACCAGGAACTGTAGTAATGCCTCTTGCACTGAGATGCAATGCCTTAGACCGCTATGCCACTCTGGCTAATGTTAGCTAGGCTAGGGGTTAAGGTTTGATTTTATTTTATTAGAATCCCCATTAGTTGACGCCAATGGCGACACCTAGTCTTACTGGGGTCCGACGTGTAACAAAAAAGACATTACAGACATAATACTTTATAATTTACATACATTTAAAAACGTTACCATGTAGTGTGTGTGCATTTATCAGTTACACATACTATACATGTCAGTACATACTGTTCACACAACAAGTAGGTTACATGGGGGAGAGCCATTGTACTGTGAGGTGTTGCTTTATTTGTTTTTTGAAACCAGATTTGATGTTCACTTGCGCTATATGAGATGGAAGGGAGTTCCATGCAATCATGGTTCTGTATAATACTGTACGTTTCCTTGAATTTGTTCTGGACCTAGGGACTTTTAAAAGACCCCTGGTGGTATTTCTGGTAAGTGTGTGTGTCAGTCCTGTGTGTAAGTTGACGATGCAAACAATTTGGAATTTTCAACACATTCATGTTTTTTTATAAAAACAAAAAGTGATGCTTTCAGTCTTTCCTCAACTCTTAGCCAAGAGAAACTGGCATGCATATTATTGATATTAGCCCTTTGATTACAATGAAGAGCAAAACATGCCGCTCTGTTCTTGGCCAGCTGCAGTTTAACCAGGTCCTTCTTAGCAGCACTTAATTATAGAGGGTTACCAGTTGACGTACAGTGCCTTGCAAAAGTATTCACCCCCATTGGTGTTTAAATAAAAAAAAATTGCATTACAACCTGTAATTTAAATAGATTTTTATTTGGATTTCATGTAATGGATATACACAAAATAGTCCAAATTGGTGAAGTTAAAATGAAAAAAAAAACTTGTTTAAAAAAATGTATGTGTGTGCATATGTATTTACCACCTTTGGTATGAAGCCCCTAAATAAGATCTGGTGCAATAAATTACCTTCAGAGGTCACATAATTAATTAAATAAAGTCCACCGGTGTGCAATCGAAGTGTCACATGATCTGTCACATTATCTCAGTATATATTCACCTGTTCTGAAAGGCCCCAGAGTCTGCAACACCACTAAGCAAGGGGCACCACCAAGAAAGCGGCACCATGAAGACCAATGAGCTCTCCAAACAGGTCAGGGACAAAGTTGTGGAGAAGTACAGATCAGGGTTGGGTTATAAAAAAATATCTGAGACTTTGAACATCCCACGGAGCACCATTAAATCCATTATTAAAAAATGGAAAGAATATGGCACCACAATAAACCTGCCAAGAGAGGGCTGCCACCAAAACTCACAGACCAGGCAAGGAGGGAATTAATCAGAGAGGCAACAAAGAGACCAAAGATAACCCTGAAGGAGCTGCAAAGCTCCACAGTGGAGATTGATTGTATCTGTCTATAGGACCACTTTAAGCCGTACACTCCACAGAGCTGGGCTTTACGGAAGAGTGGCCAGAGAAAAGCCATTGCTTAAAGAAAAAATAAGCAAACACGTTTGGTGTTCGCCAAAAGGCATGTGGGAGACTCCCCAAACATAAGGAAGAAAGTACTCTGGTAAGATGAGCCTAAACTTGAGCTTTTTGGCCATCAAGGAAAACGCTATGTCTGGCACAAACTCAACACCTCTCATCACCCCGAGAACACCATCCCCACAGTGAAGCATGGTGATGGCAGCATCATGCTGTGGGGATGTTTTTTCATCGGCAGGGACTGGGAAACTGGTCAGAATTGAAGGAATGATGGATGGCGCTAAATACAGGGAAATTCTTGAGGGAAACCTGTTTCAGTCTTCCAGAGATTTGAGATTGGGATGGAGGTTCACCTTCCAACAGGACAATGACCCTAAGCATACTGCTAAAGCAACACTTTAGTGGTTAAAGGGGAAACATTTAAATGTCTTGGAGTGGCCTAGTCAAAGCCCAGACCTCAATCCAACTGAGACTCTATGGTATGACTTAAAGATTGCTGTACACCAGCAGAACCCATCCAACTTGAAGGAGCTGGAGCACCTTTGCCTGAATGGACAAAAATGGCTAGATGTGCCAAGCTTATAGAGACATATCCCAAGAGACTTGCAGCTGTAATTGCTGCAAAAGGTGGCTCTACAAAGTATTGACTTTGGGGGGGTGAATAGTTATGCATGCTTAAATTTTCCGTTTTTTGGTGTAATTTCTTCTTTGTTTCACAATAAAAAACATTTTGCATCTTCAAAGTGGTAGGGGGGTGAAAAATGCCAAGGGGGTGGATACTTTTGCAAGGCACTGTATGATGGCTTTTAGCGGCCATGTTGGAAGACCACCGCATCAATTCTTTCAACAACAACAGCTGAGTGGCTACCCCATGCTATATGATAACAGTGCCTAAAACTAGTTGATTCATTACCATGGTCAATTTCTGTGCAGTATTTGGCTGCTCTAACAAGGCAGGAAAGACACCTGGATTTAAAAAAAAACTGATTACCCGCAATCATGAAACACCAAGGAGATAAGAAAAGAACTGTCAGAAAAAGCAAAAAAAAACTTTTTGAATGTCAAGACCTGAACCCAGACAGTAGTCAGTACGTCTACTCCAATCATTTTATCACTGGTAAGTCTGATCGGTTTCAAGTTCAGTTTAGCTGTTATGCTAACCAGGTGTTAACAACAAGACTGAGTTAGTCAACATTAGCTAGCTAGATAGTTTGTAGTCTAGCTATTAGCACGTGTTGCGTGAGTTTCAAGTTATGGGTAAGTAATTTTGTTCACCATAAACATCATTAAAGTGAAGACTGTTATTTTATCAAATCAATTCTCTGTAATTATTATTACGTGATTAAACTAATCATGTAAATGTAATTAACTAGGAAGTCAGGCACCAAGGAACATTTTTCCTAATATAACTCTTCAGATATTTTAATATCTGATCAATTATTCTTCTAATTAATGAATTATTCTTTACCTCACGTTAGTCTCATTCCAAACGTTGTAAATTGTTGGTTATCTGCACGATCCCATCCTTTACTATGATTTATCCATACATCAATTGTCTTAATCATTTATTTACTAACTAACTAAATAATCACAGAAATGCATAAACACACAAACAGTAGATATGGTTACAAGAAAACGATAGGGGAGGTTCCCTAGTGGGCTAAGCCGATATGACGGCTTGGCGGACAAAGGGAAGTGGGTGTGGACTGAGAAGGGAGGGAAAGACAAAAAGAGTCACTACACAGTTGATAATTATAATAATTGAAATGCTAACCCTTTGCACATGAACGCTCACTCATTCAGGAATAATTGCAATCAATATTTATTTACGCTCAGTGTGTCGTCGTGATCTCTGTTGGAATCGTCAGTCCTTCTGTTGGAAAGTTCATCCGAGCGTCTCTCTCTCTCTCTCTCTCTGCTTCCCTGAAGTCTTTCATGGTTAGAATGGATACTTCAGAGTACCATTAAGAAATGTTCTTATAGAATAGATGTTTCGGCGGTTATCGGTCTTCGCATCCCAGGTTGACATAATTTCTAGCTGCAGACTAGTAATTAGTATCTAAGATTTGCTCTTATTCTGTCGGGATCGATAGTCTCAGAGTTTAACCATTTCCTGCCGTGTAACCAATGCTCCACGTGGTATGGTTAGGAAGTCAACAACCATTACAACCTGAGCTTATACTGAGGTTTTTGTGGTCTAAACTCAACCTGTGCCCCCTCGGTGTCCATCAAGGTATGTGTAACTGATATGAAATGGTTCGCTAGTAAGCGGGATGCGCGCTAATAGCATTTCAATCGGTGACATCACTCGCTCTGAGACCTTGAAGTAGTTGTTCCCCTTGCTCTGCAAGGGCCGTGGCTTTTGTGGAGCGATGAGTAACGATGCTTTGTGGGAGGCAGTTGTTGATGTGTGCAGAGGGTCACTGGTTTGAGCCCAAGTCGGGGTGAGGAGAGGGACAGAAGGTAAACTGTTACATTGATGCTGTTGATCCGGATCACTGGTTGCTGTGGAAAAGGGGGGTGAGTGTAACCGATGTGAAATGGATATCTAGTTAGCGGGGTGTGCGCTAATAACGTTTCAATCGGTGACGTCACTCGCTCTGAGACCTTGAAGTAGTTGTTCCCCTTGCCCTGCAAGGGCCGTGGCTTTTGTGGAGCGATGGGTAACGATGCTTCGAGGGTGGCTGTTGTCGATGTGTGCAGAGGGTCCCTGGTTCGAGCCCAGGTAGGGGCGAGGAGAGGGACGGAAGGTAAACTGTTACATACGTGTGGTCTGAAGAGGATTTCTTCAGGAGGGGGTTTTATTCATAACAGTAGAAAAGGGTTGTTCCATGACGCCAGATCATGTCTGTGCTCACGGGGGCGGGCCAATGACTTAGTTAAACTTTAAAGGGAATACAATTCTCTTTCATTAAAGGTTTAATATCACCTTACATCATTTCACAAATAGTTTCATCTCTGAGGTCACCAAATGAAACACACTCGTCATACCCGTCCCATAAGTGTCCACGGAGCATTCCCACCTTCTCACAAGTGGACATTTTGTATCAAATCCTCATTTTGGGGATTTAGGAGTTTCCATGTGAAATCCTTTGTTCTCTCTATGTGTCTCTTTCTGCATGGCCAGCGGGAGAGAGTCTCCTCCAGGAATTTACGACCTGAGATAACAGAACCTGGGTGTAGGAGAGAGAGAGGGATGCCACGATCTATACCCAGAAAGGGCCACATCATGACAATAACAAAGGATTGCATGCATCTATCATCACATTAGCAGACTAATGTAAGCCTCCTAATCCTAATGTGATGAGTAGTTTAGGCTATTAATGAGCGCGTAGTGGCATAAGCCTATAAGCTATATCAGAGACATTTCTTTCCTTTGCACAGGAAAAATTTGGCCTTTGATAAACATTTCATGCAATCCTACTACATTTTATATGACTGGAGACATTAGCAGTGGTTAAACCTGTTGGGGCTAGGGGGCAGTATTTGCACGGCCGGATAAAAAACGTACCCGATTTAAACTGGTTACTACTCTTGCCCAGAAACGAGAATATGCATATAATTATTAGATTTGGATAGAAAACACTCTAAAGTTTCTAAAACGGTTTGAATGGTGTCTGTGAGTATAACAGAACTCATATGGCAGGCCAAAACCTGAGAAGATTCCATACAGGAAGTGCCCTGTCTGACAATTTCTTGTTCTTCTGTTGCATCTCTATCGAAAATACAGCATCTCTGCTGTAACGTGACATTTTCTAAGGCTTCCATTGGCTCTCAGAAGGCGCCAGAAAGTGGAATGACGTGTCTCCTGTCTCTGGGCGAAGAACAGCATGAGATTTTGTGAGTGGTCAGGCTGGGAACAGTGACACTGGAGATGCGCGTCCACGAGACTACTCCATTTTTTTCTTTCAGCCTTTGAATGAATACAACATCGCCCGGTTGGAATATTATCGCTATTTTAGGAGAAAAATAGCATAAAAATGTATTTTAAACAGCATTTGACATGCTTCGATATTTTGCATTTTTTTTGTCACGAAATGCGCTCGCGCGTCACCCTTCGGATAGAGACCTGAACGCACAAACAAAACTGAGCTATTTGAATATAACGATGGATTATTTGGAACCAAAACAACATTTGTTGTTGAAGTAGAAGTCCTGGGAGTGCATTCTGACGAAGAACAGCAAAGGTAATCCAATTTTTCTAATAGTAATTCTGAGTTTAGTGAGCGCCAAACTTGGTGGGTGTCAAATTAGCTAGCCTGTGATGGCCGAGCTATCTACTCAGAATATTGCAAAATGTGCTTTCGCCGAAAAGTTATTTTAAAATCTGACACCGCGATTGCATAAAGGAATTCTGTATCTATAATTCTTAAAATAATTGTTATGTATTTTGTGAACGTTAATCGTGAGTAATTTAGTAAATTCACTGGAAGTTTGCGGTGGGTATGCTAGTTCTGAACATCACATGCTAATGTAAAAAGCTGGTTTTTGATATAAATATGAACTTGATTGAACAAAACATGCATGTATTGTATAACATAATGTCCTAGGAGTGTCATCTGATGAAGATCATCAAAGGTTAGGGCTTCATTTAGCTGTGGTTTGGGTTTTTGTGACATATATGCTTGCTTTGAAAATGGCTGTGTGATTATTTTTGGCAGGGTACTCTCCTGACATAATCTAATGTTTTGCTTTCGCTGTAAAGCCTTTTTGAAATCGGACAATGTGGTTAGATTAACGAGAGTCTTGTCTTTAAAATGGTGTAAAATAGTCATATGTTTGAGAAATTGAAGTTATAGCATTTTTGAGGTATTTGTATTTGACATGCGTTTTTCTGGATTTTTTGGTTGTTATTCTGTCTCTCACTGTTCAATAAACCTACCATTAAAATTATAGACTGATCATTTCTTTGTCAGTGGGCAAACGTACAAAATCAGCAGGGGATCAAATACTTTTTTCCCTCACTGTATTTAGTTGCAATGATGAATACACCAAGATAGCTAGCTAACTAGCTAATATGAAGATACCTAGCTGGTGATATTTAATTCACTTGGCTAGCTATACAGTATGTAAAGTTAGCTAGCTAGCTAACATTAGTTAGCTGTTCATTTCAGTTAGCCTGCACACAAAGATTCTGGAGAAATTAGCTAGCTAGATAATAATAGCTATTGTTTTTATCATTTTCTAAATATATGTACTTACTTGAATAGGTTCTCTCACTGCCTCCATTTTTTGGTTCCTTCGAAAAATGAAATAATGAGCAATCTCCCCAAAGTTTCCGGTGGTAGCAAAACACAGCCAGCCATTTAGATGATTGGAGGACTACCACCAGACTGACTCTGGTCTTCCAACGTGGTGCCCGGTGTGGTTGCTAGGTGATGTGCAATTAACTAACATACTAAGTAGTTGCAAAGTAGCTCAAAAGTAGTAATTAGTTGCAAAGTTGCTAATTTGTCTAAAGTTGTCCATAATGTGTTTCGAACACGCAACTTTTGGGTTGCTAGACATTTGCATTATACACCTACCCATTCACCACAACCAACCACCCTACTTTATTTTTTGCTTCAATAACCTACTGTCTTACAGTATGTAACCATACCAAAGGTAACATATCATACTAATTTGAGTATCCCTGTAGCTCTCTTCACGACAACAGACACAGGTTGGTTCTTTGTAACGGGCGTTTTTTGCATTGCACGTCTTTTTTCTCCGATGCATCCACGTCACGCCGTGAGAACTATATGTTTGAATGAACACAGTAACGTTGATAAATTATAGAGTACTGAAACAAAGAAATACAAATGGCGCTCGGCGCAACAATACAAATGGCGCTTGGCGCGACAATACAAATGGAACTTGGCGCGACTATAAACAAAGTTCTATAGGTTGAACAAAATACCTCGTTGGCTGCTTGTCCTGAAAAGAGGTTCTTGAATTCTTAAAGTCCCTTGAAAGTCCCTTTACTGTCTTTCTTAGCCTCTGCCATCAACAATTATGACTCAGACTAAGATCTGCTTAAGTTAGATTGCACACAGTCAATTAACAAATTCCGTAGCAGTAACACAACAGAGAACGTTAGTTCCGGGATGGAACATAAAAACACAATTAATGGCCTAACGTTAATTTACCTGTTACATCACATTTAAATTCTTATCTATACATCAATAAATCATTTATTTATTTACTACATCAAATAAACCTTGAATTATGTATTAATCATGCATAGTGAACACAGCATCTATGTAACAACACTTACAATCCTGGACTTACGTTTAGTAAGTTACGTCTATTCTATGAGACCAGGCTGACATTTCTCAAGCAGAACAGGTCAAAGGGAACATGTCCTTGGTGTGTTCTCTCACTGTTGGTTTTTGTTGTAGCTTTTTAGGCTGACCAGAGCAAGTTGCCTTGGATTCAGGGTCACGGGCTCTGACAATATGTGTCAAACCCTGACCATAGAGAGCCCTTGTTTCTCTATGGTGTAGTAGGTCAGGGCGTGACAAGGGGGTGTTCTAGTTTAACATTTCTATGTTGGTGTTTTGGTTTGGTTCTCAATTAGAGGCAGCTGGTAATCGTTGCCTCTAATTGGGGATCAAATTTAAGTAGCTATTTTTCCCACCTGTTTTTTGGGGATATTGTTTTGTGTTTGTGCATGTGCACCACGTAGTCACGTTTCGTTGTTCGTTTATTGATTTATTTGCTTTTGCTTAAAGTTTCACTTTGTAATAAATATGTGGAACTCATCATCTGCTGCGCCTTAGTCCCGTTCTTACGACAACCATGACAGAATATCCCACCAAAAGAGGACCAAGCAGCATATCCACGAGGTAAAGGAGTTTTGGACATGGGAAGAAGTGATGGGTGGATGTGAAACCCTTCCTTGGCGGCAGACGGAAGGTAATAATGGAGGACAGCAACGACGCCAGTGTTCGCGGCCACAGAAAGCCCAAGGACAACCCCAAGATTTTTTTGGGGGGGGCACAAGGGGTGGCCGGCTGAGCCGCGGGAAGAGCCAGAGCACATCGAGCAGGCGATAGAGAAGTGGTCGGTCGACCCAAGAAGAGAGCCAGAGCCCGCCTGGGAGTCGATGGAGCAATGTGAAGAAAGATATCAGAGAATGATGTTGGCGAAGAGTATGCTGCAGCGCAGGCGGGCTGAAGATCGGGTCATCAGTCCGGTGCCATCTGTGCCGACTCCACGCACCAGATCTCCAGTGCGCCTCCCCAGCCCGGTACGTCATGTGGCTGCTCCCTGCACTCGCCCTGAAGAGCCAGAGACCGTCAGGGAGGCAATGGGGAAGTTGGGAGAGAGAGAGATGAGAGAGATGTTGTGCAAGTGTGTTCTGCTCAACATCCAACCACAGGATCCGGTTAGCAGTCTGGTGCAACCTGCGCCGGTTCCACGCTTCTGGCCTCCAGTGCGCCTCCTCAGTCCAGTACGTCCTGTGTCTCCTCTTCGCACTCGCCCTGAAGTGCGTGTTCCCAGTCCGGTACGTCCTGTGCCTCCTCCTCACACTCGCCCTGAAGTGCGTGTCCCCAGTCCGGTACGTCCTGTGCTTGCTCCTTGCACTCGCCCTGAAGAGCGTGTCACCAGTCTGGTGCAACCTGTGCCGTCCCCTCGCATCAGGCCTCCAGTGCGCCTCCCCAATCCGGTACGTCCTGTGCCTGCTCCTCGCACTCACCCTGAAGTGCATGTCACCAGTCCGGTGCCACCTGTACCGGCTCCACACATTAGGCCTCCAGTGCGCATTCACAGTCCGGAGCTTCCAGCGACGGTTCACAGTCCAGAGCTTCCGGTGACAGTTCACAGTCCAGAGCTTCCGGCGACAGTTCCCAGTCCAGAGCTTCCGGCGACGGTTCCCAGTCCAGAGCTTCCGGCGACGGTTCCCAGTCCGGAACCTCCTGCGACGGTCCACGGTCCGGAACCTCCTGCAATGTTCCACGGTCCGGAACCTCCTGCGACGGTCCACAGTCCGGAACCTCAAGCAACAGTCAACGGTCTGGAGCTTCCAGGCAAGGCATCCAGTCCAGCTCCATGGCAGGAGCCTTCCTCTGCGCCGGTGTCCAGTCAAAGCACGGTGTCCAGTCCAGCTCCATGGCAGGAGCCCTCCTCTGCGCCGGTGTCCAGTCCAGACACGGCATCTAGTCCCGCTCCTAGGCCGGAGCCTTCCTCAGCGCCAGTGCCCAGTCCAGGCACGGCGACCAGTCCAGCTCCAAGGCCCGAGCCTTCCTCTGCGCCGGTGCCCAGTCCGGGCGCAGCGTTCAACCCAGCTCCATGACCGGAGCCTTACTCTGCGCCGATGCCCATTCTAGGCACGGCGTCCAACCCAGCTCCAGGGTTGCGCCGATGCCCAGTCCAGGCACGTCGTTGGTTTCAGGTTTTGTGGCCGGATTCCGCACCTTTGGGGGGTACTGTCACGCCCTGACCATAGAGAGCCCTTGTTTCTCTATGGTGTAGTAAGTCAGGGCGTGACGAGGGGGTGTTCTAGCTTAAAATTTCTATGTTGGTGTTTTGGTTTGGTTCCCAATTAGAGGCAGCTGGTAATCGTTGCCTCTAATTGGGGATCAAATTTAAGTAGCTATTTTTCCCACCTGTGTTTGTGGGATATTGTTTTGTGTTTGTGCATGTGCACCACGTAGTCACGTTTCATTGTTCATTTATTGATTTATTTGCTTTTGCTTAAAGTTTCACTTTGTAATAAATATGTGGAACTCAACATCAAATCAAATCAAATGTATTTATATAGCCCTTCTTACATCAGCTGATATCACAAAGTGCTGTACAGAAACCCAGCCTAAGACCCCAAACAGCAAGCAATGCAGGTGTAGAAGCACGGTGGCTAGGAAAAACTTCCTAGAAAGGCCAAAACCTAGGAAGAAACCTAGAGAGGAACCAGGCTATGAGGGGTGGCCAGTCCTCTTCTGGCTGTGCCGGGTGGAGATTATAACAGCACATGGCCTAGATGTTCAAATGTTCATAAATGACCAGCATTGTCAAATAATAATAATCATAGTAGTTGTCGAGGGTGCAACAAGTCAGTAACACAAGAGTAAGTGTCAGTTGGCTTTTTCATAGCCGATCTTTGAGAGTATCTCTACCGCTCCTGCTGTCTCTAGAGAGTTGAAAACAGCAGATCTGGGACAGGTAGCACGTCCGGTGAATAGGTCAGGGATCCAGCAGGTCTGGGACAACAGGTCTGGGACAGGTAGCACGTCCGGTGAACAGGTCAGGGTTCCATAGCTGCAGGCAGAACAGTTGGAACTGGAGCAGCAGCACGGCCAGGTGAACTGGGGACAGCAAGGAGTCATCAAGCCAGGTAGTCCTGAGGCATGGTCCTAGGGCTCAGGTCCTCCGAGAGAGAGAAAGAAAGAAAGAGAAAGAGAGAATTAGAGAGAGCATATTTAAATTCACACAGGACACCGGAAAAGACAAGAGAAATACTCCAGATGTGACAGACTGACCCTAGCCCCCCGACACATAAACTACTGCAGCATAAATACTGGAGGCTGAGACAGGAAGGGTCAGGAGACACTGTGGCCCCATCCGCTGCGCCTTGGTCCCGTTCTTACGACAACCGTGACAATATGGTCTTTCTTTGAACCACATGATACAATGTAGCCTACGTCGGCATTGATATAAATAATATGTATAATAGCATAAAAGAAAAACATTGCTTGAAATTTGGATTTACTTTCTGCAGAAAATCTTACCTGCACGTGCTCCAGAAAACCCTGGGGGTGTGATGGTGGCCATGTAGTGGTCCAGTTCATGAATCAAGTCATCCTTGGCATCCAACTCCAGCTCTAGCTCATCAATGAGTGTTTCTCTCTGGCGGAGCTCCTCAATCTTCAACTGCAGGGCAAACTGCAGGTCTCGAAGTGTACCCATTGCCCTTGGGGAGCAGAAGTGATAAGCCAGGGAATTATGAGAGTGAGAGAGAATGAGAATGAGAGACTGTGTGTGTGTGTGTGTGTGTGTGTGCGTGTGCGTGTGTGTGTTAATTACATTGTTACGTATTGCATTCTGAACATTCTAATTAAATTATCTTTGATTGAAAAGACAGCTTAGAAACTCCATTCCCACCGAGGCTGCAGTTGATTAAATAATAGGCATAGCATGCAACAAAATATGGCAATTTGTTAGATTATGCATGCATTCAGTTATGCAACTTTAATTGCACATTGCACAAAATGATCAATCACAAAGTAAAATCACTTACAGTAGCCTACCTGTCTAAGCAGAAGAACATCAGCAAGAAAGTCCAGAGAATTGAAATGACTGTTTAAAACTGAAATGCTTTTACTTTTAAAGAGTTGTATCACTTCTGTCTCTGACTGATATTTTAATTTGTGTGAGACGACTTCTCTGTTTACGCTCGATTTAAAAGCATGGACAGGTGTAGCGCAGGTACACCTCGTAATACTGTCAGTGAAGAGTGAATGGTTTGTCGCTAAGGAAAGACTCGGGTGGATGATTCATGAAGCCTCTCACCAATAAGCTTTGCTCTCAGATTTATGGAAAGCCAAAAGGTTCAAATTGTCTCACCCTGATGACTCATTTTATTATAATGCCGTCCTAAGCAAGTGTATTGGTGTAAAAACGGTGTGGTCGCCTGATATCTCACTATACACGCGTTGAAAACGTCTTAGAACATTCTAATTAAATTATCTTTGATTGAAAAGACAGCTCAGAAACTCCATTCCCACTGAGGATGCAGTTGATTAAATAATTGGCATAGCATGCAACAAAATATGTAAAATTGATAGATTATGCATGCATTCAGCTATGCAACTTTAATTGCACATTGCACAAAATTATAAATCACAAAGCAATCGTGACGAAACACTGTTGAAAATGTTGAAAAGGGGATAATTGTAACGATCGTCGTGCAGGAAGGAAGAAGTGGACCAAGGCGCAGCTGGGAGCGAACTCATGTTATTTATTACAGACTGAAATAACATGGTCAAAACAGAGAATAAACGTATCGCTACTGCTCCAACAAAAAGAGACAACAACCCACAAACATCGTGGGGGGAAAAGGAACTTAAATATGATTCCCCAATCAGAGGCAACTAGTGACAGCTGTCTCTGATTGGGAATCGACAGAACCCAACAGAAATACGCCCCAAAGCAAGGCTATACCAAAAACATAGAAAATAAACTATAGAAATGCCACACCCTGACCCAAAATAGAAGAGTTCACCTGGTCAGGGCGTGACAATAATGTTTGCTAACTTCACTGGGTAGGCCTACATTGGAGAAAAAGTACACTACGTTTACTTACCACTATGTTTAGCCAACTGTACAACGTTTCTACTGGGAGCTTACAAAGTAAACATTAGCTAACTGTAGCCTACATCAGCAAATGCATGTTTCTGCTGCTTGACGCTGCTGCCTGGTCTGAGAACATTTTGTATTATTCTGTAGATAAATCTGAGACACTCCATTTAGTATGACATGTAATGTTTTGTATGGTATATATTCATTTGTGGATGTCCATCACCCATTTCTTATAATATGTTACGAATTTGCAAAATGTACTATATGTTACGAATTTGCTAAACAGACTATATATTACAAATTTGCAAAACATATGATATGTTATGAATTCTTGCAAGGCTAGGGGTTAGGGTTAAGTTTAGGAGTTAGGTTAAAGGTTTACGGTTAGGGTTAGAGGACGGGTTAGCTAAAAGGGTTAGGGTTAGGGTTAGGGTTAGGGGAAGGGGAAGGGGAAGCTAACATGCTAAGTAGTTGCAAAGTAGCTAAAAAGTAGTAAGTAGTTGAAAAGTTGCTAATTGGCTAAAATACTAAAGTTGTCGTGATGAGATTTGGACTCGCAAGACATTCCTAGACATTCACGTTACTCGCCCACCCGACCAAACACCCTACTCTCATTTTTGCCTAAGTAACCATCTGTCTTATGTAACCATACCAATCGTAACATATACTAATTTGGGGATCCCGGATTTACTTTTACTATGTTACGTCTAGTCTATCAGGCCAGGCTGGACAGGTAGAGCCCAGAAAGGATGGGAAATTAACCTAAACCACTCATTCTTGTCAGTTATAGTTCACTTTTATATTATATCTCTAAAATATCCAATTAATGGTGGCCAATATTGAGAGATATCATGAGGCTACCCTCACGTATCTGAAATTATATGATTCAATTATGTTTTCTAATCATTAGCATGCAGTTAATTACTTGCGGTATAACTCTGATGATAGAGCTAAATATACGCAATTGTTTCACATGGAATAATTGGAAATGTTCATTTCTGACTATGCTCATCAAGAGGTGGACTACAGTATATCACAACCAGATAGTTCAAACGTATTTAACAATCCCTTGAAAACGCCAAGCAGTTGTCAATGGTTTTAACAGAGCTGGGGGTCTCCTTGCCCACCAGAAAGCAAATCGAATGCTCTGCTCCTTATTGTGATGTTTAACGACCTATAGAGTGCAATTTACAAATAAAATACTATTTTATTTGTTGGGTGCTTTGTAAACAACAGGTATAGAGTAACAGTGAAATGCTTACTTACTTTTCCAACAATGCAGTGTTAAAGATATATATATATATATATATATATATATATATATACAGTACCTAGGTCTGTGGCGGTCACGAAATTCCATCAGCCGGTGATTGTCAAGCAAATAACTGTCGGTCTCATGGTAATTCACTGTTAATTAACATAAACACATTTAGCATCTCCTGGCTCCACACACAGCCTACGAGCCATTTTAAAAAGTCTAATAAATCCATGTAATGTAGCCTACACCTTCACAATAAATCCATTATTTATTTTCGACAGGTCTAAAGAAACATGATATGAATAAAATTTCAGAAGAAAATAATACCATTCTCTGAGTTGTCCTTATGTTAGGCTTTGTTTTGGTGTGTCAGTGTGTCAGTAGCCATTTGATTAGCTATTTAACAGTCTTATTTAGCAGTCTTATGGCTTGGGAGTAGAAGCTGTTCAGGATCCTGTTGGTTCCAGACTTGGTGCACTGGTACCGTTTGCCGTGTGGTAGCAGAGAGAATAGTCTATGGCTTGGGTGGCTGGAGTCTTTGACAATTTTGGGGGACTTCCTCTGACACTGCCTGATATAGAGGTCCTGGATGGCAGGGTGCTCGGCCCCAGTGATGTACTGGGCCATACTCACCACCCTCTGCGCTGTGTAGCGCCTTCCGGTCAGGTGCCTTGCAGTTGCCGTACCAAGCGGTGATGCAGCCAATCAAGAGGCTCTCAACGGTGCAGCTGTAGAACTTTTTGAGGCTCTGAGGGCCCAGTCTCCTGAGGGGGTAGAGGCGCTATTGTGTCCTCTTTACAACTGTGTGGGTGTGTGGACCATGTAATTCCTTTGTGATGTCGACACCGAGGAACTTGAAGGACTCGACCCGCTCCAATACAGCCCCATCGATGTGGATGGGAGCATGCTCGCAACCTCCGTTTCCTGTAGTTCACGATCAGCTCCTATGTCTTGCTGACGTTGAAGGAGAGGTTGTTGTCCTGGCACCACACTGCCAGGTCTCTAACCTCCTCCCTATAGGCTGCCTCATTGTCGTCGGTGATCAGTCCTACCACTGTCATGTCATCAGCAAACTTGATAATGGTGTTGGAGTCGTGTGCGGCTACACAGTCGTGAGTGAACAGGAGTACAGGAGGGGACTAAGCACACAGCCCTGGGGGGCCTCTGTGTTCAAATGTTGTTGCCTACCCTCACCGCTTGGGGGAAGCCCAGTTGACAATCTTACGGCCAAGCAGAGCAAGCTTGCCCCTTTCGACAAATTTACTTTTCGGGGGGAGGGGTGGGAACCAACTCCTCACATGGTACCATCTCCTGGTCGTTGTGCCCATGTGCCACCAGCTGTAATACACTGTGTTAAAGAAGTGTTATAAATGAATGTGAGCGTGTTCCCAAAAACACATGGGTCCCGTAATGTCTGCAAAAACAAAACACTGCATTCCACAGTAGGAACCTCATACCAACGGTCAAGCATGGTGGTGGTAGTGTCATGGTTTATGGATGCATTGCTGCCTCAGGACCTAGACGACTTGCCGTCATCAAAGGAACCATGAATTCTGCTCTGTATCAGAGAATTCTAAAGGAGAATATCAGGCCATCCGTCCATTAGCTTAAGCTGAAGCACAGCTGGGTCATGCAGCAAGACCATGATCCAGAACACACAAGCTAGTCTACCTCAGAATGGTCAGTTTATGCTCTAAAACCCACAAATGTTGCTGAGTTAAAGCTGTTCTGCATGGAAGAGTAGGACAAAATTCCTCCACAGCGATGTGAGAGACTGATCAACAACTACAGAAAGCATTTGGTTGCAGTCATTGCAGCTAAATTTGGCACAACCAGTTATCAAGTGTTAGGGGGCAATTACTTTTTCACACAGGGACATTGGATGTTGCATAACTTTATTTATTAAGTAAATTAAATAGGTATCACATTTTTGTTTTATTTGTTCACTCTGGTTCCCTTTATCTAATATCTAATCCAGGCTGTATCACAACCGGCCGTGATAAATCAAATACAATTTTATTGGTCACATACACATGGTTAGCAAATGTTATTGCGAGTGTAGCGAAATGCTTGTGCTTCTAGTTCCGACAGTGCAGTAATATCTAACAAGTAATCTAACAATTCCACAACAACTACCTAATACACACAAATCTAAAGGGATGGAATAAGAATATGTACATATAAATATATAGATGAGCGATGACCGAGCGGCATAGGCCCCCCCTCACTGGGTCGTTCCAGCCCTCTCCAGCCCTCTCCCACCATCTCCCTGGGGCAGGGAGCTGGCTGGATGTATTTGCGCCCCCTTAGGCCGCGGGCGAGGGTTGGACCTCCTCTCTGGGTCGGCACCAGCCCCTTACGCATAGCCGCAGGAAGTAGTTTGGGGGTGAGGGTACTGCGATTATTGTCTTCAACAGGGGGCTTCTTTTTAATTTTTTTTAAAATACATTTTTCAGGGGGGGTTTCTGCTGCACCCTACGCACCCCTACTTCCTGCGGCAATGCCCTTTCGGTGCTCTCCCACCTCCAACTGGCTGGATGTAGTGGCATCCCCTGGTGTCCCCGGCCGTGGGTCTGTCCCCCTCTCTGGGCGTCGGCCCTTCTCCCCGAAACGCATGTAAACGCCCCCCAAAAATAAACAAGTACAAGCTGGGAGTATCTATGATTCTCTTAAAGTAGCAGAACTCTGTCATTAGAGATCTTTCCCCATTGACTTGTTTGGGCGGATTACTATGTGCCCGTGGTTAAACTACTCTAAAACAGCCAGTGTAATTAGGTATACTCTATCATGACAGCTTAATATTAAGGGTTGTTCTCCAAAAGTTTCTAAAACAGACAGGAGACCACAGAAATGAGCACTTGTAGGTAAAATCGTGAATGTCATGTCATCATATCACAATAAGCTATTGTGGGACTTCCTCTCTAAGGAATTTTTCTTAAGAATTTGATGAGCAAGTTACCTAATGTTATAAACAAATAATATGTTAATTTGTGTAATATGCTCTCCATATCAAAACAGCATGATAAAAACGTTTAAAACAATTGTAATATCATCATGCACAATTCTTGCGACTATAACTGCATCCACGAATTTGAGATCGTTTTACTACGTTTATCCAAGCCATAAATAGCGGGGATGCAGATTACCGCAGCGACTGACCTGACTGGTCAATCCATATTCCACACAGCAGGGGGCAGCACGCGCATATTGAGTATTAAAAAGCAGTGGGGAAGTAACTAGAACATGATTGCTGATAAGGTTTGGGCTGTTTGGAGAAACAACAAACCTGTTATCATAACGTTGAATTGTTTTCAATTACACAGTCAATACAATGATTTTAACTATAAAACCACTTCAAGGAAAGGAGTGCAATGTACAGGTAAGCATTTATGAGCAAAAGGCAGACTGGAGCCGGTAGCTAGCTAACCTAGTTAGCTATGTCAGCTAGCTGCTACTGCTGTTTTCCAGCATCACGGGCGAGCATTTTAAAGGAAATGTATATTCGTTGTAGCTAGCTATTGAGTATCTTGATGCAGAGGATGTTCACAGCAGGTCTGTAACTTCATGATTTAGCTACAGGAAATGAAGCTAGCTAGCTAGCGTTCATGTTCGTAGCTTGAAGATAAAGCTCTGCGATTCAGGGCGTTAGTCCTCTCAGTAGACCAGACCTAGGCCAGGGAAGATAATGTGCCTGTTGTAGATATGGTCACCTTGTCAAGTGGAATAGTTCAGCAATATCAATGTGATTGTGCTGTCGCTATTACATCATTACTGTCAAGAATATTAAATGTCTGTTTAATCTGTCACAATTTCAGGTCACAGAAGATGAAAAAGTCTCCATGGTGAAAGAACTGGTGTCTGAACGTCTGAATATACCTGCAAATCAGCAGCGATTGCTTTACAAGGGGAAAGCCCTTGCAGGTACCTACACTGAGGCCAACTACTGTAGCTAATCATACACAGCCTGGCATTGTCGAAGTACCCCATCAGTGTATGATGTCACATCACTGAATCTACCAAGTTACACATGGCACTGCTGCATTCTTGAATATTCTTTATAACATTCATACCTGTACATCTATCACAAAGCCATACACATCTTTGTCCATTTTCGTTACAGATGAACACAGATTGAGTGATTATTCCATTGGGCCAGAGGCCAAGTTAAACTTGGTGGTTCGTCCAGCAGGGGAGAGGAGTGGGATGGCTAGCAGTAGCAGTGCGGTCAGCGGGGTGTGGCAGACTCTGTCCACTGTACTGGCAAAACACTTCAGCCCTGCAGATGCAGCTAAAGTCCAAGAACAGTTAGTCAAGGTACATACATTATTTCCATTAACAAGAGTAGGCAGCTGTTGGTACATATCCATAGATCTGATCATACTCGCCAACAGAACACATTCAGGTCATGCACATTATTCTGATTTTGGAGTATAAGCTGCTTTGCATGCACACGCATTGAATGCCTTCAGTTTCTACACTACATCAATAATTACCAAGTAAGTGTTTAAGAATATCCCTCCACATACTTTTGCTGAAGTACAGAATTCACTGAATGTTCTCACCTTTAGACTGCAGGTACTACATTTGTACTGTATGAATGATTTTATCAATCTCAGGCTAGTGATTAACACTGCTTTCTCTTCTAAAAGGATTATGAACGTTCACTTCGGCAACTCAGTCTGGATGACATTGAGCGCCTGGCCGGGCGACTGCTTCACCCAGACAGTGAGGGCATGGACACATCGTACATGGATTGAAAACCTGCATGTCTGACTTGACGGTATTCTGGCGATTCAGAGGAGCAGTGGGTAAATTTTAAAAGAGCATCGCAGGGGAGATGGTGTTAATTGACTTTCATGCTAAGAATCCTTTGTCAGCCTGATAAAGGTTTAATTGTACAGGGATAACATGAAAGGTTGACTATAGTGTAGCTGCAAAGCTTTCAGATCACAGCCTGTCTTAATGATACTTTTCTTTGTTTTCTCCATGCATTCCTGTACAATTAGTTGGATATTTTCACTTGATCAAATCAGACTGAAACGAGAGCCAATACCTTTTGACTGTTGGTCTAAAATTATCACTGAGTAATTATGGAAGTTCTTATTTATAAGCAATGTGTTGTAAATGAATGATAGTTTACAGACAACACACTCTGTAAGAAGGTTAGTTCTAGTTAATGTTGATCAGTGCAGTCATTGTATGATTTGTATATATTGTTTATACAAGCATACATTTCAAGTACTCACTTGGTCTAGGCCTAGCATAATTTTTTTTTAACTGAATAAAGCACAATCTACCTCAAATAGCATTTAGTCATAATTGTACCTTTTTATTCAACTGTCAGGAAATTATATTTAACAATTTATATTAAGATATAGGGACTCTGTTTAACTTCTACTTACAACAACCTTAACAATTTATATACAATTGATGAGGATGTTCATATAGTTGTATTTATATTATACATAGGTAAAAATAAGAGGTCAGATTGTGTGTGTGTGAGAGATGCTGCCTTATCTATGATAGCAGGATGTGCTTTGGCCTGCAAATGTAACACCTTAAACTGGGAAAAGCTATTTCAACTCCCATCTAACAAGATGTCCAGTTTGGAACAAGACTTGATAACAGGAATTTGCCTCTGACTGCATTATCCATATTAGAAAGCACACACTGCTGATCATATTGGATTTTCTAGTGATAGCTTCGTTTCCTCTCTCCCCACAAACACACACAGTCAAACTTCAGTCCCATTTGCACAATTTACATTTCAGATCAGCAGCTTAAAACTGTCTACCATTTCTTCATTGTTCATGCAAATATGCTGTACTTAGGTCTTCACCTTGAAGAGGAAATGCAATACCAAGTTCTTTAAAGAGGAACCATTATAGTTGTGACTGCTATGACAAACACAGTGAGCTAGCACAGAGACCGCAAGGAAATGGAAGGCACGTTGATAAGGGAGAATGCATTGGATGTCTCCCCGACATAACATACATTATTGCAGGACTGATGAGAGTATCAAAAACAAAATGTTTGACAAATACAAAGCCAGTCGTCTTGGTGAAAATACCGATATTGATGTAACTGATGTTTCAGTTCCTGCCACATTAACTTCAAAGAGAAACGGGGGAGGGGGGGATTTAGCATTTGTCGTCTCAGATCTTGCATATGTGAAGACATAAAATGATAGGAATGTACATTCTTGTAATCCCCCTTCAATCAAACATCAATGTGTATATCTGTCATGTTTCCTCCCTTCCTCAGCAGCTGCAGCCATCACTGGAGGAAGCTGGTCTGTCATCCCTCAGTTTGATCTGATCTGGGAAGTCATAAGTCTCCACTTCTGACTCCTAACAATGAGGACAGGAAAACATGGCAGGTTAATGCCTTCAAAAAAGTTCCAAAGTGAATACATGCTTGTATCTGCATCAATAAATTGTTCTTAAAGTGTGAAAGCTACGTCATGAGTTTAACATTATCCAAATTCAATCAGCATAGGCCTACCTGTTTGAGAGCATTTCGGCAAATAGTTTGAAAGGCTTGATCAACATTGATGGCCTCCTTCGCACTTGTCTCGAAATATGGGATACTGCCCTTACTCGTACACCACGCCTGGGCTCTCTTGGTCGTCACCTGTTCAGTAATATATTCATAAACAAATTACATTTCACACAAACAAACATTGGGGCTACACATGTATATAGTCTGGTTATTAACTCTACATTTTGGGTAAAGGGCTCTTAAGTAAGCATTTCATGGTAAAATCTACACTGGTTGTATTTGGCACATGTGACAAATAACATTTGATTTGATGGCACAACTTCACATATTTGGGCATATGTACAGACCTGCCTGTTCTCCAAGTCAATCTTGTTGCCGAGCACAACAAATGGGAAGTTCTCTGGGTCACGGGGGCTGGCTTGAATCAGGAACTCGTCTCGCCAGCTGTCAAGAGTCTTGAAGGTGTTTGGAGCAGTAACATCGTACACAAGGACACAACAGTCTGCACCTCGATAGAAAGCAACGCCCAATGACTGGAATCTCTCCTGCCCTGCAGTGTCCCAGATCTAGTAGAATGGATGACATTCATAACTGAACTCACCACTACATGCACTTCAATACATATCCAAAAGGACCATGTTACATAGAGAAAGGCTTGACTAAAATGTTTAGTTGTATACATTTCTATCAGGTTTAGACATGGTATTGGGACACAATACCGTGGAGAGGTTATGGAAGATGTGCATGGTCAAGGATAGAGATAAGTCTATTACCTGCATTGTCACAAGCCTGTCATCCACCATCACCTCTTTGGTAAGAAAGTCAGCACCGATTGTGGCCTTATACTGATTGCTGAACTTCTTATTCACATATTGGTTCATGAGAGAGGTCTTCCCAACTCTGTCAGTGTGGAGATAGAGGAGAGTGATGAACAAACATAGGCAGGGACAAAATTTGATAAAATAATCTTTAGGCACCTTTACCCAAAAATGAGTGGAACTCAATGTACATGAAGAATGTGATCTATGGGAAGGACCATTTGGAATGAACAGGTTTCACACTGCAAGTATTCTACTCACCCTGAGTCTCCAAGAATTATCACCTTGAGTAGAATCTTCTTCCGAGAAGCCATATTTGCTGATGAGGGAATAGGTAAGCGATTTCAGTGTGCATCAGTTAGGACTAGGACACTGTTACCACAGATGAACAATGTGGCAGATGTTTCACCAGATGTATACATCTGAAGTATCTGGTTGGCGTTTCCACTCACTACCAAATATGGTGATGAGGGGAAGTCCAATGGCCAGCAGTGGCAGAAGATGGAGGGAGATGCATTTTGTCAGACAAACTGCTAATTTTCTCATTGATGAAACATTTGATCTCAATAGAGTTTTCTGTTCCCAAAACTAGAATCTGTTATTAACATAGCAGACTACGTTTTGTAGACTTTACCAAAGTTTCTAAAATTGCTTTCTTTAGGAGTGCAAGGGCGAATTTAGTTATTGCACACCCGCAATTCGTAAAGTAGGCGTTCCCTAACTGAAATATATGTTAGAAACCGCCAATAGGATCTCGCTAGCTCGTGCTTAGCGCTGCTGCCTTGCGAGTCCACCCACTATGATGCATTTGCTTCCATTAGAAATGACAGGCTGTGGACCATCTTGGGTTAGTTAGAAATATCTTTGCTGTTATCATTTATCAGAGCGGCATCAAGAAGTCAATGCAGGATGCTTGGGATCCGATGTGTGACGGGCTTTGACCATGAATCGTGATTTACAGAAGAGACAAATCGTGATAACCCAGATGTTTGCTAACAATTCAATTTCCACATGACCTGACATATTAGTTAGCTAACGTTGGCTAGTTGGCTAGCTTTTAGGGAAAATCAAATCGTTTACCTTTTACTCTGGGCGTCAGACAGATGCAGAGAGAAAACTGTTGTTGTCTTGAATAATTCTCATCAACTAACTACTTTGATTAAAACTGGTAATGTCTAGACATACAACCCTCTGCTGTTTTTTATCAGAAGGTATGCAGCTTGTTCACGAGTCGGTCGAGGCAGGGTGCTGTGATTATCTGATCTGTAACAGACCTGGATTGGACTTTCCACGAAGCAAATTTGCGCAAGTCTTTTGCCCTGCTGACTCTCGTGAACACGCATTTGGGTTCCAGTCACAAGGGGCTGACGTTAAGTGTACATATATATATATATATATATATATATATATTATTCCATTGGTTACCTTGAGGCAGATGCCCCAGGGGCAGAGTGGCCCACACTCATTGAATATGGTGCTTTTAAATGTTAGAGCATAAAGAAAAATGTGTGATGTCACTTGGAAAAAGAGGAGGGAGTTGCGTGTAGAGGGTGTTGTCAAAATTATGACAGACTGTATTTAAACCAATCAGCTAACCGTATAATATACGGAAAAACGTTGAATGACCAATCACCTCTTTAAAAAAAATATCTAAAAAAAATCAATGACAGCCTTGAATACAACCCGGGTTGTAGTCGCTAAAAATACAGATAACGCTAAATTGTGGATAGTACAGAACTTCAGTTACTGTAGCTAGCTGTCATTGCAGTATGAAGTGAGCACGGTCTTGTTGGATTAAGAGGAACATCTTCACCGTGTTCTCCGGTAAGGAAACGACTAAAGCGTTAGCCACCTACCCTTTCCCTGCTTCCTCATCAGAGCACCTTGGCCTGAATCGGCTAAACGAGGAAGTCCAGCAGCATCTCCGCTTGTTCCCCTTCATAACAATGTAAAATGTAAAAAAAAAAATTGGCCAAATGTTGTATACCGAAAGACTTGACAATGCTACATGTCTGGTTGTTTGCGAAATTAGTCCTACATTTATTGCATGATAGGGGTCATAAGCAAGCTAGGTTAACTGACGTTAGCTGGCTAGCTAGATAGGTCTGGGTAGCGTTGAATATAGCTTATCTTGGCCTTTGGCCACTAATCAGCGAACTACCCCAAATCGAACGATTCCAGTTTTGTCTCTCAGTAGGGCCTGAATCCATTCCCTTTCACATGACCACCCGCGTGCCTTCCTTATGTAATGTTGGTTATCATCACGATAGCTAATGAATCACAACAACAAATACTACTGTTAAGCTATTGTGTAGTTTGTTTATTGCTTTCTAACGTTACACATCCTTATCCATTTGCAAGAGGTCTCTTGTTTTTGCCTTTTGTAGGGGATTAAGGAGACTCCTGTGTACTATATGTTTATAATCTCACCATTGCTTCTTTCACTTTCTTTTGCCAACTGTAGTGTCCAGTCCTAAGAAATGGAGACTCTAATTCCCATCATCAACCGGCTCCAGGAAGTCTTCCTGACAGTGGGGGCAGAGATCATCCAGCTGCCTCAGATAGTGGTGGTTGGCTCGCAGGTCAGTACAGAATCAAAATGCAAGAATCAATGGTTGTTACCTGTTACATTTGGGAATTGTGTCATTGTTGAAATGAACATATCAATGTCCAGCAGTCTTTCCAGGGAGATGGAGGAAGTATAGATAATAGCAATGAATCATTCATGTAGCTAAGTGTCAAAGTCTTTCTCAAATTGATCTCCTCTCTTCCCATGACAGAGCAGCGGCAAGAGTTCTGTGTTGGAGAGCCTGGTTGGAAGGGATTTTCTGCCTCGGGGATCAGGCATAGTCACACGGCGACCCCTAGTGTTGCAGCTGGTGAATGTGCCCCCATTGGCAGAGAGGAGACTGCAAGAAAATGGTATGCACTTGACACAGAAACAAAGATGTGATTGTCACTTTAAAAGCTGTCTCATGTTGCTTCTCGCAGATTAACAGTACACTGGACACACTGAAACAAGTCAATGCCAGTGCAGTTGACATTTACTCAATGAATTTCAATATCTCGCATTCATGTAATTTCACTCATTGGATAAAGCCTAAGTGGTCTTTGGGATGTTCTCTCTTTTCTAACATATTTACCATCCCTTCTTCACCTTTCTCAGGAAATGGGGTAAAACAAAATGCAAACAGCTACCCAGGTCTTTACTTTCATAGTTTATCTGCATGGACCTGTTGCGTTGTCATTCATCTTAATATCATCTTGTCATCCTCATCATCTTTCATTTCCTCTGTCTAATCATCACATCAACTTACAAACTCTGTCTCTGTCATATTTTGTTTCCAAATATTTATAAACCCCATCAAAGTCTGTTTTATGTGATACAACTATTTCATTACCATTTGCATATTATTTTACACTCAATCTTTTTATATTTTGTCAAGGGATCAAGGCTGATGAATGGGGCACGTTCCTTCATAGCAAGAACCAGGTATGTGGCACTATCTTCGATTTGCACAAATCTGTTTTGCACTGCACATTGAGTGTTTCATATTTGCAGTAGGGCATTACATTGTCCGAGAGACTTGGTACTGTATCTCCTAACGTCATGCTGCCAGGGGTGTTGGTGAAGTCGATATTTCAGTATCCCATCTCTGTTTGCATTATAGATTTTCACAGATTTCTTGGAGATTCGCAAGGAGATTGAAGAAGAGACTGAGCGTAGCTCAGGAGGCAACAAGGTTTGTATACATTGTAAATAAATTTGTCTTATCTCCAGTTTATGCATTATTGATTTGCTTTTATCTGCTTCTCGCTCCATCCCTGTTTCCTCTCTTGTGACCTTTAGGGAATCAGCCCTGAGCCCATCTATTTGAAGATTTTCTCTCCTCATGTCCTCAATCTCACACTGGTTGATTTGCCAGGAATAACCAAGGTAAGCCCAACCAGTGTGTTAATCCCACTAACTTGAAAATGCACAACTATGGTGTTCCTTATGGTAAAATGAATGCCATTACTCATTGAAAACAAATGATTAATTACAGTAATGTAGTTATTTCTTGTTGTACTAGGTTCCGGTTGGAGATCAGCCAGAGGACATAGAAGCTCAAGTCCAAGAGATGATCCTATCCTTCATCTCCAACCCCAACTCCCTTATCCTCTCAGTGTCTCCTGCCAACTCTGACTTGGCCACCTCTGATTCCCTCAAACTGGCCCGTGAGGTCGACCCGGATGGTGAGGCATAGTGTACACTTGTGCTCCTTCATTTTTCACTGCATGTCTTTTCAGTGTATACAGTGAATTCGGAAAGTATTCAGACATCTTGACTTATTCCGCATTTTGTTATGTTCCAGCTTTATTATAAAATGGATTAAAAAAAATAATACCTCAATCTACAAACAATACCCCATAATGACAAAGCAAAAACAGGTTTTTAATTTAGAAATTTTAGAAAATGTATTAAAAATAAAAACAGACACCTTATTTACATAAGTATTCAGAGCTTTTGCTATGAACCTCAATTGAGCTCAGGTGAATCCTGTTTCCATTGACCATCCTTGATGTTTCTACAACTTGATTGGAGTTCACCTGTGGTAAATTCATTTGATTGGACATGATTTGGAAAGGCACACACCTGTCTATATAAGTTCCCACAGTTGACATTGCAGGTCAGAGCAAAAGCCGAGCCATGAGGTAGAAGGATTTGTCCATAGCGCACCGAGACAGGATTGTGTCCAGGCACAAATCTGGGGATGGGTACCAACACATTTTTGCAGCATTGAAGGTCCCCAAGAACACAGTGGCCTACATCATTCTTAAATGGAAGAAGTTTGGAACCACCAAGACTCTTCCTAGAGCTGGCTGCTTGGCCAAACAGATCAATCGGGGGCGAAGGGCCTTGGTGAGGAGGGGTGGCAGTATCATGCTGTGGGGATGTTTTTCAGCGGCAGGGACTGGGAGACTAGTCAGAATCGTGGGAAAGATGAATGGAGCAAAATACAAAGAGATCCTTGATGGAAACCTGCGTCAGAGCGCTCAGGACCTCAGACTGGGCGACGGTTCACCTTCCAACAGGATAACAACCCCAAGCACACAGCCAATACTATTTTTTTAAACATTTTTATTTCACCTTTATTTAACCAGGTAGGCTAGTTGAACAAGTTCTCATTTACAACTGCGACCTGGCCAAGATAAAGCAAAGCAGTGCGACACAAACAACAACACAGAGTTACACAGGGAATAAACAAGCGTACAGTCAATAACACAATAGAAAAAAAGGTCTATATACATTGTGTGCAAATGGCGGGAGGAGGTAAGGCAATAAATAGGCCATAGTAGCAAAGTAATTACAATTTAGCAAATGAACACTGGAGTGGTAGATGTGCAGATGATGATGTGCAAGTAGAAATACTGGTGTGCAAAAGAGCAGAAAAGTAAATAAAAACAATATGGGGATGAGGTAGGTAGATTGGATGGGCTATTTACAGATGGGCTATGTACAGATGCAGCGATTGGTTAGCTGCTCAGATAGCTGATGTTTTAAGTTAGTGAGGGGAATATAAGTCTCCAGCTTCAGTGATTTTTGCAATTCGTTCCAGGCATTGGCAGCAGAGAACTGGAAGGAAAGGCGGCCAAAGTAGGTGTTGGCTTTGGGGATGACCAGTGAGGTATACCTGCTGGAGCGCGTGCTATGGGTATGTGTTATCGTGAACTGAGATAAGGCGGAGCTCTAACTAGCATAGACTTATAGATGACCTGGAGCAAGTGGGTCTGGCGACGAATAGGTAGCGAGGGCCAGCCGACTAGAGCATACAGGTTGCAGTGGTGGGTAGTATAAGGGGCTTTAGTGACAAAACGGATGGCACTGTGATAGACTGCATCCAGTTTGCTGAGTAGAGTGTTGGAGACTATTCTGTAAATGACATCGTCAAGGATCGGTTGGATAGTCAGTTTTACGAGGGTATGTTTGGCGGTGTGAGTAAAGGAGGCTTTGTTGCGAAATAGGAAGCCGATTTTTATTTTGGATTGGAGATGTTTAATATGAGTCTGGAAGGAAAGTTTACAGTCTAGCCAGACACCTAGGTAGTTGTCCACATATTCAAAGTCAGAACCGTCCAGAGTAGTGATGCTAGTCGGGCGGGCGGGTGCGGGCAGCGAACGGTTGAAAAGCATGCATTTGGTTTTACTAGCATTTAAGAGCAGTTGGAGGCCACGGAAGGAGTGTTGTATGGCATTGAAGCTCGTTTGGAGGTTTGTTAACAGTGTCCAAAGAATGGGACAGATGTATACAGAATGGTGTCGTCTGCGTAGAGGTGGATCAGGGAATCACCCGCAGCAAAAGCGACACCGTTGATATATACAGAGAAAAGAGTCGGTCCGAGAATTGAACCTTGTGGTACCCCATAGAGACTGCCAGAGGTCCGGACAACAGGCCCTCCGATTTGACACACTGAACTCTCAGAGAAGTAGTTGGTGAACCAGGTGAGGCAGTCATTTGAGAAACCAAGGCTGTTGAGTTTGCCGATAAGAATATGGTGATTGACAGAGCCGAAATGGTCAATGATCTGTTTATTAACTTGGCTTTCGAAGACTTTAGAAAGGCAGGCCAGGATGGATATAGGTCTATAACAGTTTGGGTCTAGAGTGTCACCCCCTTTGAAGAGCGGTGCGCCAGATTTCCAATCTTTAGGGATCTCGGACTATACGAAAGAGAGGTTGAACAGACTGGTAATAGGGGTTGCAACAATTGCGGCGGATAATTTTAGAGAGGGTCCAGGTTGTCTAGCCCAGCTGATCTGTACGTGTCCAGGTTTTGCAGCTTTTTCAGAACATCTGCTATCTGGATTTTGGTGAAGGAGAAGCTGGGGAGGATTGGGCAAGTAGCTGCAGGGGGTGCGGAGCTGTTGGCCGGGTTGAGGTAGCCAGGAGGAAAGCATGGCCAGCCGTAGAGAAATGCTTATTGAAATTTGCGATTATCGTGGATTTATCGGTGGTGACAGTGTTACCTAGCCTCAGTGCAGCTGGGAGGAGGTGTTCTTATTCTCGATGGTCTTTAGTGTCCCAAAACTTTTTGGAGTTAGAGCTACAGGATGCAGACTTCTGTTTGAAAAAGCTAGCCTTCGCTTTCCTGACTGACTGATGTATTGGTTCCAGACTTCCCTGAAAAGTTGCATTTCGCGGGGGACTATTCGACGCTAGTGCAGTCCGCCACAGGATGTTTTTGTGCTGGTCAAGGGCAGTCAGGTCTGAAGTGAACCAAGGGCTATATTTGTTCTGTGCAGTGGCTTCGGGACAAGTCTCTGAATGTCCTTTAGTGGCCCATTCAAAGCCTGGACTTGAACCTCATCGAAAATCTCTGGAGACCTGAAAATGCCTGTGCAGCGATGCTCCCCATTGAATTTGACCGCGCTTGAAACGATCTGCGGAGAAGAATGGGAGAAACTCCCCAAATACAGGTGTGCCAAGCTTGTAGCGTCATACCCAAGAATACTCGAGGCTGTAATCACTGCCAAAGGTGCTTCAACAAAGTACTGAGTAAAGGGTCTGAATACTTATGTAAATGTGATCAGTTTTTTTTATTTGTAATACATTTGCAAAGATTTCTAAACCCTGTTTTTGCTTTGTGATTATGGGATATTGTGTGTAGATTAAGAGGGGGGAAACAATTTAATCAATTTTAGAATAAGGCTGTAATGTAACAAAATGTGGGAAAAGTCAAGGGATCTGAATACCTCCCGAGTGCACTGTATATATTTTTCAGGGTGTCCGCGGGTCCTTAAGTCTTAAATTAATTTGATCTGATTTTAAATGCCTTAGTTTCGTTTTCAAATGTCTTAAAGGTGGACTACAGTGTGTCTATAATATTGTCTCTCTGCTTAATTGTTGCCAACGTGGCAAGAAAGACAAAAATAGAACATCAAATAATAGTCAAGGCGCACTTTCCAGAGCTTTCCAACCACATGTTCTACTCTTTGTGTGAACATCATGTGCCAATGCGAGTCGGGCCATTGCCAGAGGAGAGCGGGAGAGGAAAGCGCATGGTAGCCTATACAATTTGATAGACAACACTAACTAGAGCTGGGACAATAAACCAAAAATTAGACACCGACATTGCCCTCCTCATACCGATCCGATTTGGCTTACGTCTGTAATGTCAGTGATTAGGCTGCACAACGTTCCTGCAGATGTTTTGGTTCTAAAACCATGATTTATTCAACAGTAATGTGCATTAACCTGCTATGAAAGTATCTGGCCTGTCCCTGTTTCGCTGCTTGTTCTCACTCCCTCTCCCACCTTTTGCGCACAGAGTGAAGGGAGAGATGCATTCTGAGAAGTGCAAGCATACTGACAGTTGAGAAACATTTCTAAATGTAACTGTGGGAAAGACGACAGTTTTTAAAACAACTGGTACTGAACAAGAGCAGAGTCGCAGCTTTATGTGAGTAGAACAATTATTTCTCAACTGTCACTATAGAGGAAATAACACCACTTTACAAACTGAGTAGGCTGTGTAATTGAGACGATACGGAGTGGAGAGCGCCATTTGCGGTTAGTACTCTAAGTAGCCTATAGGCACACAATGTAATGTTTTTGTAGGACATAAAATGTACAGTTAGATCCATTGAATGGATATATCTAGCAACAATATCTTTAGAGTTAGCAATCTAGCTAATGTTTGAGTTCCTACTTCCTCCGGTGGTAAAAAATGTAGCATAGCCTAGGGCAATATGCACAAAAAACATGCAGGCAAATTAATTTCGAGAGATCCAAAAAGATGTCTGATTATTTTGTCATGTTGCACATCAATATATTCATTATGCATTCCCTGAACATGTTAGATGAAATAGCGAACTTCTTTCACGTCTTACTTGGCACTGTCAGTTCTAGAGCTCTCTTGCTAAGCTACCTTGCTCTTAAGTATAGCCATGTGATACCCGATTCACTGAAAGAGGGATTTAAAAATAAAAAATAAATTGGGGGGGTTGTAGTCTTTTCTAGTGTAACACCTCCAGGAGAGCTGGGCGTGTAGACTATTTCCAACCCCACTCAAACACACCAGAGTTGATAAATCAACAGGACCTTGTTAAGCTGACTCAGGTGTGTTTTGAGCAGTGCTGGATCAAAAGCCTGCTCACCCATTGCCCTAGCTCTCTAGATGGAGACTGGACCACGTGTTTTATACAGTAACGGCTCAGTATATTTAAGGCATTTTTTCACAGTGGTATCATTATGGTGTTGAGTATCATTATACTAAGCTGGTAGTGGTATTGAAGCCAAAATTCTAAACACTTAGAGTTGTGATCTAGCTGATGATTTGGTCATTGGGGTAGCCTAAACAAATGCAGATGGGCAACCCCATACTTCAGCCATCTATAGCCTAGCCACTATGCTACTACATCTGTTAGACTACAGGAGAATGCTCATTGCTAGAATAGCACACCTGCTTGATAATGAGCCATGTAGGATATAGCCTTTGGTGAAAGAGCTAGCCCTAATATTAGCAGCTATGTCGCACAAGCAGATTTCAAATTTGTATTAATATGCATTCCAAGTGGCATTAAGGTCTTAAGTCTTAAATTCAACTTCATGGAACTTGCAGGTACCCTGTTTGTTCATTGATACAGATGTGTTAAATGTCAGTAAACATGGTCAATGTTACTTTTTAGGTTTGACCTCAACTTTTTAACATCAATGATTGCTATATACACAAAACATGTTAGATTACATAATGAACTGTGCCATTCAAGTGCTGTTATTGTGTGTGTGTGTATATAGAAATGGATAAAAGGGGTGTGTCTTTACCCAGCTGTGTCCATGTGTGTCTTGCAGGCCGCAGAACACTGCTGGTGGTCAGTAAGCTGGACCTGATGGACGCAGGGACAGATGCTCTGGAGGTCTTGCTGGGTCGGGTCATTCCAGTGCGGCTCGGAATTGTGGGAGTGGTCAACAGGTTTGTCCATATGCCTACAACTTATCTAACAGATTTACCTCATTCTTACTGGGTGACGTCACCTCGGTGCTTAAAAAGATGAAGTCCCATAGCAGTGAAAGATGCTATACAAATATTAGGCCAATGTATCACATCTGATTGAGTATAAAGGACCTGAATCATTATGGTCGTTAAATTAACTCAAGTACCCTCAGAGACCTTGGTGCTATAAACAATGAATGTTCCAATGGCCCTGCTATTCACCAGATCAAACAAAGCTCTAATTTCTGAATGATTGTCTCTCCCTACTTTGAGATCGTTCTCACACATCCTGCTAAGATAATGTGTGCCATGTCTTACTCATGGGGCTCCAGCACAGGGCTGATATATGAGTTATGTGAGGGATTTTTCGCCAAGGGTACACAATTGCAACAAAAAAAAATACATATCTGCCCCTCAGAGGCTGAAATGGTAAGTCATTTTCTGAAGTAATTTCACTGAGCAGAGACAATCCAGTTCAACCGACAGCTCACACTAGCAATCATAGCAACCGCCAGGGAAGGCTGTCTGAAGTCAGTAGGGACCTCAGCTTAGCACATTCCTCCAGAGTGCTAAAGATTAGTTTTAAGGAATCTGTACGGCTATAGTAACGTCCATTTCAAAAGTACTGCATCCTATTTGGGTGTATAATTTCCTGTTATGCTGGAGCTGGTGACCATCTGATCATGCAGAACCACTGTGGAGTATTCTGTAACTCTAGCTGTCATCCTCCATGTCTCTCCCTGCTAGGAGCCAGCATGACATCAACACCCAGAAGAGCATAGAGGACACGGCACGGGACGAGCAGGCCTTCCTCCAGCGCCACTACCCGTCTCTGGCCTCCCGCTGCGGCTCCCGCTACCTGGCTCGTACCCTGAGCCGCCTGCTCATGCACCACATCAGGGACTGCTTGCCGGAACTGAAGAGGCGTGTGACGGTGTTGAGTGCCCAGTACCAGGCCCGGCTCAGCAGCTACGGCCAGCCTGTAGAGGACCACAGCGCCACCCTGCTACAGATCGTCACCAAGTTCGCCAGCGACTACTGCAACACCATCGAGGGCACCGCCACGCACATCCAGACATCTGAGCTGTGAGTAGTTCAACAGCTTTAGGCTCCTTTATCCAGGCACCAATCATCTTTCAGTATTTTATATTGTATTGGAGCAACTCCTCATTGACCACCAAATATTTAGCAACCACCTAGAAGGTGCACAGCGGACATTTTGTGACATAAAACTTGGTTATTGTTCTGCTGAATGCATTTCACTTAGGCAGGTGTTTATTGTATTTCTTGGCCTCCTTGTAATTTTGTAGGTGTTCGTGTATTGGCATTTCATATTTTGTGGGTTCATTTCAATAGCTCTTGTACCGCTCACTGATTTATTGATTTCCTCAAGCATGTGAAGCAAGTATTGACTCATTCTGGCTGACTGCATCTGATGTTGACAACCCTCGGACACAGCCACTGATACTGCTTCCTCTGTCCTCCTCTCCGGTAAGCTGCGGGGGGGCTCGGATCTGTTACATATTCCATGAGACCTTTGGCCGCACTCTTCAGTCTATTGACCCCCTGGGGGGCTTGACGGAGCTCGACATCCTCACTGCAATCCGCAATGCTACGGTAATAACCATCAGCTCCAATCCAATTGTCTGTGTGTAGGTTAAACAGACGTCTTTGACTAGTTTTCCATTGAAGCTAATGGCTGTAGAGAATCACATGAGTTATGTTAATAGAGGTGTGTGTTGTGCTGTGCTGCAGGGTCCGCGGCCGGCCCTCTTTGTACCTGAGATCTCCTTTGAGCTGCTGGTGAAGAGGCAGATCAAGCGTCTGGAGGAGCCCAGTCTGCGCTGTGTGGAGCTGGTCCACGAGGAGCTGCAGAGGATCATCCAGCATTGCTCCTCCTACAGCACGCAGGTACACTAGACAAAGCAAGCCTGAACCAAATTGTAATAGAAGTGTCTCTGTATGTGTCCTGACATGCTGTGTGTTTGTCAGGAGCTCCTTCGGTTTCCCAAGCTGCACGACTCCATTGTGGAGGTGGTGACTAGTTTACTCAGGAAGCGCTTGCCCATTACTAATGACATGGTAAGACAAATTTGATTTTGTGATTTGACATTTTCAGTTCATTTTTTTTGTACAAAAATCCAGTGTAATTATTCTACAATTTAGTGCTATTGCTTACTGGCGGTCTGTCTATGTTCGTGGATGATTCTGAGCACAAAACTGTTTCAGGTCCACAACTTGGTTCAAATTGAGCTTGCTTACATCAACACAAAGCACCCAGACTTTACCGATGCTGCTCAGGTCTCAGCATCTGTCAACAGTCAACAGGTAATTCTGCCTCAACTCAAAGCACATGCTCTGCTTTCATGCATATAGATGAGCCTAATGTTGACCAAAGGGTTCTAGAGTCTGATGCTGTCTTCTCATACCAGTATGGACCTCACACCTTTTGAGGAATTCCAATAAGCCAGTTGTGACTTTAACACCGATACCAGAACAACTAAATTGAATTGACCCCCCCATTTCACCTCTTAGGGCCTGCAGGATGGAGATAAATGCTGGATGAATGAGAAGGTGGCTGAGGAGAAGGCACCAGTGGCAGGTTTCAGAAGCCCTGTTAAGGGCCAGGCCATCAACCTCCTGGACACAGTGAGTAGTGGAATCAACAGTCAGAACTGACCCAGCGCTACCCTGTAGAGCAGCACTGCATCTGATTCGATCTGTGACAGATTGTAACATCTGACCCCTGCTCTGTTTGCCAGGCAGTGCCGGTGTCCCGAAAGCTGAGTGCCCGGGAGCAAAGAGACTGTGAGGTCATTCAACGCCTCATCAAATGCTACTTCCTCATCGTCCGCAAGAGCATTCAGGACAGGTCAGAGACCGGCGCTCCAGGGCATCTAGGGGTGTTATTATTTGGGTATCCAGTTAGTGGTGAATTGAGCCTTCTCTGGCCTAGCTAACTGTGTGTCTTGTGACGTGTGTCTGCAGTGTGCCCAAGACGGTGATGCACTTCCTGGTGAACTTTGTGAAGGAGCGTCTGCAGAGTGAGCTGGTGGGCCAGCTGTACAAACAGAACCTGCTGCAGGGGCTGCTCATCGAGTCCCAAGACACAGCACAACAGAGGACAGAGGTGGCCCAGATGCTGGAGGTACTGTACAAGTGCTACTACTACCCCTAATTACTCTCATGCACATTGTGTTGTACTTTCTGTTTCTCCCTTTTTAACACCAGTATCCTTCTCTCTCTTCACTTCAGGCTCTCCAAAAAGCCAGCAACATCATCTCAGAGATCCGGGAAACACACCTGTGGTAGCCCAATGCAACTGTGTGTGTGTGTGTGTGTGTGTGTGTGTGTGTGTGAGTGAGAGAGATGTATGGCAATACCACTGAGCTTACACTGTCCATTAAACATCCAGCCGTCCTTTTTGTCTGTCCAGGATTTGGACTATTGTGTCTCACTGTGAATATAGTGATTTGAGACCAACACACTCAGGCAGAGCTGGTCCGTTGTGTTGATGTCTTTAATGTGAAAGAGAACCATGATCAAAAACAATTTTGTTTGTGTTGCAACAATCGTTTGTCTAAATGTCTGTCTGGTCTTTTGGTTGTCACGGTGTTGTTTATCATGTGGAGTATTACGTTGTTTTCCTGAGTCTTGCATCTGATCATGACAGGTTGTGCTGCTGCATTTGTTTCCATTGATTAGGTATCTATTTGTGAAGGGGTGATCTCAAACCATGACTGCTTGATACGCATGTAGCAGTTTCTGAACGCATGTAGAGTAAGTATAATCAGTCAGTATCAGGTTTCCCCTTGTTTTAAGCAACGTTCTGTAAAGTTGAACAGAGGGTGACATCCCAACCCGAGGTTGAACAGCGGGCATTGTCTGCAATGTAATGTTGAAATGTGATCCTGGTCTTCAGGGACGCTGCAGAGGTTTGGTTTGACCTGGTCTACAGCGCGGCTGGGTACAGTAGTTGTACCCTAGAGCAGACGTATGTTCTTTACGTGTGTCGCATTTATGTATCGTTCCAGGTGTACGGTTGCACTGTTTGTGCACATTTAGTCCTATAACAAAGTTGTACGTTCACAACAGAATAGAGTGTTCCTTTTCTCCATATGAAGTTTCTAGTCAGACTCTTATTTCGCATGTTGTTGGATAACTGAAACCACATTTATGAATAGCACCCACAAAGAGTTGAGTGTGTGTGTGTGTGTGTGTGTGTGTATAGATATTGTATAGCTAGCTTGTCAGGAGATGCAGAATAGTTGGTTGAGTCCAGCAATGATTTGAGGGCCAGGGGTATAGCGATTCATTGTAGAAATCTACTTAGCCAAAGGAAAGTTAAAATAATGCATTGAAATATTGTACCCCCCCCCCCCTTTAAATTAACCAATGTATGCAGTGTGCCTCAGAGAGAGGGGGCTGTTGCTGGGGTGCCACCTCTTCTGAAGACTATCCCTAGGCCTGCTTCTACTCCGATGACAGGGATGTTGGCGGTGTAAGAGAACAACATTGTTTCTGATTTGAACTTGTGCATGCAGCTGTAATTATATTCTCATTTTGTTGATGTAGATCCCCAAGGGAAGTATGCCTTGCAGCCTTTTATTTGTGATTCAGTACCAATTGCGTGACATTAGTGTATCTTCCATTTTAGAATTAGATTCTAAAGTGTCTCAAATAATTTATAGCGTAAGTGCATCGGTTTTTGTATGTCATGGAAATGTTCCCAAAGGATGATGATGATGATCATTATTCAGAAAGACTAGCCTTAAAGGAACCGGTACCAAGCACCATCTAGCAGAAACACTGACTTCTATGTGATCAAGGAGAGCACGGTGTTTAGTCTGTCTTTCTGAAAGGACAGTGTATGTGTGTGTACACGTGTATGTGTGAATGTCTAAGTTTTTCTATCTGAATGAGACTGTGTTTTCTATTATTTAAATGTATATCTTACATCTTTACAAACTGCCTGGAAGTGCTTGACTGCCAATATTTGTGATACATGTAAGTTGATAGAATAATATCTGTTCAGATGGGAGGGACTCATTAAACTCTTAACAACAACAGTCTGGTCTCTGTGAGATTGCTTTGCAGGATGTCCTTGATAATTGATATGATCTGTAAAGTCATGATAAGATCTGCAGAAATGTCCCATTCAGTCCTGCAGATGGCTATGACTCACAGCAGTCTGGTATCTATCGCCATTGTCCTCTATTCATACTAAGCAGGTGAGCTGAAATCACTAGATATGTAGGATTATTCTGAGGTAAGATTGGATCCTTCTTGAAAAAGACAATGACAAAGTGGCCTGCTTGTTGCAGAGACCGATTGACTTGCACTTACATGCCTGGCCCTATCTGCAACCTCATTTTCCCTGCCTATCACGTGCAACAACATCCGTTGTGATTGAGAAAACCAGCAGGACTCTAAATGTCAGCATTATCTAAAATACTGCAGTTTAGCGATGATGGATTGGCTGTCTTCTGGTGCATGTGTGTGTATAAACACACAGGCGAGGCTTGGATATCACGCTGAACAAAAATATAAATGCAACATGTAAAGTGTTGGTCCCATGTTTTATGAGCTGAAATATAAGATCCCAGAAATGTTCCATACACACAAAAAGCTTTTCTCTGAAATGCTGTGCACAAATGTGTTTTACGTCCCTGTTAGTATTTCTCCTTTGCCAAGATAGTCCATCCACCTGACAGGTATGGCAGGTGGATGATCAGAAGATGATTAAATCTGGATGATCATTACAGTTCCACCTTCTGCTGGGGGCAATAAAAGGACACTCTAAAATGTGCAGTTTTGTCAAACAACACAATGCCACTGATGTCTCAAGTTTGCAGGAACATCCACCAGTGCTGTTGCCAGGGAATTGAATGTTTTTCTCTACCATAAGCTGCCTCCAATGTCATTTTAGATTATTTTTGCAGTATGTCCAACCAGCCTCACAACTGCAGACCATATGTAACCACACCAGCACAGGACCGCCACATCCGGCTTCTTCACGTGCGGGATCGTCTGAGACCAGACAGCTAATGATACTGGGGGTATGAAACAGTGCTTGTACAACCAAAGAATTTCTGCACAAAATGTCCGAAACAGTCACCGGGTAACTCATCTACGTGCTCGTTGTCCACACCAGGGTCTTGACCTGACCAGTTTGGCGTCGTAACCGGCTTCAGCTGGTAAATGATCACCTTCGATGGCCACTGGTGGTGGTCACACCAGATACTGACTGCTTTTCTGATCCATGCCCCTATTTTTTTAAGGTATCTGTGACCAACAGATGCATATCTGTATTCCCAGTCATGTGAAATCCATAGATTAGGGCCTGATGAATTTATTTCAATTGACCTATTTCCTTATATGAACTGTAATTCAGTAAAATCTTTGAAATTGTTGCATGTATATATTTTTATTCAGTGTAGTTTTTAAAGTTTGAGATGGATGAAGAAGTGATTGATAAAAATAATATGGGAATACCGGCAGTACCCGCAAAACACCAGTCTCAACGTCAACAGTGAAGAGGCGCCTCCAGGATGCTGGCCTTCTAGGCAGAGTTCCTCTGTCCAGTGTCTGTGTTATTTTGCCCATCTTAATCTTTTCTTTTTATTGGCCAGTCTGAGATATGGCTTTTCTTTGCAACTCTGCCTAGAAGGCCAGCATCCCGGAGTCACCTCTTCACTGTTGACGTTGAGACTGGTGTTTTAGGGGTACTATTTACTCTACTCTATTTACTATCTACTCTAATGTACTTGTCCTCTTGCTCAGTTGTGCACCGGGGCCTCCTACTCTTTCTATTCTGGTTAGAGCCAATTTGCAATGCTCTGTGAAGGGAGTAGTACACAGCATTGTACGAGATCTTCAGATTCTTGGCAATTTCTTGTATGGAATAGCCTTCATTGCTCAGAACAAGAATTGACTGACGAGTTTCAGAAGAAAGTTCTTTGTTTCTGGCCATTTTGAGCCTGTAATTGAACCCACAAATGCTGATGCTCCAGATACTCAACTAGTCTAAAGAAGGACAGTTTTGCTGCTTCTTTAATCAGCAGAACTGTTTTCAGCTGTGCTAACATAATTGTAAAAGGGTTTTCTAATGATCAATTAACCTTTTAAAATGATAAACTTGGATTAGCTAACACAACGTGCCATTGGAACACAGGAGTGATGGTTGCTGATAATGGGCCTCTGTGTATCGGTACATGGACAAATGGGCACAATCAGTTGAGTAAACAGTGGAGAGAAGATGTAAAACCATCACTGCATTGTAATAAAGAAAAGTGATGTGACAGCAAGCGGCCCTATCTGACCATATTATTCAATCATAGCAGCCTACTCAAATAACCTCAATCACAAATGTAATTTCATGTTGAATAAGCTCTGAGTGGTGCAGCGGTCTAAGGCACTGCTAGAGGCGTCACTACAGACCCTGGTTTAATCTCCGGCTGTATCACAACCAGGAGTCCCATAGGGCGGCGCACAATTGGCCAGCATCGTCCGGGTTAGGGGAGAGTTTGGCCGGGGTAGGCCGTCATTGTAAATAAGAATTTGTACTTAACTGACTTGCCTAGTTAAATAACGGTTCAATAAAAAAATATGTAAAAATTATGATAGCTCTGAGAGCGTTGCATTTAACTAAATTCATTAGATGTGAATGCAGCAGGGAATTGGTGAGCAAAACAATAAGAGATGTTTAAAGGGCTCAGATTCCTGGAGTGGAAATGATATGGCCTACACCTCGTCTTCCACTGTATCCAGTTACTCTGGTCTATCTCCTCTACTACCCCCCTCCTACCCCTTTCCTCCTCACAGAGCCTCGGCCAGACTATACCAACAAAATCCTCTTCAAACTAGAGGGGGACTTTGCTGCAGTCTCCTGGCAAAACCTTCATTTTAGGCACGTGTTTCCTGACAAATAGAGCTTGAATCAGAGTCAGTCCTTTTTCTGCTTTACCTGTTAGGCTGTGATGAGATTTATCCCTGTCACACATAGTCTCCTTGATGCTCAGGGCTGTGCTCTCCTCCCCTCCTCTCCCCTTGGTGAGTCAGTCAAGAGAGGAGCCTGAACAAAGCATTGAGAGAGAGGAGCTGCTGGGAGAGTGAAAGAACTGATACTCTCACTGACTCCGTCGCCTGGACAACCAGGCACAGAGGAGGGAGGGAAGAGAGAAAGAGAAAGGGAGAAAGGGAGAAAACAAAAACAAAAAATTATGATAGACAAGACTTATTAAGCAAATTAAAGATCTCATAAATCTTGTGTAGGAGAGGCTGTGCTGAGGTGCAGTCGCTCTCCCTCGTGCAGCTAGAGTACTATGAATATAAAACGGATCAACAGAGAAAATTAAGAGAGGATCTGGAGAACAAGTTTGAAATGAAATTGTTCAGCATAGGTTTGCATCCTCAGAAGAGGACCACATAGGGCTGCACAAACCATCAGTTCATACCTCTACTCATCAAGCTCAGGTAAGGTTCCCCAGCTCTGCCATACACTAAATGTATATTTTGTTTAGATATTACATATGCTTCAATAATTAACTACACACTACAACAACAGCTGAGCATGGCATTATCCTGTCATTATCTCATTTACTAAGCCAAATAACATAGTCAATAGGTGGCAGCAAAAGGTCAACTCTGCCTGCAGCTTCTGAGGAGCACAGCTGCAGTAAATTGAGCTCTCAGGTGGATAGAGAAGTTTCAGAGACCTCTGAAGAAACCCAGGACCAGGCAAAGACTGCATTGATTGGGTCTGTTGTCAAACTTCACATGGTATTGCATTTGAATTCTTAGATTGAAGGAAATTGCCCTGTAGATCTCCAGGCAATCATTCTGTCTTTTGCAATCACCCACCATCTCTCACGCAAGTGTAGCAGCAATAGTGAGCTTTCAACTTCAGGTTTACAGTACTTGTATTTGTTGAGGGGGTCATCCATGTATGCAAATATCAAACAAATTACTATCATTAGGAGCAAAAGGAGCGTGAGAGTGTGAGAGCGTGAGGTCTTAACACTTGCACCGTGCTGAACCTTCATATCCTGGGGATATGTGAAGAATAGAGGCATCATCCTCAGTGATTCTTCTGTAGTGATACTCAGTGCTCATACATAAACAATGTCTGTTTTCTGGAGTGCTGGGCTGAGATGAATGTCCCTGTATTAAATGGTGTTGCATGCTCTGTGAAATTACACCATGCTGAATCTGTGGGGCAGGAGAAACGGTGTGAAATCCATATTGGATGAGATGGAGGGAGGATGAAACAAGAGGGAGGGAGGGGAGGAAGGAAAGCAGAGGGGAGTGTACTATTTTTAGCTGTTGTCAGTAAGGAAGGTTATGTACCCCCCTTACCCTCACCTTTCGATATGCTTGTACACACACAGACACACACACATCAGCACATACCCAGAAAGTAAGAAAGAAAAGCTTTATACGCCTGTTAGTTAGTTGAATGGCATGCTGGGAGTGTTTATAGTATCACATCAGGCCCACATGAGACTAACACAGTTTGCACAGTACCAAGAAAACAGCACACTGCCACACAACCGCAATAGTCACCAACTGGCATCCAACCCTGGTCTTTGGTGCTTCACACTCCAAGTCAACCCAAAAAGCTAGCATTCGGTCTGTGGAACAGTTAAATCTTGAGTTCTTTAGAAAGTTTATTCACATAAGGATATGACTTTGTATTTTAGTAGGATCCCCATTAGCTGTTGCTAAAGCAGCAGCTACTCTTCCTGGGGTTCACACAAACATAAAACATGACATAATACATCACATTAATAGACAAGAACAGAACACATTTATTTTTGATTAGTTGTATCAGGGCAATTGTCAATAATGTAAAAAATTCTCAACCTCATCAAATTCATTTATTTTTGCTGTGGAAAATCTGTAGTTGAAAATAACCTATAAATTCTGCTGGACAGCAGCTCTACAATATGTGGCTGAAACTAAATGTCAGACCAAGGAGTGAGTAAGACTAGAAGGATAAAGAGTTCCAGAATCATGCTGATTGAAACAGATGGAAGAATGCTTTTGTTGTCCATAAAGCCAGTCTTCACCAAGTTCCCTTCTATTTTTATTCCCCACCTGCACAGTCTAAATTGACTCCCTCCGCTCTCAAGCACTGAGAATAAATAGAAAAGTTGAACGATTCTCTCAGCTTGTCAACACATTCCTCATTCTCGGTTCAGCACTGGGAGCGTTACCCTGCAGTTGAGGCTTCTCTCATAATTAATGTACATTAGATATCGTATGGTTGGCAAAGCGGCGCAGCTGAATTCATTAACAGGGGAAAATGATGTGTCCCAGGAGCCTGTCAGAGACAGATTACTGTAGGAGGCATGGCAGTAATCTGCCTGTTGGTGGAGGGAGCCAGGGAGGGTCTACTTTACACTATGTCTGTGTAACGGTGCACTCAACCAGCAAACGACCATTAACATGAAATGCACAACGTTGCTTTAATAGCATAACAGTCTTTGATGAGTGGTATAAGTATGAGGGGTCAGCATGGTGTCTCACAACAACTGATCAGCAATTCCAGGGATGTGGAAACAAACATGGCAGTTATGGAAATGTACAGAGCAAGCGGATTTAGACTGCCTTGAATATCAAACAGCACAAAGCTGCCTTTTATCACACAGGAGATCATCATTTGTTGATGGGTGACTGTTGCAGCCTAAGGTCCTCCATTCCCCTCCCTTCCCCCTCTTTCACACCCTTCCTCTCGCCCTTCCGCTCTCTCCTTTACCCTCTTCTTCTCCCCTCCCAAAAGACCGATCTTGTGTCTAATAAATTTGTCCTCTGAAGGGGTTGCAGACCCAGATGTTTTCCCAGTGCAGACAGATGTTGAACTGCTCTGTTCTCTCAGTGAACACAATCATTGGTGTCCAACTCTGTCTTGAACCATGTCAGGGCTCTATTTATTGTTTTATTTCGTATTTTTCTTTAATTATTAATATTTTTTACCTTTATTTAACTAGGCAAGTCAGTTAAGAACAAATTCTTATTTACAATGACGGCCTACCCCAGCCAAACCCGGACAATGCTGGGCCAATTGTGTGCCGCCCTTTGGGACTCCCAATCACAGCCGGATGTGATACAGCCTGGATTCAAACCAGGGACTGTACATTTGAGTCATTTAGCAGACACTCTTATCCAGAGCGACTTACAGTAGTGAATGCATACATTTCATACATTTATTCTCCGTACTGGTCCCCCGTGGGAATCGAACCCACAACCCTGGCGTTGCAAACACCATGCTCTACCAACTGAGCCACACGGGACCTTAGGCCACTGCACCACTCAGGAGCCCATTGTCATGGTGATCTCCTTGAATATAGTGTATTTGTGGCTATGTGCAATTGCAGCTGCAAATCTGAATAGATAGCCTACTACGGCTGATAACAGCTAATTACACAAATGATCATAATGCCTATCTTGGTTCTTGATCAATGGCCATAGGTTTACTTAACAACCCAATGAGCAGTCGATCCAAACACACTTACCTTATCGGAAATGTAAATATTCAAGACCCAGGCTGAAGACAGATATGGAGATTATGCTCCCGCTCTTTTGGCCTCCCTTGCCCCACCTAGATGACCCTTGAGCTCTATTCTAAAGATAGTAGATGACTTGCCAATTTTCCTTTAACACGACTAGTGCCACTTGAATACCAAGTCACTGCATTATCTTGTGTTTGCAGCGGAGTGAGAAGAGGAAGGAACAATAGTTTGACACGATCAGGCAGAAGCTGTCTATCACCAGGCATAAAACACCTATCATATTCCACACCTCTCTCTTACATTCCACACCTCTCTCCCCTGTCAGTAATTAGACAAGTGAGATGATTTAATTTGCTGCAGATCAGCCGAACCCAAGTCGACTGCTGATATGGACAAGGACACCACCGAGCACTCAAGGGGAGATGGTTTTTGCACACACTGAAGGAAGGAGTGAGAGGAATCAAATTGAAGCCAGTACTCTCTCTAAGCCCCCAGCCACAATTCAGCATCTTAAACTGGGGGCTTAGCAGACCATACACTGCTTTGGGCCCTTGAGACAAGGTCCATCTTCTTCCTAAATTCTCCCCTTTACTTTTCTGTGAGCTGAATAGGAACCCTGTGTGTCTTGGCTGTTGAGGGACATTTAATTGTTGTGCCCTTGCTGGCTGTATACTGCAGAATATCCTGAAACCACTATTATGTTTGCTCTGTAAATCACCTATAGATTAGGTCTATGTTTTCATGTCCCAAGGACAGAAGAGGATTTACATTCGGAGAGTGAGTGATGATGAAGTACTGTGTGTGTTTGACAGGTGCTGCCATGGACTTAGAAGACGAGCCGCTGTTATTCCAGAGCAGCTGGGATGCTGAGGAGGAAGAGGAGCAGGATGAGGACGATGGGGAGTCAGATACACAGATTAATGGGGGGAGCAGCACCACTGGAGGCAGCATAGTGTGGGGGGCGGTGGGCTGGGTCTACACACAGCCCTGGGTGAGTGGGGTGGTCCTGGGAGTTGGAGTCTTTCTTCCCTGTGCCCTCTCTGCCTACATGTTCCTATACTGCCCCCCATTGGACATAGACCTTTCCTACAGTGCCTTTGAGGTTCACAGCCACTTCTCCGCTGAGCGGTTTGATGCACTCACCATTGCCATAAAGACTCAGTTGGGGTCCTGGGACAGACGCAGGCGTGACGTGGACCACTATGACTTCACTGCTCTACAGGAGCTGCTGTTGGACAGACTGGGTAGGCAGGGAGATGAAGCATCCAACTGGACATCACATGGAGGGCTGAATTCGAAATCTCTGAAAAACCACACGTTCAAAAGAGTAGTTATGCAAAAGAGAGGAGTTGCCCTGAGTCAGCAAGAGACTGAGAGGCATAGAGAGACAAGGGCTGGTAAAGCAAAGATAAGAGAGGAGGATAAAAATACAACTAACTTAGGAAAACCTGAGAGTCGTGAGTCCAAAGGGGAAGAGGGCGACAGAGACAGTGAGAGATCTCGCACTAGGATGCGCAGGTTTGCTCCCAACTACTCATACCTGCAGAGCCAAGCCCTGTGGAGGATGGAGCTGGTGTTTGTAGCTCAGGGTGGGGGGGACAACAACATCTTCACCCCAGAGCGTCTCCGCACCATCCACCACATAGAGCACCTGCTCATGCAGCACCCCCAATTCCAGCAGTTCTGTTGGAAGCCTCTGGAGGTCCTGAGAGACCTGCCCCTGGGCCCCTCCTACTGCTCCCCTCCAAGCTCCCTCCTCTCCTACCTCTTCCCTAGTGAACGGGGTGGCAGGATCTACTATGATGGCATGGGACCTGACCTGGCTGACATCCATGGTGAGTCTGAGGTTCATAAAACTTGGCATTACTGTAGGAACAGTCCAGTGGCGATCAGTGCCGTTTAAGATCAGCAAAGACATTTTTCTTTTCTTCATGAGTATGGCCTTATTTCTATTACAGCATATTGGATGACTGTCATTCATATTCCATTCACCCAGTTCAATGTAACTGTGATAGGTGTAATCTACTACATGATACTCTACTTTTCTCTATATCCATCATGAGGTTGCTACAACCTAGTCTATGAATGAAAGTTTACAACGTAGATGCACACAGGTCGAGCTGATATACAGTAGGGTGTAATCATTAGTCCAACAGTTGCAAACAAGAGTTTCTATTGGACAAATTCAGGTCTGTTTATCCCCGTTTTGTTCCGTTTGCTTCCATTTAAGAAACGTTTTTCGGCAGAATAAATACACCCCTGATCATGTGTAAACATAGTTCACTTTCATAGCAGCCACGTTGTATTCCTTCACGCATCTATGCACTCTCCTCCTCTCACCTTGTCCCTTTGCTTGTGGACTTCAATGCACAACACACAAGCTGTATGTGACCAGGCAAAAAACACCTTTCCAAGCCAAACCATATCATAACCGCTACACACAGCCTACATCGTTGTCTCCATATTAGATAAAGCAACATCATAGTCAGCATAGCTAATAGAACTAACATGTTAGTTAACCCGCTTCAATCATGCAGTAACATTACAGTGTACAGTCAGTAAACAGTTACACCGGCAGGCCCCAGGGCAATAAATTAGTCAAACCAAAAGCTTACCTTGACTTGGAGGAGTTCCAGTGTTGTGTTGGGATAGTCATAGCCAGCTAGCTAACATAGCATCCCTCTGTCTGAGCAGGGTGTTCGAGTAGGCAAAACTAACTAACGTTAGCTGCATTACCTAGCTAAGTAAGTGAAACTGAAATTGAAATTGAAAAATGGCACTTTCTCTCTCTCTCTCTTGCTTCTCCATTTTGGGAAGAAATGTATTTGTTCAAAACTGTTCAACTATTGTCTTTCTCTCTCTTTGAGTCAACTACTAACCACAAAAATTCAGTCTTCAGTCACCCGAGTCATAGACTGTTCTCTCTGCTACCGCACGGCAAGCGCTACCAAAGCTCCAAGTCTAGGTCCAAAAGGCTCCTTAACAGCTTCTACCCCCAAGCCATAAGACTGCTGAACAATTAATCAAATGGCTACCCAGACTATTTACATTGACCCCCCCCCTCTTTTTTTTATGCCGTTGCTACTCACTGCATAGTCACTTTACCTTTACCTAAACGCACATTAACTCGGTACCGGTATCCCCTTTATATAGCCTCGTTATTGTTATTTTATTTTTTACTTCAGTTATTGAACTGCATTGTTGGTTAAGGGCTTGTACGCAAGCATTTCATGGTAAGGTTGTATTTGGCGCATGTGACAAATAACATTTTATTCGATTTTATCCACTGCAGTGCTTTCAGCACTAGATTCATTCTCTGATCCTTTGATTGGGTGGACAACATGTCAGTCCATGCTGCAAAAGCTCTGATAGGTTGGAGGACGTCCTCTCGAAGTTTTCATAATTACTGTGTAAGTTTATTGAAGGGGGTGAGAACCATGAGCCTCCTAGGTTTTGTATTGAAGTCAATCTACCCAGAGGATGACGGAATCGAGCTGTCCTCCAGCTACAACATGGTGCTACCCCAGAGAGTGCTGTTGAGGCTACTGTAGACCTTCATTGCAAAATAGTGTGTTTTAATACATTACTTGGTGACGTGATTATATTTAGTATAGTTTTATCTAAAAACGATAACTTTTTTATGTTTTACAATTTTTATTATCACAGAGGATGGTCCTCCCCTTCCTCCTCTGAGGAGCCTCCACTGGTACAGTCACTGCTCTGCATGATTAAGTAGGGAGCTTGTCCTTCATTTTATTATGGGAGGTCAATTGAAACATCAAAGGGAGCTGGCAGTGACTACCACTTTGATCTTCACTTGTTTCTGCTCCCAGGTGCTCTGAGTCTAGCGATTACCCACCCACAGTTCTACTGGTATGTGGATGAGAGTCTGGCCCCTGACCGGCTCTCCTCCTCTCTCCTGCGCAGTGAGATCCAATTCGGCGCCCCGCTGCCCTCATACTACTCCCTCCAAGACCGGCCTGAGGAGCAGAGGCAGCGCTTCAGGAACTTTGTAGTTCAGTACGCTGACATCCTGGCTCAGCAGTCCACCAGGTGGGCTATGGCTTATAAACTCTAAAAAAACAAAAGAGCCATCGATATTGAGATTAACTGATTGTTTTTCATTTCCCCCAAGACTTGACTTTGTAAATATTGTCTCCGCTTTCCAGACCAATTGTAATTAAGCACATCAAAAGAGTTCCTCCTTTCATGACACCCACACAGTATTCTTCCGTTCCCTCTTTCTGACTACGAACGTCTCTGGGTTTGTGTGATGCCAGCCAGGTGAAAGTGTTGTATGGGGGCACAGAGCTGTTTGATAACGAGGTGAGACAGACCTTCCACAGAGACATGTTGCTGGCGCTGATCAGTGGGGGCTGCATCACTCTACTGGTCTATGTCCTAACCTCCTTCTCAGGTAATTTCCCATGCACTCTCTCACCTGCATTGGATATTACATGCATGTTATTCTAACATTTCCTATACTTAATTTGCTGTCATACATAGTATCTGATAAAAGCCAGCATAAGTATCTTATTCTTAGAATTTTGATACCACATACAAGACTTGCAGCACGAGGTCTCCCACCCAATCTATTTGGTGTGTCTCTACAGTGTTCCTGACATTCTTTGGACTCACTAGCATTGGTCTGAGCTGCCAGGTGGCTCTCTTCCTCTACCATGTGGTCTTTGGGGTGAGATACCTTGGCATCCTCAATGGAGTTGCAGCCTTTGTGATCATTGGCATTGGTTAGTGACAATATTAAAATATACTCTAGAATTTCTCTCATGGTCAAACTGGTTGAGAAACAACATCTTTGTTACAGGTAACATGCCACTCTTTATTCTGTTTCCCCTCTTACTGTTCTCCAGGTGTGGATGATGTGTTTGTGTTCATCAGTACCTTCAGACAGGCTTCCCACTTGGTCCACCCGGTGCAGAGGATGATGTACACGGTGAAAACTGCTGGCCGAGCCACCTTTCTCACCTCCTTCACCACCGCAGCTGCCTACGCTGCTAACACCTTCTCACAGGTACTCAGAAATATTGTCAGTCCATATCGCATAATCCTTCCAAAGGGAATGAATAGCTGTGAGGTAGAACTATCTATATACAGTATGTATCAATATGAAAAGTACAATGTAAATGTATTGCGATATTGAGGTCTTTTACCCTTACAAACAGATTCCGGCAGTGCATGACTTTGGCCTGTTCATGGCCCTCATCGTCAGCTGCTGCTGGCTCTGGGTGTCCATCCTCATGCCTGCTGCCCTGTGTATCTGGACCCAGTGTGTTGACCCCCAGGAGAACACCTGTCTCAAATGGTGTGATTCCATCTTTCCTCCTTTTTTTGCTAGTGAACAGAGCTCCTACTGTTGTGCTGCTTGCCTTTTCATTCTGTTTTCCTATTATGAACAATGTGAGGTTCTTAAGCTGCATCTCTCTGATGCACTTTATCTTAAAGGTGGAAAGCACTTACAGGACTGTCAGTGAGTCACAGTCCTTTGTCAGATGAGGATGAAGATGTGGCTCTTCTGTCGGTGGAGATGGAGCCAGGTGAGATACTGATCTGGACAGAACTGCATAAATGAATGGCAGGAGAATGAAAGGTAATAGAGTCCTGACACTATTCACCCCCCCGCTCTGTCTCATCTAGGCTCCTGTGACACTGATGTAGATGCAGCCATTTTGTCCCTGTCAGTGGAGACCTCGCTCTCACCCCCAGGGCGGGGGACTGCAGGCGTGGTCAGCGCTAACCTTCAGTGGGCTCTGAGGCACTGGGTGGCAGAGCCAGCCGTGGAGAAACGCAAAGTCATTCTAGGTAAGGGCTCTGTCTGTCTGCAGGGGCTGGGAGAATCACATCTAATGATGCCCATATGCCTTTTTCAATTTCAGCGTTTTGTATTGCCTATCCCTTGCTCTTCCTCACAGAAAAGCAATTTAATCTAATGTCTCTCCCCTCAGTGATCTACCCCATCTGACTTGCCTCTCTCACAGGCCAGTCTTTGTCTTGCTGCCCATAGGCATCTACATCCTGGTCCTGCTGCTGTCTGCTGGGTGTTGCTGCCTCCTGCGGCCGGCTACTCATGCCCCGTTACTATTTCGCCCAGACACCAACCTCCAGACTCTACTGGGACTGAGGAACAATCTCAGTGCCCAGGGCATCTCTTGCCACATGTGCTCTGGTGAGACGTCGCCATCAATCTGTGTGATGGAACCCAGATGGGTGTAAAGTAAACCGATTCCACTACTTTAAACCCAAATTAACTTTAAACCCAAGTCCTACAACTGTCTGGCTGTAAATGTCTTTATATGACATGGTACAATTCATTTTAAACTGGGATATTAATTTACAGTCGACTCCTGATAAGAGCTGACTCAATGACATTCTTTTTCTTCCTACGGATATTTGCATGCTCCAGTTCAGTGCCCACATTCACAACACTCCCAGGCCATTGCATGTATCAGGATATTAAGGTCAGCCAAGCATTTGGCTTTGATTTGAAGTGTTGAATCGAAGTGTCCTATTTCCTGCAGGTCTGTTCATGGAGAAACCTCATCTTCTGCACAGCCCTACCCATACTACCCCCTCCATGCCTGGGTTTCACCCTCAGCAACATACACAGAGCCCTTCAAACTCAACTCTACAGAGCCCAATCACACCAAGCATATCCTCCATCACAACAGGTACTGGTTAAAATTGTATTATATATCCAAAGAGGATTCACATGAATATATCCGTGGAAATGTTCTGGCAATGTTTTAATGTGTGCCTCTATTTCTCTACTGCTGCCACTCACTGTATCCTTTCATGGCAGGGCCTCTGCTGACAGTGTATGTCTCTAAGCTGGATGTGGGTGCTTCTATCACTCTGTACCGCTTCTCTCTGAATACCAGCGTGCCATCGCCCTGGAAAAGCCTCAGTGCCGGGCATGGAGAAGTTCCATCCTTTCAGGTTAGGAGACCCACAAATATAAACACACTATTTCTGGGTTATGATTTAATATCTCACCTCTGATAACCAACTCCATCATATACTTAGTATAACTTCTGGTGTCTCTAAACAGGCATACAGTGGACCTCACAGCAACTTCAGCACCCACATGACTGTGTGTGTGTCCCGTGTGTACCACCCCCACCCTCGCTGGATGATCACTTCCCAGTCATGTGATCCACGCCACGGCTGGAGGTCAGAGTTCAGCTTCTATGTGGCATCGGCTGAGCAGCAGCACAGCAGGTAAGAGGAATGATGAGGGACAGATGATGGCTGAATAGTGAATTAGTCAATCAGTCAAGCTTTTTGTGGGCAAGTTGTTGACAGTGCTCCTTGTTGCCTCCCAGGAGGTTGTACTTTGCCCAGCACAAACTGAGTCCTCATCCCAGCCGAGTGTGTGCAGAACCACCTGGCTGTGTGATCAGCTCCGGGCCTGACGGACCCACACAGGGCTCTTTCTACACTCCACTCCCCACAGGTAAGATGGAGAACATCTGGAGTCAGAAGGCATCAGGGAACTGCATAAATACTCTGCATTGGTTTGAATTAAAGCATGTACTATGAATGTTTGCCTATGAATGTGAGGGTGTTCATTTTTTCCTAATTTTTACCTTATTTCAAAGATTCCACCTCAACCAAAAGGTCCAAGACCTCTGGTTTTAACCCCTGTAGTGGAGGTGGCTGTGGCCACCCCGCAGTCCGTCCTCTGGTTGACACTGGTGCGATGGTGTTTGTGGTTTTCGGAATACTTGGAGTCAACCGCACCCAACGCACAGACAACCACGTCATTGGAGACATGGTGAGAGGCCAACTGCATGACAATAACGATATAAGGTGTAATTCAATAATCAATACTGTTTTAGTGGTATTGATTTGTTCTAAAATTATCTCCAAAGGGCAGTGTGATATTGGATCCAAACTTTGATATCTTCCAAGAGATTGGACACCTCTGCCAAATCTGTAAAGCTATCAGTGCTAATAAACAGCTTGTGAAGCCGGGAGGAGCCCAGTGTCTACCGTCAGGTACCAACTGCACAGACACAGTCTAACAAATATAACAGCACACGTAGCCATGTTTGATATGAGTTACATGTATTCTCTCTCTTGTACTCCCTCTCTCTCTCCCCCTTAGGCAACAAGCTTTCTTCTATCCTGCCTTTACTCAACCCAGACTGCCACTCCCTCCCTGAGCCCAACCTGCTGCCAGGCCAGCTGTCCCATGGGGTCGTGGGGACGCATGGTGGCAGAGTAAGCTGGCTCTCCATGGCCTTTGAGTCTGTGAGTACAACGGTTGTCCGTGGTGTATACTACCACCTCTAATGTAATGTTAATGTTGTAGCCCAGTCCAGATCTGTGCCAGAAACTGAGCCCATGTCTTTTTTTATCTGTTTGTTCCCAAGACCACCTACAAGGGGAAATCCTCTTTCGAGACACACTCAGACTTCCTCCAATGGGAGACCTTCCTACAAGAGCAGCTCTCGACTCTCCCAGAGTCCTCTGCTCTACGGAGAGGTTTCCAGACCTGTGAGCACTGGAAGCAGATCTTTATGGAAATCATAGGCAAGTGGAGAGGCCAGAGGACACAGTTGTTCCATACCTAAGGCACAATCAATAAATGTTTCATTTTTATGTATCTAAAAGATTATTTCAGTCCTTCTGGGAATGTAACCTTCCTGTGCTGACTGACTCCCTCCTCTGTGGGTTTTCTGTAGGTGTCGAGAGCGCCCTCTGCAGTCTGCTCCTGTCCCTGGCCATCTGTGTGGCAGCTGTGTCTGTTTTCACTGCCCATCCACTTCTGCTGCTGCCAATACTGCTCACCATCCTGGGTAAGACACTGCTGATCAAACCTTTGTCATCAGATAGGCCCATTATGCATAGACTGCAGAGAAAAGTCTCCAAGAATAAGATATGATGCAGTATTGATATGAAGTGTTGTTGGGAATAATGTAAGAGGAAATCATTAACTGTTGTACTGTACATACTGTATTTTCTGTGGTTTTAGCCTTGGGAGGGTTAGGGGTCATCTGTCTGTCAGTGTGCAACATTGATCTCCTGACCAAATACAGGGGTCATCTGTCTGGTGGTGGCCATCATGTACTGGCTGGGCTGGGAGTTGGGGGCCGTGGAGGCCATCTCTCTGTCCATCCTTGTGGGCTCCTCAGTGGACTACTGTCTGCACCTGGTGGAGGGCTACCTGCTAGCTGGGGAGACCATACCAGCCACACCAGGACACACTATTGTACGTACAACACAATCTGATAATCATCTATAACTGGCATAGAGGTATTGAATTCACTCCTTTATATATTCTACTGTAAGAGAGTAAAACTATATAAATGAAGGATTTGCCTCCACAATATTCTGTTTACTTAAAGGTCCAATGCAGCTGTTTTTATCTCAATATCAAATCATTTCTGGATAACAATTTAGTACCTCACTGTGATTACTTTATTACATGTATATATTATTGCTAGGACTATCTGGGAGTGGTCTGAGTAGGGAGGGGAAAACTGAAAATGTGCTGTTATTGTCAGAGGTTTGGAAGTGTTTCTTATTGGTCTATTAACTCATTTACTGCCTGGTGATGTCACAAGGCAGGACAAAAATCTCCATCCCTCCAAAACAGGCTGAAATTTCAGGACGTCTTTTCAAACTGCTCTTACACTAAAGGGGCATTATCATAATTTTCACACTATTATTCCAACCTCATAGTTTGGAATTATATAACACAGAAAATTCACATTTTTGACTCCACAGGGCCTTTTAAAAGTCATCATATTTAATGAAATAAGCCCGAGGGAAATAATGCATAAAGAGAAAAGACTCATTATATCAATCTGTTTTTCATTCTCAGAGCCTGTCAGCTAAAAGGCAGAGAAGGTCCCTAGATGCAGTAAACCACGTGGGAGTTGCCATTGTGTCCAGTGCTGTCACCACCGTGATCTCCACAGTCCCTCTCTTTTTCTGTGTCATCGTGCCTTTTGCTAAATTTGGCCAGATTGTGGCCATTAACACAGCAGTGTCCATCTTGTTTACCCTGACTGTGACCGCAGCCATGTTGGCCACCATGGGCCCTGCCAACTTCCACAGGCCTCCTGGTGCCGTGCTGAAGGCCAGCCTGGCAGTACTGGGCACCACAGCCTTTGGCGCTGCCCTGTGCTGGGCAGGAGGGCAACTAGGACCAGTCACCTGGCACACAGCAGTCACCATGTGACCCCACAAACACAACTCAATCACTACTGTCACTGTTACCTCTGTAAGCAGAACCAAAAGGCTCGGTCTAAACATCAGTGTAGTATTGTTCTATAAATGCAGATGGAAGGTTTCAGATGTAAGTAAAAGCATCTTGTGGAAGTAGATATTTCTTTGTGTGGATGATTTAAAGTTTAATAATTTTTTCCCAAAAGAACAGAACATAGTCTGTTGAGAATAGGTAGTCTGCAGGACATGCTTTGGTTTCTGTGGATGCAGCCTACTGCTGACAGGAGATGACACAATGGAAATGAAATACTGGTTGAGTCCACATTGTTCTATTGTCCACGTTATTCTGTTCCTGACAGTAAAATCACTGACTGTTCTCTGACCTGCTGTTGTTAGCACTGACCTCATCTCTGGCAGTTTGAAACCACACTTTGAGGTCCAAAAAGACAGGTATTGTACCATAAAAAAATGCAAGCCAGAATGTGTCATGCACTCCCTTATTCCAGTGATATCACTCATATCACATCCCACTGGGCACATACCTCAGTTCAATGTCTAGTTTTGATTTACATTTGATTGAATTGTCAACTAACATGAATTCACAACCTGGACTTAGGGGTAGATGTCACATAGTACACGTAAATCCAGGACACTGCAATTAGTATTATATGTTACATTTTGTATGGTATGTACTAAATTGTGGATCTCCATCATCCATTTTGTATATGTTACAAATTTTAATTAATATGATATATTATGAATTGCAATTCGTACAATATGTTACAAATTGCAATTCGTACAATATGTTAAAAAAAATTAAATGTATGGTATGTTACAAATTTTGTTGTGGCTAGCGTTAGCTAGGTGGCTAACATTAGTTAGGCTGGCTAGGGGTTAAGGTTAGGGTTAAGAGTTAGGTTAAATGGTTAAGGTTAGGGTTAGGTAACATGCTAAGTAGTTGCAAAGTTGCTAATTAGCTAAAATGCTAAAGTTGTTCTTTATGAAATTCGAACACACAAGCTTTGGGTTGCTGGACATTCGCAACCATACGAACCCATGCCAAAAATAACTACTGTTTCATACTAATTTGAGTTTACTATGTTATGTTTATTCTATCAGACCAGGCTGGAATTCAATGTGAAATCAACAAAAAATGTCACTTTGTCATTGGGTTTAGGTTAAATGTTGGGTGAAAAAAATGACAAAATTCCCTGACATTGATGACTTTTTGCAAATCCGATGAGTTATCCACATTGATTCAATGTCAACACAGACTTTTTGGTTGAAACGACATAACATTTCTCTTCACTTATATGATTGTTCAGAAGAGAATGTTAGGAGTCATTAGGTTATTCACCACAAGGCAGATAAGTGTAAATTTAGAAGGATGTAAAAACATGGATGAAAGGTACTGCAGCTGTAGGCCTACTCTAGGAATTAACCCCATGGGTAATGGGGAAATTATTAAAAAAATTCCCCCAAAGTTGGCACAATATGCATTTCCACAAAATACAAACAGGTTGTCGCATGGAAGCCTTTTAGCCTAGCATATTTACTTCAAACAAAGTCGCCATAAATGCAAAGCGAACGCATAATTAACACTGCCGGACTGCACAAGTGAGCCGAATGCAGTTAATAAACCCAACAGGAAACCTTTACAGTAGGCTATAGCCTAGAAATGAACATGTGCCTCGCTGGGCCGCACCTTGACCTGTCATTGTGAATCTTCAGACAGTCACACATTTATAGGCCTATGCACAATTCACTAGGCATCTCTGTCACAGACACAATTCAGAGACTATTCTAGAGCCTTGGCTATTTTCCTATCCAGTCCCAATACCACTGAAACGTCAAATCCTGACTCCTGTATCGCATGAAAATTCCTAACTTTATTCTGTAACCCATAGGTTGCATTATTTGGGCTCCCGAATGGCGCAGCTGTCTAAGGCACTGCATCTCAGTGCCAGATACGTCACTACAGTCCCTGATTCGAATCCAGGCTGTATCACAACCAGCCATGATTGGTAGTCCCATAGGGCGGCGTACAATTGGCCCCGCGTCGTCTGGGTTTGGCCGTCATTGTAAATAAGAATTTGTTCTTAACTGACTTGCCCAGTTAAATAAATAAAAAATAAAAAATAAAATAATAATCAAGGCATGTCTCACCAATGCATGGTAAAATACTGCTAGAACATTTCCCCAGCTTCTCTGCGCAGTCTGGTACTTGCCCATAATGAGAGCTTTGGTAGAGATTGTGTGATTAACAAACGGTATGCGAGTAGATGTTTTTTAAAGAGTTGGTCCACGTTAACCCCTACCTTGATATTTAAAAACTATTTCCACTCTTCATCTCCCCATTATTTATGAGCCGATCTGCTATCTGTATCCCATAATCATCTATATTTGGAAAAATCTAGTTGATCTGTAATTCGTTGGAGGTTATCTAGCATTTTAGCAATTTTGGCTTTTGACTGCCATTACAAAGTTAGAATGAATTGACAACGCTGTACTCGGAGTGCGCTCTGTGTCGAGATATCCTACTGCTGAAATGCGCTGGCGATCAAAGATCATATCATTACTGAATATATGTTTAATTTTCTCTGAAATCTGTACATATTGGCGCATGCAGCCAAGTGATGAGGTGGCACAGCGACCTTCTTATTTGGGGAGAACCCTGGAATAGTGACCATATCTTGGTTTTAAACGCTTTAAATGCACTTCCGATTTTTGCTGTATTTCCCGGGACTATCAGGATAAATATGAATTATTCCCGGTATTTAAACTTGGTAGATTTTCGGGAAAATATGAATCCCTACTGTGCTCTGACTCTTGTCCGTTTGATATATGTGCATCTTAGATGTAGTGTGAGATGTAGCTTAATGTTTAAGTATCTATGCTGCTAACACACATTTGGAAAGTGATTCCTTGTATCTTGAAACTACTAACACACTCTTTAAGTGCTGCAACATACTGTGCAAATAGAACAGTGATTTGAGGAGCACCTTGGAGGAAAGGAAATTGCAATTCCATGAACAATGCCACAGCAGGGGTGGTTCTGGGGGGGGGGGGGCAGTGCCCCTGTGACAACAATTTTGGACCCCCTTGTGGCCCCCCTAAATGTGGAGTATGAAATAATTTTTACATAACTAATTTTTGCTATCGTTCTTTTTTTACATCCGTTATTAGACAGTGGCAACTCGGAACACTAATGATTATGAACATGGTCTTTTGCCTGCTAATGCAGTGAAGAAAACGATATGACAACAATAACGTCTAATGTAACTGGCCCCTCTAACAGTACAACTGGCCCCAGCTTGGCCCCCCCAGTTGAAATGGTCTAGAACTGCCACTGTGTCACAGCCAGGAGTAATTCAACTTCAACAGCAGACAATGACATTAAGGAGAAGCCACACCTACCTGAACAAAATGCAACAACAAGAAATGCTAACCTGTCATTATGGTTCAAATGTACTGTACATTTCTCTCTGATGTATGTGGTACCCTATCTTCCTGCACTACGGATTGTAAATGGGAAAATTGTAATCATTGAAAAATGTGAGTTATGTTCTGTGGTGAAGGTTTCTCTCTTCTATGGCACAGTACATCTTAAAACATGTTCTTTCCCTGATGGGTGTAAAAAAATGTATTTTTCCATGTGTTTTTATATCAATAGTAGGCTTGTATGCTTCCCTTTACCCTTTTCTTGTCCGCCTACCTACAATACACAAACCTCTACCAGCTGCTCACACATCGGCTGTTTGAATGACTCAACCATGACCCGACCCTGAGATAATAATAATAATATGATCACTTGTGAGCCTCTCAGGTGAAGGCACTCAATGCTCTTTGCAAAGCACTTGATGATACTTACTATAACTCACTCGGCTCCCTCCACTGCTTTCAGGCTAGTAGAGAGCACCGTTTCATACACCAACGCAAAGGCTCTCTCCTGCCCTGCCGACAAGGTCAAATACATTGGTTAATTTATGTGACACAATAATGGTTTTAAAGGGAGTTACTTGATGTAACTGTAATTAGTCTTGTTATATGTGTGTATTGCTGTTAATATTAAATAAAGCAGATATCTTTAGAAGAATGTTCTTGAAAGTGGTTCTTTTCTTTCACTGCATTTCAAAGTTGATTTTAAAAGACTGATAATTGAAATTATATAGGCTAATGTTTGCATATAACCTTTGTATGAGCCATGTCTTAAAGCACACATTTCAACAGCACCACCCACTAACTCTAAGAATTTATAGATGTTCTTGAAGGGCAAACATCCAACAGAGATGTTATTTTGGTAGTCTTTGATTGCAAGTACTTCTCTCTACAGCGGAACAATCGAGTGGGTTTAGTGGCGTGTGTCCTTGTCCTTGGTTTCCCCCCTTGCCTCTGATTTTGCTTGGTAACACAACGTTTCAGGAGAGCAGGGATACTAAGAGAGATGTCATAATCAGCTTAGTGTGACACTCAGCCAATGTGAGAGCTAGGAGGACAGCTTGACATGTCTCCTCTAGTGACAGTTAATAATTCATGACAAATATCTCAGGATTAATAATGAATTGCAATGAGTGTAATGAATGTTTCATGTCAGCCATTAGGTGAACACAGAACTGTTATTGACAGATATCCACAAGCCTCATTGTCTGATGACTAAATCACACAGCAGCAGTCTGCCAGCTTATGTTCAAATATGGAATTAGTATATATTGGATGGCTGTGCTTGGAGATTCTGCCAACACTGTATACAAAGACAACACTATTGGGATTTCATCATTTGCAATTACTGCGCATCAACCATGGCAGAGCATATAATATCTAGTTAAATAAATTATTCCAAATCAATTTGCAGTTTAGCTACAGAATATTTCATTTTTTAATTATACTGCACAAAACCATGTCCTTCCTGCCAAGCAAGAAAAAAACAAATAAAGAAATACTATTCAAATTATTACATTTTAAAATGTACAAAGACAAGCTATGCTATTTTTTACTCTTAGATGTACAGATTTGGTTTCCAGTGAGCACAGCTAGTGTGAATTCACTGTGTGGTGCCACCCCGAGGATGATTGCTTGATACCATCTTCACTCATGCGACATGAATAATAAGACAGTATTGTACAGAGCAAAACGGTGGCTAAACCATTGTCAGAGGTTAGTGGATATGTTCACTGGTCAACATTAGTCAAACTCAAACTAAACATAGGAAATCATTTAGAAAGATTAAATGTTTTTGCTTTTTTGTGTGGGGCTGGTGTTGTGTGATTGAATACCTGAACATTCTTGGCCTTCATCGGATTGTGGAGCTTGGCAGTCTCAGACCTATGTGTTTCAGGCTATTAGAAAATAATCAGTCCTGTGGAAGCATTCTCTGCCTCTACAGTGCCCAGGGCTCTCACCTAAACAGCATAGGGTAAAAACACTAGCTGAAACGACATAGGAGCGCACACACACACACACCTCTTACTTTGTTAGCACAAGCACACCCATTGGTTCTTACAAAACCAACCATGCTGAACATCTGCATTGATTGGTTATAGAGGCAAAGACATTAAGTGACAGCTGGTATTTTCAGTCAAATTAAAAAGAACCCGAAAAGAGAGTGGGATAACAGTAATTGACATGTATTCAACATCATTCTCGCTGCACAATACCAACACATCATAATACATGGAATTCAGCAGAGCCCCACCATAAACAGATGAATATATTGTGAAGGTGTTGCTATGACAATGACTACTCAGACTCGCCTGCACCAGAGCCTTCTGTCACAATAAAGGGCTCTGGCCTGCCCCTGGAGATTGCACTATTTATGGAGAGTTTAAGTCTAGGGAGAGAAAATGCTGCACATTAAAACTGTACATGAACACTGAAACAGAACCCATATCTTTATTACCCCATGTTACAGGGTACAAACAGCTCTCAAGCACGCCTGAGAAACCAAATGGTGCAATGAAAATAAAAATCAGGGAATAAAAGTGATAAAATGCATAAAAAATAAGTGAACTTGCATTGCATTTTACAAAAAAATCGTTAGTTCATGATTTTTGAACAATTCACTGTAAAGTGCTTACTGATGGTTTGAGTTGAGGAAAGCATGTCATGTCCCTTTGAATAATCATACACATTACAATTACACAGAGAGATACAGCAATAGCCCCTCAATGGGCAAGCAATTACCAACCAGAAGACATAGGCCACATTTCATTTATTAGTCCTTTAATAAGATAACTGCTTCCTTAATTTCCTTGTTAATGGTAATAGCGAGAATCTTGCACTGGTTGCCAGGACAATGCCAATTACAAATGCTGGTGTTGTCACTGTACAGTTTCCTTCTCTCTTCTTGTAATTACATGCAATTCTCAGACATACAGTATCAAAACCTCAAGTCAAGGGCATCCCTCTAATCCTCTTATTGACTGGAATCCTTGAACAATATGGGTGGGAATGTGAGGAGGAGAGGAGCTCTAGTATTCTGGAGGAGTTTGGCTGGAAGGTTGAGGTTGGTGAGTCCCTCTGGAACTTCCTCCGATCTCCTCCCCCTCCTTTTCTCTCCTCGCCCCCTTCCCCCCTGGCGTGGGGGGGCTGGCCTGACAAAAGCAGGGATCTGTCTGGCTGATGCCTGCCTTCCGACAGGTCCTGAGAATCCACTGTTGTTCATTTCGCTCTCATTAGGAGGCATAGAAAATAAAAATAAAAAAAGAACAAAAAAAAACCTGGGGGTAGAAAATTCTCCCCCTGAATCCACCTAACCGGATATCCACCCACCCGCCCCAATCATAACCATAAAAAAAGGTAAAAACAAGGTCTACTGTAGAATGGCTTTACTCCTCACAGTCTGTAGGGAGCTGGAGCCCCTTGGAGCTGAGGTGCGGTTGGTGGTCTTGCGGCTGTTCTGTCGTTTCTGAATGATCTTGGTGGCCGAAGGTTTCCGAGTGTCAGGCTGTCGTCTCCCCTGGGGGCCCCTCCACTTGCCCCTCTGCCCAACCCGGCCCTTTCCGGCCCCCGCTGGTCACTTGCGCGAGTGCAGTGTGTCCTGAAACTTGGTGCTGGTGTAGCGCACGTGGAAGCCCTTCTTGTTGATGGTGTCATCAGAGCGGAACTTGATTACAATGGAGTCGCCGGCAGAGTAGATCTCCTCAGGAGGCTGGGGGAACAGAGGAGAAAACACAGATGGAGTTAACAGCTGTCGCCTTCTGGCACTCTGACTGCACTTCAATTAAAACCAAATGATATCTCATAGATCCAGACTGAGGGGGCTGTAGGATAAGGGAGGGGAGGGCTGTTGGAGTGAACAACTGCCACTTATTCTCCAATAAAAATCATATAATGAGCTTTCCACCTTACTTTACAATCTGTTTCCAGTTTAGTCCAATATGTCTAAAAAGGGCTTGATGGAGGAAGTGGCCCATTTGGTACTGTGAGCATTATGTGTCCTCCAGCTCCTGCTATCACTGATTTACAGGATCAGGCATCAGTAGAGTAGAGACACAGGCTTATTACTGATGTGCGTTAAATTAAATCAAGCTGTTCCTTGACCTAGGGATTTAACGCGTCAACTCCCCAGTGGCCTCATTGTTTCAGCTTCCCCCCACCTACTGTAGCCTCAGCGTCAGCTGATTAGTTCTCAGTTACAGCTCAATGCTGGAGACCATGATAGCCTTTCACAAGCCAGCCAGGGTCCGCTCTTATTGAGCTCAGCTGCTACTGAAGCAATATACTCCAACCCGGTGGAACACATCAACTTTAACAAAGTGATTAAAGCCGGAGAGCGGAGTAGAAATCTTCAAAACTTTAACACTCAAACAGTGTGAAAGGTTATTATTCAACTGCAGAGCTAATTTTACACAATCTCTGAAAGTGTTGTTTTAACACAGCTGGTTCAACAAAGCTAGACCTGAAAGAGAGAATAACGATATTATGACAGTACATCGCTGGTGCTACAAATACTGTTGGGCAGAAAAGTCCTTCAACAGATGAGATTATCAGTGAGTTTACCCCAGAGCCACAGTAGCGTCCCAGCCTTGGGGACTTGGTATCGACTCCATCAAAGAGCTCCATGTAGTCGTAGCCACAGTCAGCCTCCTCCTCAATCTCAAAGGTCTGGAAGATGAGCTCCACCCCATAGCCTTTCTCAGCAGCGATCACCCACTGGCAGTCAGATGCACCGGGGTAGTTATTGTCCCCAAACTGAGCATGGGAGTACAGGTCTTTGGTCTTGACCTCAGCCTTCAGACGACCTCCACACTCTGGAGATAATAACAAAAAAACATCCATAGATATCACTCAGAAGGAACTAACCAATAACCTTTGAGGAGAAGCCAGTACAATACATCTAGCCATACAGTGGGCTCTAAGTTGTGAGTCTAAGTTGTGTTGGCGGTAATATACCTGCTGTGTGGGAGGCCTCGAAGCCCTTCTTCTGGACAGAGTTATCAGAGAAGAAGCGGATGAACATCTTGTTGGCGCTGGACATGATGGGAGGAGGCTTCTTAGTGCCACAGAAGCGACCCAGACTGGGGGCTTTGCCGTCGCGCCCATCGTAGATCTCGATGTGGTCGTAGGCGCACTCCAGATGGGCCTCCATGTCGATCTCATTGAAGGCCTGAGACAAAGCATGAGGGGAGAGAATGAGATCAAATAGGGAAAGAGGATTGCAGGTATACAGCCTGTTTTACAAGAGCTAGAGTATGAAATACAATGGTTCCCTATTAGCGGAATAACCTTTAGAAACCCATTGGAACGAAGACACATGTAATCACTTTTCATTGGCTAAGCCCAGTTAACTATATTCAAAAAGCTGAGATATGTACAGCATGCCATGGATAAATACAAATGGTATGAATGTGACAGAAGGGGGAGTCATTCATGCTTAGGGGATTGTTTCAATCACACTGTCAACAGAGGCTGTGGTGCTCAGTACAGTACAGTGTAAAGTCCTCAATGATTTCCACTGTTCATTCAAACCCCCCTTCCCGCAAACACAAGCATACCAAGAGCCACACACATGCAATCTGTATGTTAGAGAGTTGGAGGGGGACACATACGATTTTGATGCGATGGCCTGCAGTGGTGGAGAGCGCCCAAGTGCATGCCTTCTTGCTGGGGTATTTATCTGGCCAATTGGGGCTTGTGATGGTGCCAGTCACACTGTTCACAACGTGATCACAGCCGGCTGCAAAAACACATCCACAAAGTTAGTATCCCTCTCCTGCATCATCACTGCTCCACACAAGATAATGTCCAAACCCCACTCAGGGGCTGTTGTTCTTGGCACATGGTAGTGTTTCCTCGCTCACCCCCACTCATTTCAATACGAAGTCATCCCCCTAAAAATAACATCCAGAGCTCCAACCCGCATAAAATAAATAAACCCAGAATATATGTGCCAGTGGGTCTCAGTTTCAGTGTGCAGGTGGCCAATTGGTACCTTCTTTGCAGTCGTGTTTGTTCTCGTGCAGCACAAAGCCACTGCGGCACTGACAGCTGTAGCTCCCGAAGGTGTTGACACACTCATGCTGGCAGCCTCCATTCTCCTTCGAGCACTCGTCTTTGTCTGGAGACATAACGGGACACTACCTTGATGAACGTTCCTCCCACACTACCACACTGTCATCAGCACTCAAGCACACTTGTGGTGTCAAATTGATGAACCTTCACTCATACAGTGCCTTGCAAAAGTATTCATCCTTCTTGGCGTTTTTCCTATTTGTTGCATTACAACTTGTAATTTAAGTGGATTTTTTGGGGGGATTTCATGTAATGGACATACACAAAATAGTCCAAATTGGTGAAGTGAAATGAAAAAAAATTACTTGTTTCAAAAAATTTCAAAAAATTTTTTTAACGGAAAAGGGGTACGTGCAAATGTATTCACCCCCCTTTTGCTATGAAGCCCCTAAATAAGATCTGGTGCAACCAATTACCTTCAGAAGTCACATAATTAGTTATTTAAAGTCCACCTGTGTGCAATCTAAGTGTCACATAATAAAAATAAAAACATAATCTCAGTATATATACACAACTGTTCTGAAAGGCCCCAGAGTCTGCAACACCACAAAGCAAGGGGCACCACCAAGCAAGCAGCACCATGAATACCAAGAAGCTCTCCAAACAGGTCAGGGACAAAGTTGTGGAGAAGTATAGATCAGGGTTGGTTTATAAAAAATATCAGAAACTTTGAACATCCCACAGAGCATCATTAAATCCATTAAATAAAAAATGGAAAGAATATGGCACCACAACAAACCTGCCAAGATAGGGCCACCCACCAAAACTCACAGACCAGGCAAGGAGGGCATTAATCAGAGAGGCAACAAAGAGACCAAAGATAACCCTGAAGGAGCTGCAAAGCTCCACAGCGGAGATTGGAGTGTCTGTCTATAGGGCTACTTTAAGCCGTACACTCCACAGAGCTGGGCTTTACGGAGGAGTGGCCCAAAAAAGCCTTTGCTTAAAGAAAAAAATAAGAAAAACACGTGGAAGAAGTTACTCTGGTCAGGTTAGACTAAAATTGAACTTTTTGGCCATCAAGGAAAATGCTATGTATGGTGCAAACCCAACATCTCTCATCACCCCGAGAACACCATCCCCACAGTAAAGCATGGTGGTCGCAGCATCATGCTGTGGGGATGTTTTTCATCGGCAGGGACTGGGAAACTGGTTAGAATTGAAGGATGTCGCTAAATACAGGGAAATTCTTGAGGGAAACCTGTTTCAGTCTTCCAGAGATTTGAGACTGGGATGGAGGTTCACCTTCCAGCAGGACAATGACCCTAAGCATACTGCTAAAGCAACACTTGAGTGGTTTAAGGGGAAACATTTAAATGTCTTGGAATGGCCTAGTCAAAGCCCAGACCTCAATCCAATTGAGAATCTGTGGTATGACTTAAAGATTGCTGTACACCAGCACAACCCATCCAACTTGAAGGAGCTGGAGCAGTTTTGCCTTGAAGAATGGGCAAAATTTCCAGTGGCTAGATGTGCCAAGCTTATAGAGACCCCAAGAGACTTGCAGCTGTAATTGCTGCAAAAGGTGTCTCTACAAAGTATTGACTTTGGTGGGGGTGAATAGTTATGCATGCTCAAGTTCAGTTTTATTGTGTTATTTCTTGTTTGTTTCACAATAAAAAATATTTTGCATCTTCAAAGTGGTAGGCATATTGTGTAAATCAACTGATACAAACCCCCAAAAAATACATTTTAATTCCAGGTTGTAATGCAACAAAATAGGAAAAAATGCCAAGGGGGGTGAATACTTTCGCAAGCCACTGTACACACAGAAACAGACTCTTGGAGGGAAAGACACACACACAGGGTCAAAGGCTCACCTGAGAAGAACTGAGCTTTGAATCCCTTCTTGGAGACTGTGTTGTCTGACTTAAATTCAATGCGCATGTTGTTGTACTGAGAGGTGATCGCCTCGGGTTTCTCTGCTCCACAGAACTTCCCATGTAGCCTTGAGTCTGCTGAAAGCCCACTGCGCACCTCCACATAGTCATATTTACACACCTGGACAGAGAAACAGCAGGTCATTGAAACATGAAACATTAAGGGAATGTAATTACTTACGATACAAATACGATGCACAGGAATATATTACAAACAGTCTGTACTCTATGACAGACAGGAGGACAGCTTCATGATGACACCACTAAGGCCCATGGGGATAGAACAAACCCAACCCGTGCTCAGTCATAACAACCCCGGTGCTCACGTCATTGCCCTCAGTCTCAAAGACGTCAAAAAGCAGGGTGATTCGGTACTGTGTGGGTGCCACCAGCTGCCAGATACAGTTCTTATTGGGGGGGTACTCCCTGGGCCAGCCTGGACTGGTGATGGAGCCGTTCAGCTTGGTGATGAAACCTCCACAGGCAGCTACACAGACAGACAGAGGAGAGGAGAGAAGACCAGGACAACGGTTAAGATGTGCTTAACCTTCATATGGTTATAACGATAAAATGGTGTATATAAAAATGTGTATCACTGACAATTTGTGCAAAACATCTATCTGTAGTAGCAGAATAATTTTCATTACCCATATCGGTCAATAAAGGTCAACACAATTGGCTGACCTGCTGTTTTCACAGCAACCTACTGCTGATGGTCTCAGACAGGCTTGACAGTTACGCAATATCATGTTCTGTTGTATTAATGCAAAGTGTGATAGGGTTTTATCCCCAAAAAGCTTAAAAACACAAAGCATATCATCCAAAAAGGTTAAGCTGGGTATTAATAAATCATTGAGGATAATGTTATAACAGAATAATGCTTTATTTTCACCAAAAACTTAAACATGCAGAAATGTATGTAATCCATAAGAGTTAAGCTCGATAAATATTCAATGTTTGAGGAACATGTAATAGCAGGCCTCCTCCTCTAGAGGCAGACAGTGGTCAGGTTTGGTAAAAACAAAAGAGCAATGAAAAGGTGAAGCTATAAACCACTGCATCAGCACTTCTGTCTGGTTCTAATTTACAGGTGATAATCTAAATTAGGATGTTTTAAACACTTGCTTTTGGCTCTGATTACCTGAGATGTTGGGTTGAATTTTGGTTGGGTGAGTGCATCAAATTACAACCCCATTTGGTGGCAGAAATCCAAATGACAAGCCAATGACAAATCTCTGGAGGTATTTTTTCTAGCTACTGTATGTGGGGCAACTGGACTTGGTGTATTTGGGTGGTAGTGATTAAATAACAGCAGTGAACTGCATTACTATGTGACCTGCAGTAGAGGAGACATTATTGAGCAGGCTCTGGGCAGCATTCTGCTGTACTCACCCTCACAGCTGCGCTTGTCGGCAGCCAGCTCGTAGCCCGGGTCACAGGCACACTTGTAGCTGCCCAGTGTGTTGACACAGCGTTGCTCACAGCGACCATTGTCGGGCTTGGAGCACTCGTCCATCTCTACAACCACAACATGTTATCTTTACACGGCCTCGCAACTCAACAGCCTACAAGTCACAAATGATGAATGCTGCAATTTAACTATCCTGAAATAAACATCATTTAACTAAATCAATCATGACGGAATTACTCTCAAATGACTCAATTTGACATGCTGCTGAGAGATTTGTTACTACGGAAATCACGCTGGTAATTTCTACAACGAGGGTATTGGCCATCAGCAATGACTTTTTAGGTGTTCTTTTCTATAGTCCAAACCCTTGAGATCTGACCTTTGAAAAAGTTGGCTGCGAAACCAGCCTTGTTGACAGAGCCATCAGACACAAACTTCATCCACAGCTGGTTGGAACTGGTCTTGATGTCATCTGGCTTGTCGTAGCCACAGAAGCGTCCCAGCAGTGGGCTGTTGTCTGAGTTCCCATCCCTCACCTCCAGGTAGTCATAGGCACAGCTGTCATGCCTCTCAATCTAAGGAAAAGAGGAGACAAAGGGACAGGATTAGTAGAACTTCAAGTCATTTCATAATCAAAGGTTGCAGAGGATATGGTTGTAGCGGCAGCATGCAAATTAGAAAGCGGGGTGGGGGAGTTAGGGGGCCCCCCCGAATGAGACATGAGTGCCGCTAAATGTAACAAAAGTCTAACTTTGGGGGGGCTAATTTAACCAATCTCCTATTTGTTTACAACGCAATTGTGTACTGCTACAGTGGTAAATGTAAAAATAAAAGTTTATTCCAAATTAAACGAACACCCCCATCTCTCTGTCATGGTTTAAACTGGTTACAGTTGGTTCAAGTTCATTACATCACATTCATCTCTTCACTCTGCCTCTGTCTTGAGCTATCGCTAGCAAACTTGCAACATTGTTTTAACTGGGCCCTCAAAAGTTTACCTTGCCGATGAGTTTGGGACAGACACAGCCGTAGTTCAGCCCCTTTTCAGGTGCCTCGACTTTTCTTTTTACAAAAAATGTCAATTTGTCAGCAAGACGCATCAATTCATTCAGGCTACAAGAGTGGGCCTAATGTCAATTGGGCTATTTTGCAACAGATCTCTTTCCCTTCATCAATCGCAGGTGAAAAGTGCTGTAATTATTTTGCAGTGGACGAAAATGTGCAGGTGGCCTACTTTCTGAAGTGATTTGTTTGACAATCAGATGAAAACAACATCATGCCACATAAATAAATTTAAACAATCAGTCCCATGAAAAAAAATGGAGACCCCCAATGTCATGGTATGATTCGCAGTCTGTGTAGCACTGTGTAAAAATGTGCTACTGGACGTGGAGGGTATGAAAATAACAAAGAGGCTCGTATCTCTTACCTCAAAGGACTGGAAGGTCAGGCCGACGTGGTAGCCTTGCGACACACTAATCTTCCATATGCACACCTTGTTGGGCCGATAGTCGTCTGGGTAGTTAGGAGACTGGATCTGTCCATTATCCTTCTTCACCTCCCCTCCACAGATGGCTGAATGTCAGAGAACATGCAGTGATGTCATCGTTATCTATCATCATCATCATTACCACATTTCTCTCATGGGGTATTGTGTTTTGTTTCATGGATTTCATAATGTTGATTATTAAAAATGATTCCTATATTAAATACATCATGCTCTACAGTCTGGATATAATGTTGAGCTGAATATCACCTCGGACCAAAATCTGATTAATGCAGAATAACGTGCTGTACCCATTGGCATGGAGGCAGCCAGATGTGGGGATTTGAGAGAATCACTGAGCTGTTTTCAGGCACGTTGTTCAGTCTGTGACCCAGGTGCCCAGTCAGTCAGCTGAGCTGTGTTGTTATGGGGCTGCTGGGGATTGGGCTCCGTCTCTGGCCTTACCTTCATACACAGCGGAGAAGCCCTTCCCCACCCAGTTACTGCTGCTGCGGAACTCGATCCACAACCGGCTGTCAGTGGAGATGATTGGTTCAGGCAGCTTATCCCCACAGAAACGACCTGGAACACACACACACACACACACACACACACACACACACACACACACACACACACACACACACACACACACACACACACACACACACACACACACACACACACCAGACCACCTTATCAGACTCCAGAACTACTTTTTTGTCCAGACAAACTTATTATATTACGTTTATTTTCAGCATCACTGTACCGTAGTGTTGTGCATGTATGGAACTATATTTTTCTTCTAATAAATCCTGACCTTTCAGAGGGGCTTTCCTGGAGTATCCATCTCTGATCTCGACATGGTCGTACCAGCACAGGTGACTCCTGTACAGATCCATGGAGGTGAAGTTCAGAATGATCTTAAACCAAGAGAGCACGGTTACAGACCTGGTACAGGGCGGCAGGTAGCCTAGCAGTTAGTGTTAGGCCAGTAACCGAAAGGTTGCTGGTTCGAATACCTGAGCCGACAAGGTGAAAATAATCTTCCTATGTGCCCTTGAGCAAGACACTTAACCCTAATTTGCTCCAGGGGCGTGGTACTACTATGGCTGAACCTGTAAAACAACACATTTTCCTGCATCTATCCAGCATATGTGACAATAAAACATATATACAGTACCATTCAAAAGTTTGGACACACCTACTCATTCAAGGGTTTGTCTTTATTTTTACTATTTTCTACATTGTAGAATAATAGTGAAGACATCAAAACTATGAAATAACACATATGGAATAATGTAGTAACCAAAAAAGTGTTAAACAAATCAAAATATATTTTTGATTTTAGATTCTTCAAAGCAGCCACCCTTTGCCTTGAAGACAGCTTTGAACACTCTTGGCATTCTCTCAACCAGCATCACCTGGATGCTTTTCCAACAGTCTTGAAGGAGTTCCCACATATGCTGAGCACTTGTTGGCTGCTTTTCCTTCACTCTGCGGTCCAACTCATCCCAAAGCATCTCAATTGGGTTGAGGTCGGGTGATTGTGGAGATATATATATATATATATATATACACACACACACACACACACACACACACACATACACACACACACACACACATACATACACACTACCGTTCAAAAGTTTGGGGTCACTTATGTCCTTGTTTTTGAAAGAAAAGCAACTTTTTTGTCCATTAAAATAACATAAAATTGATCAGAAACACAGTCTAGACATTGTTAATGTTGAAAATGACTATTGTAGCTGGATACGGCTGATTTTTAATTGAACGTCTACATAGGCGTACAGAGGCCCATTATCAGCAACCATCACTCCTGTGTTCCAATGGCACGTTGTGTTAGCTAATCCAAGGTTATCATTTTAAAAGGCTAATTGATCATTAGAAAACCCTTTTGCAATTATGTTAACACAGCTGAAAACTGTTGTTCTGATTAAAGAAGCAATAAAACTGGCCTTTAGACTAGTTGAGTATCTGGAGCATCAGCATTTATATATATATATATATTTTTTTTTTAGAGTCCAAACAGTTTCAACATGAGAAGAACAAAAATCCAGTGCTGCCTCAAAGGGATCATATAGATCATCATCTAAGATTACATTATCCTAAGGAAAACAGAGGTATCACTACTAAGCCATAATAAACAAAGCACTTCTGCTAAGACTGATCCAAGTTTCTATGTCAGTCAGTTTTCCAAGGCCTCATCATGCCTCCCACCTTTTCCCCTGGCGTGACCGATATTCTCCAGATGCAGTGCATGTAGGCTGAGTATCCGTTGGGGAAGCCAGGAGAAGAGAAGTTCCCACTGCTTTCCTGCAGACTGTCTCCACATCCTATCCACACAGACACAGACAGACAGACAGACAGACAGAGACAGACGGACAGGCAGACACACGGACAGGCAGACACACGGACAGAGAGAGACAGACGGACAGAGAGAGACAGACGGACAGAGAGAGACAGACGGACAGAGAGAGACAGACGGACAGAGAGAGACAGATGGACAGAGAGAGAGAAAGAGAGAGTGCGCAAGAGAGAGAGAAAGAGTGTGCGAGAGAGAGAGAGAGACAGACATTAACATGAGGACCATGTCAACCAGTGGAGGACATAGCAATTAGTTTCTGTACTAATATGGGCTAAGACATATGGACTCCAGCAGTAGCATAGAGAAACAGCAATGAAGTAGCCAAGTCCCACTAAAGGGATTCTCCAGAAGACAGCAGCTTGATGCAACAATTAAAGTGCCTTCAGAAAGTATTCACAACCCTGGACTTTTTCCACATTTTATTGTGTTACAGCCCGAATTATAAATGTATTAAATTGATATGTTGTGTCACTGGCATACACACAATAGCACATAATGTCAAAGTGGAATTATGTTCTTAGAAATGTTTACAAATTAATAAAAAATGAAAAGCTGAAATGTCTTGACTCAATAAGTATTCCACCCTGCTGTAATGGCAAGCTTAAATAAGTTCAGAGGTAAAAATGTGCATAACAAGTCACATAATAACTTGCATGAACTCACCCTGTGTGCAATTATAGTGTTTAACATGCTTTTTTAATGACTACCTCATCTCTGTACCCCAGATATACAGATAATTGTAAGGTCCCTCAGTCGAGCAGTGAATTTAAAACACAGGTTCAACCACAAACACCAGGGAGGTTTTCCAATGCCTCGCAAAGAAGAACACTTATGGTGTAGATGGGTAAATATTGAATATCCTTTTGAGCAAGGTGAAGTTATTAACTACACTTTGGATGGTGTATCAATGCACACCAGTCACTACAAAGATACAGCCGTCCTTCCAAACTCAATTGCCAGAGAGTAAGGAAACCGCTCAGGGATTTCACCAGGGGGTAAAAACTGTTGAGAAGCCTTTTTGGCCTAGACTTGGCACTCCGGTATTGCTTGCCATGTGGTAGTAGAGAGAACAGTCTATGACTGGGGTGGCTGGGGTCTTTGACAATTTTTAGGGCCTTCCTCTGACACCGCCTGGTGTAGAGGTCCTGGATGGCAGGCAGATTAGCCCCAGTGATGTACTGGGCCGTACGCACGACCCTCTGTAGTGCCTTGCGGTCAGAGGCTGAGCAATTGCCATACCAGGCAGTTATGCAACCAGTCAGGATGCTCTTGATGTTGCAACTGTAGAACCTTTTGAGGATCTCAGGACCCATGCCAAATTCTTTTAGTTTCCTGAGGGGGAATAGGCTTTGTCGTGCCCTCTTCACGGCTGTCTTGGTGTGTTTGGACCATTCTAGTTTGTTGTGGATGTGGACACCAAGGAACTTGAAGCTCTCAACCTGCTCCACTACAGCCCCGTCGATGAGAATGGGGGCGTGCTCGGTCCTCCTTTTCCTGTAGTCCACAATCATCTCCTTAGTCTTGGTTACATTGAGGGATAGGTTGTTATTCTGGCACCACCCAGCCAGGTCTCTGATCTCCTCCCTATAGGCTGTCTCGTCGTTGTCGGTGATCAGGCCTACCACTGTTGTGTCATCTGTAAACTTAATGATAGCGTTGGAGTCGTACCTGGCCATGCAGTCATGAGTGAACAGGGAGTACAGGAGGGGACTGAGCACGCACCCCTGAGGAGCTCCAGTGTTGATGATCAGCGTGGCAGATGTGTTGCTACCTACCCTCACCACCTGGGGGCGGCCCATCAGGAAGTCCAGGATCCAGTTGCAGAGGGGAGGTGTTTAGTCCCAGGATCCTTAGCTTAGTGATTAACTTTGAGGGTACTATGGTGTTCCTTTTGTCCAGGTGGGAAATGTCAGTGTGGAGTGCAATAGAGATTGCATCATCTGTGGATCTGTTTGGGCGGTATGCAAATTGGAGTGGGTCTAGGGTTTCTGGGATAATGGTGTAGATGTGAGCCATTGCCAACCATTCAAAGCACTTCATGGCTACGGACGTGAGTGCTACGGGTCTGTAGTCATTTAGGCAGGTTGCCTTTGTGTTCTTGGGCACAGGGACTATGGTGGTCTGCTTGAAACATGTTGGTATTACAGACTCCATCAGGGACCTGTTGAAAATGTCAGTGAAGACACCTGCCAGTTGGTCAGCATTATGCCCTGAGCACACATCCTTGTAATCCGTCTGGCCCCGCAGCCTTGTGTATGTTGACCTGTTTAAAGGTGTTACTCACGTCGGCTATGGAGAGCGAGATCACACAGTCGTCCGGAACAGCTGATGCTCTCATGCAAGCCTCAGTGTTGCTTGCCTCAAAGCGAGCATAGAAGTGATTTAGTTTGCATGGTAGGCTCATGTCACTGGGCAGCTCGCGGCTGTGCTTCCCTTTGTAGTCTGTAATAGTTTGCAAGCCCTGCCACATAAGACGAGCGTCGGAGCCGGTGTAGTAGGATTCAGTCTTAGTCCTGTATTGACGCTTTGCCTGTTTGATGGTTCGTCGCAGGGCATAGCAGGATTTCTTGTAAGCTTCCGGGTTAGAGTCCCGCACCTTGAAAGCGGCAGCTCTACCCTTTAGCTCAGTGCGAATGTTGCCTGTAATCTATGGCTTCTGGTTGGGGTATGTACGTACAGTCACTGTGGGGACGACATCCTCAATGCACTTATTGATAAAGCCAGTGACTGATGTGGTGTACTCCTCAATGCCATCGGAAGAATCCCGGAACATGTTCCAGTCTGTGATAGCAAAACAGTCCTGTAGTTTAGCATCTGCTTCATATGACCACTTTTTTATAGACCGAGTCACTGGTGCTTCCTGCTTTAATTTTTGCTTGTAAGCAAGAATCAGAAGGATAGAGTTGTGGTCGGATTTACCAAATGGAGGGCGAGGAAGAGCTTTGTACGCGTCTCTGTGTGTGGAGTACAGGTGATCTAGAATTTATATCCCTTTGGTTGCACATTTAACACGTTGATGGAAATTTGGTAGAACTGATTTAAGTTTCCCTGCATTGAAGTCTCCGGCCACTAGGAGAGCCGCCTCTGGGTGAGTGGTTTCCTGTTTGGTGACTTTAAAACAGTTACAGAGTTTAATCGCTGTGAAAGGAGGAAAGATCAACATTGTAGCTACCATAATATTAACCTAAATTACATATTAATAAAAGGAAATGGAATACAGCTTCAAGCACAGGCAAAATCCTAGAGGAAAACCTGGTTCAGTCTGCTTTCCAACAGACACTGGGAGGCAAATTCACCTTTGTGTGAATACTTATATAAATTATATATTTCTGTATTTCATTTTCAATACATTTGCTAAACTTCCTAAAAACGTGTTTTAACTTTGTCATTATGGGGTAATGTGTGTAGAAGGGTGAGAATTATTATTATTTTTACTCCATTTTGAATTCAGGCTGTAACAAAACAAAATGTGGAATAAGTCAAGGGGTATGAATACTTTGTTTAGGCACTGTATAATCCTGAATCTTAAGAGGAGGGCAACTCTTTCATGTTCAGAGGCACATCTGCTGATCGTGATGATATTCAACCTCTTCCAGATGAGAAGCGATAGCAGAAAACAGTATGAGACACACTCTCTGTACATCGTCTCAAAATAAACCTGGCTTACTATAAATAACCCAACCCTCTGGGAGACGTAATACATAATGTACATTCTGGTAGTCAAGCCTCCCCATGGCCAACCTGCTAAACCAACTGTGCTACAGCGGTTCATTCCAACCAGCATGCATGGCTTAGGGGGACAGTGCTCTAGGGTAAGTATTCCCAAACTGGGGTACGCGCAATGCCGTTGATGTCATGCCAAATAAAAATGTGATTCACATTTAAAAATACAAATAAATAAAATATTTCAAATTTAATTTCTTCACATTTTCAAACAGTCCATTTAGTAAGGCCCGTGTCCATAGAGGCACATACTACACCTGCAGCTGTCAACGACACAAGTTGTTCTGCTTCCGCGAGCACATCCAATGCTAGCATCAGAAATTCTACATTTGTTGTTAGCCCAGCTAGCATGGACACTGACAGTTGTGGATCTGATGCATCCGAAGAGCTACTGCCCCTTTACCCGGGAAAGCACCGAACAACAGACAGGAACGTAGGACCATCGAAGAGGCGCAAATATGATGAGAACTACATTGATTTGGGGTTCACTTATATTGGGAGTAGTGCCTTTCCTCAGCCACAATGTGTTATATGTGCAAAAGTACTCTCTCACAACTTGATGAAACCTTCACTCTTGTGCAGACATTTAGAAACCAAACATGCCAATTTGAAAAATAAGATGACTTTTGAGTAGTAAGACATGTATAAAAGCAACAGATAACAATAAGAAGAAGGGTGTCACGTCCTGACCAGTAAGGGGCCTTTTGTCATTGTAGTATGGTCAGGGCGTGGCAGGGGGTGTTTGTTTTGTGTGTTTTGGGGTTTTTTGTTCTAGGGGATTTTGGTTCTAGTTTTCATTTTCTATGTTTCGTTTTCCACGTTTGGCCGAGTGTGGTTTCCAATCAGAGGCAGGTGTCTTTCGTTGTCTCTGATTGGAAGCCATACTTAGGCAGCCTGTTTTCCTTTGGGTTTTGTGGGTGGTTGTTTTCCGTTTTGTGTAAGTACCTGACGGAACTGTCGGTTGTCGGTTTTGTTTAAGTGTTTTCATCAAATAAATTAAGTATGAGCACTTTACCCGCTGCGCCTTGGTCTGTCCTTTACGACGCGCCTGACAAAGGGGCTAGAAGTGTCTTATATGGTCGGCTACCGAGTAGCTAGGACAGGCAAGCCCCATACTATTGTGGACGACTTGATTCTTCCTGCTGTTGCAGATATGACTGGGACAATGCTGAGTGAAAAGGCCCCAAAAAAACTATACAGACAATGCCTTCATCAAACAACACTGTTTCATGACACATCAGTGACATGGCAGGAAATGTTTTGAAACAATTACTGCTTCGCATACAAGCCAGTGAATTATATGCCTTACAGCTGGATGGGTCAACAGACGTGGCGGGCCTGGCACAGCTCCTGGTATATGTCCATTACGTTTATGGGGGGGGTCAATTAAGGAAGACATCCTCTTCTGCAAACCACTGGAAACCAGGACAACAGGAGAGGATATTTTTTAAGTACTGGACAGATTTGTGACATCAAATGGACTTTGGTGGTCAAGATGTGTTGGTATCTGTACTGATGGCGCAAAAGCCATGACAGGGAGACACAGTGGAGTGGTAACGCGCATGCAAGCAGTTGCTCCCGACACCACTTGGGTACACTGCAGCATCCACCGAGAGGCTCTTGATGCCAAGGGAATGCCTGACAGCTTGAAATACGTTTTGGACACTACAGTGAAAATGGTTAACGTTGTTAAAGCAAGGCCCCTGAACTCTCATATATTTTCTACACCATGCAATGATATGGGCAGCGACCATGTAATGCTCTTACAAAATACAGAAGTGCGCTGGTTATCAAGGGGCAAAGTATCAACACGTTTTTATGAATTGTGAGACGAGTTTAAAGTTTTCTTTACTGACCATAAGTTTCAGTTGTTTGACCGCTTGCACGATGACGAGTTTCTCACACAACTGGCCTATTTGGGTGATGTTTTTTCTCGCCTGAATGATCTGAATCTAGGATTACAGGGACTCTCCACAACTATATTCAATGTGCGGGACAAAATTGATGCTATGATTAAGACGTTGGAGCTCTTCTCTATCTGCATTAACAAGGACAACACACAGGTCTTGCCATAATTGTATGATTTTTTTTGTGTGCAAATGAACTCAAGCTTACGGACAATGTCAAATGTGATATACAGTTGAAGTCAGAAGTTTACATACACCTTAGCCAAATACATTTAAACTCAGTTTTTCACAATCTCTGACATTTAATCTTAGTAAAAATTATCTTTCTTAGGTCAGTTAGGAACACCACTTTATTTTAAGAATGTGAAAGGTCAGAATAATAGCAGAGAGAATGATTTATTTCAGCTTTTATTTATTTCCATCACATTCCCAGTGGGTCAGAAGTTTACATACACTCAATTAGTATTTGGTACCATTGCCTTTAAATTGTTTAAAACTTGGGTCAAACGTTTTGGGTAGCCTTCCACAAGCTTCCCACAATAAGTTGGGTGAATTTTGGCCCATTCCTCCTGACAGAGCTGGTGTAACTGAGTCAGCTTTGAAGGCCTCCTTGCTCGCACATGCTTTTTCAGTTCTGCCCGCAAATCTTCGATAGGATTGACTTTTTATTTATTTATTTTTTCACCTTTATTTAACCAGGTAAGGTAGTTGAGAACAAGTTCTCATTTACCTTAGCCTTCCCCGTAGCTCAGTTGGTAGAGCATGGTGTTTGCAACGCCAGGGTTGTGGGTTCGATTCCCACGGGGGGCCAAGTACGAAAAAAATGTATGAAATGAAAAAAAAATGAAATGTATGCATTCACTACTGTAAGTCGCTCTGGATAAGAGCGTCTGCTAAATGACTCAAAAAAAAAAAAAAAAATTTACAACTGCGACCTGGCCAAGATAAAGCAAAGCAGTGCAACACAAACAACACAGAGTTACACATGGAATAAACAAGTATACAGTCAATAACACAAAAAAGTCTATATACAGTGTGTGCAAATGGCGTGAGGAGGAAAGAGAATAAATAGGCCATAGTAGCAAAGTAATTACAATTTAGCAAATTAACACTGGGGTAATAGATGAGCAGATGATGATGTGCAAGTAGAAATACTGGTGTGCAAAAGAGCAAAAAAGTAAATAAAAACAATATGGGGATGAGGTAGGTAGATTGGGTGGGCAATTTACAGATGGGCTATGTACAGCTGCAGCGATCGGTTAGCTGCTCAGATAGCTGATGTTTAAAGTTAGTGAGGGGAATATAAGTCTCCAGCTTCAGCGATTTTTGCAATTCGTTCCAGTCATTGGCAGCAGAGAACTGGAAGGAACGGCGGCCAAACGAGGTGTTGACTTTGGAGATGATCAGTGAGATATACCTGCTGGAGCGCGTGCTACGGGTGGGTGTTGTCATCGTGACCAGTGAGCTGAGATGAGGCGGGGCTTTACCTAGCATAGACTTATAGATGACCTGGAGCCAGTGGGTCTGGCGACGAATATGTAGCGAGGGCCTGCCAACTAGAGCATACAGGTCACAGTTGTGGGTGGTATAAGGAGCTTTGGAGACAAAATGGATGGCACTGTGATAGACTGCATCCAGTTTAATGAGTAGAGTATTGGAAGCCATTTTGTAAATGACATCGTCGAAGTCGAGGATCGGTTGGATAGTCAGTTTTACGAGGGTATGTTTGGCGGCGTGAGTGAAGGAGGCTTTCTTGTGAAATAGGAAGCCGATTCTAGATTTTATTTTGGATTGGAGATGTTTAATATGAGTCTGGAAGGAGAGTTTACAGTCTAGCCATACACCTAGGTATTTGTAGTTGTCCACATATTCAAAGTCAGAACCGTCCAGAGAAGTGATGCTAGTCGGGCGGGCGGGTGCGGGCAGCGAACGGTTGAAAAGCATGCATTTGGTTTTACTAGCATTTAAGAGCAGTTGGAGGCCACGGAAGGAGTGTTGTATGGCATTAAAGCTCGTTTGGAGGTTAACTAACACAGTGTCCAAAGAATGGGCCAGATGTATACAGAATGGTGTCGTCTGAGTAGAGGTGGATCAGGGAATCACCCGCAGCAAGAGCGACATCGTTGATATACAGAGAAAAGAGTCGGCCTGAGAATTGAACCCTGTGGTACCCCCACAGAGACTGCCAAAGGTCCGGACAACAGGCCCTCCGATTTGACACACTGAACTCTGTCTGAGAAGTAGTTGGTGAACCAGGCGAGGCAGTCATTTGAGAAGCCAAGGCTGTTGAGTCTGCCGATAAGAATACGGTGATTGACAGAGTCGAAAGCCTTGGCCAGGTCGATGAAAACGGCTGCACAGTACTGTCTTTTATCGATGGCGGTTATGATATTGTTAAGTACCTTGAGCGTGGCTGAGGTGCACCCATGACCGGCTTGAAAACCGGATTGCACAGCGGAGAAGGTACGGTGGGATTTAGAATGGTCAGTGATCTGTTTATTAACTTGGCTTTCGAAGACTTTAGAAAGGCAGGGCAGGATGGATATAGGTCTATAACAGTTTGGGTCTAGAGTGTCACCCCCTTTGAAGAGGGGGATGACCGTGACAGCTTTCAAATCTTTAGGGATCTCGGACGACACAAAAGAGAGGTTGAAAAGACTGGTAATAGGGGTTGCAACAATGGCGGCGGATAATTTTAGAAAGAGAGGGTCCATATTGTCTAGCCCAGCTGATTTGTACGGGTCCAGGTTTTGCAGATTTTCAGAACATCTGCTATCTAGATTTGGGTGAAGGAGAAGCTGGGGAGACTTGGGCAAGTAGCTGTGGGGGGTGCGGAGCTGTTGGCCGGGGTTGGGGTAGCCAGGAGGAAAGCATGGCCAGCCATAGAGAAATGCTTATTGAAATTTGCGATTATCGTGGATTTATCGGTGGTGACAGTGTTACCTAGCCTCAGTGCAGTGGGCAGCTGGGAGGAGGTGCTCTTATTCTCCATGGACTTTACAGTGTCCCAAAACCTTTTGGAGTCAGAGCTACAGGATACAAATTTCTGTTTGAAAAAGCTTGCCTTTGCTTTCCTGACTGACTGCGTTTATTGGTTCCTGACTTCCCTGAAAAGTTACATATCGCGGGGACTATTCGATGCTAGTGCAGTCCACCACAGGATATTTTTGTGCTGGTCAAGGGCAGTCAGGTCTGGAGTGAACCAAGGGCTATATCTGTTCTTAGTTCTACATTTTTTGAAAGGGGCATGCTTATTTAAGATTGTGAGGAAATTACTTTAAAAGAACGACCAGGCATCCTTAGACTGACGGGATGAGGTCAATATCCTTCCAGGATACCCGGGCCAGGTCGATGAGAAAGGCCTGCTCGCAGAAGTGTTTTAAGGAGCGTTTTACAGTGATGAGGGGTAGTCGTTTGACCGCGGACCCATAGCGGATGCAGGCAATGACCGCTGAGATCCTGATTAAAACAGCAGAGGTGTATTTGGAGGGCAAGTTGGTCAGGATAATATCTATGAGGGTGCCCATGTTTACGGATTAAGGGTGGTACCTGGTGGGTTCCTTGATAATATGTCTAAGATTGAGGGCATCTAGCTTAGATTGTAGGACTGCCGGGGTGTTAAGGATATTCCAGTTTAGGTCACCTAACAGAACGAACTCTGAAGATAGATGGGGGGACAATCAATTCACATATGGTGTCCAGGGCACAGCTGGGAGCTGAGGTGGGTCTATAACAGGCGGCAACAGTGAGGGACTTATTTCTGGAGAGATTAATTTTTCAAATTAGAAGCTCAAACTGTTTGGGCATAGACCTGGAAAGTATGACAGAACTTTGCAGGCTAACTCCTCCCCCTTTGGCAGTTCTATCTTGACGGAAAATGTTGTAGTTTGGTATGGAAATCTCTGAATTTTTGGTGGCCTTCCTAAACCAGGTTTCAGACACGGCAAGGACATCAGGGTTGGCGGAGTGTGCTAAAGCAGTGAGTAAAACAAACTTAGGGAGGAGGCTTCTGATGTTAACATGCATGAAACCAAGGCTTTTTCGGTTACAGAAATCAACAAATGAGAGTGTCTGGGGACACGCAGCGCCTGGGTTAACCTCCACATCACCCGAGGAACAGAGGAGGAGTAGGATGATGGTACAGCTAAAGGCTATCAAAACTGGTCATCTAGTGCGTTTGGGACAGAGATTAAAAGGAGCAGATTTCTGGGCGTGGTAGAATAGACTCAGGGCATAATGTACAGACAGGGGTATGGTGGGGTGCGGGGCTTTGTGATGGCCACTCCAATACCATGACTTTATTGTCCTTAAGCCATTTTGCCACAGCTTTGGAAGTATGCTTGGGGTCATTATCTATTTGGAAGACCCATTTACGACCAAGCTTTAACTTCCTGACTGATGTCTTGAGATGTTGCTTCAATATATCCACATAATTTTCCTCCTCATGATGCCATCTATTTTGTGAAGTGCACCAGTCCCTCCTGCAGCAAAGCACCCCCACAACATGATGCTGCCACCCTTGTGCTTCACGGTTGGGATGGTGTTCTTCGGCTTGCAAGCTTCCCCCTTTTTCCCTCCAAACATAACGATGGTCATTATGGCCAAACAGTTCTATTTTTGTTTAATCAGACCAGAGGACATTTCTCCAAAAAGTACAATCTTTGTCCGCATGTGCAGTTGCAAACCGGAGTCTGGCTTTCTTATGGCAGTTTTGGAGCAGTGGCTTCTTCCTTGCTGAGCGGCCTTTCAGGTTATGTCGATATAGGACTCATTTTACTGTGGATATATATACTTTTATACCCGCTTCCTCTAGCATCTTCACAAGGTCCTTTGCTGCTGTTCTGGGATTGATTTGCACTTTTCGCACCAAAGTACGTTCAACTCTAGGAGACAGAACGTGTCTCCGTCCAGAGCGTTATGACGGCTGCGTGGTCCCATGGTGTTTATACTTGTGTACTATTGTTGGTACAGATGAACGTGGTACCTTCTGGCGTTTGGAAATCACTCCCAAGGATGAACCAGACTTGTGGAGGTCTACAATTTCTTTTCTGAGGTCTTGGCTGATTTCTTTTGATTTTCCCATGGTGTCAAGCAAAGTGGCACTGAGTTTGAAGGTAGGCCTTGAGATACATCCACAGATACACCTTCAATTGACTCAAATTATGTCAATTAGCCTATCAGAAGCTTCTAAAGCCATAACATAATTTTCTGGAATTTTCCAAGCTGTTTAATAGGCACAGTCAACTTAGTGAATGTAAACTTCTGACCCACTGGAATTGTGATACAGTTAAATAATAAGTTAAATAATCTGTCTGAAAACAATTGTTGGAAAAATTACTTGTGTCATGCACAAAGTAGATGTCCTACCCGACCTGCCAAAACTATAGTTTGTTAACAAGAAATTTGTGGAGTGGTTGAAAAACGAGTTTTAATGACTCCAACCTAAGTGTATGTAAACTTCCGACTTCAACTGTAGCGAAGCACCGGAGTTAGTTGGGTGCGCCATTACGCAGGTACTTTCCCGAAACGGACGACACAAACAACTGGATTTGTTATCCCTTTCATGCCCTGCCTCCAGTCCACTTACCGATATCTGAACAAGAGAGCTTCATCGGAATTGCAACAGCGGTTCTGTGAAAATGTAATTTAATCAGAAGCCACTGTCAGATTTCTGGATTGGGCTGCGCTCAAAGTATCCTGCCTTGGCAAATCGCGCTGTTAAGACAGATGCCCTTTGCAACTACGTGTCTATGTGAGAATGGATTCTCGGCCCTCACTAGCATGAAAACTAAATACAGGCATAGACTGTGTGTGTGGGAAATGATTTAAGACTGAGACTCTCTCCAATACAACCCAACATTGCAGAGTTATGAGCATCCTTTCAAGCGCACCATTCTCATTAACCTGTGGTGAGTTACTCACAATTTTCGATGAACAAATAAGGTTTTATACGTAAGATGGTTAAATAAAGAGCAAAATTATTGATTATTATTATATTATTATTTGTGCCCTGGTCCTATAAGAGCTCTTTGTCACTTCCCACAAGCCAGGTTGTGACAAAAACTCACATTTGTTAAACATAAGTATGAGTGTATCGTATAATGTGTGTGTGGAAGTTTTACAATGATGGCAAAAAACAACATTTGAGAGTGCGCTGAACGTGGTGCGAGAGGGGGTACGCAGCTGGAGGTTGAATGTTTGAAGGGGTACGTGACTATAAAAAGTTTGGGAAAAACTGGCTCTAGGGGAACTGAACAGACCTTGGGAGCTTTCTACTCACTGATCAACAGAGGAGAGGAAAAAGCATATAATTATTGTCTCTCTAGGACACAAGCCTCAGATATTACTTCCCTGCTCACTTCACCTTCCTCTGCTTCAGTGGGAGAAAGAAAAATATCTCCCCCAACAGTTACCGTTCATTGACTCCCTCCAAACCTGTGTGAGCATATAAAGAGGAGGCGAGAGCTTTGTCTAATAACTCTTGGCAGAGGTTTGCTGATACTAAACCATTAACAAGCACACTGGGGTATGACAAATACTCCCAGGAATGCTGTATGAATGAGGATCCACCTCACTATGCTCGCTGGATCTGTTTTCCAGGAAAACAGACAGAGACTCCCTCCTAGCTGCATGTGCTGTGCTGTGCGCCACATCATCTACTCTCTCCTGTTTCACTGAGACGGAGTTAATCACTGGGAAAGACACATAACACGCCCATTCAACCAGCCCCACCCCTCTGAACCATCTATGGTCAAGACGGATGATTGCCCAAAATAAAACCACATTCAGCGGTCCAGTTCTGGTCAGCAGTATGCCGTTTATTCACTGAGCTTTAATGTGGTTCTGACAAACCCCGTTTCCCCTGTCTAAGCCACAATTAACACACTGACATCACTTTTATTTTTTGAATGACTATTTCAAACTTGTAAAAGTTGTCCCTTCAGCCTTCAAAAAAGGATTTCTCAAGACCAACGGAACTACTAGTAAAGCGCCAGGAGTGTTTTGTTTTCGTTTCCAACACCTACATGTACAGTTGAAGTCGGAAGTTTACATACACTTAGGTTGGAGTCATTAACACTTGTTTTTCAACCACTCCACAAATTTCTTGTTAACAAACTATAGTTTTGGCAAGTCGGTTAAGACATCTACTTTGTGCATGAAAGTCATTTTTCCAACAATTGTTTACAGACAGATTATTTCACTTATAATTCACTGTATCACAATGCCAGTGGGTTAGAAGTTTACATACACTAAGTCGACTGTGTCTTTAAACAGCTTGGAAAATTCCAAAGAATTATGTCATGGCTTTAGAAGCTTCTGATAGGCTAATTGACATCATTTGAGTCAATTGGAGGTGTACCTGTGGATGTATTCAAGGCCTACTTTCAAACTCAGTGCCTCTTTGCTTGACATCATGGGAAAATCAAAAGAAATCAGGCAAAAATTGTAGACCTCCACAAGTCTGGTTCAGCCCTGGGAGCAATTTTCAAATGCCTGAAGGTACCACGTTCATCTGTAAAAACAATAGTATGCAAGTATAAACACCATGGGACCCCGCAGCCGTCATACCGCTCAGGAAGGAGACGTGTTCTGTCTCCTAGAGTTGAACGTACTTTGGTGCGAAAAGTGCAAATCAATCCCAGAACAACAGCAAAGGACCTTGTGAAGATGCTAGAGGAAACAGGTGCAAAAGTATCTATATCCACAGTAAAACGAGTCCTATATCGACATAACCTAAAAGACCGCTCAGCAGGGAAGAAGCCACTGCTCCAAAACCACCATAAAAAAAGCCAGACTCCGGTTTGCAACTGCACATGGGGACAAAGATTGTACTTTTTGGAGAAATGTCCTCTGGTCTGATGAAACAAAAATAGAACTGTTTGGCCATAATGACTATTGTTATGTTTGGAGGAAAAAGGGGGATGCTTGCAAGCCGAAGAACACCATCCCAACCGTGAAGCACGGGGTGGCAGCATCATGTTGTGGGGGTGCTTTGCTGCAGGAGGGACTGGTGCACTTCACAAAATAGATGGCATCATTTGGAGGAAAATTATATGGATATATTGAAGCAACATCTCAAGACATCAGTCAGGAAGTTAAAGCTTGGTCGCAAACGGGTCTTCCAAATAGATAATGACCCCAAGCATACTTCCAAAGTTGTGGCAAAATGGCTTAAGGACAACAAAGTCAAGGTATTGGAGTGGCCATCACAAAGCCCTGACCACAATCTTATAGAACATTTGTGGGCAGAACTGAAAAAGCATGTGCGAGCAAGGAGGCCTACAAACCTGACTCAGTTACACCAGCTCTGTCAGGAGGAATGGGCCGAAATTCACTCAACTTATTGTGGGAAGCTTGTGGAACGCTACCCAAAACGTTTGACCCAAGTTTAACAATTTAAAGGCAATGCTACCAAATACTAACGGAGTGTATGTAAACTTCTGACCCACTGGGAATGTGATGAAAGAAAGAAATAAAAGCTGAAATAAATCATTCTCTCTACTATTATTCTGACATTTCACATTCTTAAAATAAAGCGGCGATCATAACTGACCTAAGAAAGGACATTTTTACTAGGACTAAATGTCAGGAATTGTGAAAAACTGAGTTTAAATGTATTTGGCTAAGGTGTATGTAAACTTCCAACTTCAACTGTATGTATTCAGTTTACATTGTAAATGTCGTGATCTCTGGACCCTAAGAACAGAGTGTTGATTCCCAGCCATCATTCTAGTCATTGTCCTCTTGAGAACAGCTGTTCTTTTGGGTCTATCTGGGAAAGAGTGATGACAAACTTCCTGTCCTAGGGCACTGTTTACACTCCTTCTCCTGGCCGGGGGAGTCACAGCAACCATAGCCAGGGAACAGTGGAGGCTGCTGAGGGAAGAACGGCTCATAATAATGACTGGAATGGAGTATAATGGAATGGTATCAAACCCATGAAAACCATGTTTTCATGCCATTCCATTAACTATATTCCAGCCATTATTATGAGCTGTCCTCCTCTCAGCAGCCTCCACTGCCAGGGAACCACGCCACATTAATGGTAAATGCTCAACTTTTTCCATCCAATGTACAGTAAACGACCTCAGAAAACAAAGTGTTTTGAGTATTCACTCTCAGTGATAATGAGACACGAAAAAGGAGAATACAATCTCACTCCCAGCAGTAAGCTAAAGCAACAGCAAGCACTATATTATGTCCATTATGCAATATTATCTCAACTTCATAGGCCTATTGTTTAATGTCTACCATATGGTATGTATCAACTCTACACCAACATGTATGTTGAACCCATTCAAAATATTGTTTACAAATATTGTGCTGTTCTTACTGGAACACTTGTAGAGTTTGCGTGCCTGTGTGATATCCCCTTTGCTTAGCCTTGTCCTCTGGCCAATCGGCGGTCTCACTCCATTGACATCATAGCGTGGCAGGATTGTGTCCAAGAAGATTCCTCTGCATTTCAGGAGAAGAGACTGAGGTTAGATCAAAACACAACAAAACCAAGAAGGCACTCACACATTCACACTGGCGCGCACACACATTGGTTTAAAGTACTTAAGTAAAAATACTTAAGCAGTTTTTTGGGGTATCTGTAATTTACTTTACTTTTTGACAACTTTTACTTACTATATTCCTACATTCCTAAATAAAAATAATGTACTTTTTACTCCATACATTTTCCCTGACACCCAAAAGTACTCGCTATCCTTAAATGAAAAAACAAGAAAATGGTGCTTTCTGGTTTGCTTAATATAAAGAATGTGAAATGAATTATACTTTTACTTTACTTTAGCTTTTTTAATTGTATTTTTTTGGTATTTTCACCCCTTTTTCTCCCCAATTTCGTGATATCCAATTGGTAGTTACAGTCTTGTCTCATTGCTGCAACTACCGTACGGACTCGGGAGAGGGGAACGTCGAGAGCCATGCGTTCTCAGAAACACAACCCAACCAAGCCACGCTGCTTCTTGACACAATGCCCATTTAACCCGGAAGCCAGCCACACCAATGTGTCAGAGGAAACACCTGGTGACTGTCAGCGTGCACTGCGCCCGGCCCACCACAGGAGTCGCTAGTGCGCGATGGGACAAGGATATCCCTGTCGGCCAAACCCTCCCCCAACCTGGACGACGCTGGGCCAAATGTGCGCTGCCCCATGGGTCTCCCGGTCTCGGGAGAGCCTGGACTCGAACCCAGAATCTCTAGTGGCACAGCTAACAACTGCGATGCAGTGCCTTAGACCACTGCACCACTCGAGAGGCCCTACTTTTAGACTTTTACTCAAGTAGCATTTTACTGGGTGACTTTCACTTGGGTCATTTTCTATTAAAAGGTATCTTTACTTTTAGTCAAGAATGACAATTGGGTACTTTTTCCACCACTGCACACACACTCAGAAAATACATGTTCACTCAGAGGACTCTGGTGAAGCCTAAAGATCCATCAGCCAGCAGCTAAACTGCTGCCAGTAACACTGACAGTAGGCATTATTCAGGGATCTACTGAGGACGCTGAAACTTATGGAAGCATCAGGCCACAGCTTTGCCTGTGTGAGTCTGGCGGCCTGCCAGTAGGTCCTAAGCCAAAGAGTGAGATCTACTGTATGGGGGCAGACAAGGGGCTTGGAGGCCATATAATCCCTGTTTCACTCTCTCTGGATCAGCAAGGGATGCATTTAAAAAGGTGAAGATGTGGAAATAACTCAAATAATAATAAAGATATGTAATAAGCCTTTGAATTCATACGTGTACGAACGAACACATGAGAAAATATGCACAAAATGTTCCCCCCCCATCTGAAACACTGTTATTGTTTTTGGAATTTGGTGCAGAGACACCACCAAATACGCACTGGAACATTCTGCCAGTTAAGAGAGTGGACAGAGTGTGATGCCAAGTCGTGCTGCCCACTGACTGGTTCTCATCAGTGATCTCACTATGGTTTGGCCGAGAGGCGAGGGGGGGGGGGGGGGGGGGGGGGGGTTCTTGGTTCATCGCACTCTAGCGACTCCTTGTGGCGGGCCGGGCAGCTGCAGGCTGACTTCAGTTGAACATTGTTTCCTCCGACACATTGGTGCAGCTGGCTTCTGGGTTAAGCGGGTGGGTGTTAATGAGCGTGGTTTGGCGGGTCATGTTTCAGAGGGCGCACGACTCGACCTTTGCCTCTCCCGAGCCCATTGGGGAGTTGCAGAGATGAGACAAAAATCATAATTGAAATTGGGAGAAAAAGGCGGAAAAATACAAAGAAATCTATAATACAAAAAAATTCAAAATAACTAAGTGCCTAACATCTCATATTATTATATAATAACTAACCAATGGACTGTTCCTGGTCAGTGGTCCCCTCTAAGGCTGTAGGAATGTCCTCCTCAGAGGACGTAGGTAGTTCAGACAGGTCTGAGTGTCAGAACTGAACTCACACTGACCTCATGTGTGCTGTACTACTTCCATCTGTACAGGCTGTACAGAACAAAAAGTCCAACACTGCAAACAAAAGCCCTCTGACAACTCTATGGGAAAATCTCAAAATGGATTGATTTGTTGTATGGACAACAACATTTAGCATAAGGATTAAAAGTCAAAAGGAACAAGAACGATTACAAAGAAGTACAAAACTCACACCATGGTGGCTGGCGTTTGGCTTGAAAAGGAACAGTTGATGCCGAAAAAACAGACGTTTTCACACCACTTTCTCACTTGACACTTTGCTAGTTTATCATCTCCTTTTCTCTCTCTGCAATGGCGAGCAAAGGCCCTATCCCTGGCCGTTCCCATGGTGACGTGCCCATCAATGCCAGGCATGTGCAAACAGAACAGCCTGAGCTAACAGTTGAAGCACTGCCTGCCTGTCTGTCTGCCTGCCTGTCTGCCTGCCGTATGCTGGCTGCCGGTGAACAACGCCACTGCAGCCGGTGTCAGAGTAGACAAAGGGCACACTGGAAGGTCTTTATTTGAGTTGGCTCTGCTCCATGCACCAGGCCTTAAAAATGTCCCCAGCGTAGGGGGGCGGATAAAGCCCAGAGTCGGGTAACATGCCCCAGACAAAAAGCATGAGGAGCTGCCTTACTTGCCCCCAGGAGACACTTCAAAACATGAGGGCTGCCCATGAAATCTTCCCAACAACAACCTCAGCAAAGGCCCTGGCTTCCCACGGTGATTTACAGTAAAAACGCTGTGCAAACACACAGGCTAATAATGGGGAAACAAAGGGAGACATTGGGACAGGTACATCAGCCAATCAGAATGCAGGGGAAATGTAAACCGGATCACAAACCTCAGTGACTTGAGAAAAGCTAACAGGAGCACCTTGTCTCCTAATAAGGATCTCTGAAAACACACTGACCACACTCTAGATACATTTTTTCATTGTGGATTGTATCTCTAAACAGTAAAATAATGGTATAAGGCTATATTCAGGGAAAATAGGAATGCTCAGAGTGGTGAAATGACAACAAAGCAGGGAGCATCAACAATCGTAAACCTACTTCATTCTGTCTATACAGTTAGAAAATAAAGGGCCAGACAGCCCATTCTGTGCAGTGGCCTGGCAGTGTTTGTATCCAATCTCAGCCTCCCGGCTTCTCAAAATTCAGTTGCCACGAGCGCATGGCAGTTTATTTGGGACGAGGTCCAGACAGCGAGGCTGCAATAGGCATGGAGGATAGGTCTAGGCTCAGTGAAAAAGAGGGCAGAAAAATAAGAACAAAAGGAGAGCTAACAGCTGGTTCTCATATCAGAGAGCTGTGTAGTAATGATTACAGTCTGGTCTGGCCTGGCCTCCCTCTCCTCCAGCTTTCACTCGCTTTGCGTGTGCCCAGACTCACGTTACAGTCACATTGGGGAGCTGGGGCCTATCAAATCTCTTCCTGCAATTGGGAAAGGGGCATTAAATTGGAACAACAATCACTGGTACCGCTGTCTGTACTGCTAAACAGTTTCACATTTTGTTTGGGAAAATTTGGGTCGAATTGCACAGACGGTACCAAAATTCAATCACACACACACACACACACGGCTGTGGGAGGGAACCTCATGATACTGTGTCAGGATACTCCCCCATTGTCACGCAATCCCCTATAGACTGCCCACTGCCTGACAAAGATTATGTGAAACCTTTATGCTGGGTTTGTATGTATTATACACTGAACAAAAATAGAAAATGCAACAAATTCAAAGATTTTACTGAGTTACAGTTCATATAAGAAAATCAGTCAATTGAAATAAATTCATCAGGCCCTAATCTATGGATTTCACATGACTGGGAATACAGATATGCATCTGTTGGTCACAGATACCTTGGAACACAGGAGTGATGGTTGCTGATAATGGGCCTCTGTACAACTATGTAGATATTCCATAAAACATCTGCCGTTTCCAGCTACAATAGTCATTTACAACATTAACAACGTCTACACTGTATTTCTGATCAATTTGATGTTATTTTAAAATGGACAAAAAAAAAAGCTTTTCATTCTAAAACAAGGACATTTCTAAGTGACCAAACTTTTAACAACATACACTCCCATATCCTTTCTATCAATCACTTCTTCATCCATCTCAAACTATAAAAACTATACTGAACAAAAATATAAACGCAACATGCAACAATTTCGAAGATTTTACTGAATTACAGTTCATATAAGAAAATCAGTCAATTGAAATAAATTCATTAGGCCCTAATCTATGGATTTCACATGACTGGAAATAGAGATATTCATCTGTTGGTCACAGATACCTTAAAAAACAGGTAAGGGCGTGGATCAGAAAACCAGTCAGTGTATGGTGTGACCACCATTTGCCTCATGCAGCGTGACACATCTCCTTCGCATAGAGTTGACCAGGCTGTTGATTGTGGCCTTTGGAATGTTGTTCCACTCCTCTTCAAGTGCTGTGCGAAGTTGCTGGATATTGGCGGGAACTGGAACACACTGTCGTACACGTCGATCCAGAGCATCCCAAACATGCTCAAATGGGTGACATGTCTGGTGAGTATGCAGGCCATGGAAGAACTGGGACATTTTCAGCTTCTAGGAATTGTGTACAGATCCTTGCAACATGGGGCTGTGCATTATCATGCTGAAACATGAGCAAATGCAATTGTGTTCGTTGTCCATAGCTTATGCCTGCTCATACCATAACCCCACCACCTCGGGGCACTCTGTTCACAACATTGGCATCAGCAAACCGCTCGCCCACACGACGCCGTCATCTGCCTGGTACAGTTGAAACCGGGATTCATCTGTGAAGAGCACACTTCTCCATCGTGCCAGTGGCCATCGAATGTGAGCATTTGCTCACTGAAGTTGGTTACGACGCCAAACTGCAGTCATGTTAAGTCCCTGGTGAGGACAGCGAGCACACAGATGAGCTTCCCTGAGATGATTTCTGACAGTGTGTGCAGAAAGTCTTCGGTTTCATCAGCTGTCTGGGTGGCTGCTCTTAGACAATCCTGCAGGTGAAGAAGCCGGATGTTGAGGTCCTGGGCTGGTGTGGTTACATGTGGTCTGCAGTTGTGAGGCCGGTTGGACGTACTTCCATATTCTCTAAAACAATGATGGATGCGCCTTATGGTAGAGAAATAAACATTAAATTATCTGGAAACAGCTCTGGTGGACATTCCTGCAGTCAACATGCCATTTGCACACTCCCTCAAAAAACTTGAGACATCTGTAGCATTGTGTTGTGTGACAAAACTGCACATTTTAGAGTGGACTTTTATTGTCCCCAGCACAAGGTGCACCTGTGTAGTGATTATGCTGTTTAAACATCTTCGTGATATGCCCCACATGTCAGGTGGAGGAATTATCTTGGCAAATGAGAAATGCTCACTAACAGGGATGTACAAATGTGTACACAGAATTTGAGATAATTTATCTTTTTGTGCGTATGGAACATTTCTGGGATCTTTTATTTCAGCTCATGAAAACATGGGACCAACACTTTACATGTTGCGTTTATATTTTTTGTTCAGTATATAATTACAATGACACCTCAGTCCCAAGTGGATTTGTTTGGCCATGCTTTGATCCAACGGAAACAGTGCTGAACTGCAGCCCCCAAAAAATGAGAATGGATGGACACAACACAAATTAGCATGCAGTAGTCAGAGGGTGGGCTGGTCCAAACCTCAAACAGCCACTATAACACCACTGTCTCGGTCTGGGGCAGATACATCAGACAGGGAATCTGGAAGAAAGAGGTCAGCTAGCACCCACGGACAAACTGGCACGGTGGAGTATCATTAAGATTATGACACATTCACTGCTCTCCTTTTCAAGCCTACTTCAAGGCCAAAAAGACTTTTTTTTTGTCAAATAGCAGCAGCATGTACTACAACAGCATTAGGAGAGTTTCGATGGTTTTTTTCTTAATCCTTACATACATTCTACAGAGAAAAATCTTAAGAGGAAAAAGTAAGATAATATGAGACAAAAGCTTTCTTAACACATCCCATCTATGTGGCCATGAAAAAAATCTGGGAAAGAATGCATATATCTGATGTGATTTATTACACTCCTTACGTCCTTACTCTTCTATTAAACACTGCACAAACCGTCTTTGACGCCTTGATCACAAATGCAACAATAGATCAATTAAATAAACTATTTTATTGCAAAATCTATAGCCTGCAGTCAGAACGCACCTGGAAACAGGATCAGTTTGATTCTGTACTCTGAGATTTGGCTTGTCAAGTCAATGTCTGGGAAATAACAGTACATATGTCTCCATTCCCCCATACCTAAACATGTTCATCTGATCATTAGTGTTTGACCTAAATCCCGCTAACACCTGGGAGCCATGAAGCTAGCCAGCAGACACCTCAGGAATAAAACCCTATAACTGCCAGGTATGTGGGATCATGTTGCTAACGACGATCAAAGCCTCTTCAAAAGAGGCCATATGTGGCATAATGAGGCAGTTCACGCTATGAGAGGAGAGCTTTTACAAGGAACTTCACAGGATGTATGAAAGTGACACGCAGCCTGATGCAGCAGGGCCATTGGTGCTAGCTGCTCTACCTAAACCTGAAACTGGGGATGGATGTGAAGGTTTACTGGGCTGCTGCTACACTCCAGCAGCAGGAGCCAACCAGGGGAGGGATAATTGGAACAACCTGTGGCTGTGGGTAAAAGCTAGCTCATCAAAAGTAAGACATAATCAAACCTCATCCATAAATGCCCCCCCCCCCCCTTACTACATAGCTGCCACTGGACAGCATCCTCACTGAGAGACTTAGCTATCTGAAAGGCTACCTGGAAGAAATGAATATGATATATGCTCAACCCCATTATGAAGAACAGATAAGCATTGTATTACATGGGGGTTGGTAGGCAGGCTCTACTCAGAGTACAGATGGACTGGGTAAGGTGGACATGAGGCTATACAATATCAAAAAGTTGGCGCTGTCTAGGAAAACTTGGTAAATCAGAAACAATACCATGATCGAAATGGAAAGCTCTGTAACTCCGCTCTTTCAACTCTATTGACATGTTACTCCAGATTACACTATTTTATCCTGAAATCCCATTACAAGGACGAGCAATAAAATCCTATCTGAATCTCACTGCATGCTAAAATGTAAGCGGTGACCGATGAGAGAGTTAAAAGATCCAAGGCAAAATAAACTTGTGGAAGAAAGAGAGAAAAAGGTCAAGACTCTCAAGAAGTCATATATTCTGCAGCTGTTCTTCCTTAAAGCCAAGGCAATGACACATTCATGAAGTCCAAGTGTTGTTTATTGAAATTTGTCCTGCTTCCCTGTACTTAAAACTCTTCAGATTCTGTCTCCCAAGCTAAGAATGTCAGCAGGTCAATAATTTAATAGTACACTTTCAAAATAAAGGGTATGGTTAGGGTACAGTATTCTTTCCTGGGGTACAGGTAACTGCCAAAATAATGGAAACACTTCAGTAAATGAGGGCTACAAAGTATATTGAAAGCAGGTGCTTCCACACAAGTGTGCTTCCTGAGTTAATTAAGCAAATAACATCACATCATGCTTAGGGTCATGTATAAAAATGCTGGGCAGGCCATTATTTTGGCCAAATATTTTGTCTACCATGGCTATGCCCCCAAAGGATGACAATACCCCCATCCACAGGGCAGGAGTGGTCACTGAACGGTTTGATGAGTATGAAAACAAAGTAAACCATATGCCATGGCCGTCTCAGTCACCAGGTCTCAACCCAATAGAACACTTACGGAGACTCTGGAGCAGCACCTGAGACAGCGTTTTCCACCACCATAAACAAAACACCAAATTATGGAATTTCTCATGGACGAATGCTGTCACATCCCTCCAATAGAGTTCCAGACACTTGTAGAATCTATGACAAGGTGCATTGAAGCTGTTCTGGCTCGTGGTGGCCCAACGTCCTATTAAGACACGTTATGTTGGTGTTTCCTTTATTGTGGCAGTTACCTGTACCTTCAGAGGTGCACATATGATCTCACATGGTACTGTTCAATACCTATTAGGGTACATGTGCGGTTAATCTAGTATAATGGCACATTTTTGTAACCAATACTTTGAATATAAAAAGGTACAATCATCACGCACTCTCAAAAAAGGGGTACTGTGAAGGTACATTTTTGTTACCCAGGATGGAGGCGTGGATTAGTTATTTATTTTTGGCCACCCGTGAGTGAAAGTGTTGTACCAGTTTAAGTGGTCTATGGTTATGTTAATTGAAGTTTGTGCATGTCCGTTGACAGTTCTGAAGTCTATAAAGGCTTACATAAATGCATGTGACAAATACAGGGTAAGCTGTAATTAATACTGTACCAACCTTAACCCAACACTGAGCGACCTTTTCAAAGAGGTAGAGACTTCTTGGCGTAACTGTTAAGGTGTTGGCTTGACAGTCGCTGGACCCAGATTCAAGTCCTGGTCGGGGCTACCCACCGAATTCACTCCATTGGTGTCAGAAGTGGGATAGTGGTAGTGTGAGCGATTAACCTAAATTTAATTTGGCTATTTTTCGTTTTTTAAATAACTAATTGATCAACATCGGTTACTTTATTTGAATTCCATTTCGTTCGTTTTTTTCCTGTGAGCTTGATGCTCAGTTTCTGTAGAGATAAATCAGATCAAGCCCGAACTGTGCGATGTAGTAGGGAGCTGTAGTTTCAAACAGGCCAAAATTCGACATAGTTCAGCGCAGAAAACGTGGTAATTAACTACAATGACCATAATACATTGTGCGCCTGCTTGCTTGTCTGGTCTGTGTGGAGCAGACAGAGAGACCTCGTTGACGACGATAAGAGAGAATGCGCAAGAGGGATAGAAAGCAGTTGCTTTGCGAGGTATCTCTACCTGAAAATACATGATTTAAGTGTTTGATAGTTGGTATTCAGAAGTCATAAAAGAATACCTTATTTACTACTTTGAAGAACTACTAAAATAATTTTTAAAAAGTGATTTGTCAGACAGCATAGGCAGCAGCTCTATAGATATACAATGATGACTTGGAATGAAATAAGAAATGAATCAAAGATAACAAATATTTTATTGAAGTAATGTGAATAAATGATGGTTAGTAAATGATAGGCAGTAATGGGCAGTCACTACCATCATGGGACATTTATTAATTGTTTTATTCTCTGTTGTTACAGCATTCAACCCACATAATGCATGGTGCATTTAATGTAAAAACAAAATGAAACCGAAACCAAACTGATCTCAAACAGCACTAATCACTAGATAGCGGAGAGGCGTGTACACGAGGGACTTTATATTGTTTTTGCCACTTAAAATAAACTATTTTGTTACTGGTGGTACCCTACAAAGGCAAATATATACCTTTTCCTTTTAAGGTATGAACTACAAGTGTAAAACTATATACCTAATGGTACAACGGATGTACCTTACAGGGTACCACTACAGTGACAAGAGTTTATACCCATCTAAGTACAATTCTGTACTTTTTTTCTGAGAGTGTGTTAAAGGACTCTAAACTTCAACTTGTGCAACCTTTCATACGCATTGAAGTCAGCCCCTGGCACTGAAATGAAACAAAGTAATGAAATTAAAGAGACTTTGACACATTAGTAAATCTATGAATAGGGCTGTTGCGGTAACGGTATTACCACCACACTAATAGTCATGACCGCAGTCAAATTCCATGTGACCGTTGAGTCACGGTAATCTCCTCTTATGCACTCTGGACATGCATTGGTAGTACCCAACACGCGAACCATCATCAGGTCACGAATGGCCTGGTACTCAATGCTCTATTGCCCCTCTAACCACTCTGACATCAATGCAAATGCGATCAAATTCACATCAAACACATCATCAAAACAGTATCATGCTTTTAAAACTCACCTTTAGGCTACATTTGTTTGACCTCACTGTGCTGATCAAGTTGAAGAAAGAAGTTCAACAGGTTGAAACTGAGTGTTAAACATGGTCATTGTGGATGTTATTTCAAAGCCAAACATAAGGAAATGGACAGCGCTTTCTAAGGTGATGATTAATACAAAGCATTTAAGATGTTGCAGGTAGAACACCCATACGTAGAGGCCTATATATGACCCCAAGCACAAAAAAATAAACCTGAATTAAAATAATGATTGTGCGTTTTTAAAATACATAGTCTACCGCATATTAGGCACGACAAAAAACATAATTGGTCTGGCTTATACTCCAAAATTAAACAAATTCTAGTAATGGCCTTTGAATGTAGACTGTATTATTATGCATACTGGATGGACTGGTTACCTTCTGCTACGCTGCAAACATTTGTATTGGATTTTGAATAGCCTAGTAATAGAGCATGTTTTAGATTTTCATAATTAATAGGCTGACACATGACCTTCAGCTATAGACTCTTACCACTGTACGTTTCCATTTCCTCCTCTCCTTCATTCCTTTCTCCAGCGCCAAGAGATAAGGGTTGTCAACAGTTTAATTAAATATGTTTAGTGGTGAAAACATGTTACTATCAATATTCCCCGAACAGATTTCACTTGCTTTCCCAAATGAGCACTGGTTAGCTGCAGGAACATGGTTGGAGAGGCCATTGCATACAGAGTTTGGTCGGAATATCACCTGTCGCACAGCGAGAGGCTGCATGCTCCTCAAACACTGGTTGATTCGTGAAGTGAAATAAGTGTTCTTATAAGCCCACACATTTCTATATTCAATCCGTTGTGAAATCGGAGTTTTGTTGGTTGCCACTAAAAAGAGGAGGACCCCAGCTGTTATTATAAAACCAGAGTAGCCTACCTGGCATGATTTAAACTGTGGGAAAGCGGCCTCCATTCGCTATTCCAATGCATATGGATGACATGTCTTTTTTCCCCCTTCCATTCTAAATATGATTTTTTTTACATATTAATAAAGATAAGATTACATTGAGAATAGTCTGATGAGTAAAAATATGATCACTTGATGAGAGAATAGGGTGCGCAGCCTGATGCAAGGAACAGAGCTCAAGCTTTTTTTGCAACTTTTTCAAATAGTCAATAAGCCTATTAGATGCATCATGCAGCCCATATACGTTTTGATTTCTAAGACATTTTAAGGTTTGTATAATTCACAACTAAATTTGCCAAACACACTACATGTACAAAAGTATGTGGACACCTGCTCGTCGAATATCTCATTCCAAAATCATGGGCATTAATATGGAGTTGGTCCCCCCTTTGCTGCTATAACAGCCTCCATTCTTCTGGGAAGGCTTTCCAGAAGATGTTGGAACATTGCTGCAGGGACTTGCTTCCATTCAGCCACAAGAGCATCGGTGAGGTCGGGCACTTAAGTTGGGCGATAAGGCTTGGCTCACAGTCGGCGTTCCAATTCATCCCAAAGGGGTTCGATGGGGTTGAGGTCAGGGCTCTACAGTAGAGGTCGACCGATTAATCGGAATGGCCGATTAATTAGGGCCAATTTCACGTTTTCATAACAAATCGGTATTTTGGACCCCAATTTGCCAATGTTTTTTTTTTTTTAAACCTTTAACTAGGCAAGTCAGATTAAGAACACATTCTTATTTTCAATGACGGCCTAGGAATGGGGGTTAACTGCCTTGTTCAGCGGGGATTCGGGGATTCGTTTTTTGCAACCTTCTGGTTACTAGTCCAACGCTCTAACCACCTGCCTTACATTGTACTCCACGAGGAGCCTGCATGGCAGGCTGACTACCTGTTACGCGAGGGCAGCAAGAAGCCAAGGTAAGTTGCTAGCTAGCATTAAACTTATCTTATAAAAAACTATCAATCTTAACATAATCACTAGTTAACTACACATGGTTGATGATATTACTAGTTTATCTAACGTGTCCTGCGTTGCATATAATCGATGCAGTGCCTGTTAATTTCTCATCGAATCACAGCCTACTTCGACAAACGGGTGATGATTTAACAAGCGCATTTGCGAAAAAAAATCACTGTCGTTGCACTAATGTACCTAACCATAAACATCAATGCCTTTCTTTAAAATCAATACACAAGTATATATTTTTAAACCTGCATATTTAGTTAATATTGCCTGCTAACATGAAATTGTGTCACTGCTTTTGCGTTCATTGCCTGGCTCGTTGCGAACTAATTTGCCAGAATTTTATGTAATTATGACATACCATTGAAGGTTGTGCAATGTAACAGGAATATTTAGACTTAGGGATGCCACCCGTTAGATTAAATACGGACCGGTTCCGTAGAAAAAAACGTTTTGTTTTCGAGATGATAGTTTCCGGATTTGACCATATTAATGTCCTAAGGCTCGTATTTCTGTGTGTTTATTATATTATAATTAAGTCTATGATTAGATAGAGCAGTCTGACTGAGCGGTGGTAGGCACCAACAGGCTCGTAAGCATTCATTCAAACAGCACTTTCGTGCGTTTTGCCTGCAGCTCTTCGCAATGGATTGCGCTGTTTATGACTTCAAGCCTGTCAACTCCCAAGATTAGGCTGGTGTAACCGATGTGAAATGGCTAGCTAGTTAGCGGGTGCGCGCTAATAGCGTTTCAAACGTCACTCGCTCTGAGACTTGGAGTAGTTGTTCCCCTTGCTCTACATGGGTAACGCTGCTTCGAGGGTGGCTGTTGTCGATGTGTTCCTGGTTCGAGCCCAGGTAGGAGAGGGACGGAAGCTATACTGTTACACTGGCAATACTAAAGTGCCTATAAGAACATCCAATAGTCAAAGGTATATGAAATACAAATCGTATAGAGAGAAATAGTCCTATAATTCCTATAATAACTACAGCCTAAAACTTCTTACCTGGGAATATTGAAGACTCATGTTAAAAGGAACCACCAGCTTTCATATGTTCCCATGTTCTGCACAAGGCACTTAAACGTTAGCTTTCTTACATGGCACATATTGCACTTTTACTTTCTTCTCCAACACTTTGTTTTTGCATTATTTAAACCAAATTGAACATGTTTCATTATTTATTTGAGGCTAAATTGATTTTATTGATGTATTATATTAAGTTAAAATAAGTGTTCATTCAGTATTGTTGTAATTGTCATTATTACAAATACATTTAACAAAATTATTTAGTGTTAAAAAAATATATATATTATTTGCCCGATGGATCGGTATCGGCTTTTTTGGTCCTTCAATAATCGGTATCGGCGTTGAAAAATCATAAATCGGTCGACCTCTACTCTACAGGCCAGTGAAGTTCTTCCATACTTATCTCGACAAACCATTTCTGTGTTGGCATAAAGGGATCGGGAGACAGGCGCAGGAATGTGTAATAGAGGTTTTTATTGGCCCAAATTACAGCGTGCCTTGTAAAGGCACGGAGACGAAGACCACACAAACACATATACAAAACACAGGGTTGAAACCCAAACAAAACAGCGAGGAGTACCTCGAATAAATACACCGGGGTGAGACCCGTAACATACACGCACACAATGATGCCACACGGGACGAGACCCGTAATCATCTGCGCAATACAAGTGGCACGAAAGCCAAAAGACAGGTACTCACACGACCTACGGACATTGTAACAATAATCGACAGGATAATGGTGAACAAAGGGCACACTTATACAATTATTAATCAATGGGAACGGGGACCAGGTGTGCTTAATGACAGTTACGGAGGGATCCGTGACATTCTGTATGGACCTCGCTTTGTGCACGGGGGCATTGTCATGCTGAAAGGGCCTTCCCCTAACAGTTGCCACAAAGTTGGAAGCACAGAATCATCTAGAATGTCATTGTATGCTGTAGCATTAAGATTTCCCTTCACTGGAACTAAGGGTCCTAGCCCGAACCATGAAAAACAGCCCCAGACCATTATTCCTCCTCCACCAAACTTTACACTTGGCACTATGCATTCGGACAGGTAGTGTTCTACTGGCACTCGCCAAACCCAGATTCGTCCGTTGGACTGCTTGGCATTGTGCATGGTGAACTTAGGTTAAAGTGCGGCTGCTCGGCCATGGAAATGGACAGTTCTTGTGATGTCGTTGCTTCCAGAGGCAGATTGGAACTCGCTAGTGAATGTTCAAACCGAGGACAGCTACGCGCTTCAGGACTCGGCAGTCCCGTTCTGTGATCTTGTGTGGCCTACCACTTCGCGGCTGAGCCATTGTTGCTCCTAGACATTTCCACTTCACAATAACAGCACGTACGGTTGACTGGGGCAGCTCTAGCAAGGCAGATATTTGACGAACTTGTTGGAAAGGTAGCATCCTATGACGGTGCCACGTTGAAAGTCACTGAGCTCTTCAGTACAGGCCATTCTACTGCCAATGTTTGTTTACCAAGATTGCTTGGCTGTGTGCTCGATTTTATACACTTGTCAGCAATGGATGTAATAGCCAAATCCATTCATTTGAAGGGGTGTCCACATACTTTCAGTGTAACTCTAAATCTAGCGTATAGGACCTATTTCAAATTCTAACTTTTAAGCTCAACATAGCCACTTCATATGCGCACACGCTCCAGAATGGTAGAAATATCCTTTCTAAAATTGTAGAATATAAAATTAAATAATGGCACGGGACATATAAGCATATCTTGTCTGCTAAATGAACAAGCCTACAGCCTATGTCATTGAGCATAGCCAGATAACATACAATAGGCAGACTAATATTCGGTTCTTCTGAAATACAGTTTCTTTAGACCTGCTTAAAATAAATAATGATGGTGTATAATAAATGGATTTATTAGACTTAAAAAAATTGGATGTTCCAAAGGTGAGCATTTGCATGACAATAACCGGCTTACAAAATGTCCTGACCGCCACAGCCCCAACTATGAAGAGATCAAACTTCCAGCAGTAACATAGAACAGATATGGAGAGAAACATTAAGAGAGCAAAAGTTACATAGTCTGGGAATCTGCTCTCTGACCTAGATTGCAACTGGTTTCTATGATGTCTGTTCTGCTGTGTATGAAGTGGACCTTAGCCCAGTTCCTACCTTGAGAATGTATTCCTGGCATAGTGCATGATGCTGTCAAAGTCATACACTTCTCCCATAGAGTCCACCTCCCCTGGCTCCATCTTCAAGAAGTTATACTCCTGTCCTGTGAATAGAAGCAAGAAAACAGAAGCTGAAACCTACCCCTACCTCAAATACTGTACCAGCAAACTGAATGGCAAAAGTGAGTGGCTATCACCTAGAAAGGGAAAACTATGTTCATCACAGAATCATGTGATGGTCTCATCATCGAGCCATAAAATAAGCTGATCTCATATGACATCTCTCCATGTTAGATGAGTGGGCTGTTCCATCCACAGTTGTCTTACCTGGCTGGATGTTGTCCCTGATGATGCTGACATGTTCGTCTCTGTCGGGCCGGGTGTGCTCGTGCCAGAAACCAATCACATGGCCAAGCTCATGAACCACTATTCCAAACTTGTCACAGTTCTTTCCAATGGAGATGGCCTGTGGACCGCCACCCCTGCGGCCCACATAGGAACAGCACCTGCAGGTTCCAACACACAGAACACAGATCAGGGACAGGTCAACAGGCAAGGTAACAAGCTAGTGCCCAAGACTGTGGTAACTGGCTACATAGAAGACACAAAGATGACAGTGTTAGCGCAAGAGGGGCCATCTTGCTTACCATGGTACTATCTAAGTGCTACATTTATGTCTACAGATCAATCATGTAACAAGAACTTTGTGAACTTCGTGTTACACCGGATATATAGAGCTTTACTTCCACAAACATGCAAGTGTAAACCAGAGGCAGTGAACAAATAACGAATAAGTCAAGGGAAGGAATCCCTGTTCGTAGAGAGACGCAGGGTCTGACTGCAACAGTTTGTGGTTCAACTGGCATCTCTTATTTTTGTACTTTTTACCACTTTCTCTCCCAATTTTGTGATATCGAATTGGTTGTTACAGTCTTGTCTCATCGATGCAACTCCCGTGTGGACTCTGGAGAGTCAAAGGTTGAGAGCCGCGCATCCTCCGAAACACGACCCCGCCAAGCCGCACTGCTTTTTGACACACTGCTCGCTTAACACGGAAGCCAGCCACACCAACATGTCGGAGAAAACACTGTACAGCTGGCAACCGCGGTCAGCATGCATGCGCCCGGCCTGCCACAAGGAGTCGCTAGAGCGCGATGGGACAAGGACATCTCAGCCGGCCAAACCCTCCTCTAGCCGGACGACGCTGGGCCAATTGTGTGCCGCCTCATGGGTCTCCCGGTCGCAGCCGGCTGTGACACAGCCCGGGATCGAATACAGTGGTGATATTCATTGATGCGTGCTTCACTGTAGATGGAGGGTTACAGTGTGTGACCGTAAAGGCTGGCTGCAGACTGCAGGGCTCTTTCTCTCCCTCCCTGACATGAAAGGCTCAGTGTGGGAGCCCGGTCCATGGGCACACACCGCGCCCCTGTGGGCCAACCAGCCTCTCTCTAATTACTATGAACCCAGCCAGGCTCTCCTGAGATGGGTCTTGAACTTTGCACAGGACAGATGGGGCCTGCTGAATATGCAGCAGGCCAGCCCAGAGCTCAGGCATTCCCACTGCTAACCGCAGCCGCCTGCGTGGATAATGTCATCCCTGTTACTCTGGAGGCCAGTTACCAGGAAAAAAATGGCTATCAACAGCTGGGTGGAAAAAGGGCAGTTTATGTTCCATATCCGCACTTTAATATGCTCTTCTTGGTAACTGATGTACTGTGTGTGCACAGAGTCAGAATGTAACACCATCAACGCTGCTACAGTTTTTGTGTAAACTCATTTGAACTTAAAAACATGCATAGCTGGGAAAAGGACCAACTATATCACACGGAATAAAAGCTGGCAGGTTATGATAAAGCTTATGATAAAGCTGAGGAGGTCTCCCTTGGATGCCATTCAAAAAAAACACATGTGCTCAGTGAAAGATGAATCAGGACTATGAGGCACAGCAAGTATTTCTCGGGCCTGAATGGCCGTCTTTCCCAGGACTTGCAAGGGGCTGCAATTACCACAATTCATGCAGACAGAGGGGATGAGCAAGCACTAAAGGCCGATGGAGGAGAGGTAAGGAAAAGTACTTAAGCGATAAATCATTATGGCTGTGTGGATAAAGGAGTGTCACGTGTGAGCAGGCTGACCAGTTAGACTTCCTTCCTGAGGGATGCGAGCCTAGACCTCCATGGACTCACCCACATGGCCGGTAGGTGAACACAATGTAGCTCTCCTCTGTTGTCCTCTCCATAAAGGTCACACAGGTGTGCTTCTCCCAGTGACGCATGGCCTGGCGGAATATCGCCCGCTGGCTGCCTGAATGTGACGGGAAGAAGGGAGATCAGTGAGGCTGACGAACATAAGACACACGTAAAAAGGAGGATAAAATACTGTACCAATGCTGACAGCTTGCTCGTAGTTCTAGATCCACTGCCAAATTGATCCCAAGTAAAGTTAATCAAATGTTTTATGTACAATAGCTGCAAAGACATTCATTTTAATGTAGGTACTGTGAATGCAAGTATGCTGAACAGACACCAGCTGCCACCTTTTAGTAGGGAACTATATTATAGGGCTCATATGAGAACCATAGGGAAAGTAAACATCAGTGATGATGTGGGACTTACCACTGAAGTTCCCACTGATGACATAGGGAATGACACCTTCTGGCCACACCCTCTCAGGCCTGGAGGTTGCTGCCCTTTTCCTGCGGTGTGATCCTTGCCGGTTTGGCACCGCTATGTTTCGACTGGTCTCATTGGCAGAAGACCCTGTCATTCACAAAACCCAGCCAAAGATGAAGTTTATACAATATAATCATAATCAAAAAGTTAAACTACGGTGAGAACATGGTAAAAACCAACCACCTTTTTGTGGAATCTAGAATGGGCCGTAACAGATATTATTGAGTGAGAAAGTGACCTGTTATGTGAATTGACAGTTCAGTTCACACAGACCATAAAATACAGACCATGAGAAACTTAAACATTTGAGACTACCACTTTTCAGCTGTTCCTAAATGGTAAAGAGATAATAACGACAATGAAGAGTGCTTTATAACTCCTGTTGAGCATTTTCTAAAGAGCCTTCATAAACACTTTGAGAGTGCTGGTGATAAACATGCTGTTAGTTTATAACAGGTGTCATGGCCAACCAAGTGTTGGAGCCGAGCCATCACGTGGTGCTGAGTGGTTCATGCATAGTGCACATCTTCCTGGCAGATGCACTGATGCACAGAGTTGCAAAGCCTCCTTTTATAATTGGCCTTGAGGTGGGAAAATGTGGGAACTATTTAACTGTATTAAAGCTTTTTTCTTGGAATTGTTAGTATTGTGTCATTAAATGACAATTCCACCCCAAAACTATCATTTGGTATTTGTTTCATTAGTCCATTGTTAATTTAGTACCAAAATGTTTTTCATGTCAGCAATCAAGTTGTCAAGATATGTAACTTTCAAAATACAGAATAATGCAAAATGCAGCATCATATGATACAAAATGCTTCATACGGGCCGAATTTTGAAGGTTTTGGTACATATCTTGACAACTTGATTGCTGACAAGCAAAACCTTTTGAGACTATATCAACAATGGACTAATGAAACAAATACTAAATGTTTTTAGGTGGAGTTTTCCTTTAAGGAGACATTTTAGTCAGCACTATATAATAGCACATGCATAATAAATGGAGTCAGACTTTTAGAACTGGTGACAGGCACGTTTATAAGAAAATGCAAGCTTTAGACTCAGGCCTAGTGCCATAGGCTTATAGTCTCAATGACCATGACTGGGTCAGCCTCACAGCTCTTGCTCACCTGTGGTTGTCTGATTGAAGGTCTGGACGGTCCGCTGGACCATGTTTATAACCCGGTCCACCTTAAACATGCGCATGTCCTCCTCATCCAGAGCAATGTCTCCCCAAAAGGCAGCTGAAACAGACACCGAGAGAGAAAGCATATCAGACATATTTAAGGTGTTTTCACAATATTGGACATCATTTTGCACCGTCCATTAGCCTCAAGGGTTTCCTGCTCTGCAGTCAGACAAACCACGTGGATCACATAGACAGCCATTCAAACCAAGGGTGAAAAAGCTAGACATTGATACACACGCACACAACCAAACACAATCCCGCCCCTCTCTTTAGCCCTCTCTCCCTCGCTCTCAAACAGACACACAGAGTTGTGAAACAGCAGTTATGTGAATGTTTGAATAACAGGAGAGGAGTGCGGTCTGAATCTCAGAGCTCTATAAGCTCCAAGCTAAATAAATCATATTATCATGGGATGGAACATATCTGTATGACATTCAATGGAGGACATATGAAATCAATTAATAAGAGCGACATTCAAAAGCTTTTAGAGCAGCATACCCCAGATGTGCTGGGTCAATCCAGTTGCCACTAAGAGAACTGAGGGAAAATGTCATGTCCTGATATTCTTCTACTGTTAATTAGTCCTCAAGCAGACCTAATACTGCGAGTTGCTGCCTCGATACTGTATATGGGGCACCTTGAACAAGTAATAGGTTTTTAAATGAGGCCAAGGAGAAGGAAAAATAACCAAAATGTCACCCTTTATGAGGAATATGCTTTATGGGATTCTTTTCTAAAATGCCCTATTTCTGTAGCAGTTAGGGTAGGAGTCCTCTCCACAGAGACACGCCGCTCTGTTTTACAAGCTTTCAACACCAGCACGTTTGCTGGATTTACAGCCTGTTCTTTGTGAAGGAGTGGAGTGAAGGGGTGGAGGAAGGGAGGGAAGGAAGGCGGAAGAGAAAAGGGGTGGCAGGGTAATCCATGTCTGAACAGGAAGATGAGAGCAGGAGGAAGGGGAGGAGGTGGGCATAAAGCCTCACTGCCCACCTCATAACCCTGTGGGGAAGAGAATGTGAGGAGGGCATAAAGCCTCACTGCCCACCTCATAACCCTGTGGGGAGGAGAATGTGAGGAGGGCATAAAGCCTCACTGCCCACCTCATAACCCTGTGGGGAGGAGAATGTGAGGAGGAGGGAGAAAGATTATCCTTTGCAAACATGTTTTCACTGTGTGTGAGGGTTCTACTCCTTGGGGATAGGAGGCAGAGTAGCAAGAGATAGATCAAGTCAGACCTAATGGAGTTATCTGCTGTGGCTGGAGTGAATATGGTACTGACTACTGCGTGTTCACAATTTGAGCGTGAAAGTAGGTTACCCCAAGAATTACCCAGAGTTGTTGAAAATCAAGTGCAATAGTGAAAGATGGACAACTAGGAACTGACAAACTGTGGTCTAGGAATCAAAGTGAAAGCATATGTTCAGCGTGTATAGTTGTTTTTAGAACACTACAAAAGCATCTAAGACAAAGCTCTTTTATAACTGAGCTATCATTGACCCAGCCCTTGATAACAGTCAGATAGTGGTGTGTGATTATCTCAAAGAGAAAGGAAGACAAAGAAAACAATAGAGGAAAAAAATGTTGGCTTGTATCCCTTATCCACCAGAGGAGAATTATTGAAACAGTATGTAGCTGGCTGAGATGCAGCCAGTCTCCCACAAGCAACAGAGAGGGTCAGAGAGGGCATGTTGTAGAGCGGTGGGGCTAGGCAGGATTACAGGCTAATGACAGCAATAAGAAAATATGTAGATCTCTGCCTGCAAGATAGGGCACGCTCAGAGCTCTGCGGGCAGGTTTGAAATACCAGAAGTCAAAGGGATCCTCAAATTTGCACTCAGAAAAACACTAAAACTGCTGTGTGTGACCAAATCCCCGAAACACTAAACAGACTATTCCTAATCAGCACTAATACAGAAACTCTGTGCCAAGAGTATATCTGATCATCGCTAGCTACCAGCTGTCCATACAGTATGCAATGGATACAAACTGTCTTACTTCTTACATTTGATTCCTAGAACTGACTGACAGCATTAAAAGGATGAGAGAACAGACAAGCACTTGGACAAAACCAACATAAATTTGGGGCTGATGTCACAGAGAGGACAGTGAGCACTAAGAGGGGTATGTCCAAAATAATTTGCAAAGTACTCTTTCCTTTAACACAGTGGAAGATGAAAATGCAGCTGCAATTTGAAGAGTTACCCTGCTTTACCTAATTCTTAATGCTATAGTAATACTGCACTCAGTTATTAGCAGTGATTTACTGGCCTAATGCTAGAACTAACCACACAACAAGGTGCAGGATTGTACCCCTACCCCTACCCCCACCCCACTGCCCTACACAGAGAGCTAATGTATTCTTCGTCCATGGCGGACACCCACTCATCCACAAAACATTCTGGGGACAAGCTCTTAATCCAGCCTATAATTGTTCCCTGACAACAGTGAAGATTGAAATGAGCAAATGCACAGCCCCTGCGGCATTAGGTCTCATTTCCCCAGGCTTCCCAGTCGTCCTGGAGAAGCTGCAGGTTTAAGGAAAGTCTCGCAGGGATTGAAAATTAATCCCATTGTCTCCTGGCTTGAATTATCCACGGACACAGACTGAATCTCTGGAATCTTCAATATGGGGCACCGGGCAGAGGACAGGATGGCAGCCATTGCACTGGCCAGTTGTTTTTTAAACTGAGAAACCCCACTGTATGTGCACCCCTGTCAAAACAGACTAAGCAGAGAAAGACTAGTAGTGTAGATTCAAACCCAGAGAGAGAGAGAGAGAGAGAGAGAGAGAGAGAGAGAGAGAGAAAGAGAGAGAGAGAGAGTGGCAGATGGGAGCAGATCATTATTGAGCATAGCACTGCTGCCACTCTCTCTTTCCAGCAACATTCATTAACTAAATGACAACAGCTGCAGGCATGGTATTAATATCAACAGGAATTTAAAAGATGAACAATTAGATAATTTCCGCTCTGATAGATAGTTTCATTCCAGTTGTTAGATGATATGGTTTTCAGTGTCCTAACATAAACATCTATGATAGGAAAACACACAACAGGCATTTTCATCAACGCGACACGCTCGGTGGCTGGGACAAAGATGGTTTTCATGTGGACATACTGTGAAGATAAAAACGGCCTTTGATGAAACATTTGATTGATTGCACTTTGTGTGTTACACTTTGACCCTCCGCTGCAACCTGGACTCAGGGGTAGACTTAACATAGTAAATGCTAATCTGTCTCCCTCCATTTAGTATGATATATGTTACAATTTGTATGGTATGTATTCATTTGTGGATGTCCATCATCCATTTTGTATATGTTACGTATTATAATTCACATGATATGTTACGAATTTGCAATATGTATGATATGTTACGAATTCCAATTTGTTGTGGCTAACGTTAGCTAGGCTAACGGTTAGGGTAAAGGTTAGGGTTAAGAGTTAGGTTAAAGGGTTAAGGTTAGGGTTAGCTAACATGCCAAGGAGTATGTAATTGCAAAGTTGCTAACTAGCTAAAATGCAAAAGTTGTCCGTGATGATATTCGAACACACAACTTTTGGGTTGCTAGACGTTCATGTTATACGTTGACCCATCCCACCCCGACCAACCACCCTCCTTTTGTTTTTGATTTAAAGCTGCAATATGCAACTTACATAGAAGTATGAGTTATAGATCTACCAGCCTCCCTGTGGCTCAGTTGGTAAAGCATGGTGTTTGCAACGCCAGGGTTGTGGGTTTGATTCCCACGGGGGGCCAGTACGGGGGGAAAAAAAAAAAATGAATTGAAATGTATGCATTCACTACTGTAAGTCGCTCTGGATAAGAGCGTCTGCTAAATGACTAAAATGTAAATGTAGATTCTCATTGAAAGCAAGTGTAAGAAGCAGTAAATCTGTTCTGTGTGCCAATTCTATGCTTCCCGTTCTTAAGTTTCATTTTAGCTTCTTTTACTTTCGATTTTTAACACCAGCATTAAAAAGCTGAAAATACAATATTTTTTGTAATTGAAAATATATTTCACAGTGGTTTAGATCACTGTGATTCTCTGTTTTGTCACAAACTGAAATTAGGCAAAGTATTAGAATCTTAGCAAACAGGAAATGGCAGAGCGATTTCTGCATAGTGCACCGTTAAGTAAACTTCTGTCTTATGTAACCATACTACATTTAACATGTCACACTAATTTCAGTGTCTCGGATTTAAGTTGACTATGTTATGTCTAGTCAATGTAAGCAGGCTGCCCCCTCCCCCATAGCTGGAAGGAATGTCTCTTTAGATAATCTTAACCATCATAATCCCTTTAATCTCAGACCACCCCCATCAATCTGTGTCCTGTAAGATTACGCAGAAGATCTCTATTAAATTAAACACCACTTGATTCAGGGAATTCCCAGGACATGGCCTCCTTAGTGGCAGACACACACCATGACTGACTGACACTCTTTACCGGCGATTGTCCCTGTGTGACTGCCAGGGCACCACATCTGCTACATCATCTAAAAATTAACACCACTGTCACACAAAGGAAAGTTTGATCAGCAGGACCACAGTGCTGGCAACGTGAGGCTAAGACCTAAAGACATCTGTAGGACTCAGTTTCCCTGAAGAAAACATTTATTTTCCCATCGAAGACCCTGAGATGAGGGGTGGAAGAAAAGAAAAAAACTGCTGACGTGCGCTTGAAATGCATTACAATGACATGGCGACGCCTTTCACAGTGAATGTGTTCTTTAACAAACTTTGCATTTGAATTCCAATGGAAGCCAATACTGTATTGAGTTAAGATGATTACCATCTGATGTCAGTACAAGTATCACTTTTCAGGTTTCATTATGTGCCTGCAAACCCTACCTGACTCCACACATACTGGCTAAAGTGAGACAACAGGGAGATACAGCAACAGGAGGTACAACGAGTATACTGTATCTTTAAAATGCCTGAGAGAAAAAAACAAAGAAAGCATCCAAGCATCATGAATAGCGAGGCAACAGCATCTTACAATCTATGAAAAGCTTATAACTCCAGTAAGAGCTGGTTGGTGGAATTATGGGTGGGAGTATTGTAAATATTATGCCCCTTTCCTGTAAAAACAACTCCAGCTGTTAATCTTAAACAAATGCTTATCTTGACATTTCCTCACACTGCAATTTCAGCCCAAGGCAGGAGAACAAACTCAACTTGTATACTCATTTCAAAGATAACTAAGGTGTAATTAGGAGAGAAGTTCCGGAGAAGCCTCAAGCTAAAGCCCCAGATTCAAGGGGGATAATACTCCAATAAAAGCCTAGAAGTCTCATCAGGCACCACTGCAGAGATCAGGCCAGAGTTACTGCCACCCCACTGAGTCCTATTACTGACACCATGAAGACAGCTTCAGCTGGAGAGCCACACGTCCAGAACCTGTCTCAATTTATGCATTTCATACTCCATCAGGCCCATTAGCTAGATCTAATTTCCCATATTTATCCATGTCTAAAATGTAAGCTTAATGTTGACTGACAGTGTTCTCCAATAACTTCCAAACTGTTTATCCATAGCATTTTCAATAATCATTATAGAGTTCCATGATCATGTAACCATTGCAACACATTACATCTGTTATCACTAATCTGCCACATCTTGGCAATGCATTGCTAGTCAAGAGCGCTAGCTACATAAGGTACAGATCTGAGATTAGAGAAGAGTTGCTTAAGATATGACTTGAATTCATTAGTCAAGCTGAGATATGCTTAAAGATGCATTGAGTCACAAATAGACTTCAAACCCTATTAAAATATCCCATGAATAAAAAATAATGTTCAAAATCAAATGAGAGACTTCTAACAAACTACAGGTTGGGGAAACAATACTATATCCAGATGAACAGTAATGAAGCTCAAATGAATAGTCCAACTGAATGACAAATGGGACTGAATTGTAAAGAAGTCCCCCTTTTGCTTGTTTAGCATCTCATTATTGTTGCTTAATTGGGCGTGCTTTGAGTCATTTAAATGAGCACTCCCACGGCATTTGTTATTTCTTAGCGCTGACAAATTGTCCCACTCCCCACAAATGCACTCACATTATGGCACCCTAATCACCTGAAAACTACAGCAGCAAACCTGTTGATGTAAACTACATTGTGTGTGGGCTGGTTTGTATACATTTCATCTTCCATACATGGCTGCTTACCCTTTAGATAACTATTTGCCTTGTAATGATAATGGGTCAGAGCTTTCTAGGGGCAGGTCCCAATATGAACTAAATAATGAAATAGAGATGTAAAGTTTAGAAGTAAATCAACAAACCATATAACAGCCATTATCAAGCCATACTATGAGTAAAACATTTCTACAACAATACTGACATTCCTACTGCTTTTTTGCTGACTAATAGAATCACCCCTCAAAGATGCGCCCCCAATGACAAACATCTGGTTCTTACTGTCAATCGCACTAGTAACTACATCTGTTTGAGAATAACCATTCACACTTCACTATCTGTTTGAGAATTACTATACACGCTAGGATCACATTTTGCATTGTGAGTTATATAAAGTTATATAATTTGAACCCAGACATGTGAGCTCTCCATGTCTGGCAAGAGAACAGGGCCTCAAGCTGCAAGCAACAAGCTCCCTCTGGGTCATACTCTCAACAACTGAGGACACCTGAAATAAATCAGGGAATTATCGAACTAAACTTGTCAGATGATAAAAGGCATCAGACGGCTGCCTGCCTTCGAACCATCCCTCATCACCCCATAATCCTGTGTTTATTATCAAGTCAGAGACTAGCTCATAGCCAAATGCACAAGTAAAGGCGGGAATGATTAAAGGCTTGGGTTATATGCACACATGCAATTCTCAGGGCCAGTAAACAGCCCCGGTATAAGCTGCCAAGACCCTGTGAATGGGCTGCACTCACCTTACGCTGGTGTGGCCAGTCTGCCCAGCCTGCCCTCCACCTTCCAGCAGCTCTGCCTTGGCATGGTGTGAATGACCTACAGTCTGTGGGAACTGCCAGAGCCAGTCAGAGGGGAGAGGAGAGGGGCTGGGGGAGACGGAAAACCACTTGCATAAGCGAGGGCAGGGGGTTGCTTGAGGCTGGTATCCTCCTCTCCCTCCCTATAGGCTACACAGCAGATGTCTCTTGGTAATGCTTAGAGTAGAGGAGCTCAAACACAGGGCAAGCCCGCAGACTGATGTCAGAATACAAATTAGGATACGATTTAAAATTCAGGAGACAACCCTTGCAAGACGCTCCTTGGTAGATTAAGTCATCTACCCCATTATAATCCATAATCAAATGTCAACTCAGTTTCTGCTCTGTTGAAGATCTATCATTATTTAAATAGAGAAGACATTGAGCGTGACTTGCTCTCATCCATGTTTTATATTGAAAGTGAGTGGATCTAATCTCAATGGGTTCTTACAGTCTTAAATGAGTTTCTGGGATGCTACCAAGGTTGGAGGTTTTCCATCATTTAACTATCAGCTTTAAATGGCTTTTCCCCATATAAATTCTATATGAATGTTAGCAATTATATTTTGCTCAAGTGAACCTAAAGTTAAATGATTTGTTTAATTTATCGTTTAATCTTGTCAGCTGGAAAGCACACTGTCCATTGTATTGATCTAAAGCTAACCTTGACCAGCAGACAGCCATCAAATTGACTCAATGCAATGGTGTCCTTAAGGGGAAATAAGAGTAGATATCTATACAGGCACGAGGCCAAGTGAGTGAAGGAACACAACAGCAGTTTTGATTGCTGACAGTGGTTGTCACCTTTTGCGCGCTAGCATTGTGAACAAGTAAACTAGTGAGTGAGAGAGTGAGTCAGAGAGCGAGTCATTGAGTGAAGACGTTTGAGTGAGATGAAATAGGGCTGAATCACACGTGCAGCATATCTTTGGGAAAAAGAGTACAAAAGTTGGATCCGGGTCAACATCAGCCATCCCTTGGATTATTTAACAAATGTAGAGCATGCTGAAGGAGCAGGTGGAAAGAGCTGGGAGAGCTGGGATTGAGGAGGGGAGAGGGGGCTCTGAGAGGCTGGACGTGGGTGGGAGTTATTCTTGCAACGGTCTCGCCACCACCTGTCCTAAACAATGCCCAGGGGTAACATTGAACATAATAACACTCTGTTCATAATGATGATGGGAATGGTATATCATCATTACTAAAATAAGTAATTATTTCTTCACATTTGATTGCTACAGCTCGTGATTTAGAGTCCCTGCCTAAATATACTACAGAGCTTGCTTGTTTTGGTCATTTGCTCTCTCTAGACAAATGAAAGACATCATGTTAGGTCAACGGGATAAGCGGCAAGCTACAAATGGACACCATGGACCTTGATCCATAGCAAACACTGCAAATTACATCTTTGTTCATTTTTGCATCCTCAATTCCAGCCTATACATATAATCCATATTTGAAGACATCATTTTTTACATTTAGGAATACGACTTTGGAGCACTTGTACTGATCGATTGACCCTGCTTCTGGGGGGCTCCTTACCTGAAGTCACGTGTAGGGCTTTCAATAAATTCCCTGGCTTTTTAGAAATCCTGGTTGGAAGATTCTGGATTTCCTGCTTATTCCCTTCTGACTCCGGGTTACCTCCAACCGGGATTTTGGGAAAACCAGGGAATTTATTGAAAGTTGCCTGAATTTTGCAACCCTAGTCATGTGTCAGTTATCCTACTATTTACAAGTGAAATATAACAATTTGTCCTGACCACTGAGATGACAGATACTGATGATTTACATAAGGGTTGCTCCTCTAAACAGATCTATGTAGAGAGTTGAGAGTAGAGGAGAGGAAGCAACCTCTTGAACCCCCCCCCCCAAAAAAAAAAACACATCACTCCTTACTATGTACAAGAGGAGTATAAACAAGCTACATGAAATATGAGCAGTGTTTGTGTGATGCATTCTGTACTGCAACACGCCACTTGAATTATAGTCTGCCACTTGAATTATAATCTGCCTCTGCAGCAATTTCGAGTGGCTTGTATATGGTCTTCTATGGAATGCTCAACTCAGCTTCTTCTCATTACAAAAATAGGACAAATAATCCAGGCCACTGGACTGAGGAGAGAGGAAGAGGAGGTGACGGAGGACTGAATTGACAAGGACCTGAATAAGAGTAAGACTTTACACATGGTCAATTCCACTGTAACAGAAGGATGCTGAGACTCTTTAAAATGTATGTTAAACAAAAACCACTGATTGAAAAGTTAAACAAACCATACAACTCTATGCACGAGGACTTCTTTTAACAATTTCCGCTGAACATTTTACAAAAGCACATTTACCTGAAGAACAGGGCAGATGCAAAGTTTGGTAAAAGAAAGACGGTTTGTGCTGTTTGTGCCATCACTCTGTTTACCATGGAATTGCCCACATCTCCATCCCCTGCATGATGCTGACAAGCGAGAATGAGACATATACAAGCACCAAAACATTTAAGTACCAGGGAGAACTTCCAAAGGGGTAATTTCTAAGAGGAGCCATGTCTCAATCTGTAACATAAATGTATTCACCAGATGAGGAAAAAAATCTCTCAGAATTCCCCAAAGACACTAGGAGATACAGTGAATTCACAGCACAGTGTTTATTACGATGACAACTGAGATATCCTCTTCTATACAAAATATAGGCCTATTCTGTTATGAATGTTGACTTTATATTTGGAGACATCAGCTAGACAGGGGATGGTGCAATCCGATACTTCAACAGAACTGGATGTAGCTAATCCAAATGAATTAATTGAGTTTAATTAGGCTACACTTATTGTCTGGATTATGAATAAAGACCCCTTCAACCTTGGCTATGGGAGAAGAAGACCCATGATGATGAGTGCAATGTCAAAAGAAACTTGCAGATAACAGCCAACATATAATTAGAAGAACACATACAATATGGGTCTAATGGGTTTTACGAGGGGTCAGAAGTGGAGATCATTCATACATGAGGATGAAATAGATCAGGGGTGTATTCACTATGAGCCAAACAGAACGAAAATGGGCGGGACCTACCTGAATTTGTCCAATAGAAATTCTCGGATTCGTTGCAAAACGTTTCTCGTTTGGAGTAAACGGTGAAATGTTTTCCAACAGAAATGGCGTAATGAATACACCCCATATGTAGCATACAACACCCCAATCTCCAGCCGCTTGTTTTCAGTGGTCGCGTGAACAGCCGGTGAAGTAAATGCACGTCATTTTGCGCAATGACAAAACCAGGTGGGGAACACAAGAGCCTCATAATAACATAGTAGAATGCAGTGTTTTTCTTCACGACCAAGGCCTACATAGCCTAAGTAAATGTAACATCGGCAAGGATTTGAATCATTTCAACCGACAGTTCAATGGGTGATGATTTGGTGCTATCCAAATAAATCTTCCAAGTTAGGCTATACATTTGATTAAATAGGCTATTCTAAAAATGCCATCTTTTTGACAACTACACAGACAGATCATACATTAAATATACTCTTAACTATAGATAAAGATATGGCGAAACTTTAAAACAAATAGCATTTTCCATTATGTTCTTCCAGTAAAAATTCCAAACTTTTTTTTCCATGCTTTGAAAAATGTACCCTGAGAAATTACATTGATGTCCTCGGTTTATATCCACGAGTGCCATCTTTCCACCATGAGTTATGCCAACAGTATGTTACTATGCTCAATCATGTGTAAATCAGAAAAACTATGACAATAGGTAAAAAATAAAGAATCATAAAAAAAATCTATTTTAAAACTCGATTCACCGCTGTCATCTCCAAATGCATTTCCCTCACTTCCAAACACATAAAAGCATTTCGTGGCATGTTTTAGGTCCACATAAATATTAGATAAATAGCATTCCAAAAGCTTACCAGCTTTACAGGGATCCTTATAGTCGATCACATCTGAGGTGGCAGTGGGCTCCACATAGTAGCTTGTTTCTATTGCTTCTAAATCGATCGCCGATATCATGCAAAGGCAGGATAGAAGAAACAAACATCTCGTTGTGAGATCCATGATTCGTGAGTGAGGGGTACAGCAAAAGACGAGAAATAAGAGGTAAAGAACAAGAGGAACGAGAGGGACAGAAAGAGAGAGAGAGAAAATGGGAGGTTTTGGGGGAAATGAGATCTCTCCGGAGGGCGGGTTTAAAATCAGAGCTCAGCCTCTCCACAATGTCTTGATTCTGGGGCAGTGATTCGCTCCCCTAGCCGTGCTCCGGGCTAGTGCATTTGCCAGCAAACTTCGGTGATCGTGGCACATCATCACGTTGGTATGTTTGGAGAGGGGCCACGGCTATGGGAAAATACTTTATATTAGCCTATATAAAATGATAACCCTAACTGAATGTATTTTTTTTTACACCTTGAAAGCCTTTCAATTGTTACAATGTTTGAAAAAATATATAACATTTTACCAAAACATTTAATTTCAACACAGCACAAGATCTCGAAATGTGCGTGCATGGACAATATCCTGGAAAATTAAGAGCATCATTCTTATGATACCTCCTGGTCAATGTGTATGTTTTTTTTTAATGTGATTTGAGAGTCAGTAAAATCTCAAATCTATCATCATTCCATAGTTACAAATCATCAAAGTGACATTTTGTGTTTCATCATGCCCCTCCCTCTGCTCTAATAGTCAACACACATGTGCGTGCACGCACACACACCTACACTTTTATTCCTGGGTGACATTGTCAAACAGGGTTCCCATACAACAGACACAAGGTAGAAATCTTCTGTATGCGACAATGACCATTATCACAGCCTATTGAACATTATCATCACTTCAGTAGATATCCAACTACAATTACAGAAAAATAAATACAATGTTAAATAAAAAGGGAGTTATAATTCGTACTGTGTATCATTTCAAATATAGGCAATGGTTTTTATTGAGTTAAGCGCCACCTGTTGCCAACACATAGAATGATCATATTATGAATGGTGAACTTACTAAATGAAATGAGAGTTTGACTGTGTGATAATAGGTTGCTTCTTGTGTAAATATTTTCTGTCTGGATTTTAATGATTTGTATCACTACAGTTATGGAAATATTTTACCTGCAGAGAAAAACCTGATCACTCATTGATTTGTTATCTAAAAATAAACATAACGAATGATGAAACTATTTTAATGTGTATGTGATTGTGAAGAAACCCAAAAGGAGGGCATGACAAATAAGGTACAGCAATAGATTACTCAAAATTAGTAACTTCATCTCATTATTAGATTATTTTCATTTCTATCACATATATTATAAAAAACTTGCACCAAATATTCAATAGAGGAATAATGAAACACAATGCTGCAGACTGATCATTTCCTAACTGACTGCCCACCCAACTCCCTAGCATCCTTGGGCCAATGCTGGCTCAGCTGCCCACTGTATCTTGTTGATGAAGTGGCATCACTGCTAAAAGGTCAGCTTCAATGTTAAGTTCCAGGGAAAGCTTTACCAACCCTCATTCTTTGTGTAATCATAGCCTACTACATTACTCAAAGTTTGCAAAAACACAAAGATTAGGTAGCTTTTAGTGTACTCCTTTTTCCACTGAAACTAGAGATGAGTTGAGATTAGCTGAGTAAGCACGTGATTTGCCATGTGTCTCAGCCCATTGCTTGGGGAGTGAACAGGATGGAGCTGTGTTGACTAAATAAAAGTGTCCTTTTGACACAAAGATCATGATGAAATTGCAGTCTGATTTTATTTATTTTTTTAAACTGCAAAGCAACCAAGGAGAGCAAATTTGGCCGTTTTTGACATTTCAAATAGTTTAGAACAGACAGGAAAAGCTTTCATTTACACTGAAAGGTGACTTCTGAGTCGTGTGAAAATAAAATGCCATTTCAGTGTGTTTGAGGCAATATACAGTGCATTCAGAAAGTATTCAGACCCCTTGACCTTTTCCAAATTTTGTTACATTACAGCCTTATTCTAAAATGGATTAATCTACATCAATCTACACACAATACCACATAATGACAAACGAAAACAGTTTTTCAGAATGTTTTGCAAATGTATAAAAAAAAACAACATAAATACCATATTTATGTAAGTATTCAGACACTTTGCTATGAGACTCCAAATTGAGATCAGGTTCATCCTGTTTCCATTGATCATTCTTGAGATGTTTCAACAACTTGATTGGAGTCCACCCGTGGTAAATTCAATTGATTGAACATGATATGGAAAGGCACACACCTGCCTATATAAGGTCCCACAGTTTACAATGCATGTCAGAGCAAAAACCAAGCCATGAGGTCAAAGGAATTGTCTGTGGAGATCCAAGACAGGATTGTGTCAAGGCACAGATCTGGGGAAGGGCACCAAAAAATGTCTGTAGCATTGAAGGTCCCCAAGAACACACCGGCCTCCATCATTCTTAAATGGAAGAAGTTTGGAACCACCAAGACTCTTCCTAGAGCTGGCCGCCCAGCCAAACTGGGCAATCGGGTGAGAAGGGCCTTGGTCAGGGAGGTGACCAAGAATCCGATGGTCACTCTGACAGAGCTCCAGAGTTCCTCTGTGGAGATGGAAGCACCTTCCAGAAGGACAACTATCTCTGCAGCACTCGACCAATCAGGCCTTTATGGTAGAGTGGCCAGACGGAAGCCACTCCTCAGTAAAAGGCACATGACAGCCCACTTGGAGTTTGTCAGAAGGCACCTAAAGGACTCAGACCATGAGAAACAAGATTCTGTGGTCTGATGAAACTAAGATTGAAGTCTTTGGCCTGAATGCCAAGCTTTACGTCTGGAGGAAACCTGGCACCATCCTTACGGTGAAGCATGGTGGTGGAAGCATCATGCTGTGGGGATGTTTTTCAGCGGCAGGGACTGGGAGACCAGTCAGGATCGAGGGAAAGATGAACGGAACAAAGTACAGAGATCCTTGATGAAAACCTGCTCCAGAACGCTCAGGACCTCAGATTGGGATGAAAGTTCACCTTCCAACAGGACAACGACCCTAAGCAAACAGCCAAGACAACACAGGAGTGGCTTCGGAACAAGGCTCTGAATGTCGTTGAGTGGCCCATTCAGAGCCCGGACTTGAACCCGATCGAACAGCTCTGGAGAGACCTGAAAATAGCTGTGCAGCAACGCTCCCCATCCAACCTGACAGATCTTGAGAGGATCTGCAGAGAAGAATGGGAGAAACTCCCCAAATGCAGGTGTGCCAAGCTTGCAAGACGACTTGAGGCTGTAATTGCTGCCAAAGGTGCTTCAAAAAAGTACTGAGTAAAGGGTCTGAGTACTTACATAAATGTGATATCTGTTTATTTATTTTTTTAATTTATATATTTGCAGACATTTTTTAAAACCTGTTTCTGCTGCATCATTATGGGGTATTGTGTGTAGATAGATGAGGGGGAAAAAACAACGGAATCCATTTTAGAATAAGGCTGTAATGTAACAAAATGTGGAAAAAGTCAAGGGGTCTGAATACTTTCCGAATGCTGTGTAGATCACTCGTGTAGTGTTACAGTAGAAGTCCCATACTGGAGAATGTGAATATGATATTTCTCATCATGGGTCGCTGAAGGAATGGACATGAACTTTGGGGAAGTTAGTTGACCGAGGTCTCTCGCTATCTTCCTGATGGGCATATGTATCGTCTGCTTATAATAGACAAAGCCTGGCTTATATAAGAGCTAAAACCTAAAACACACCATCCTCTATCTTGTCGGACTGTTACCCATGTGTGTAACGCAGACACAGTGCAGGGGATGCCTGCTAAATGAGTAGGTCTATATTAATGCAGCTGCCTGTGAGAATGATTATGCACTCACATCATTTAATGCAAATTAAATTCATTCAGTGCGCAGGAGACAGTTCAATAATTGTATTCTGAATTGGAATAAGGTTTGGAGATGATATGCTTGTTCAATTCTTCCCTAATATCCAATTGAGCTATTCAAACTTACATGAAAATCCCCAAACTATGGTGCCAAGCATTATTACAATCCGCCAGCCGCAGAACTTTGGATATAACATTATAAATATAATATAGACCAACACCTTTTGAAAATTAAAGTTCAGTGAAGACAAAGTGGATTTCTTTCTCTTGATTACATTACTGAAAGGTAAGGACTCCCAGAGAGAACTTTTGTTCCATTTAAAAGTAAAATGTTTATAAATGTAGATCTGTAAATTCACATTTTCAACACAGGAGTAGTCCACCTACTTATAAACATGATCATTGTCACGCTACATAGAAAATATTTTTTCTGAACATTAATTGAGAAATCAATTCCATGGTTCGGCTTTTGAAACATCTTGCCAGGCCAAAAGGCTTTAATTAAACATGAAACAATATTAGCTGTAAAATTCCACCTAGCATAATTCCTCCCATGATGGTCAAATTAGAAATCCCTTGACCTAACTGGAGCCAAACAAAGTTACAGAACAAAGCATATAGAAAAAAATGTTGTAATGCTCTCAAAAGACAGGCTTAATTTAAAGATCAAATGGTCAAGAAAATAACAGGTAAGAATTACAATACTTTCCCCTCTACACATATACAACTATCATATGGCTGTTACATTATCCATTGCCTGTAAGTCAGTGACATTCTATTCAATGATGCTGAGGGTTACAAAAAAAGTGTCAACTGAGACCTTATGTGACAAAAATAAAATACCTTCAATATTTTATACCATCTTCAACTCTTAACTGAAATGAGTGTGACCATACATATGGCTGTTGGGCTGATGAAGTTTCCTGCAGCATGGAGACTGGTCCACTACACAAGTCAACTCACACCATGGGGAAGGAACCCTTCGCCAAGTGTTCATCTGTTGCATTGGGGAGAGAATAGACATAAGGGCAGGGGGTACATGGCTACACTCCTTTTCTATGGAGTCGGATCATAGCCCGTCCAGTCACTCCTCCAGGATGACAGTATCACATCTGGCATGATGCGTGTGGTCTTTGGGTTCATCACTGCAATAGAGTATTTTGATTTGAAAACAAATCTTCATTTTAGAAAACGTGATGGAGAAGTTAACATATTGCTGCTTGTGAGGAGACCCACCTTCATATCAGGTGGTTTGGACAGCATCAGTGGCCTCTCAGCCTGGCCCAGCGCAGTCATTCTGCTGGGCTGTCCTCGCAGCATCACAGTTATAATGGTGGGGGCTCTGAGCCCTGCTGCCAACAAAGTGATGGTATGGGTTACACATCTACTCAGATATGTATACTAGAACTGGGTGTCAAGCCTAGTTCAGACAGCATTTTCCCTCAGACACAGCAAAGCAGACAACATTCCAACTGAAATTCCTGAATAGCGGTGTCCAGCAGTGTGTGCTAATCCAATGAGAATTTCTTTTTTTACATCTCTAAATCAAATAGTTCTTAAAATACAACTCAGTGCCCAAGGGCTTCTTTTGCATTTTGCCTGTATTGTCATGTCTGGCTTGCTTTTCTCAATGGTAAGAATAGTCCATGTCAAGAGATGTAGACTAGAGAGAGGAGTGCCATTTTACTCTTAGCGTAAATTATTATTAATCCAGGTTTGAAAGTTGTCCACTCCTTTCCAGGTTTGTACAGAATTACAAAAAAAGAAGCTATCAAAGACAACAGCAATCCTGGGAAAGGAGTGGACAACTTGGATATCGCAACAGCAACAGCCATTTCTCGATCAAAAAAAGAGGAATGAAAACATGGGTTATTTTCCAGTCTTTATTGCAATGATAGAAACAGGTGGTATGCCGGATGTGAATATTATTGCTACTTCTCCTCATACTCTTTCCTCTCTACCAAGTCCAGGGAGTCCGTGGGTCCTTGCGTGCATCTGGAATCATGGCTGCTGCTTGCTTGTTGCAGGTGATTTAATTAATGGATTTACAAAATGTAACATGAAGACCAAGCAATCAAAATGAAACAAACATAAAAAAGGCATCTACCGAGTGGACAGATCTGGTGAACAAATGCAGTCTGAACAGGGCCATTGACATCGTCAGTTGTCATGTGACATTTAGGCGATATTCAAAACGCCAAAATGCAAGAATGTCCATTTGTTTTTGTCCCTCTTGATTCACAATTATCGTGACAACAATTTTGTATCAATGAGTTCCATGTATCAAGGAAACTACGGGCAAACATGAACATATTCAAAGATTCTCATGTAAGCATTTTGAACATTTACATTTGACATGTGTAGACTAATACATAAACAATATGTATTAAACATGACTTAATCAAACTGCTAATTCCAATGTCACATCCACCTGGATCATGTATTCATTGATGTTTTCCTTATGGCTCTTCCAAACATGAACATTAGTACAAAAACACATCATCCCTTACGATACAAATCTGTAGACTTTGATGTTACACGGCTACAAGTCTGGCTTTCCTGATACTGACCACACCTAGGATCCTCACGGATGACTATCTGCATACACATTATTGATCATGCTGTCCACTATCTCAGTCAACTATCTGTAGTGTGGCCAAGGTGACCTGGCGATAGGGCCCGTCCTGCTATTCTAGCTTATCCGAAAATCAAGGGGTTAAGGAGAACCCTGGGCATTCAGCGTGGCCGCCGTGGTTTGGCAGTTCGGGACGTACCGGCACTCTGGGTGGAGATGTGTGCCAGGCTGGGGAGGCTGCTCGCCAGCTTGGCCAGCCCGCCATTGGTGAGTAGCTGGTGGATGGCAGTGGTCTTGGACAGCCCTCCAGTGGAGACCACAGGCACTGCCCGGAGCAGAGTGCTGCTGCCAGTACCTATGGAGCTAAGGACCTGACCCTGGGGCTTCCCACCAGAGGCCTGGGGGAGAGGAGAGGTGGAGTCAGTCAGACAATGAGTCAGCACACAGACACAAACTCACATTACTGAGTAGACTTTTTGCAGGTTCATGAGAAAAGTCCAGGGTGTACCTGAATGCTGCCCATGCTAGCTGTGGTGGTGGGCAGACTAGGGGATTTGGTCACGATCTCCTGAAGACTGAAACTTAGGCCTTGGAGGAGGCTGCTGGCGGAAGGTGCTGCACACAAACACAGCGAGAATGAATCAGCACTGCTCACATTTACGCACAGTCAATACCAAAGGCTCAACAACACAACTACTGACGACAGTTGAGATCCACCCCTATTCGTCCAATTGACAAAACAACCTCTGGTAGAAAAGTCCAACGGTTAAGCTTCCATAGATAATGCAGAAGTAAGGCTACAAGTAATCAATATCATTGTTTGCTCAGATCGGTTGTTCTCATGAAGTGCTCAAAATCAGGACATAAAACAAAACTCTCCCCTTTTTAAATGTGTGATGGATTTGCGGTTCCTCTGCATTACAACTAACAAATCAGTGAAAATATACTGTACAACATTTTTGGTTGTAGTTCAGTGTCTAGACTGTCATCTTTGAGATCCGCTGCTGTGCCAAGTTAGGACAGTCGTGCAGGCAGGTAGGAGATACCTTGGGCAGTAGCAGGAGCTTGCGCCTGGACTGGTGAGGAGGACCCTGACACCATGCAACTCTGCAGGTTGTGGAAAGAGCTGGACCCCGAGCTCAGGGCACTAGACACCTCTGTCAGACTACCAGACCTGCAGTAACACACATAACCAGAGCTGTGGTAGCTACCCACCCCATAGGATTTTTTCTATTCAACAACTTCCAACCAGAGTCCAAAACTCAATCCGTTTGCTGCACACAGCACTGCCCAACAGGAGATTGTCTGGGGAGTTGGAGATCATTGTGTGCGTGCGTGTGTGTGTCAGGCCTACCGCTGGGATGTGAGGAGTCCAGAGAGTTCTTTGGCTCCAGACACAGTCTGTCCCACAGTCACAGCCAGGGGCTTCCCAGGAGGACCCCCTGCATTAGAACAGACAATTAAGAAAATCAGACAAATCTGACCAGACAACATCACACTATAACATTGAAAATGGTTTCTAATGACTTTTGAAATGGTGGAAATAAGAAAATATGATACAAATTCAGATAAGCCCCACACATTTCAATTCATTCGGCAACAAATTCCAATTTCTCTTTACTGGATCATTCATTTAGAGGTTCAGAAAACTGCTCATAGTTAAATCTGAGCCAGTTACCTTCCTGTGCTGTAGCGCTGACAGCGCCCCCTGCTGTCTCTCCATGCAGAATGGTCACCTTAATCTTGGCTCTCTTGGAGGCTTTGATGGGAGTGGGGCTGGGAGTCTGCCTCCTCTTCAGATGGGCCCGTAGCTCGTCTCTCTCCAGGCCCTCAGTCTGCTCACTGGATACAGGAACTGAAACACAGACACAGAATATCACTGACTGGGATAAACAGACCAGACCATTCCAATCCTGATCACAAACTCACTTGTCAAAGTATAATGGAATATACTGAACAAAAATATAAACACAACATGTAAAGTGTTTCATGAGCAGAAATAAAATATCCCAGAAATGTTCCAGACGCACAAAAAAACGTATCTGAAATGTGACAAATTTACATCCCGGTTAGCATTTGTCCTTTGCTGAGATAACCCATCCACCTGACAGATGTGGCATATCAAGAAGCTGATTAAACAGCATGACCATTACACAGAGGCACTTTGTGCTGGAGACAGTAAAAGGCCACTCTAAAATGTGCAGTTGTCACACAACACAATGCCACAGATGTTTTGAGTGTGTGCACGATTGGAATGCTGACTGTAGGAATGTCCACCAGAACTGCTGCCAGAGAATTTAATAAGCCACCTCCATCATTTTAGATAATTTGGTAGTATGTCCAATTGGCCTCACAACCACAGACCATGTGTAACCACGTCAGCCCAGGACCTCCACATGCGGCTTCTTCACCTGCGGGTTTGTCTGAGACCAGCCAACCAGACAGCTGATGAAACTGGGTTTGCACAACAAAATAATTTCTGCACAAACTGTCAGAAACCGTCTCAGGGAAATTAATCTGTGTGCTCGTCATCCTCACCAGTCTTGACCTGACTGCAGTTTGGCGTCGTAACCGACTTCAGTGGGCAAACGCTCACCCTTGATGGCCACTGGCACGCTGGAAAAGCGCTCTCTTCATAGATGAATCCTGGTTAACTGTACCAGGCAGTGGGCCAACGGTTTGCTGATATCAAACTTGTGAACAGAGTGCCCCATGGTGGTGGTGGGGTGATGTATGGGCAAGCATAAGCTACAGATAAACACCATTGCATTTTATCGATGGCAATTTGAATGCACAGAGATACCGTGATGAGATCCTGAGGTCCATTGTCGTGCCATTCACCCACTGCCATCACATCATGTTTCAGCATAATGCACTGCCCCATGTCACAAAGACCTGTACACAATTCCTGGAAGCTGATAATGTCGAAGTTCTTCCATGGCCTGCATACTCACCAGACATGTCACCCATTGAGCATGTTTGGGATGCTCTGGATCGACGTGTATGACAGCGTGTTCCAGTTCCCGCCAATATCCAGCAACTTCGCACAGCCATTAAAGAGGAGTGGGACAACATTCCACAAGCCACAATCAACAGCCTGATCAACTCTATGCGAAAGAGATGTGTCACGCTGCATTAGGCAAATGGTCACACAAGATACTGACTGGTTTTCTGATCTACGCCCCTACCCTTTTTTATTTAAGGTATCTGTGACCAACAGTTGCATATCTGTATTCCCAGTCATGTGAAATCCATAGATTAGGACCTAATAAATTTACTTCAATTGCCCGATTTCCTTATATGGACTAACTAAGTAAAATCTTTGAAATTGTTGTGTTTATATTTTGTTCAGTGTATGTATACTGCTCACTTAAAATTGTTATATGACCCTGTTAACAATGTACATCAATGATCTGGCAGTAAGAGGGAGATGGCAGACAGAAAGGAAGAGAAAAGAAAGGAGAAAGACATACTTACCAAAGACACAGGAGGGAGTGCCAGGAGGAAGATTTTTCCTCACAAGCATGTTTTGTTTCATAAAAGCAGCAAACTGGGCTGAAATTAATTGAAAAGAAAGGTGGAAGGATAGTCGAAAGAGAGTAGAGAAGGGATGAAAAGATAGTCACGTTCCATTGTGCCCTTCTGATGTTGTGACTGCCCTAACAAGATGTGTCCAAGTAAACCATTTTCACCATTCAATATCGCATTCACATCTTCTCAAGCCCACAGAGCTATTGAAAAACCCATTGGCAAGAGAGTTAAATGACTCATTAAAACAAGTTCACACAAACAAATGTGTCAAATGTGAGAGCTGTGGTGTGTGTCTGCGTCTGTTTTCATACATGCTAGTTGGCACACAAACCTTGTGCCTGCTTGTGTGTGAGCACAGTCCCAGACCGCTGCATATGGGTCTTGAGGAGTTGTGTGGCAGTGATCAGACTGGACTTCTGTGCTGGGGACAGTGCCGACGTCTTTGGCTTGGGGCTGGAGGTGGGACTACTGCACACACTGGACAGGTCCTGAGGACACAACCATAAAAACATAGCCAATCAAATGATCAGCAATGTATATATTATTCCTAGCATTTCCTTGCAAGTCTTCCGGAGCGTGCCTGAGTTGATGCAGGACATACCTCAGAGCCTGAGGGGGATATGGGTACTCTGAGGGCAGGGGAGGAGGGGCGGCCCCTTTCCAGATCAAAGGGCAGCTCCCGTCTAGGCTTCTTCTTCTTCTCCGTGTCAAGGTCCCTCAGCTCTCCTGAGCCGTGGCCGTGGCTCTCCGCCCGCGTCAGCACCCCCGACAGGAAGTCTGCTATCTCATCCTACACAGGAGAGAGACGTATATCTGCATGAAAAGCATTTCAATGACACTCCATGTGAGGAGTTTGATGGCTATGGTTAAATTCTTAAAATCCTTTGACGTTTTTATAGAATCTTCACCTAAATTTGTTTGAATAAAAACACTATGGCTTCTTTACAGCACAAGAGCGACATGGACCAACCTGAATGCAGCGATCCACCATGGTCTGTGTCAGTCCCTCTGATTTCATCTTTGTGGAGTTGATTCTGAGGAAGAAAACCATTTCATTAGGAATGAGAAACAAAGTCTGATGCACTCAAATTCTTCAATTTAATAGCCCTGCAGAAAAAGAATTCGAGCAGTGAAAACTTCAGGCCTTTTGTCTTCACAAGAAAACATTCAGTGACTGAATGCTTTCAACTGCTGCTACCTTTCCGTCTTAAAAATACATATAGTGAGCAAAATATTTGGAACATGGAATTGCAAAACAAAGAATCGTGATTCATACACAATTGAATTACATATCGTATGGGTACCTAAGTATCGTGATAATATGGTATGGCAATTCCCAGTCCTAGAGTAAACCCACCTGAGGTTGTCGTCCGCTCCCCCCACCACCACCATGCTGTTGTCGGCTCTGAGTTTCTCTCGGAACTCCTCCATGGCCTCTGTGCCACACTGCAGAGCATTCTGACCAACCACAAACAGCACTGGTGTCTTCATGTCCAGTAAGGGGTCGTCCACATCCTGCCAGTCAACAATACAAAAACAGTCAATACACATCTAAGATCCAGAGACATGTGGCAAAATTATGTTGGTCTGTGTAAGACAAGTTGAAGCATCATATCTAAATGTCTCCACAATGCAAGAAACATTTGAGCACATTTCCTTACCCCTCTTGGTCCATTGATGGTTAGCAGTGGAAAGCCAAGACACACCACAGCAGTCAGGTATTCCATGAGAGAGACCTGGGAGAGGACAACCACGTCAATATGTGCAGTGCACCAACGTCACATCCACCAATCACAACACAGATCAGAGCTCAGATTCCACAAGGATTGTTTTCAATAACCACCAGATATTCAGAAAGTATTCACACCTTGACTTTCCAAATTTGATGGTGTTACAGCCCGATTTTTGTCACTGGCCAACACACAATAAATAACCAATAAATGTCAAAGTGGAATTATGTTTTTTTAAATTATTTTATAAATTAATTTAAAAAATTTAAGCTGGAATGTCTTGAGTCAATAAGTATTCAACCCCGCTGTTAAGGTAAGCCTAAATAATTTCAGGGGTAAACATTTGCTTAACAAGTCACAAGATGAATGGACTCATTCTGTGTGCAATAATAGTGTTTAACATGCTTTTTTAATGACTACCTCATCTCTGTATCCCACGCATACAATTATCTGTAAGGTCCCTCTGTCGAGCAGTGAATTTCAAACACGGATTCAACTACAAAGACCAGGGAGTTTTTCCAATAACTTGCAAAGAAGGGAACCTACTGGTAGATAGGTAAAAATATATATAGTTTTAAAGCAGATTGAATATCCCTTTGAGCATGGTGAAGTTATTAATGACACTGTGGATGGTGAATCAATACACCAAGTCACTACAAAGATACAGGCATCCTTCCTAACTCAGTTGCCGGAGAGGAAGGAAACCCCTCAGGGATTTCACCATGAGGCCATTGGTGACTTAAAACAGTTAGAGTTTAATGGCTGTGAAAGGAGAAAACTTAGGATGGATCAACATTGTAGTTACTCCACAATATTAACCTAACTGACAAGAGTGAAAAGGAAGCCTGTACAGAACAAATATTTCAAAACATGCATCCTGTTAGCAACAACACACTAAAGTAATGCTGCAAAAAAATGTGGCAAAGCAATTAATTCACTTTTTGTCCTGAATACAAAGTGTTATGTTTGGGGTAAATCCAATAGAACACACTACTGAGTACTACTCTCCATATTTTAAAGCACAGTGGTGGCTGCATCATTGGTATGCTTGTAATCATTTAAAAAAAAGAAACAGAATGGAGCTAAGCAAGAGGCCAAATCCTAGAGGAAAACCTGGTTCAGTCAGCTTTCCACCAGATATTGGGAGATGAATTTCTTTCAGCAGGAAAATAACCTAAAACACAAGGCCAAATCTACACTGGGGTTTCTTACCAGGAAGACGGTGAATATTCTTAAAAGGCTTGAAAATCTATGGGAAGACCTGGAAATGGTTGTCTAGCAATGATCAACAACCAATTTGACAGAGACTGAAGAATTTAGAAAATAATACATAGGTAAATGTTGCATAATCCAGGTGTGGAAAGCTCTTAGAGATTTACCCAGAAAGACTCACAGCTGTAATCATTGCCAAAGGTGATTCTAACATGTATTGACTCAGGGGGTTGAATATTTATCTAATCAAGAGATATATATATATATTGCTCAAAAAAATAAAGGGAACACTTAAACAACACATCCTAGATCTGAATGAAAGAAATAATCTTATTAAATACTTTTTTCTTTACATAGTTGAATGTGCTGACAACAAAATCACACAAAAATAATCAATGGAAATCCAATTTATCAACCCATGGAGGTCTGGATAAGGAGTCACACTCAAAATTAAAGTGGAAAACCACACTACAGGCTGATCCAACTTTGATGTAATGTCCTTAAAGCAAGTCAAAATGAGGCTCAGTAGTGTGTGTGGCCTCCACGTGCCTGTATGACCTCCCTACAACGCCTGGGCATGTTCCTGATGAGGTGGCGGATGGTCTCCTGAGGGATCTCCTCCCAGACCTGGACTAAAGCATCCGCCAACTCCTGGACAGTCTGTGGTGCAACGTGGCGTTGGTGGATGGAGCGAAACATGATGTCCCAGATGTGATCAATTGGATTCAGGTCTGGGGAACGGGCGGGCCAGTCCATAGCAGCAATGCCTTCCTCTTGCAGGAACTGCTGACACACTCCAGCCACATGAGGTCTAGCATTGTCTTGCATTAGGAGGAACCCAGGGCCAACTGCACCAGCATATGGTCTCACAAGGGGTCTGAGGATCTCATCTCGGTACCTAATGGCAGTCAGGCTACCTCTGGCGAGCATATGGAGGGCTGTGCGGCCCCCCAAAGAAATGCCACCCCACACCATGACTGACCCACCGCCAAACCGGTCATGCTGGAGGATGTTGCAGGCAGCAGAACGTTCTCCACGGCGTCTCCAGACTCTGTCACGTGCTCAGTGTGAACCTGCTTTCATCTTTGAAGAGCACAGGGCACCAGTGGCAAATTTGCCAATCTTGGTGTTCTCTGGCAAATGCCTACCGTCCTGCACAGTGTTGGGCTGTAAGCACAACCCCCACCTGTGGACGTCGGGCCCTCATACCACCCTCATGGAGTCTGTTTCTGACCGTTTGAGCAGACACATGCACATTTGTGGCCTGCTGGAGGTCATTTTGCAGGGCTCTGGCAGTGCTTCTCCTGCTCCTCCTTGCACAAAGGCGGAGGTAGCGGTCCTGCTGCTGGGTTGTTGCCCTCCTACGGCCTCCTCCACGTCTCCTGATGTACTGGCCTGTCTCCTGGTAGCGCCTCCATGCTCTGGACACTACGCTGACAGACACAGCAAACCTTCTTGCCACAGCTCGCATTGATGTGCCATCCTGGATGAGCTGCACTACCTGAGCCACTTGTGTGGGTTGTAGACTCCATCTCATGCTACCACTAGAGTGAAAGCACCGCCAGCATTCAAAAGTGACCAAAACATCAGCCAGGAAGCATAGGAACTGAGAAGTGGTCTGTGGTCCCCACCTGCAGAACCACTCCTTTATTGGGGGTGTCTTGCTAATTGCCTATAATTTCCACCTGTTATCTATTCCATTTGCACTACAGCATGTGAAATTTATTGTCAATCAGTGTTGCTTCCTAAGTGGACAGTTTGATTTCACAGAAGTGTGATTGACTTGGAGTTACATTGTGTCGTTTAAGTGTTCCCTTTATTTTTTTGAGCAGTGTATATAAAAATGTTAAATTTTTCATTTAAAAAAAATGTACAAAAAAAAAGACAATTAAATCACTCTTAAAAATATGAAAAACGCCAAGAGGTGTGAATTGTTTCTGAAGGCACTGTATAACTTTCTGAGCATCACAGAGAACACGCTCAGAAAATGTTGATGCCATGTAGTAGAAAGAGACAGCAGTCTTACATGACAGGCGATGAGCGCTCCCACATTCCAGCCAACCAGGATAATGGGTTTGTGAGGGAAGTGACTGTGGACCTGGTTCATAAATACATTGAAGGGCAAATAAAAAGACAAATAGACAGTCTAGCACATAACTTTCAAAGAACCATCTGAAATTGCAGCAACAATCTAGTCCAGTGGTATTCAAAGACAGGGGTACTGCACTGGGGTTGCCAAAAAAAATAAAAAAAATAAGAATGCAGATTATTGTATGGGACAATATAGAAATGATTTCCAGAAAGATGATTTGAGAAATAATTGTATTGAGTAAATATATTTATTGGTTTCTTTTCATTTCCATAAGAGATGAAAGTGCAATGAATTTAAGTGCATTTGTTGAAATGTCCCAATTGTACAGTTGGAGTTCCTGCTGAAAAAATGTGAATACCACTGACCTAGTCCATTAGGAACAGATATTTGGCTACACATCTTCAGGTTCATATAGCAGCCTTACCTCCATGACTTTGGCCCTGACGGTGCCCAACATGTGCTCCAGACACTGAGTGATGCCCACATTGGCTCCACTGTTTACGTGGGTATTTACCGGGATAACCTGAGACAAACATGTTGGTTTATACCTATTGGGTGTGTATAAAACGCAGTGATGCACAATCACACTTGAGAATGAATAGATACAAACCTTTCCCAAGCAGGAGAGCTGTGACTGCCAAAATCTCATTCGGCGCGAGGTAGAAAGAGCAGGATTGGTGGGCCCTGATGGTGCAATTAAGATGAGTGGGGAGCCAGGAAGCTTGCTCTGCAATACAAAATTGTCATTATCACATCAATAGGAAATGCAATCAAAAGATCCCAAGTCAATTTATTTTATTTTAACGACCAAATCTCTTTTCTTTTATGTAAATGGAATGTTACAGAAGGGTCATAGACACCTTTGTGATTTCACTTATTGAGAAACATACCCCAAATAGCAAATCAGTTCCTTATCCTTGTTGTGTAGCATGTGGGCCCTGAAAAAAAACATGAACAAACGCTCCAAAAACACCCAAATACGTATCTTAGAAACGCTCTCACTATAGTGATGCAGGTCTTTAGATGTACCGTATACTATATGGACACACCCGGCCTGCACGGCAGCATTGGGGAAACAGCCTGAGTGACACAAAATGGAATATAAAGTTGTGGATAAGGTTCTGAATGACAAAGACCTGCATCACTATACTGATATATTGTCTGTTTCTGAAAGGATGTATTTTTGTGTGTGCCTTTTTTCATGTTTTTTTTTTTTTTTTCAGGGGCCCCATACTGCACAACAATGATGAGGGAGTGGCTTGATGTTTGAAGTAAGTTTCTGAAAAACAAGTGAAATCACACAACAATGTCTGGACCATTCATTTTTTTAAATGGTCAAAGTTAGGCATATACAGTGGCGTGCGAAAGTATTCACCCCCTTGGCATTTTTCCAATTTTGTTGACTTACAACCTGGAATTAAAATAGATTTTTTGGAGGTTCGTATCATTTGATTTACACAACATGCCTACCACTTTGAAGATGCTAAATATTTTTTATTGTGAAACAAACATGAAATAACACAAAAAAACAGAACTTGAGTGTGCATAACTACTCAACTGCCGAAAGTTAATACTTTGTAGAACCACCTTTTGCAGCAATTACAGCTGCAAGTCTCTTGGGGTATGTTTCTATAAGCTTGGCACATCTAGCCACTGGGATTTCAGCCCATTCTTCAAGGCAAAACTGCTCCAGCTCCTTCGAGTTGGATGGGTTCCGCTGTTGTACAGCAATCTTTAAGTCATACCACAGATTCTCAAATGGATTGAGGTCTGGGCTTTGACTAGGCCATTCCAAGACATTTAAATGTTTATGGTCATTGTCCTGCTGGAAGGTGAACTGCCATCCCAGTCTCAAATCTCTGGAAGACAGACAGGTTTCCCTCAAGAATTTCCCTGTATTTAGCACCATCCATCATACCTTCAATTCTGACCAGTTCCCCAGACCCTGCCGATGAAAAACATCCCCACTGAATGATGCTGCCACCACCATGCTTCACTGTGGGGATGGTGTTCTCGGGGAGATGAGAGGTGTTGGGTTTGTGCCAGACATAGCATTTTCCTTGATGGCCAAAAAGCTAAATTTTAGTCTCATCTAAACAGAGTACCTTCTTCCATATGTTTGGGGAGTCTCCCACATGCCTTTTGGCGAACACCAAACGTGTTTGCTTATTTTTTTTCTTTAAGCAATGTTTTTGTCTGGCCAATCTTCCATAAAGCCCAGCTCTGTGGAGTGTATGGCTTAAAGTGGTTCTATGGACAGATACTCCAATCTCCACTGTGGAGCTTTGCAGTCCTTCAAGGTTATCTTAGGTCTCTTTGTTGCCTCTCTGATTAATGCCCTCCTTGCCTGGTGCATGAGTTTTGGTGGGCTGCCCTCTCTTGGCAGGTTTGTTGTGGTGCCATATTATTTCAATTTTTTAATAATGGATTTAACGGTGCTCCGTGGGATGTTCAAAGTTTGGGATATTTTTTTATAAACCAACCCTGATCTGTGCTTCTCCACAACTTTGTCCCTGACCTGTTTGGCGAGCTCCTTGGTCTTCACGGTGCCGCCCCTTGCTTAGTGGTGTTTCAGAACAGGTACACTGAGATCATGTGACACTTAGATTGCACACAGGTGGACTTTAACTAATGTGACTTCTGAAGGTAATTGGTTGCACCAGATCTTATTTAAAGGGGGTGAATACATATGCACCCACCACTTTTCTGGGTATTTTATTTTTTTAACAAGTAATTTTTGTTCATTTCACTTCACCAATTTTGACTATTTTGTGTATGTCCATTACATGAAATACAAATCCATTTAAATTAGAGGTTGTAATGCAACAAAATATGAAAAATGCCAAGGGGAATGAATACGTTTGCAATGCACTGTAAAACAGTATAAAGATGAAACTACTAAGCGCTTCCTGCCACAACTATGAATTTCATCCCTACTACCATTCGGAATGTGAGCTTGTTTCCATTGTCTTTTTCATTCTGACTGCAGTGAATTCAGATTGCTCCCAGAACCACAGATAGGGATTAGCATTAGAGACCTACCGGTTTGTTGTGAGATAGAACGCCCACGGCTGGATCCCAGGGCCTCTTCAGTAGCAGAGACAGGGCCTCTGCACCGGCCGCTCCAGTCTTCACTGATGAAGTCAGCAGCATCCTGTCAATCAGCGAGGGCAACTGCACAGACAGAAATGTTGAGTCATCCTGGCCATACTCTGAACCTGATTATTACCAACGGGCTTTCTATTGACATATCCACTATTGTTGTTGCTGCTTTATCTGATCACCACTATGTATTTTTCTACTACCTTTTTGCCCATAGCACAGAGTAATACTGAACGCATTAAGAAACACCATCTTACCTCTGAAGTTGCTACAGATTTTAACTGAGTGTGAACAATACTCCATCACCGATTCTGCCTTCCTCGTAATGAGTTAGTTGATAACTTTAACCTGTTGGGTCTAGGGGGCAGCATTTGCACGTCTGGATAAAAAAAATGTACCCGATTTAATCTGGTTACTAATCCTACCCAGTAACTAGAATATGCATATACTTATTATATATGGATAGAAAACACTCTAAAGTTTCTAAAACTGTTTGAATGGTGTCTGTGAGTATAACAGAACTCATTTGGCAGGCAAAACCCTGAGACATTTTCTGACAGGAAGTGGATACCTGATGTGTTGTATTGACTTTAAACCTATCCCATTGAAAAACACAGGGGCTTAGGAATATTTTGGCACTTCCTATTGCTTCCACTAGATGTCACCAGCCTTTACAAAGTGTTTTGAGTCTTCTGGAGGGAGATCTGACCGAACAAGAGCCATGGAACGATGATGTCCCATTAGACACCTGGCGCGCGAGTTCATGTTGGGTACCCTCGTTCCAATACGTTATAAAAGAGTATGCATTCGTCCACCTTGAATATTATTCATGTTCTGGTTAAAAAAGGCCCTAATGATTTATGCTATACAACGTTTGACATGTTTGAACGAACGGAAATATATTTTTTCCCCTCGTTCATGACGAGAAGTCCGGCTGGCTTACATCATGTGCTAACGAGACGGAGATTTTTGGACATAAATGATGAGCTTTTTTGAACAAAACTACATTCGTTATGGACCTGTGATACCTGGAAGTGACATCTGATGAAGAGAATCAAAGGTAATGGATTATTTACATAGTATTTTCGATTTTAGATCTCCCCAACATGACGTCTAGTCTGTATCGCAACGCGTATTTTTCTGGGCGCAGTGCTCAGATTATTGCAAAGTGTGATTTCCCAGTAAGGTTATTTTTAAATCTGGCAAGTTGATTGCGTTCAAGAGATGTAAATCTATAATTCTTTAAATGACAATATAATATTTTACCAATGTTTTCTAATTTTAATTATTTAATTTGTGACGCTGACTTGACTGCCGGTTATTGGAGGGAAACGATTTCCTCAACATCAATGCCATAGTAAAACGCTGTTTTTGGATATAAATATGAACTTGATAGAACTAAAAATGCATGCATTGTCTAACATAATGTCCTAGGAGTGTCATCTGATGGAGATTGTAAAAGGTTAGTGCATCATTTTAGCTGGTTTTATGGTTTTGGTGACCCTGTCTTTGAATTGACAAAACATTACACACAACTCTTGTAAATGTACTGTCCTAACATACTCTAAATTTATGCTTTCGCCGTAAAACCTTTTTGAAATCGTAAAACGTGGTTAGATTAAGGAGATGTTTATCTTTCAAATGGTGTAAAATAGTTGTATTTTTGAAAAATTTGAATTTTGACATTTATTTGGATTCAAATTTGCCGCTCTTGAAATGCACCTGCTGTTGATGGAGTGCACCACGGGTGGCACGCTAGCGTCCCACCTAGCCCCAAGAGGTTAATAGCAAATAAAAAGGGCAACCATTGATGCCATAGCTCCAGTAAAGTTGAAAAAGCCAACATCCTAATGGAGAACCCCTTGGATGAGTGAGGAAACGAATACATTTAAGAAATTACAGAAAGGCAAAACGGAAGGTGGATGAAGTCAAAGTTGCAGGTCCATTATGACATTCTGAGGAAGCAACTTGCCAGACGGGCAAATTTTTCTAACCTGATCACTAATAATCAGAATAATTTGTGAGTGCTCTTCTTGACCATTAATAGCCTGATAAATCCTACCCCCGCAAACCTATATGAACTTCCCTCCACATCTAACTGTGATGAGTTTGTGGCATATTTCAGAGATAAGATAAACGTTAAGCTGGGTATCAGTCAAGCAAGACCTGATGAGAGTTTTGATGATATGTGTCCTAGCCTACCACACAAAGGCACTATGGATTTATTTTCCCTGGTTGACACAGCCATCTCGATCCTATCCCCACCACCTTCAAAACAGATTTTAATTGCATATCTGAAGACGTGTAAGCTATTGCAAATCACTCCCTGTTCACAGGCACTTTCCGCACTGCAGTAAAAACTATGGTGAAACCCCTTCTGAAGAAAAGTAATCTAGATTCTTCAGCGCTTAGCAATTGTCAGCCAATCTCCAACCTTCCATTCTTAAGCAAAATTCTGGAGAAATTGGTTTACAAACAGCTACATTTGTTTTTCAAGTGCAAACTGTATTTTTGCAAAATTCCAATCTGGTTTTGGGGCCTACCACAGCATAGAGACAGCCTTAGTTAAAGTGGTAAATGACCCAACGCAGATGCTCAACAGCTCTCTGTCCTTGTATTCTTGGATTTAAGTGTTGCATTCGACACTGTTGACCATGATGTCCTTCTGGAGAGGTGGGTTGGCCTAACCGGTCTAGTTCTAATTGGTTTAGGACCTACTTAACCGGTCGAGAGTTTTTCACCCTTGGTGAACATAACTCAGAGAAAATACATATCACATGTGGCGTTCCACAAGGTTCGGTTTTGGGTTCGGTACTGTTCAGTTTAAACTTGTTACCCGTTGGCAGCGTTATCAGAAAGCACAGCATTGATTTTCACTGCTATGCAGACGATACACAACTTTACATCTGTGTCACCACAGGATTTTAGCTCCACGGATAAATTACACTGTATTAATGATTTAAATACTTGGATGGCTAACAACTTCCTCCAGTTAAATCAAGACAAGACTGAGGTACTTATTGTTGGAGCCAAAGCACAGAGAATATGGCCGCACATTATAATTCACAGGCAATAAAGATAAAACACCAGGTAAAAAACGTAGGTGTTATTTTAGATTCTGAATTCAATTTCAAATCACACAGGAATGTGACCAAATAGCTTTTTACCAACTGAGGAACATTTCTCTCTCAGGCTGATACTGAGAGACTCATCCATGTACTGATCTCCTTTCTGGTCTACCCAAGAAAGCCATTGGTCAACTGCAAAACATGCAGAATGCTGCAGCACGGGTAATGACCAAGACCAGATGGAGCACACATTACACCGGTTTTTAGGTCTCTGCACCGGCTGCCTTTGAGTTTCAGAATTAATTTTAAGATTCTTCTATTAGTTTTTAAAATCAATCCACAATTGTGCACTCCAATACATGTCAGACAGGCTTTTAAGTCATTTAGCCAGTAGGTCCCTCAGGTCCTCTAGCGCAGGCCTTTTAACTATCCCAAAGCCTAGGACCAACAGGCATGGAGAGGCAGCCTTTAGTTACTATGCCCCCAGCCTCTGGAATAGCCTGCCAGAGAACCTGAGGGGGGCCAAAACTGTGGACATTTTTAAGAGATCTTAAAGTCGTTCAGTTTTGATTGTTATTCTTTAGTTTTTAATCCTCTTATATCTGTTGTGTAGTAAATACTTCAGTATTCATTTTCATTGTTTATTCCTGTTAAGCACATTGTGTTGAATTCCATGTCTGAAATGTGCGGTATAAAAAATGCTTTATTTGATGACTGTCACAGTGATAGAATGTATCCCTCTATATAAGAACGCATGTCACAACATCAAATAATGTGTAAACACATTTTGAGAGAGGAAGAGACAGACAGAAAGGAGTACCTTGCTCTTGAGTGTCTGCAGTACATCTAGGTAAGCGGCCAGCATGGCCAGACTGAGGGATTCTATCAGGGTGCTGTGTAGCCACTGGGTCAATTTGGTGTCCCAGTTGACACTGGCCAGTGCATGGCGCACCTTTCGGGCACACTTGTCCACAGCAATCCTGCGCAATACTGGCTCATTGGAGGCCTATGAGTCAGAGGAAGGGATGGTAAGACACGAGGGACAGGAACTTTGATAGTCATTGAAACTGAATCAGCACCACATACAAAAGCATTTAGTTGGTGCATATAAACTCACATTTTCATTGGCCAGCCGGGCCAGTCTTTCAGCTTGCAGAGCCTTCAGCACCTTATTAAACAACTTGTTTTGAATGACCGACCATCCAGCCCTGTAATACAAGCAGTGTATATCAGTAATGAAGTCTGACGATTATCACCATTTGAAATGGAGATTGCGACAAAGACGGTGTATACAAGAGCTGAGCAAACAAGGCATCTACAACACATAAGTCCTTACGGAACATAGATTTATTTTTAAACCTCAATAGGGTTATTCAAAGGGAGGTTGGGTGGAGGCCACTCACTTGTTGATGTGTTCCTCCCAGTCGTCAGGGGGTGGGGGACCCTCGGCAACTGTGCGAGCAAATAAAACATGTCGCTCACACTCCTTCATAACACTGCGTGCTTTCTGATTGTCATAGAGTGGAATAGGTGTAGGGGTGACAGATTCCACATCTATTGACAGGTCTGATTCCCTGCAAAAGAACACAAACATACTTCAGTAAATGCTGTCATCCAGTTTTAGCTGTAACTTTATTATTGTCGCGATAAAGCTACTGCTACAAAATTAAATTTGTTCTGAGACAGACAGGTTTTCAATGTTAAAATTGTTTGGGCAATGAGTCATCGGTGAGGATAATGAGGGTTGAAACTCACGGAACGGCATCAGGTTGGCGACGGGGTGTGACGAACAGCATGCGGGTGGGCCGGGCACTGCTGGCGTCCGGGTGGGCATTCCATGGCTTAGCATAGCTGTGGTCCAGGAACACCAAGTCCAGTTCACGCTCATGGACAGACAACTGGAACAGCAAGGATGTACCCATCCTCCGCGCTGAAGTCTGGAAGTCCCTGTCCACACCACGGTGCATCCTCTACTGGGGCCCCAAGGGCCCTACAGTTCTGAGACAGAGTTCTGCTTTCAATCCAAGCCTGAACAAGGAGGAACTGTGATCAATACCACTATCATATTCATCAAACATCATCATGTGACATCACATGTAATTTGTACCCCTCCTCTTTAGCCCACAGCTGGTTAGTACAAGCACCATTCTTATCCATTTTGTGACGTTCGCTAACTAGTTACACGTAACGTCATTCTTTTAGCGAGCTACAGTACATAGCTTCTTCAGAGACGTTCCTCTAATGTTGATAGTAAAATACACCGCGGTACGCAAGCTCTGCGTTGTTGACATGACGTTACAAGTTGGCTAACTACATGTCTTAGCTAGACGGCTAACGCTAGTTAGCAACAACACAATATTTTCATTAAACTAACGTTAGAGTATGGCTAACAGAAGGGGTAACTAACAACTGATAACTATACAGGGCATTACAACGTGTATTAATGTAGCAAATATTAACAAGGCGAACATGACATTAGCTAGCCAACATGGTAACGTAGCATTAAACCTAGCACGCGCTAGTAGCATCGGCTACTCACCTTTTCATGCTACTGCCATTGATAGCATTACGTATTTGCAATCGAACAATAATTTACACCAAATTAAGTCATATATAAATGTCAACAAAGAAATTACGTCTAGATTTTGGCACAAATTTGAGAAGGACTGACGTTAGCTACTAGCTACGCCTCGTTGATGTATTACGGCAGAATTCCTTTTGTTTTGCGTGGGCGCGAGCCACCGCCACAGTCACTTCTGCACACATATACAAAACACGGACTGGATCCTATTTCTTAAGGACGGTGCATTTCATGGTGCCCAGTGTAGTGGCGTACCCCAGTTTCGCCTGTCCTTCGCAAGGTCTTTCTGACGGGGAAACAGCTAATTTCCTACAATTCTATACATTTTGTCATGTGCAGTTTTATAGCCAAGCTCATGCTATTCTATACATATTGTAATGAGGCTGAGAGAAAATGTTGCTGTTTCAAAGCTGCAATATGTAACTTTTTGGACAACCACACTAAATGCACATAGAAATGTGAGTTATAGATCTGTCATTCTCGTTGACAGCTAGTCTAAGAAGCTGTAGATGTGTTCTATGTGCGCTATTTCTGTTTCCGTTCTTACGTTTCGTTTTTGCGTCTTTTACTTTAGGTTTTGTACACCAGCTTGAAACAGCTGAAAACACAATCTTTTTGGTTATGGAAAATATTGTTGTGCCACAGAAGCAGTATGTCCCGCCTACTTTGATTCCTACATGATTGATTCCTACATGATTGACAGCTGTATGTTCCAATTGTCATGATATTGTAAATTAGGTTAAGTGTTTTTCTGTTGGTTCCTCAGTTATGTTGTATGGCCCTGATATGTACACCTATGTGTGATCTGAACTGGAGTGAAGTTATAACACTTTAGTTACTGTTTATCTACAATAAACATCCTGAAGAGAGAAGGTGATTTTTGGAGTTTCTTCCCACGCCATCCACATATTAGAAGGTCTATGGAGCTACAACAGTACAGTTTATAGCCAGCTAATGTTGAAGTACAGTAACTTAGTTCAGTTAGCTAGCTAACAGTCACCTGAAGGGCTATCACCCTGCTGCCAGCTCCAAGGTCTCAGCCCTCAACACCAGGCAGAGCCACCACACCTCTGCTGGCACCATGGTCCCTGACACTGGGCAGGGCCACCACCCTGCTGCCTGCTCAGAGTTCTCCGTCCTCGAAACTGGGCAGAACAACCACCCTGCTGCCAACGCCAAGGGCCTCACCCTCAACACCGGGCAAAACCACTACCCTGCTGCCAGCACCAGGGGCCTCACCCTTGACACCGGGCAGAACCACCACTCCTCTGCTGGTATCAAGGGCCTTGACACAGGCACCACCAGACCTGTGCTTCAGCCAGCCACGGGTGAAGAGAAGAAGCAGTGTGCCCTCACTGAACCTCCTGTGTGCCTGGACATTCCTTATGAGCCACTCAAACTGCAGCAGTGGGCCAAATGGACACCCCACAAACCAGAGAACGAGCAGCTGGCATGGGGGAAAACATTAGATCCAGACCCCCAGCTTGTCACGCACTCATTCTTTGGGTTAATACCCAACAAAACAGGGCTGAGGAAGAACGACAGAGAGACTAAAGGTGGTTGAGGAGTGTGCCCTCGCCAGCAGCAGCAAGGCCTGCAGGAGATAAATAACAACAAAGTAGTTCAGGACTGTTACAATGTTTCCCAGTTACTGAGAAGTCAATTCTTAAAAATACTATTTTTCAAACTGAAAATGCATGCCGCCTATATAGTACCACAGTATGAGTCATAATACCCATAAAACCTAGCGGTCAAACAAGGAAATGGTTCCAATCGTTTTTCCACCATTCATTGTTCCCATAAGGACTTTTAGAAACACTTAAAATAAGGGCTGTGTTCCGTGTAGGCTTACCCTGGCGTTACGTTTTGATAACCGTGTAAATCTCTCTAGGACAAAGTGACTTATCAATATATTCGCCTGTATTTGCCCCCCAAAAATGAAATGCTAATTAGCTACTAATGTGGCTGTCAAAATGTCTCGAGAATTTTCAATCCCAATGATGATAACTAACAATTATTTTAAGCTTTGACCAATCCCCAAGGTTTGTAAGACCCAGCAAAGACTCAGCTTATGCAAAAGGTCTGTACAGTTTATTCAGAGAACGTTCTAAAATCCACAATACAAAGACATGCTATTTTATAACTCACTCCCTACTTACGCACATACCTCCACACAAACAGTAGATAGCCTACACACATACATACACACGAACAGTAGGTAGAATGTATCCTTCCCCATGGTTGTCACCACTGTTCATCATTACCAAACTGGCAGTTCCATCCCCCGAGATTAGAGGAACCTTGAAAGGACTCCCTGTCCTATCGTAAGTTTCTCAGAGTTCTAGCCAGGTCAAGTCATACACAGTTTAATTGTTCTCGGTATCTTCTTAGTCACACACACACACATTTCTCTCCCTCACATGTCTCTACCGAACCTTATTGGACTTACATTTAGTACTTTAATTATTCATTATACATGCTACATAAACTAATAATCACTAATAGTTACGTTTCAGGGTGGAATTCTTTAATCATTACCTTTAAGCATATAAATTGCCTTATCACAAAAATAACTACAAATGCCATGATGATCTGGACAAGACTGACAAATCGAGGATTAACTTGCAGGGATTTGCAGTCTTGCATGATGTCTACTTTGATGCTAATTACCACTGTCTACTTTGATGCTAATTAGCATTTTGTAATCTGAGAGTAAATAGAGCCAAATATATGGATAAAAGTCACTTTGTCTGAAAGACTTACGTGGTTATCAAAACGTCACGCCAGGGTAAGCTTAGACGAAACACAATTTTAAGTGTTTCTATAATTCCCTATGGTAAAAATGAATGGTGTAAAAACGATTGGAACCATTTCCCTGTTTGACCGCTAGGTTTTATGCGTATTATGACACCTCCACTGTGGGGCTCTATAGCGAGTGCCAAACACTGGCCACACATTCTGCAAGATTGATTGTCTATTCAAACAATTTAAAAGTGCTGCCTAGAGCCTACACTTCTATGCAAAAGAGGAATTGATGTTCAATATTTTGTTCATCAATACATGGTTGTGTTTCTATCTCCTGCCTTGGTATAGGCTCTGAGATTAAATAAATCAAATCAAATTTTATTTGTCACATACACGTGTTTAGCAGATGTAATTGCGGATGTAGCGAGATGCTTGTGCTTCTAGCGCCAACAGTGCAGTAAAATCTAACAAGTCTAACAATTTCACAACAAATACCTAATACACACAAATCTAAGTAAAGAAATGGAATTAAGAATGCATACATTTATGGACGAGCAATGTCAGAGTGGCATAGACTAAGATACAGTAGATAGTATAGAATACAGTATATACATATGAGATGAGTAATGCAAGATATGTAAACATTACTAAAGTGACTAATGTTACATTTATTAAAGTGGCCAATGATTTGAAGTTTGTGTATGTAGGGAGCAGCCTCTCTGTGCTAGTGATGCCTATTTAACAGTCTGATGGCCTTGAGATAGAAGCTTCCCGGTGATGCCTTGTGCAGACCGCACCACCCTCTGGAGAGCCCTGCGGTTGTGGGGCTAAAATGTCACGCACATGTTGCACAGCAATACTTTAGCCTACCCATACTGTCAAATATTTTAAATAGGCTACCGGTCTATTTACTTTCGAGCATGGTTGTCTATTGAATGAGCAATGGATAAATGGTAGCCCAATATTTGTTGTGTAGCAGGAATAAACCAGTCATATCAGAAAAGGAGAGACATGCCCTGCAATATAATCAAGATTTAGGCCTATATAATAAAAGTAAAATAAATATATTAACCACATGCTGCGATCTCCCACCAATGACAAATGCATACGTTTGAGCATTAGACTTACGTTTTAATGTTTTTATTTTACTACCATTATAATTGCTGTGCATCAAACACCTCCATTTCCCCCTAAATAACAATATTTGCTTGCAATACAGTTGATCATCCACTAGATCTTGTGTGTACATATGATCTGAGATTTACGTGGAGATACGTACATTTTCCCCTCAAGTTCAAAATGGCTAAACACCAACCTTTGCGGTAAAACTGGTATGTACAGCGTTGTCTTTTTTTGTGCGCACGCACCATTGATAATTGAGGCCCTGGCCGGTGCCTGCCCTGAATCCTGAAAAGCAGTGGCTCTTATGTAAGCAGTATGGTAAGCACTTTTCTCACTTTTGTTTACGGGTGGGGAGGAGGAGAGGGTAGGCTACTTCCAAAAGACCCACTACTTAAAAGCATGTGAAGTTCTCTACTTCCCTACAAGACCCCTAGCTAGTAGCATTGCATCAGAATCCAGTCTACATTCATGTGAATCAAGTCATTTTGCATGCTATGTTTTCAGGATTTTGGAGGTGATAGAACAGTCCTTTAATTTGGTTGATTTTCCAATACCAAAAGCTGTGTTGTTGCTAATTTACTGTAATTTACTGTAGCTCTTCATGGCACATAGGTATCCTATTTGGGTTTAATTTTGTTGTCATAATGTGGACATTATAAATACTACAAAATGAATATTGTTAACTTACCACATTTGTTTTGAGTTAGAATTTATGGTGGATTTAAACTACATGATAGAGAAAATACATTGGAAACATATACACTATCGTTCAAAAGTTGGGGTCACTTAGACATTTCTTTGTTTTTGAAAGAAAAGCACATTTTTGTCCATTAAAATAACATCAAATTGATCAGAAATACAGTGTAGACATTGTTAATGTTGTAAATGACTATTGTAGCTGAAAACAGCAGATTTTTTTATGAAATTTCTACATAGGCGTACAGAGGCCCATTATCAGCAACCATCACTCCTGTGTGGCACGTTGTGTTAGCTAATCCAAGTTTATCATTTTAAAAGGCTAATTGATCATTAGAAACCCTTTTGCAATTTTGTTAGCACAGCTGAAAACTGTTGTTCTGATTAAAGAAGCAATAAAACTGGCCTTCTTTAGACTAGTTGAGTATCTGGAACATCAGCATTTGTGGGTTCGATTACAGGCTCAAAATGGCCAGAAACAAAGAACTTTCTTCTGAAACTCTCCAGTCTATTCTTGTTCTGAGAAATGAAGGCTATTCCATGCGAGAAATTGGCAAGAAACTGAAGTTCTCGTACAATGCTGTGTACTACTCCCTTCACAGAACAGCGCAAATTGGCTCTAACCAGAATAGAAAGATGAGTGGGAGGCCCCGGTGCACAACTGAGCAAGAGGACAAGTACATTACAGTTTCTAGTTTGAGAAACAGACGCCTCACAAGTCCTCAACTGGCAGCTTCATTAAATAGTACCTGCAAAACACCAGTCTCAACATCAACAGTGAAGAGGTGACTCAGGGATGCTGATCTTTGAACCCCTGAGACAGCAGGGGTTTGTTGTTGAGCACCCTCTTCAAATAGCATGGTATTTTCTACTGCCAATGTTTGTCTATGGCGATTGCATGGCTGTGCTCGATTTTATACACCTGTCAACAACGGGTTGTCACGTTCTGACCAGTATGAGGGTTATTTTGTTAGTGTAGGCTGGTCAGGACGTGGCAGAGGGTATTTGGTTTATGTGGTTCGGGGTGTGTGTATTATGTAGAGGGTAGTTGATTTATGTATTCCGGGTTTTTTTGGTCACTGCTCTGTTAGTCTATGTTCTTTCTAGTTAGTCTGTTTCTATGTTTAGTTAATTGGGGTGTGGACTCTCAATTGAAGGCAGGTGTTGTCTAGTTGCCTTTGATTGAGAGTCCTATATATTAGGATGTGTTTGTAATTCGTGGGAGGTTGTCACTTGAATTGCTGTCTTGTGCCTTCAAGTCTGTCTTCGTCGTCCATCGTTTTGTTTTGTTTGTAGAAGTGTTTTCATTAAAGTTAATTATGAGCACTCAACCCGCTGCGCGTTGGTCCATTCCTGACGACCGTCGTTACACGGGTGTGGCTGAAATAGGCGAATCCACTCACTTGAAGGGGTGTCAACATACTTTTGTATATATAGTGTAGTTTTGTCACAATAACTGTTGCATTAAATAGAAAACGTGCCTCTCTGGTATAGGCATGGGCACTCCAACAGCTTGCAGATGCTGTAGGGGTAGGCTAGTCTACATGATATTGTGGGGGTAGGCTTGTCTACAATAATATTTGTCAAATGACAGTCAAGCATCGATCATCATGTCACCAGAATGAGACCCTAGACAATTATTGGAAAGAAGCATCAAGCTCATCACCTTGCACTTTCACCACTATGTGAAGTTCATCATTATTTATTTAATCTGTAGCCTCATAAACTGCATGGTTTCCCGAGTTGTAGTGGGATGCGGACTCCAAGTTTACTTCCATATGATGGTTATTATATCAATATTTCCACATAAAGTTGTTTCCGCCGCCATTTCTCGCATAATATATTTTACCACAGAAAAAGATCCCACATGTCCAATGAACAAATGATCTCTCTGAGTTTATAAAATGGTACTGAAACTTCCTGTTTCCATCACAGCTGTCGTGATTTGTTTTATATATATATATATATATATATATATATATATATATATATATATATATACTGCTCAAAAAAATAAAGGGAACACTTAAACAACACATCCTAGATCTGAATAAAATAAATAATCTTATTAAATACTTTTTTCTTTACGTAGTTGAACGTGCTGACAACAAAATCACACAGAAATAATCAATGGAAATCCAATTTATCAACCCATGGAGGTCTGGATTTGGAGTCACACTCAAAATTAAAGTGGAAAACCACACTACAGGCTGATCCAACTTTGATGTAATGTCCTTAAAACAAGTCAAAATGAGGCTCAGTAGTGTGTGTGGCCTCCACATGCCTGTATGACCTCCCTACAACGCCTGGGCATGCTCCTGATGAGGTGGCGGATGGTCTCCTGAGGGATCTCCTCCCAGACCTGGACTAAAGCATCCACCAACTCCTGGACAGTCTGTGGTGCAACGTGGCGTTGGTGGATGGAGCGAGACATGATGTCCCAGATGTGCTCAATTGGATTTAGGTCTGGGGAACGGGCGGGCCAGTCCATAGCATCAATGCCTTCCTCTTGCAGGAACTGCTGACACACTCCAGCCACATGAGGTCTAGCATTGTCTTGCATTAGGAGGAACCCAGGGCCAACCGCACCAGCACATGGTCTCACAAGGGGTCTGAGGATCTCATCTCGGTACCTAATGGCAGTCAGGCTACTTCTAGCGAGCATATGGAGGGCTGTGCGGCCCCCCAAAGAAATGCCACCCCACACCATGACTGACTCACCGCCAAACCGGTCATGCTGGAAGATGTTGCAGGCAGCAGAACGTTCTCCACGGCATCTCCAGACTCTGTCACGTCTGTCACGTGCTCAGTGTGAACCTGCTTTCATCTGTGAAGAGCACAGGGCGCCAGTGGCGAATTTGCCAATCTTGGTGTTCGCTGGCAAATGCCAAACGTCCTGCACGGTGTTGGGCTGTAAGCACAACCCCCACCTGTGGACGTCGGGCCCTAATACCACCCTCATGGAGTCTGTTTCTGACCGTTTGAGCAGACACATGCACATTTGTGGCTTGCTGGAGGTAATTTTGCAGGGCTCTGGCAGTGCTTCTCCTGCTCCTCCTTGCACAAAGGCGGAGGTAGCGGTCCTGCTGCTGGGTTGTTGCCCTCCTACGGCCGTCTCCACGTCTCCTGATGTACAGGCCTGTCTCCTGGTAGCGCCTCCATGCTCTGGACAGTACGCTGACAGACACAGCAAACCTTCTTGCCACAGCTCGCATTGATGTGCCATCCTGGATGAGCTGCACTACCTGAGCCACTTGTGTGGGTTGTAGACTCCGTCTCATGCTACCACTAGAGTGAAAGCACCGCCAGCATTCAAAAGTGACCAAAACATCAGCCAGGAAGCATAGGAACTGAGAAGTGGTCTGTGGTCTCCACCTGCAGAACCACTCCTTTATTGGGGGTGTCTTGCTAATTGCCTATAATTTCCACCCTATAATTTCTATTCCATTTGCACAACAGCATGTGAAATGTATTGTCAATCAGTGTTGCTTCCTAAGTGGACAGTTTGATATCACAGAAGTGTGATTGACTTGGAGTTACATTGTGTTGTTTAAGTGTTCCCTTTATTTTTTTGAGCAGTGTGTATATATACACACACACATATCTCAATATTTTTTGTAGGAGCGCAGTCTTTTCAGACATGTCGCTCCTTTTCGGACAAAACTGGTTTATTCCCGTTAGACAAAAGCTATTAGGCTACCATTTATCCATCGCTCATTTAATAGCCTAACCACCTGCTCAAAAGTAGAGATCCGGTAGCCTATTTAAAATATTTGAAAGTATGGGTAGGCTACAGTATTGCTCTGCGATAGTAGCCTATTTAAATTCAGAGCCTATACCAAGGTAAGATATAGAAACACAATCATCTATTGACAAACAATATATTGAATTTGTATTTTCCATAGAAATGTGCTGTAGCGTTTCCGTTTAAATTGTTCGAATAGACAATCAAACTAGCAGAATGCGAGGCCATTTAGCATGCATTTTATTTTGAAAAAGTTACTTCCAAATATTAAAATTAGGTTTAGATACATGTGATCACATTTGCCACTGGCTTTAGAAACTGTCATGGTCCAGATCCAACATCTCCAAATCATACAGCAAATTACGTTTTTCTTTTTTTTTTACCATAAAGGAATAATGGAGGGCGTTTTACAGGTGGGGTTGTAATTGTAACGCACAAATATAGTATGGCTCTGATTTATTAATGAAAATATGCATATATGTTGCGACAATTTAATAAATCGCAATAATTTGTTGCGCACGCAAATCTTAGAATCTCCAAATATGTCAGAATTCATACGTACTATCAGTTGGCATGGTTGATAAATGAGGCCCCAGATAAGCTCCTGATTTAGACCATTGTCACCATCATTCTGCCTTCCTGAAGACAAACAATGTATACGAAACGCTTCAGTCTGGTTTTAGACCCCATCATAGCACTGAGACTGCACTTGTGAAGGTGGTAAATGACCTTTTAATGACGTCAGACCGAGGCTCTGCATCTGTCCTCGTGCTCCTAGATCTTAGTGCCGCTTTTGATACCATCGATCACCACATTCTTTTGGAGAGATTGGAAACCCAAATTGGTCTACATGGACAAGTTCTGGCCTGGTTTAGATCTTATCTGTCGGAAAGATATCAGTTTGTCTCTGTGAATGGTTTGTCCTCTGACAAATCAATTGTAAATTTCGGTGTTCCTCAAGGTTCCGTTTTAGGACCACTATTGTTTTCACTATATATTTTACCTCTTGGGGATGTCATTCGAAAACATAATGTTAAATTTCACTGCTATGCAGACGACACACAGCTGTACATTTCAATGAAACATGGTGAAGCCCCAAAATTGCCCTCGCTAGAAGCCTGTGTTTCAGACATAAAGAAGTGGATGGCTGCAAACTTTCTACTTTTAAACTCGGACAAAACAGAGATGCTTGTTCTAGGTCCCAAGAAACAAAGAGATCTTCTGTTGAATCTGACAATTAATCTGGATGGTTGTACAGTCGTCTCAAATAAAACTGTGAAGGACCTCGGCGTTACTCTGGACCCTGATCTCTCTTTTGAAGAACATATCAAGACTGTTTCAAGGACAGCTTTTTTCCATCTACGTAACATTGCAAAAATCAGAAATTTTCTGTCCAAAAATGACGCAGAAAAATTAATCCATGCTTTTGTTACTTCTAGGCTGGACTACTGCAATGCTCTACTTTCCGGCTACCCGGATAAAGCACTAAATAAACTTCAGTTAGTGCTAAATACGGCTGCTAGAATCCTGACTAGAACCAAAAAATTTGATCATATTACTCCAGTGTTAGCCTCCCTACACTGGCTTCCTGTTAAGGCAAGGGCTGATTTCAAGGTTTTACTGCTAACCTACAAAGCATTACATGGGCTTGCTCCTACCTATCTTTCCGATTTGGTCCTGCCGTACATACCTACACGTACGCTACGGTCACAAGACGCAGGCCTCCTAATTGTCCCTAGAATTTCTAAGCAAACGGCTGGAGGTAGGGCTTTCTCCTATAGAGCTCCATTTTTATGGAATGGTCTGCCTACCAATGTGAGAGACGCAGACTCAGTCTCAACCTTTAAGTCTTTACTGAAGACTTATCTCTTCAGTAGGTCCTATGATTAAGTATAGTCTGGCCCAGGAGTGTGAAGGTGAACGGAAAGGCTGGAGCAACGAACCGCCCTTGCTGTCTCTGCCTTGCCGGTTCCCCTCTTTCCACTGGGATTCTCTGCCTCTAACCCTTTTACAGAGGCTGAGTCACTGGCCTACTGGTGTTCTTCCATGCCGTCCATGGGAGGGGTGCGTCACTTGAGTGGGTTGAGTCACTGACGTGGTCTTCCTGTCTGGGTTGGCGCCCCCCCCCCCCCCCCCCTTGGGTTGTGCCATGGCGGAGATCGTTGTGGGCTATACTCGGCCTTGTCTTAGGACGGTAAGTTGGTGGTTGGAGACATCCCTCTAGTGGTGTGGGGGCTGTGCTTTGGCAAAGTGGGTGGGGTTATATCCTGCCTGTTTGGCCCTGTCCGGGGGTATCATCGGATGGGGCCACAGTGTCTTCTGATCCCTCCTGTCTCAGCCTCCAGTATTTATGCTGCAGTAGTTTATGTGTCGGGGGGCTAGGGTCAGTCTGTTACATCTGGAGTATTTCTCTTGTCCTATCCGGTGTCCTGTGTGTATTTAAATATGCTCTCTCTAATTCTCTCTTTCTCTCTTTCTGTCTTTCTCTCGGAGGACCTGAGCCCTAGGACCATGCCTCAGGACTACCTGGTATGATGACTCCTTGCTGTCCCCAGTCCACCTGGCCGTGCTGCTGCTCCAGTTTCAACTGTTCTGCCTGCGGCTATGGAACCCTGACCTGTTCACCGGACGTGCTTGTTGCACCCTCGACAACTACTATGATTATTATTATTTGACCATGCTGGTCATTTATGAACATTTTAACATTTTAACATTTTGACCATGTTCTGTTTTAATATCCACCCTGCACAGCCAGAAGAGGACTGGCCACCCCTCATAGCCTGGTTCCTCTCTAGGTTTCTTCCTAGGTTTTTGGCCTTTCTAGGGAGTTTTTCCTAGGGAGTTTTTCCTAGCCACCGTGCTTCTTTCACATGCTTTGCTTGCTGTTTGGGGTTTTAGGCTGGGTTTCTGTACAGCACTTTGAGAATATCAGCTGATGTACGAAGGGCTATATAAAAATAAATTTGAAATTTGATTTGATTGTAACCAGTAGATGGCAGTAGAAGTGGAGTTTGTCTTTCTCACTTGTTTTAATTCCCTCTTCAACCACGTAAAAAAAAGGAAAAAGAAAGTCAGAGTTTTGGAAAGGGACTGACTGTAAGTTAGACACAATTACATCGTTTTCTGTGAAGCTGCCTGGAATGCACTTATATTGTAGCTATTTTCTTACTGTTGGGAAGTAGGACAAAGGAAGACCAGGAGTTTGCTGCATGTAGCCTGTGCTTGCTTGTCTCTTACCCAGTTATAAGAGCTTCCTGACTCCGTTGAGACGGACTAGATTCATAGCATCAGTGCATTCTCTGCCTCCACTGCACCCTTTCAGATAACTTATTTTCAATGCTGAAGAATACTGGATGAATATACAGAAATAAGGAATAGTTTTTTTGTACAAAGGGAAGGTTTTTCTCCACCTGTTTTCCAAAGTGGTTTTATTGTTCCTCTTATATGAAATAGGCTCCTCCAAACTGGAAAAATGTCTTTATATGGGTGCAGAGGCACCTGGTTACCAGTACTGCTTGGTGTTGTGAGTGTGCTGCTGGTGCTGACAGCTGGTAACGCCGGGCACAACCAGGACAGGGGGGACACTGGACCAGCCTGCTTCGGGAGCTTTGACCTCTACTTTGTTCTGGACAAGTGAGTTTGTCATTCATCATTCTCTTTCCACCTTATCTCTCCACTGCTTGTCATACACTATTGGGGGCAGAGTTCATAACTGTGTGTACAATGTACTATCAGTTGGCGAGAGAGAGACTCAAATATCACATTCATTTGTACATATGAACTGTATAACATCAGTGGTCACCAACCGGTCGATCTTCAAGACAATACACCCATGTGTAACTCTGTGTTGTTGTTTTTGTCGCACTGCTTTGCTTTATCTTGGCCAGGTCGCCGTTGTCAATGAGAACTTGTTCTCAACTGGCCTACCTGGTTAAATAAAGGTGAAATAAAAATAAATAAAAACGTTCCTAGTTGACCACCAAACATTTTTGTAGAAAAGCCAACGATACAGCCTTGCTCTTTTTTTTTCATGTTGCGCTGTTGGTGGAAGGTGTACTTGATTCAGAAGCCCTGCACACCAGGTAGGCGTAGAGTACCACAGTATGAGTCATAATACCCATAAAACCTAGTGGTCAAACAGGGAAATGGTTCCAATCATTTTTCCCATTGGGGATTTTAGGAACACTTAAAATAAGGCCTGTGTTTGATGTAGGCTTACCCTGGCGTGACGTTTTGATAACCATGTAAGTCTCTTTAGAACAATGTGACCATGAGAGGCTGAGACTAATGCTGTGTTCAACTGAAAACCTCATACTTCCGACATCTGACTAGGAAAAATCATTTTGAACGGTCATCCAACTCGGAATTCCAAGTCGGAAACTCGGGCATCTTTCTAGAACTCCGACTTCACGAGCTGAAGATCAGTGACGTCATGATTTGTCCTTGTTGCCTTGAAAGCACCATGACAGATGCAGGTACCATTAATCCAGTAAAATAAAACAGCTAATTATTTAAATTTATGCTCAGCTGTGCCTTGCAAGTGCTACAACTGATCTAATTTATCAAAGCTTGAGTTTTGAAATATAATATTGTCTGAGAAGAACAATATTGGCAGGCCAGGCATATAGCCAATATGCTGTGATAATGTATTAGGCCTACTGCACAAATCAAATTCTTTATAGAACTGTTTTTATTAGGTTAATGTTACATTTTGTAAATCATGTTTAAAAAAAAAAATAATCATAATCTGAGTGGTACATCTTGACTTGCATTTTGACTGAGATAGTGATCTTGACTCAAATGTTGGTGACCACTGGTGTACATGAATCTTGGCAAAGTTCGTTCCTGTTTGGTCACGTTTCTGTGTGTCAAATAAAAACACCCTAATTATTGGTTGACAATAGAGCCTCCCACAATGCAATCTATGGCTGCAGGGTGAAGTTGGTAAAGAGCAACTGCAGAAACTTGCAGTCAAAATTACCTTTGATCACATGGTTTTTGTAAAGTTCATGCAGTAGTCATGTAGGCGCAAAACGGGACAATTTTATCCCCATAATGTAGCACACTTTGGAAGGCTTGACAGAAGTGATCCACTTGAAAGCGTCTAGCGTTTTCAAATGTTGTCATACTTGGCAGGGCTGGACTACTGCATTGGGGCCCAGGGACACTGAGGGGGGGCAGCTAACTTACAGCATTTCAACACATTTTGTCATGAGGCTAAGATAAAATGTTGTAGTTTTAAGCTACTTTGCTGCAATTCTACACTTTGTCATGGGGCAGAGTTTTTGTTGTTGCTGTTTTATAGCTCATCTCATGCTTTTGTTTAGAGAGAAAATGTTGCAGTTTTAAAGAACATTTTCTCAAATTCTACACATTTTGTTACATGGGGGCTCCCCCAACATATTGTGTGGGGGTTTGGGATCCCAGGGCATGTGCCCTGCATGCCCGTTTGGTAATCAGGCCTTGATACTTGGACATGTTCAGGAATGTTATTATCAAGACCCCTGGTGAAACCATTTCTATTTTATTTTGCCATATGCTGGCAAAAAAATGTGAAGTGTTTTCTCAGTGTCTGTTTATTTGATAGGTGTAATAATCTGATATAACCTCATTGCTATATTTATGTGTACTTTATACAATGTTGAAGGCATTCTGAATGCAAAACAATATAACCTAATCTTTGAAAACCTGCATCTTACAAAACATATCTGGTATTTACTTCCCCTGAGGGGCATTGATCAAGCATTGGGACAATTCTGAAAATGTTATCCCCATAATGCAACACACTTTAGAAGGCGGTCACATGAGCCTCTTTAAAACTCTTCACAAAAGCAGTGTTTACCTGTCCGCTGTTTTCTTGAGTTACATACAATTCTAAAAGTACTCAGACCACATTTTGTTATGTTACAGCCTTATTCTAAAATTGATGAGGAAATGTTTTATTTAATCCATCTACACACAATACCCCATAACGACAAAGTGAAAAAACAGAAAAACCTTATTTCCGTAAGTATTCAGACCCTTTGCTATGGAACTCGAAATTGAGCTCAGGTCCATCCTGTTTCCATTGATCATCCTTGAGATGTTTCTACAACTTGATTGGAGTCCACCTGTGGTAAATTCAATTAATTGGACATGATTTAGAAAGACACACACACACACACACACACACACCTGTCTATATAAGGTCCCACAGTTGACAGTGCATATCAGAGCAAAAACCAAGCCATGAGGTTGAAGGAATTGTCAGTAGAGCTCCGAGACAGGATTGTGTCGATGCACAGATCTGGGGAAGGGTATCAAAAAATGTCTGCAGCATTGCAGCTCCCCAAGAACACAGTGGCCTCAATCATTGTTAAATGGAAGTAGTGTAGAACCACCAAGACTCTTGCTAGAGCTGGCCGCCTAGCCAAACTGAGCAATTGGGGCAGAATGGCCTTGGTTCGGGTGGTGACCAACTCTGACAGAGTGCCACAGTTCCTCTGTGGAGATGGGAGTACCTTCCAGAAGGACAACCATCTCTGCAGCACTCCACCAATCAGGTGTTTATGGTAGAGTGGCCAGATGGAAGCCACTCCTCAGTAAAAGGCGCATGACAGCCTGCTTTGAGTTTGCCAAAAGGCACCTAAAGGACTCAGACCATGAGAAACAAGATTCTCTGTTCTAATTAAACCAAGATTGAACTCTTTGGCCTGAATGCCAAGCGTCACATCTGGTGGAAACCTGGCACCATCCCTATGGTGAGAGATGGTGGTGGCAGCATCATGCTGTGGGGATGTTTTTCAGCGGCAGGGACTCGGAGACTAGTCGGGAAAGATGAACGGAGCAAAGTACAGAGAGATCCTTGATGAAAACCTGCTCCAGAGTGCTCAGGACTTCAGACTGGGTTGAAGGTTCACCTTCCAACTGGACAACAACCCTAAGCACACAGCCAAGACGACGCAGGAGTGGCTTCAGGATAAATCACTGAATGTCCTTGAGTGGCCCAGCCAGAGCCCGGACTTGAACCAGATCGAACATCTCTGGAGAGACCCGGAAATAGCTGTGCAGCGATTTCCCCCCGTCCAACCTGACAGAGCTTGAGAGGATCTGCAAGAAGAATGGGAGAAACTCCCCAAAAGCAGGTGTGTCAAGCTTGTAGGCTGTAATCACTGCCAACGGTGCTTCAACAAAGTACTGAGTAAAGGGTCTGAATACTTACGGAAATGTGATATTTCTTTTTTTTTTAAATAAATTAGCCAAAAATTGTAAACTGTTTTTGCTTTGTCATTATGGGGTATTGTGTGTAGATTGATGAGGGGGAAAAACAATTGAATCCATTTCAGAATTAGGCTGGAACAAAATGTGGAAAAAGTCAAGGGGTCTGAATACTTTACAAATGAACTGTAGATTTCCAAGAACCGTGTTTATCTCTGTGTGACTAACATGTGGACAAATCAATCCTGCGTGCAACTAACTAGCTTGCTGATTCTTGCATGTTTTCATTTTCACTCAGCCGTGTTGTTGGCTTTGGACTGATTGAATGGTACTGTCTGTTTCATGGAGCTGCCCCAGTTTTTAGCATTTCAACCACAACCAATAATATCTCATTTATGCCACCCTATCATATTCTCAGATGTATTTCTACTGTAGGTAGACTTTCCCTGTCACTTCTGCACTAGTTCTCCTTAGTGTTAGTTTACCCAAATTATCAAACTATATATTGGCTTCCTTACCCTCCATCAAAAGGGCCTAATTATTGTGAGCAAATCAAATCAGAGTTTGAGTCACATGCACAGGATCGCAGATGTAATTGCAGGGTACAGCGAAATACTTATGCTCCAATAATGTAGGTCAGAGAAGTGAGTGAAACAATAATACAAATAATAATACTAAGTAAAATAATATAAAAATGCGTGGCTGTGTGTATGTATCTCTATCCAGGCTGTATCACATCCGGTCGTGATTGGGAGTCCCATAGGGCGGCGCACAATTGGCCCAGCGTTGTCCGGGTTTGGTCGGGATAGGCAGTCATTGTAAATAATAATTTGTTCTTAACTGACTTGCCTAGTTAAATAAATAAAAAAATAATAATAAAAAATAAAAATAATATATATATATATATATATATATATATATATATATATATATATATATATATACTGAACAAAAAAATAAACGCAACATGGAAAGTGTTGGTGCCATGTTTCATGAGCTGAAATAAGATTCCAGATATTTTCCAGACGCACAAAGCTTATTTCTCTCATGTTGTGCAAAAATTAGTTTGCATGCCTGTTAGGGAGCATTTGTCCTTTGCCAAGATAATCCATCCACCTGACTGGTGTGGCATATCAAGGGCTGATTAAACAGCATGATCATTACACAGGTGCAGCTTGTGCTGGGGACAATAAAAGGCCACTCAAATGTGCAGTTTTGTCACACAGCACAATGCCACAGTTTTGAGGGAGCGTGCAATTGGCATGCTGACTGCAGGAATGTCCACCAGAGCTGTTGCCAGACAATTTAATGTTCCTTTCTCTACCATAAGCCGCCTCCGACGACATTTTAGAGAATTTGGCAGTGCGTCCAACCGGCCTCACAACAGCAGACCACGTGTAACCACGCCAGCCCAGGACCTCCGCATCTGGCTCCTTCACCAGCCACCCGGACAGCTGATGAAACCCCAGTGGGTGGGCCTATGCTCTCCCAGGCCTACCCATGGCTGCGCTCCTGCCAGTCATGTGAAATCTGTAGGTTAGGGCCTAATAAATTAATTTAAATTGACTGATTTACTTATAAGAACTGTAACGCAGTCAAATCTTAATTATTGCATTTTATATTTTTGTTTGTGTGTGTGTGTATTTATTTACAACTAGTTTTAAATTCTATACAGTTGTTGCAGTTAAGTGGCAACGTGTGTAAATAAGGATATTTGTCCATAGTGTGAGGTTACAAGGATAAATGTCCATTAGGGGGGCAGGGGGTAGAAGCTATTGGGCAGTTTATTTTTGCCATGATGCTCCTATATTGCCTGCGTCTGAGTGATGAAAGCGGTGAGAACAGGCTGTGGCTCGGGTGGCTGAGGTCCCTGATGATTTTCTTGGTCTTCCTGCGACACCTGGTGTTGTAGGTGCCCACGAGGGCAGACAGTGTGCGTCATCTGTAGAACCTTGTGGTCAGGAGTTGCCGTACCAGGCTGATGCAGCCCAACAGTGTGCTCTCGATGGTGCACCTGTCCAACACTGTGAGGGCCCTCGAGAACAGGCCGAATTTTGTAAACATCCTGCTTTCTTCACCACGGCGTCTTTGTGGTTTGACCATTTCAGCTCCTCTGAGATGTGTACACAGAGAAACTTTAAAAGTTTTTGACCGTCTCCACGGCAGCCCCGTGGATGGGGGCGTGCCTAGCCTGGTTCCCCCTGAAGTCCACAATTGGCTCCTTTGTTTTGCTGACTTTGAGGGAGGAGTTGTTTACCTTGCACCACGCCATCAGAGTGCCTACCTCATCTCTGTAGGCCGTCTCGTCGTTGTTGCTAATCATGCCTACTACTGTCGTGTCATCAGCGATTTTGATGGCGTTGGAACTATTCCCCCGTGTTGAGGGTCAGTGTGGAGGAGGTGATATTACCTACCTTCACCACCTGGGGATGGCCGTCAGGAAGTTTAGGACCCAGTTCTATATGGAGGAGTTAAGTTCCAGGGCCGAGAATACTATGGTATTTAAGACCAAGCTGTAGTCGATTTACAGCATCTTCACTTGTGCATTCCCTTTTTCCAGGTGGGTGAGGGCAGTGGATCTTTCGGGCATACCTAATGATGGGGTAAAATAGAGCCTCTTCTGGTTTTAATAGATATTGCTACCCTCTGAACTCCTCCAATACTTTCAAATGACAAAACTCATTACCTTATTGCCTGCATGATTATTTGTCTAATGTGGGTGAGCAGGCTTCAGCTCAGTCCTCTTTCATTTGGGTCTGCCTTTTCCTCTCCTCCATTGTTTAATCTCTTACTCGTGGATGAAGATTGTTTTTCCTTTTGCCCTACATCAGAACGCCAACTCCAGGCAGACATTTCTGTGGTGGCATAACATTTTAGCTAAGTGGAAATTCAGGCAGACATCTCAAATTGTAAGATTCAAGACTGATGTAGGGAGTATGATGAACATACTGCTGTGTGTGTGCACAATGTTTTGCTAACAGAAAATGCATAAAAAAGGAGAATGTTAGACACCAGGAGGTTGGTGGCCCCTTAATTGGGGAGGGCGGGCTCGTGGTAATGGCTGGAGCGGAATAGGTGGAATGCTATCAAATACATCAAACACATTCCATTTGCTCCATTCCAGCCATTATTTTGAACAGTCTCCTCTGATTCTGTATTATATGTAGTAGTTTCTTTTTTATTAGGATCTCCATTAGCTGATGTGGAAGAGTCCCATGTGGTCATTCATGGGTCTATGTAGTCATTCTCCTTCTGCTTTCCTCTACCTCTCTTTGTTTGAACTGATATCCCTTTTTACCATAACTGTCTGTCTGATCATCACTCCTCTCTGTATTAACTCCTCTGTGTGTCTGCAGAACCCTTTCTCCATTAGGTCCAGATGTTCCAATGTTTCAGCCTTTTGGCTGCGCCGTCTGTGCTGGGACTTGTATCCTGGTAACAATGGATAAAGAGGTGTTTTGAGAAATGCTCTGAGAGGGAGAAAGAAGAGGGCAGTGAAATAAGAGGATAGGAGTAAAGACAGGAATTAAAAGAATGACACACAGAAAGACGAAGTCATATGGCCGGCCGGTCAACCTACTGTCAACAAAATGTAATTGTAAGAAACAATTATCAAGGTTAGAGTTCAGTGATTTTTGAACTGTTGAAAAGTGACAGCCCAAGTATAAAGACCGTAAAGTACATACTCATGGGCAATTATTTTTTTTGAGCAAAATAGTGTTTTCAAAAAGTATATTTTTAGACACAACTGAAAACATCAAGGAGTACGGCATTCAATGAGTTGGTCTGATGGGAAGTTGTGATGTCATCGACCTCCCCCTCCGTTGAGGAGCAATAGAGAACAAAAGAGGAAAGGCCCACCCTCCTACTTGTGATGTCATGACTTACCTGGACCACCTATTGAGATGTGCCTTTTGTTAACTAAATCAGGTGTTAAATGAGGTGAGAAGGAGACTGGAGTGCCACTTTAACAAAACATAATCATCAAATAAGGACAAGGAGATTTAAACCATAAAATTCTGTAATGAATCGGTCAGCTATGCATACGTAGTGATGTTGAGTACGGTACTACAGCCCCGTTAGACTGGCCTAATTGAAATACATAATAACTCAGGCATGTAGGCATAATGGCTGATCATTTACCTGACTCTAGTAACACATAATGGCTGATCATTTACCTGACTCTAGTAACACTGGGGGGGTAAAAACTGAGAAAAAAAACATGTATGAAATGAAATGTTTGAAATGTATGCATTCACTACTGTAAGTCGCTCTGGATAAGAGCATCTGCTAAATGACGTAAATGTAAATAATGGTCGATCATTTACCTGACTCCAATAAGATGGAGATCATTACTGGGGCTGCATTATAAACACATTGACAGTAATCTGAGAAGAAGGATTTCACTGATCTGCATCAGCATGAGATCATTGGTGCAGTCCAAAGATGGCAACTATCTAATCAATCAGCGTTATAGGCTACATTGTTGCTTTCCAACCAAGGTGTTTGCGTGTTCTAATGGAATGGGTGCTTCCGAAGCAATACCCTCATTTTCGGGAAAGAAGAGGCTTACAGGAGTGTTGCCACAGTACACACCGGCAGGGAAAGACTACATTCAGCCAAGATGAATATATTGGCAAACTGTAATGGTTGGATGGGATTTAAAAAAAAATGTATTTCACCTTTTATTTAACCAGGTAGGCCAGTTGAGAACAAGTTCTCATTTACAACTGCGACCTGGCCAAGATAAAGCAAAGCAGTGCGACACAAACAACAACACAGAGTTACACAAGGAATAAACAAACGTACAGTCAATAACACAATAGGAATCTATATACAGTGTGTGCAAATGAGGTGAGATTAGGGAGGTAAGGCAATAAATAGGCCGTAGTGGCAAAGTAATTACAATTTAGCAATTAAACACTGGAGTGATAAATGTGCAGAAGATGAATGTGCAAGTAGAGATACTGGGGTGCAAAGGAGCAAAAATAAATAACAATATGGGGATAAGGTATTTGGATGGGCTATTTACAGATGGGCTATGTACAGGTGCATTGATGTGTGAGCTGCTCTGACAGCTGATGCTTAAAGTTAGTGAGGGAGATATGAGTCTCCAGCTTCAGTGATTTAAAATGTTTTTTTTTTTTAATTCGTTTCAGTCATTGGCAGCAGAGAACTGGAAGGAAAGGCGGCCAAATGAGGAATAGGCTTTGGGGGTGACCAGTGAAATATACCTGCTGGAGCGCGTGCTACGGGTGTGTGCTGCTATGGTGATCAGTGAGCTGAGATAAGGCAGGGCTTTATAGATGAGGTGGAGCCAGTGGGTTTGGCGACGAAAATGAAGCGAGGGCCAGCCAACGAGAGCATACAGGTCGCAGTGGTGGGTAGTATACGGGGCTTTGGTGACAAAATGGCTGGCACTGTGATAGACTGCATCCAATTTGCTGAGTAGTGTTGGAGGCTATTTTGTAAATGACATCGCCAAAGTCAAGGATCGGAAGGATAGTCAGTTTTACGAGGGTATGTTTGGCAGCATGAGTGAAGGATGCTTTGTTGTGAAATAGGAAGCCGATTCTAGATTTCATTTTGGATTGGAGATGCTTAATGTGAGTCTGGAAGGAGAGTTTACAGTCTAACCAGACACCTAGGTATTTGTAATTGTCCACATATGTGATGCTGGATGGGCGGGCAGGTGCGGGCAGCAATTGGTTGAAAAGCATGCATTTAGTTTTATTTGCATTTAAGAGCAGTTGGAGGCCACGGAAGGAGAGTTGTATGGCATTGAAGCTCGTCTGGAGGTTAGTTAAGTGTCCAAAGAAGGGCCAGAAGTATACAGAATGGTGTCGTCTGCGTATAGGTGGATCAGAGAATCACCAGCAGCAAGAGTGACATCATTGATGTACTGTATACAGAGAAGAGAGTCAGCCCGAGAATTGAACCCTGTGGCACCCCCATAGAGACTGCCAGAGATCCGTTCAACAGGCCCTCCGATTTGACACACTGAACTCTGTCTGAGAAGTAGTTGGTAAACCAGGCGAGGCAGTCATTTGAGAAACCAAGGCTGTTGAGTCTGCCGATAAGAATACGGTGATTGACAGAGTCGAAAGCCTTGGCCAGGTCGATTAATATGGCTGCACAGTATTGTCTTTTAACGATTGCGGTTATGATATCGTTTAGGACCTTGAGCGTGGCTGAGGTGCACCCATGACCAGCTCGGAAACCAGATTGCATAGCGGAGAAGGTACGGTGGGATTCGAAATGGTCGGTGATCTGTTTGTTAACTTGGCTTTCGAAGACTTTAGAAAGGCAGGGTAGGATAGATATAGGTCTATAACAGTTTGGGTCTAGTGTCTCCCCCTTTGAAGAGGGGGATGACCGCGGCAGCTTTCCAATCTTTAGGGATCTCAGACGATACGAAAGAGGTTGAACAGGATAGTAATAGGGGTTGCAACAATTGCGGCGGATAATTTTAGAAAGAGAGGGTCCAGATTGTCTATCCCAGCTGATTTGTAGGGGTCCAGATTTTGCAACTCTTTCAGAACATCTGCTATCTGTATTTGGGTGAAGGAGAAATAGGGGAGGTTTGGGCAAGTTGCTGTGGGGGGTACAGGGCTGTTGACCGGGGTGGGGGTTGCCAGGTGGAAAGCATGGCCAGCCGTAGAAAAATGCTTATTGAAATTCTCAATTATCGTGGATTCATCGGTGGTGACAGTGTTTCCTAGCCTCAGTGCAGTGGGCAGCTGGGAGGAGGTGTTGTTATTTTCCATGGACTTTACAGTGTCCCAGAACTTTTAGGAGTTTGTGCTACAGGATACACATTTCTGTTTGAAAAAGCTATCCTTTGCTTTCCTAACTGCTTGTGTATATTGGTTCCTAACTTCCCTGAAAAGTTTCATATCGCGGGGGCTATTCGATGCTAATGCAGTACACCACAGGATGTTTTTGTGCTGGTCAAGGGCAGTCAGGTCTGGAGTGAACCAAGGGCTAAAATCTGTTCCTGGTTCCACATTTTTTTGAATGGGGTATGCTTATTTAAGATGGTGAGGAAGGCACTTTTAAAGATTAACCAGGCATCCTCTACTGACGGAATGAGGTCAATATCCTTCCAGGATACCCGGGCCAGGTCGATTAGAAAGGCCTGCTCGCTGAAGTGTTTTAGGGAGCGTTTGACAGTGATGGGGGGTGGTCGTTTGACCGCAGACCCATTACGGACAAAGGCATTGAGGCAGTGATTGCTGAGATCCTGGTTGAAGACAGCAGAGGTGTATTTAGAGGGCAAGTTGGTCAGGATGATATCTATGTGGGTGCTCGTGTTTACAGATTTGGGGTTGTACCTGGTGGGTTCATTGATCATTTGTGTGAGATTGAGGGCATCTATCTTAGATTGTAGGACGGCCGGGGTGTTAAGCATAGGATACAGCGGGATGTGCAGAATAAGTAGCACAAAGTCGAGTAAAAAGTCTGAGTGCAGAAAAAAAGATTGTAGAAAGGTGTACATGTATTACCTGGCGGCATTTAGCCTAGCGGTTAATACCGTTGGGCCTGTAACCAAAAGGTCGCTGGTTTGAATCCCGGCAAGGTGGAAAAAATCTGTCGTTCTGCCCTTGAGCATGGCAGTTAACCCCCAACAACAACTGCTCCCTGGGCGCCGACGATGCAGACATCAATTTAAGGCAGACTCCTTTCAGTTTAATGCATTCAGTTGTGCAACTTACTAGGTATCCCCTTTCCCCTTTGTGTCAAACAGTCTTTTACTGTGCAATAGGATTCACATAATAGTGAAAATGTTTAAAGCAGATGCTGCCTTTCTACAATACAGATAGATACAGTACACACTGATTCCCCTGACTCTTGTCCCCCATCTGTCAGATAGTCCTTAACCTCTCCACTTCCTCCAGACTGTTATACAAAACACTCATCAACATGTTATCTCTCTTTACAGATCTGGGAGTGTGCAGCACCACTGGATTGAAATCTATCACTTTGTGGAACATCTGGCTCATAAGTTCATAAGGTGAGAATAGTTTACAAAGACCCTGTGATATAAAGTCAATATAAAAAAAACGTAACTGTTAACCGTGTGTGTGTGGGTATGAATGTCTACGAGATAAAGATACTAGATTAACCCCCCCTTCTATCTCTGACTATACTAAAAATGTACTTTCTATGCCTGTTACATGTGGTTGTCCCACCTAGTGCATTCATCTTAAGATAGCTAACTGTAGTCGCTCTGGATAAGAGTGTCTGCAATATGATTAAAATATAAAAAATGTAAAGAAAGTTAATATACTGTATAAATGTTGTCAATTTCTCTCCAGTCCACAGCTGCGCATGTCCTTCATTGTGTTCTCCACTGAGGGAAGGATTTTGATGCGGCTCACAGAGGACAGGTGAGGGAACAAACTTTTCTTTCTTAGGATTTGGGGTATTACCTCTCCGCAAGATGTCAGGTATTTGCTGATTCTGAACTGAGTTGATTATCAAGAATCCAGAGAAACACGCAGGATTTGTTTAAGGTTCATTGAATTAGAGACATAAGAATCACAGAGAACAATACCCTCACATTGAGCTTGACTGACAATGCTGTCAATCCTTTGGCAAACTGTAAGCTTCAGCATATGGCTCACAATATATTACGTGTCGCATATGTGTCTAATCTTTCCTTAGGCACATTGTCCACGCAGGCACTGAAACATTTTCAATGTTTATGGTCTTCCTGCTGTGTCATTTCACACAGGACTCATTTCCCCCACCATCTGCTAGACAATGTCCTGTGCCAATAGGACACTCTTAAAACCTGAAGCACACATAAAGTCCATCACTACTCTCTGAAATGGAATACCACTTCAATAGAGAGATCATGATAGGTCTTTGTTTCTGTGCCTATTGTCTTTGTCACATCATATCTGTCTGTCAGCTTTTAGTTTAGGGAGAAGACGATGCATTGTACAAGAAATCAGTCAAAAGGAAAATCTGTTAGATTTGAGGGCTCAAAACAACTCACTTGTTGTTCATGATTATGGGTGTGCATGCATGCAGTTCAATGCTGTACTCAATGTTTGAGTTTGTCATTATGATTTGGTAGTAGGACGTCACACATTTATCATTTTATCACTATTATGACTCTTCTAATATCAAAACCTAAAGCTACTTCTCATTTGAAGATCTAGGTCATTTAGTTGTAATAGCTTTTTAGCTGCAGTTAGATCTATAAGACTCACTGGGCACACTGGTTGAATCAACGTTGTTTCCACATTTCAATGAAATTACGTTGAACCAACTTGGAATAGATGTTGAATTGACATCTGTGCCCAGTGGAGGACTTTTGCAGGGTGATGGGTGAGACATGATGAATATGAACTGCCCTTTCATCTGTTTGCTTGCTCAGGGAGCAGATTCGCAAAGGTCTGGAGGAGCTCCAGACGGTACTTCCAGGTGGAGACACCTTTATGCACGAGGGCATCCAGAGGGTGAGCTGTCTGCTTTTAGCTGAGCTGGAATCTATCTCCATTCTGGCTTAAGAACAAAGAACATGGTTTGAAGCCAAAATGGCACCTGTATCAGTATGGAAGAGTTACTGTATTCACAGGACCACTTTAGCCATTGTACTGTTTCAATCCAATTCATCTTTTTTTATAGGCCAGTGAGCAAATATATTATGGAAACTCAGAAGGTGTGTAGTTAAAATTTATTTTTCAATTGTTTCCTGCTGGAAGTTTTGCATGATATATTAATTTCTCCTGTCTATCTGTTAGTCTTACATTATTATTTGGATAGCGCTGTGGCAGCAATTAGATCCTAATCAGAGGTTTTCTGTCTGTTGATAGGATACCGTACAGCCAGTGTCATCATAGCTCTCACAGATGGAGAGTTGCATGAGGACCTCTTCTACTATGCTGAGAGAGAGGTAAGCACAGCCTGAGACAGAGCAAGGTAAATAGTAAATATAGACAGAGGGAGAAAGACGAGCCCACAAATTGTAAACAGAAGTGGCACTCCTGTTGGCACAGATCAAACAGCAGCACCATATACATCACCTCAGTAGCAGATCCATTATTTTCAGAGAAGGAAAGGGGGGTCAACATTTCTGTCAGATTTATGTCTCCCATCTGCCCATGAATAAAGAAGGCAGAGTCATTCGCCACACATCTGCACAAGGAATCAATGATTTAGTTGGGAGTGCAGGTGCAGCCGGCGTGCAAAGCTAGGACTGTTTAATCAGTTCTGAGCACCCTTGGACACACTTGAGGAAGTGATGCAGATACTGTATCTTTCTCAGTAGCTTTCAAAATGTTGTGGGGAAAATGCCACTTACCCTGAACAGGGCGCCTTGGAGCAATAGCTTGAAGCTTTATGCTGTCACTCATATTGAATAAAGTTGTCAGCTCAGCTCTGAAGGGCCTTCTTTCAGATGCTCATGAAATGTAACATTTGACTCATGAGCTCTGTTGACTCTAGCCACTCAAGTGTTTCCATCAGCGTTTAATTATTTTTAGAAACAATATTGAATGTCAGTCAACAAGAACTCAGTGCTGCGTTATCTCGTAACTATTACTCAAATCTATGGCTCAGTCACCACAGGTCCAGAGGAGCGATCTGGAGGGTTTTCTGTGGTTGTGTGTTGGTTGATGTTGTGCAATGCAGTGCTTTAATAGATTCCAGGTCTTGACAGTTTTTCTTGTTTTTGCTCTCCTCTGTGAATACCTGACAGGCCAACCGCTCGCGGAGTCTGGGTGCCTCCGTATACTGTGTGGGTGTGAAGGACTTCAATGAGACACAGGTGTGTTGACACGTCTTGCTTCCGTGTGCTCTGATTTGACATCTCACACTGTGTCCCAAACATAAGATGGAAAAGAGGTTGGTGGGTTTGTGAAAGTTCAGCATGAACTGAATGAAACGTTGTTTCTTCCTCAGCTGGCAAAGATTGCTGATAGCAAGGACCATGTATTCCCAGTGAACGATGGCTTTGAAGCACTGCAGGGGGTCATTGATTCGGTAAGAGACCTGACTACTAACACAAGGAAAGCTAGAATAATTAAACAATAAGGCCCGAGGGGGTGTGGTATATGGCCAAAATACCACGGCTAAGGGCTGTGCTAATGCACGACGCAACGCGGAGTGCTAGTACACAGCCCTTAGCCGTGGTATATTTGCCATATATCACAAACCCCTGAAGTGCTTTATTGCTATTATGACCTGGCTACCAACGTAATTGGAGCAGTAAAAATAAATGTTTTGTCATACCCATGGTATACGGTCTAATATACCACAGCTTTCAGCCAATCAGCATTCAGGGCTCGAACCACCCAGTTTAAAACAGCATTTTTAATATGCACACTGCGCCATCTATTCAGAGATGGTGTTTGATAATTATACCTGTTCTAGGAGGTCAGAGGAAATGGTTCCACATGGAACTCATATCCTCACTGCAGTACATCTCTCTCAATCCATGAACACATTACTCAAATAGCAAACGAGGGAAAATAGGACAAATGAAAACAAACAAATATTCTGGCCATCAAAACTCACCAGGAATAACATTCCAGGAAAACATGCTGTGACTTCCCAGCTTTTGATCCAAGCTACTGGAGTCTTACCAAACAGGATCAGTGAATGAATTCATTATATCTTCTAGCTTCCACCTCAAAGGAATGTACGTATATTGTTGTATCCGCTATGCCGATTGAAAAAGAGAACGGATGAAAGAAAAGGAGAGCTTCTGAGTTTCTCTAGCAGAGATAGGGGTCAGACCAGTTGACTGTCATCTGGATCCCTTTAACAGCATGCTGAAAGCTCATGGCTCAGAGTCGAGGAAGAAGGGCAGCATGTTGTAAGTCAGTCTGATCTTCAGGAATACAACACATACTTTGCCTGGACAGTGGGGGTATAGAGAGAGAGATATACACCCAGAGCACAAGGACAGCGAGGAGCACAGGGATGAGACAGGAGACATCAAGCAGATCATAGTATCGAGGTGCACTGGTACACACTGTTACTGTAATTGACAGGAAAAGGAGTATAGGGATTATATTGTAAACCAATACTCTCAACAAATAAACACACAACCTTCTGTTACTGTGAGAATGTCCAGACCTTGGCCCCATACCCCCTCCCCCTTGTCTCCCTCCTTCTCACCTCTCACCTCCCTCCCCCAGATATTAAAGAAGTCCTGTATTGAGATCCTGGCGGCTGAGCCCTCCAGTATCTGTGCAGGAGGTAAGTTTATAGACCTCTGGCCCAACCCATTTTTCCTCTCTGGTCTCTCAGGTCTTCACTAAATCATACATTTAAAGGCCCCCCACATTGGAGCTCACAACAGGAAGAGAAGAAAAATATACCTTGGCAGGGCCAGGAGCCTGGTGTGCAGTACATCCAGTATCTCCTACACACAGTAGCAGCAACTTCATTTGTCATGAACGATTCAACCCAGACCTGGTCTCAACTCCATTTAACTACTGTACTAAGGACACAAATCATATTTGTCTTTTTCCGCTGTGTAATGCTGCTTAGTCATTGTCCATTCTACAGTCTTACAACCCACCACTTTCCCCACTGTAAAAATAAGTATTTACGCTTCGTGTTTTCTGGGTTCTGTGGTATTGGCTCCAGAGAGCCACTATATATCCACATGTCTGAACAACTGCAGTTGAAGTCTCATTGACTGCAAGATCTCAATTATCCAGGCATCCAGAGAAATCATTTATCTTCAACAACTACTATGGTCAGGGCAGTTTGTTGGCAGAATGTAACCAGAGTGTGAGATGCTGAGATGATAGACTCAGATGTTAGCCTGAACAGCTACAGTATTACATGTGGTGGGACAAATTCAGTCACTGTGCTCCTCTCTTCTCCCTCCAGAAACCTTCCAGGTGGTGGTGAGAGGAAACGGCTTCCTCCATGCTCGGAATGTCCATAAGGTCCTGTGCAGTTTCCGAATCAACGACACACTCACCAAGAGTAAGTGGAGTATGAACTGAAAGTAAATAGACAAGAGTGGTCTTTTCTGTTTCAATGGCATGTTCATAATGCGTACGGCATTTGCTAATCATGTAATAACAAACACAAAGACGCCATTCCTGCAGCTGCAAGAGTAAAATTTCTCAGGAAATGTGTGACCAACGTGGTGAGTTACTGTATGATTTGGACACGGAAAAAGTCAATGTTCACCAATTGATGTCTCACAATGCTTCCCAAAAGTGCTCTTCAAGAGGGCAGAGTCAGCAGAGGTCCTCTATGCCCGAACAAGTGCTCATGCCATTTGTTCCTGGTATTACTGGTTTGTGTCTTTTGAAGGGTACATTGTGCTTTAACGGCCTGGGACTGTGCCAGAGCCAGAAGATCAAGGGAAAACAGTGCCACACAGAAGTTAGTAAGGGGGAAAGTCCTAGAGGCACATCCAAGTTCCCCTGTGATCTTTAGAAGTGGCCTAATGGATGTGTGAGACCAGCCCCCTCTGATGCATGCCAACATGTAGCTGTGGGAGGCCATGCTCTAATAGAAAATAGCCAGCGCTGATGCATAAGCAAGTCTGGAGTCTGGGCCTGAAGGGAAGAGAAGAATAGGATGCTTAGGCTGGAAGAGGTTTTACCCTCGATGTCAGAACAGGGTCTGGAGAAAAGACACAGACACCAAGTTGATGTCCGTTCTAAAGTAAGTTATTGGCCTTCATTCAGAAGGTCTGAATTGCAATGAAGGATTTCATCTATGGAATTTGATAGCCGATCAAAGCGCAGTCTTCAGCGCCATTCGATATTACGGTTGAATAACGTTTACAGTATGGTGCTGCTTAGCATGAATGACCTAGGGACTGCTAACACATTTCTCCTACTCTGAAGTAGAGTGATGAAGAGAGTGGTTTACGGTGACTCAGAATGTTAATTGTTTGTATGTAATAAACATACAACTCCCTACAGACAAGCAGAAGACATGGAAACAATTTAGGAAAAAAGGATAGACAGCTGTTTACCAACTGTCCAGTAGAGCATGTTTAGCCCTAAACCGTTTAGTCATTTCAGACACAACAGGGGCCACCTATAAATCGCTATTGGATTATTGTTTCCTGTGGTTGAGTGTCATTGGTCTCATATGACTGATTCACCTTGTCCCATGGTGGGCTCTCCTGTAATCTGCAGAACCCCTAACCACCACAAACACCATCTCCCCTCTATAGCCTCTCCATAACCTACAAAAGTTTGGGGACCTCGTAGGAAAGAGCAATGTGTAGCTACATGTGTTCAGCAGCTGAATGGATGTCTCCAGGAAAACCAGCAGGAGCAAAGCCCTCTGAGCTTTGGCAGTGAAGACACGTCGTGGGTATTCTTTCCTCTCTGTGACAGATGTTGCCTTGATGGCTAGTGAGCAGCAGCATTGAGATATGTGAAGAATGAGAATCCACACCTAGTGACGTGATTAAAAAGAGGTGGATTAGGAAAACGAGTCATTTTATGGAGATTGCATAGTCCTCCAGAAATCTGTGTTGACTGACAGCAAGATTTATTTCACAGCCACATGATGGTATTGTCAGTAACTATGTCCAGCTGTTGTATTGTCCCAGTATTAGTTGAAAAACATTTTGAGATGGTATGAACTACTGCAATTAATTCAGATGATAAAAATAGATTACTGCAAGTAAAATGGACTTGGCCTGATCGGAGGGATCCTACCGAACACTTAGTCATCTCACTGAGAGGCCAGTTACTGATCAGCACAGACTGAAATGTATTGAGTAAGATTAAACTGTGAGCATGTCTACACTCAGCAGTAAAGCATGACCTTTTCTCATGTGCACAGAGTAAACAGTGTAATAAAGTGTGAGATGAAGCAAAGCTGTTGGCCAGCATTTAGATCCCTACACTCTTAGAAAAATAGAGTTCCAAAAACATTCTTCAGCTGTCCCCATTGGAGAACCCTTTTTGGATCCAGGTAGAACCCTTTTGGGTTCCATATAGAACCCTCTGTGGAAAGGGTTCTACAGTGCATTCGGAAAGTATTGACACCTTGACTTTTTCCACATTTTGTTACGTTACAGCTTCATTCTAAAATTGATTAAATTATTTATTTTTCTCATGAATCTACACACAATACCCCATAATGACAGTGAAAACATTTGTTAATTTTTATTTTATTTAGCACAAATAAAAAAACAGAAATACCTTATTTACATAAGTACTTGAAATTGAGCTCAGGTGCATCCTGTTTCCATTGATCATCCTTGATGTTTCTACAACTTGATTGGAGTCCACCTGTGGTAAATTCAATTGATTGGACATTATTTGGAAAGGCACACACCTGTCTATATAAGTTCCCACAGTTGACAATGCATGTCAGAGCAAAAACCAAGCCATGAGGTCGAAGGAATTGTCCGTAGAGCTCCGAGACAGGATTATGTCGAGGCACAGATCTGGGGAAGGGTACCAAAACATTTCTGCAGCATTGAAGGTCCCTAAGAACACAGTGGCCTCAATCATTCTTTAACGAAAGAAGTTTGGAACCACCAAGACACTTCCTAGAGCTGGCCGCCAGGCCAAACTGTGCAATCGGGGGAGAAGGGCCTTGGTCAGGGAGGTGACCAAGATCCCGATGGTCACTCTGACAGAGCTCCATAGTTCCCCTGTGGAGATGGGAGAACCTTCCAGCAGGACAACCCTCTCTGGTGGAGTGCTGCAATCAGGCCTTTATGGTAGGGTGGCCAGACGGAAGCCACTCCTCAATAAAAGGCACATGACAGTTCACTTGAAGTTTGCCAAAAGGCACCTAAAGGACTCTCAGACAATGAGAAACAAGATTCTCTGGTCAAATGAAACCAAGATTGAACTCTTTGGCCTGAATGCCTAGGGTTCTATCTGGAATCAAAAAGCATTTTTCAAAGGGTTCTGATATGGGAACAGCCGAAGAACCCTTTTAGGTTCTAGATATTTTCTAAGAGTGCATGGTAGAAACATGACCACTGCAGAGATTTGGGCCCCGATAACCCTTCACCTGAGAGAATGACCAGAGTCCTTTGTAGTCAGTCAGCTAGCCAATCAGCCAACCAGCCAGTCAATCAGTCAATCTGCCTTAAAAAAGGCTCTCAACTCTCTCGGTCCCATTTGATAGTTTAAGTCCATGCAGAGTGTAAGGTGGGTGACTGCTCAGTTGAACTCTGAGTGGGATATCTGTCTGAGTTTGTGTTGGCTCTGAGCTTAGCTTGGCAGGCAGCAGTATTGATCTCCTGCTCCTCACTCCTCCCCTCCATCCTGCGGGGTGTTACTGGAGAGGAGAGGAGCTGTCATCCATGTGCTGTGGAGTGCTCATGTTGATTTCCTCAGTGCCGGGGTATGTTCAACCTGAGCCAGGATAAACAGGCAGCTTGGGCAACGACGATGCTCACTGGATCTGTTTTCAAAAGTTTCATAAGTTGGACACAGGAAGAATCAACGTTCTCTTTAAAAAGGAAGATTATGCTTTTAATCTATTTTCTTTGCTCTGTCAAATGCAGTGGTGTAAAAATACTTTAAAGTACTACTTAAGTAGTTTTTTGATGTATCTGTAGTTTACTTTATTTATAGTTTGACAACTTTTACTTCACTACATTCCTAAAAAAAGAATGTACTTTTTACTCCATACATTTTCCCTGACACCCAAAAGTACTCATTACATGTTGAGTGCTTAGCAGGACAGGAAAATGGTCCAATTCACGCACTTATCAAGATAACACATGGTCATCTGGCAGACTCACTAAACACACATGCATAGTTTGTAAATTATTTGTTAGTGTGTACCCCTGGCTATCTGTACATTTTAAAAACAAGAAAAAGGTGGTGTCTGGTTTACTTTATTATTAGGAATTTGAAATGATAGTTAAGTATATTTTAGCAATTACATTTACTTTTGATACTTAATTATATTTAGAACCAAATACTTTTAGACTTTTATTCAAGTAGTATTTTACTGGGTGACTTTTACTTGAGTAACTTTCTATTAAGGTATCTATACTTTTACTCAAGTATAACAATTGTGTACTTTTTCCACCACTGGTCAAATGGGTGTACATGTCTAAACTAGAGGTGTTGAAATCAGTCCTCAAGCATCTCTGTATTATGTTAGGTTGGTCTTGAGTTACCATCAGATACTGTATGACATCCGTTCTGTTATCATTAATCAGATTGTCCTGTCACAGTCCAATACCAATAATCCAATTTAGACGATGACATTTCATGATCATTAGTCAATGAACTCCAGACATCAGTTGAAGAAAGATTTGGGACATGATATACAGTACCAGTCAAAAGTTTAGACACACCTACTCATTCAAGGGTTTTTATTTATTTGTACCATTTTCTACATTGTAGAATAATAGTGAGGACAAACTATGAAATAACACATGGAATAGTAACCAAAAAAGTGTTAAACAAATCAAAATATATTTTTGTATTTGAGATTCTTCAAAGTAGCCACCCTTTGCCTTGATGACAGCTTTGCACAATCTTGGCATTCTCTCAACCAGCTTCATGAGGAATGCTTTTCCAACAGTCTTGAAGGAGTTCTTGCATATGCTGAGCACTTGTTGGCTGCTTTTATTTCACTCTGCGGTCCAACTCATCCCAAACCATCTCAATTGGGTTGAGGTTGGGTGATTGTGGAGGCCAGGTCATCTGATGCAGCACTCAGCACTCTCCTTGGTCAAATAGCCATTACACAGCCTGGAGGTGTGTTAGGTCATTGTCCTGTTGAAAAACAAATGATAGTCCCGCTAAGCACAAAACAGATGGGATGGCATATCGCTGTAGAATGCTTTGGTTGCCGTGCTGGTTAAATCACTGACAGTGTCACCAGAAAAGCACCATCACACCACCTCTTCTATGCTTCACTGTGGGAACCACTGTTACGCACGCCTCTAGAAAGAGGGAATGCAACACCCTGCTACAACTTAACTCTCCGTGGTGTGAAAGATGTATGGACTGTAGGTGTGAGTAAGGATGAAAAAAAGGCAGAATACCGTTTACAGGGAATTTATTCCTTCACACGGTAAGTTTGGGGAAAAGGGGCTGGGCGGAACCAAAGCAAAGAAACTAAATATCAAAGCCTCCTCTCCTACCTTACCTGCCTACCCACTACTTAACTAACTAGCACCACCTGGTGCACTAACCAAAATACAGGGGATGGTCCGCCCAGGTCTTTCCTAGTGTGCATAGACAAACTACTACGGTTAATGTATACTGGCCTGATTCACACAGTCTCCTCTGAACAGTTGAGATGTGTCTTACTTGAACTCTGTGAAGCATTTATTTAGTCTGCAATCTGAGGTGCAGTTAACATTAATGAACTTATCCTCTGCAGCAGAGGCAACTCTGGGTCTTCTTTTCCTGTGGCGTCCTCATGAGAACCAGTTTCATAATAACGCTTGATGGTTTTTGTGACTGCACTTGAGGAAACTTTCAAAGTTCTTGAAATGTTCCACATTGACTAACCTTCATGTCTTACAGTAATGATGGACTGTCGTTTCTGTTTGATTATTTGAGCTGTTCTTGCTATAATATGGACTTGGTCTTTTACCAAGTAGGGCTATCTGCTGTATGCCACCTCTACCGTGTCACAACACAACTGATTGGCTCTAACACATTAAGAAGGAAAGAACTTCAACTTTTACAAGGCACAACTGTTAATTGAAATGCATTCCAGGTGACTCCCTCATGAAACTGGTTGAGAGAATGCCAATATTGTGCAAAGTTATCATCAAGGCAAAGGGTAGCTATTTTGAAGAATGTCAAATATAAAATATTTTAACACTTTTGTTTTTGGTTACTACACGATTCTTTGTGTTATTTCATAGTTTTGATGTCTTCACTATTATTCTACAATGTAGAAAATAGTAAAAATAAAGAAAAACCCTTGAATGGGCAGGTGTGTCCAAACTTTTGACTGGTACGGTAGGTATGAAGTTGTCAATGGGTTCTGTTCCGTGCAGTCTGAGTTACACTTTGATTAGAGCATAACCAATATGTTTGTGTATGAGTCAATGTTGTGACCCTTTGTTCTCCTGTACTCCTAGGTGTGAAGCCATTAATAGTGGAAGATACGTATCTCCTCTGTCCTGCACCCATTCTCCAGGAAGAGGGAATGTAAGTACTATAATCACTGAAAGAATATCAGTTTTTCTCTTTATCTGCTGATGTTTCTGTCACCCATCCTAACCACACGCTATCTCTTTACACCCCTGTTGTGTTCCAGGGCAGCCAAACTCTATGTCAGCATGAATGAAGGTCTCAGTTTTATCTCCAGTTCAGTCACCATTACAACAGTGGGCTGTGTAAGTACAGTGGGGTGGTGCATGTTGTTGCAGTACCCCCATCAAAGACTCACATGAACCAATAACTGTCCCAAACTATGACAGTTAGTCCCCTGTAGTTACATGATTACAGGCACTTTAACTTTCTGATGGGTCTCAGCCTTTGCACTGTGGTGGAACATGCAGGTGAGTGGAGACTGAGTTTGACCTGTGTCCCTCTCTCTCTCTTTGTCCCAGTCTGATGGAACCATCCTGGCCATCGCCCTGCTCATCCTCATGTTGCTTTTAATCCTCATGATTCTCTGGTGGTTCTGGCCTCTTTGCTGCAATGTGGTGAGTCGCATAAACTATATGTCACATTCACACTCATGAACAGTGTCTTACAAGCGTGAACCTTTTTAAACTTTTTTATTTTATTAAATACGAATTGCCCTATATGGTAGACCTATGTGTAGCTTGAAGCATTCCCAGTAAGTCTTTTCTGAGAGAACTCTATGTACTTTATACACTGGCATAATGCTCACAGATGATCACAGATGTATTTTACGGAGGTATTTTATCTGAATAAATCACACTCAAGTCATCTTGCTAATCTAAACAGTATTTCCATGCTGAGAGGGGTTATATGAGTCAGTGAAGGATGAGACTCCTTGGCCTTTTTGGCATCCAATTGATTTTATTAGTCTATTATGCCCAGAGGTCACCAGAGGTCAGTGGTTAAGGTGTGCAGTGGTTAAGGTGTGCAGTGGTTAAGGTGTGCAGTGGTTAAGGTGTGCAGTGGTTAAGGTGTGCAGTGGTTAAGGTGTGCAGTGGTTAAGGTGTGCTGAAGTACTTAGTCCCTCTGTTGAAGTAGTTTGTTCCACTGGAGGTCACAGGACAGTGGTTCTCAGCTCCAAGGTCGAGGACGATATAGCTTCTTTATGCTGTTCTAGTATTTAGACACAAACCCTCCCAGCCAGGCCTGACAAAATGGATCACAATTTAACCGCTTTGGTCTCCTATCTCTCTCTCTTTTTAGTTCTTGTCAGTTATTTTCAGTGGAAACCCTTGCCCAGCACTGTTTAGGAGAGTAATGCTATGTTACCATGGGAAATCCGATAGCATCCCAGCCTTTGGGATTGAGAAGCACAGGGGAAAATAAGTCTAATTTCAAGTAATGAATATTCATTGCCTTGGTCGGGTTCATTTCTAAGGCAATGTATTATAGTTATAGTTGCTCAATGTTTTGTTAGCCATGGACAGACCCCAAGCATGTATTTTCCTAAAGATTGAGCAAAGTTAATGAGGAAAATACAGATGATCAATATTTACTAAACATCTCGATGATTTTAATATTCTTCTACATCATCACAGGGCTCTGCCAAAATCCAACAGGAGGAGCTGGTAGTTAAAAGCCTACATGTCTGTGAAGATGTCCTTTTTTCTGGAACACATTTTACACAGGGTTTCTTGAATTTCCTCTAGCTAAAAACAGAAAAACAAGTGAGCGTGGGGCATAGACTCGCATGCCTTTTACTATTCCCCCACCCCCCCTTGTAAATAGTAGGAAAAAGGAGGGAGAAAAACAATTCCTGAGCCATGTGTTTTCATGCAACCCTGTTTTTGGCACACATTACTGTGACATATATTTTAATGTGTTTTTGAAGTACATTTGTTTTTTTACATGCTTGTCACGAGTATAACCCCCCCCCCCCTCTCTCTCTCACCATAGATTATCCATGAGCCCCCACCAGCAATAGTGGAAGACAGTTCGGTAGGTAAACCCTTGATGTTGATTACTTTTGGGGTGTGGGCTAATATATTTTATATCTGCTATTGGTCTCCAGAAGAAATGTTTCCATTCACTCACTGTTACACAATGATATGGCTGTTAAATTATGTAATGGCCATTAAGCAGAACATAAATACACTTGCAGCCATTTGTTTTATAGTTAAAGTAGTCACATTCTTTTTTGGAGATTTACTGAACAACAGTTATCCTTGATGTATATTCCCTATCCACGAGAGAAAAAAACTAGGCTACAAGGACAGTGGACTGGCTGACATGTAGCACATCCATTTGGAGTGTTAATAGGTTTAGGAACCCATTGCTTATGGTCCATTTTCTTCAATAACCTCAACTCACCGACCTTTAATATTCCCCTTGATTTTATAGACTGACATATGACCAATATGTTTCTTCCTCCCATGTCATGAGGACAACACCCTCCCACTATGAAGCCCTGTCTTTCCTCTTAGCTCATCTTGTCCTAAACCAACCCTTACTCTCAGCAAATACATTCTGATAAAAAGGCATGAGAGCTTCTTTGAACAGACCCTTCTCTGGTCACTGTACAAACTGTAGCTCAGTTGGTAGAGCATGGTGTGTGCAACACCAGGGTTGTGGGTTCGATTCCCACGGGGGGCCAGCACAAAAAAAAAAAAAAAAAAAAAAAGAAATAAAAAGAAATGTATGCATTCACTACTGTAAGTCGCTCTGGATAAGAGCGTCTGCTAAAATGACTAAATAATCCATTTCTATACCTCCCCTGTATGATAAAAATAAAGCTGAGAATAATTGTCTGTTTAGATCACTATATGGGATTCCTTTTTTAGTTTAAGGCTTCAATTAAGGCCTTATTTAAGAGCCATCTGTTTTGGAGTCCCTTTCTTGAGATCCCACTGGGAATTCTGATTAATCAAATAATTCTTCAATAATATTTTCTTCACAATAATACAGCATCACAAATGACTCTAGTTAGAAAACATTCTCAACTAGCAACAGATTTCTATCCAGGTCATATGTGACTCATTTTAATGACACTGAGCATTTTTACAGCCCATACTCATTTAATAATGTTGAAATAATTGTCCTTTTAGTATAAATCCTTTGTTCCATTTTTGGATGCAACTTTGGTTGTAAAGTCAGGAAAGAATAGAGAAGCAGCCAAAAAGGTGCATAGTGACAGTCCAACTTACTTTTCTTCTCAACTTGTATATCAGAAGATTTACTAGTCTTTTTAGATGTTGTTTTTGTAAGATATTGTCATAAAATCCCCTCATTAACCAGCACATGGAATATGCAGAAAAAGTGTGAAGTAATCATCTCCCCCACTCCTCTAATTCAATTAAATCATACAGGAGGTATCTCCTCCAGTTTTTTGTGAAGCTTTTTGCCCATTGTCTGTGTCTCTGTGACGATCTGTGAGGGCGATGGCGTCAGCCTGCTGTTATTTCCGCCTCCTCTCTGGCAGGCCCTGATCATAGGCCTGATGGATTTGATTAGTCTGAATCGGGGTCTATTAAAGAGCTGAAACATGAGGGGGGCTGTGGGCTCGGTCATTTCCTCTGATCTGGCGCATGCCATGGACGGGACGGGAGAAGGCGAGGGGGAGAGAGAGGAGAAGGAGACTAATTTAGACATAAAAAGGAAATCATACCCAGGGCCTGAAATATTAGATTGTGAGTAGGGTATATGAGAGATGGAGAGGCAGAGTGCTTGGTGTATAGGCTGTACCTCAGAACCAACAGTGCCAGTGTGTATGAAATGATTAATCATCTCACACCCCGAATTTGAATTAACCCTGTCTGGGACATTGTGCAAAGAGTGGGATCTTTACACTATCTCTTCCCCTCCCCCACAGGATGAGGAAGAAGATGGGATGCCTAAGAAGAAGTGGCCCACGGTCGATGCCTCCTACTATGGGGGCAGAGGTGTGGGTGGAATCAAAAGGATGGAGGTGAGCTTCGCTGGAACCCTGCTGTATTTAAGCTCCAACAAGCTGATTTCATTATATTGTACCTGCCCTCACTCGCCTGTTAATCTACAGCTGTTCTGTCCATGCTAGTTGATCTAGGAAATCTGTTTGACAGATCAGCAATGGCAAACAACCAAGCACACACTTAGTGGTTGGCCGAGCACGCCCCCATTCACATCAACGGGGCTGTAGTGGTGCGGGTTGAGAGCTTAAAGTTCCACGGTGTCCACATCACCAAGGACTTATCATGGTCCAAACACACAAACACAGTTGTGAAGAGGGCACGATAATGCCTCTTCCCCCTCAGGAGGCTGAAAAGATTTGGCATGGGCCCTTAGAGCCTCATAAAGTTCTACAGCTGCACCATAGAGAGCATCTTGACTGGCTGGATCACCGCCTGGTATGGCAACTGCTCCGCATCTGACCTGATCTGCTACAGAGGGTGGTGCGTACAGCCCAGTACACCACTGGGGCCGAGCTCACTGCCATCCAGGACCTCTGTACCAGGCGCTGTCAGAGGAAGGCCCTAAAAATTGTCAGACTCCAGCCACCCAAGTCATAGACTGTTCTCTCTGCTACTGCACGGCAAGCAGTACCAATGCACCAAGTCTGGAACCAACAAACCCTGAACAGCTTCTACCCCCAAGCCATAAGACTGCTAAATAGTTAACCAAAGAGCTAGTCAGACTATCTGCATTGACCCTTTTTGCACTCACTTTTTCGACTCCTCATATTCGCTGCTGCTACTGTTTATTATCTATAAATATTTACCTCAATTACCTCGTACCCCTGCACCTCGACTCGGTACTGGTACTCCCTGTATATAGCCAAGTTATCGTTACTCATTGTGTATTTGTTCCTTGTGTTATTATTCCTCAATTCTTCTCTCTGCGTTGTTGGGAAGGGCCCTTAGGTAAGCATTTCACTGTTATGCCTGACAAATTGAATGTGCGAGGTTGAAATTAAATGTTTAAAAATCTCTGCTTGTTATTATTTGTCAGGTGCGTTGGGGTGAGAAAGGCTCTACTGAGGAGGGAGCCAAACTGGAGAAGGCAAAGAATGCCAGGGTGAAAATGCCTGAGCAGGAGTTTATACAGTCCCCCACCCGCATTCTCAACAATGGCATGCGCAAGCCTCCAGGCCCTCACAAGTGGTACTCACCAATCAAGGTATTGTCATGGCCAATATAAAAGACACGCATTGCACACAAAGCTGTCAAGTTCAATCACATACTCAACATGGCTTCCTATATTATATTCACTGAGTGTACAAAACATTATGAACTTGACACAGACTGACCAGGTGATTCCAGGTGAAAGCTATGATCCCTTATTGTTGTCACTTGTTAAATCCACTTCACTCAGTTTATTGAAGGGGAGGAGATGGGTTAAAGAAGGATTCTTAAGCCTTGAGACAATTGAGACATGGATTGTGTATGTGTGCCATTCAGAGGGTGAATGGGCAAGACAAAATATTTAAGTGCCTTTTGAACGGGGTATGGTAGTATGTGCCAGGCACACAGGTTTGTGTCAAGAACAGCAACGGTGCTGGGTTTTTCACGCTCAACAGTTTCCCGTATGTATCAAGAATGGTCCACCGCCCAAAGAACATCCAGCCAACTTGACACAACTGTGGGAAGCATTGGAGTCAACATGGGCCAGCATCCATGTGGAACGCTTTCGACACCTTGAAAAGTCCATGCCCCGACGAATTGAGGCTGTTCAGAGAGGGGGGGGGGCGGGGGGGCACCTCAATGTTAGGAAGGTGTTCTTTAATGTTTTGTATATTTTGTGTATAGACTGATAGGATGGGTTGAAGCTGGAGTTGATTATGTAGGAATTTCATGTGGAATATTTGAGTGTTGGTGTCCCAGTCCTTAGGTGACCACTGGCATGGTGCCCCTACATGCAGGTCCAGGAGCTAGTTAAAGGCATTGTTCTATACATCCTGACAGTCAGCAGGGGATAGCTAATATAAACCAGATACACACTTGACTGACCTCCAACAGACAAGGGCTGCAGAGCTAGCAGTTTTGTTAAGAAAAACAGATTATTTTCCAACCTCTTAGCAGTGGCTGGGTCTATGCAGAATTCACAATGATCAAATATCATTTGTTCAGGCTCTGGCTTTGAGGAGGAAAATTGAAATAATCTGAGTCAGATGTTTTATCATTAAATTGGATTACGATCTACAAAGTGAATCCTCTTATTGGTGACAGATAGGCATTCAATGACAAAATTGTGGAGTTGTGGTTTGAGTTCGAAAGTATGACTATGGAGTGTAAACATACATGTTGTATAACGACTTAGTCACAATACACACAAACCCACAAAAAAAACATGCACAAAAAGCATGTTAAAGGGTCTTATTGGTTTTGTGTACTGCTCTGTGATTGCAGGGCAAATTGGATGCTCTGTGGGTGTTGCTGTCAAAAGGCTATGACCGCGTGTCTGTGTTGAGACCACACCCAGGAGACAAGGTAAGAGCCAACAAGCTGGATACATGTAGACAGAGCAAGGCTCATGTGAGGACAATAATCAGGCCCACTTATACTAGCCAACTCTTGACTGCTTCAAATTGAACCCAGTGCTCTCTGAAACACGTCATGGTTTCCATGGCAGGAAAATGACTTCTCTTTGCAATTTTCCTGATCCAGAAACCTGGAACCAACTGACATGTGCAGTAACACAATGGTTCTGTACAGGAGTCTCTAAAACATACTGTACTTTAGCTATATTATTATATCACCACATGTTTATTGACCTGTTTAAATCTCTCAGACCGAAAGGTTCTGACGTTCAACTATTTAACAATAAGGTTTTACCTACCCCAAGTGCATTGAGTGCTTGTCTTTTCCTACTAGCACTGACTTTGCTGATAACTACTTTGTTGGGGGAAAGGTACTTGCTACGATTGTGATATTTTGTTGTCTCACCTAGCTATCTACAGATGAATGCATTAATGTAAGTCGCTCTGGATAAGAGCGTCTGCTAAATGACAATGAAATGAAAATAAAATAATTATATACACTACCATTCAAAAGTTTGGGGTCACTTAGAAATGTCCTTCTTTTTGAAAGAAAAACATTTTTTTTTTGTCCATTAAAATAACATCAAATTGATCAGAAATACAGTGTAGACATTGTTAATGTTGTAAATGAATATTGTAGCTGGAAACGTCAGATTTTTTTTATGGAATATCTACATAGGTGTACAGAGGCCCGTTATCAGCAACCATCACTCCTGTGTTCCAATGGCACGTTGTTAGCTAATCCAAGTTTATCATTTTAAAAGGGTAATTGATCATTAGAAAACCCTTTTGCAATTATGTTAGCACAGCTGAAAACTTGTGCTGATTTAAAGAAGAATTAAAACTGTCCTTCTTTAGACTAGTTGAGTATCTGGTGCATCAGCATTTGTGGGTTCGATTACAGGCTCAAAATGGCCAGAAACAAAGACCTTTCTTCTGAAACTCATCAGTCTATTCTTGTTCTGAGATATGAAGGCTATTCCATGCGAGAAATTGGCAAGAAACTGAAGATCTTGTACAACGCTGTGTACTACTCCCTTCAAAGAACAGTGCAAACTGGCTCTAATCAGAATAGAAAAAGTGGGAGGCCCCGGTGCACAACTGAGCAAGAGGAGAAGTACATTAGTGTCTAGTTTGAGAAACAGACGCTTCACGAGTCCTCAACTGTCAGCTTCAATAAATAGTACCCGCTAAACACCAGTCTCAATGTCAAGTGAAGAGGTGACTCCCCCAGATCATCACCGATCCTCCACCAAATTTCACAGTGGGTGCGAGACGCTGGCATGTAAGCCTCTCCAGGTCTCACACCCACTGAAATTTGGTGGATCGGTGATGATCTGGGGGTGCTTCAGCAAGGCTGGAATCAGGCAGATTTATCTTTGTGAAGGATGCATGAATCAAGCCACGTGCAATGTTGTCCTGGCAGAAAACTTGCTTCCTTCTGCTCTGACAATGTTCCCAAACTCTGAGGATTGGTTTTTCCAGCAGGACAATGCTCCATGCCACACAGCCAGGTCAATCAAGGTGTGGATGGAGGACCACCCGATCAAGACCCTGTCATGGCCAGCCCAATCTCCAGACCTGAACCCCTTTGAAAACCTCTGGAATGTGATCAAGAGGAAGATGGATGGTCGTAAGCCATCAAACAAAGCCGAACTGCTTGATCTTTTTTGCGCCAGGAGAAGCATAAAGTCACCCAACATCGATGTGAAAGACTGGTGGAGAGCATGCCAAGACACATTAAAAGCTGTGATTGAAAATCAGGGTTATTCCACCAAATATTGATTTCTGAACTCTTCCTAAGTTAAAACGTTAGTATTGTGCTGTTTAAAAATGTTCTTTGCATTATTCGAGGTCTGACAATACTGCATCTGATAAATTTTGACCAGTTGTCATTTTCTACAAATAAATGCTCTAAATGACAATATTTTTTATAGGAATTTGGGAGAAATGTTGGCAGTAGTTTATAGAATAAAATAAAAATGTTAATTTTACCCGAACACATACCCATAAATAGTAAAACTAGAGAAACTGATACTTTTGCAGTGGTCTCAATTTATTCCAGAGCTGTGTATAGACAGTACCAGTCAAAGGTTTGGACACCTACTCATTGAAGGGTTTTTCACTATTTTCTATATTGTAGAATAATAGTGAAGACATCAAAACTATGAAATAACACATATGGAATCATGTAGTAACCAAAAAAGTATATTTTAGATTTTAGATTCTTCAAAGTAGCCACCCTTTGCCTTGATGACAGCTTTGCACACTCTTGGCATTCTCTCAACCAGCTTCATGAGGAAGGCTTTTCCAACAGTCTTGAAGGAGTTCCCACATATGCTGAGCACTTGTTGGCTGCTTTTCCTTCACTCTGTGGTCCAACTCATCCCAAACCATCTCAATTGGGTTGAGGTCAGGTGATTGTGCAGGCCAGGTCATCTCATGCATCACTCTCCTTCTTGGTCAAATAGCCCTTACACAGCCTGGAGGTGTTTTGGGTCATTTGTCCTGTTGAAAAACAAATGATAGTCCCACTAAGCGCAAACCAGATGGGATGATGTATCGCTGCAGAATGCTTTGGTAGCCGTGCTGCTTAAGTGTGCCTTGAATTCTAAATAAATCAGACAGTGTCACCAGCAAAGCACCATCACACCACCACCGCAATGCTCCATGGTGGGAACCACACATGCGGAGATCATCCGTTCACCTACTCTGCGTCTCACAAAGGCACAGTGGTTGGAACCAAAAATCTCAAATTTGGACTCATCAGACCAAAGGACAGATTTCCACTGGTCTAATGTCACTTGCTCGTGTTTCTTGGCCCAAGCAAGTCTCTTCTTTATTATTGGTGTCCTTTTAGTAGTGATTTCTTTGCAGCAATTTGACCATGAAGGCCTGATTCACGCAGTCTCCTCTGAACAGTTGATGTTGAGATGTGTCTGTTACTTGAACTCTGAAGCATTTATTTGGTCTGCAATTCCTGGGGCTGATAGCTCTAACTTATCCTCTGCAGCAGAGGTAACTCTGGGTCTTCCTTTCCTGTGGCGGTCCTCATGAGTGCCAGTTTCATCAGCGCTTGTTGATTTTTGCAACTGCACACGAAGAAACTTTCAAAGTTCTTGAAATGTTCCGGATTGACTGACCTTCATGTCTTAAAGTAATGATGGACTATGGTTTCTATTTGCTTATTTGAGCTGTTCTTGCCATAATATGGACTTGGTTTTTACCAAATAGGGCTGTCTTCTGTATTCCACCTCTGCCTTCTCACAACACAACTGATTGGCTCAAACCTGTTAATTGAAATGCATTCCAGGTGACTACAGTGAGGGGGGAAAGTATTTGATCCCCTGCTGATTTTGTATGTTTGCCCACTGACAAAGAAATTATCAGTCTATAATTGTAATGGTAGGTTTATTTGAACAGTGAGAGACAGAATAACATCAACAAAATCCAGAAATACGCATGTCAAAAATTGTATAAAATGATTTGCATTTTAATGAGGGAAATAAGTATTTGACCCCTCTGCAAAACATGACTTAGTACTTGGTGGCAAAACCCTTGTTGGCAATCACAGAGGTCAGACATTTCTTGTAGTTGGCCACCAGGTTTGCACACATCTTAGGAGGGATTTTGTCCCACTCCTCTGTGCAGATCTTCTCCAAGTCATTAAGGTTTCGAGGCTGACATTTGGCAACTCGAACCTTCAGCTACCTCCACAGATTTTCTATGGGATTAAGGTCTGGAGACTGGCTAGGCCACTCCAGGACCTTAATGTGCTTCTTCTTGAGCTACTCCTTTGTTGCCTTGGCCGTGTGTTTTGGGTCATTGTCATGCTGGAATACCCATCCACGACCCATTTTCAATGCCCTGGCTGAGGGAAGGAGGTTCTCACCCAAGATTTGACGGTACATGGCCCTGTCCATCGTCCCTTTGATGCGGTGAAGTTGTCCTGTCCCCTTAGCAGAAAAACACCCCCAAAGCATAATGTTTCCACCTCCATGTTTGACGGTGGGGATGATGTTCTTGGGGTCATAGGCAGCATTCCTCCTCCTCCAAACACGGTGAGTTGAGTTGATGCCAAAGAGCTCCATTTTGGTCTCATCTGACCACAACACTTTCACCCAGTTGTCCTCTGAATCATTCAGATGTTCATTGGCAAACTTCAGACTGGCATGTATATGTGCTTTCTTGAGCAGGGGGACCTTGCGGGCGCTGCAGGATTTCAGTCCTTCACGGCGTAGTGTGTTACCAATTGTTTTCTTGGTGACTATGGTCCCAGCTGCCTTGAGATCATTGACAAGATCCTCCCGTGTAGTTCTGGGATGATTCCTCACCGTTCTCATGATCATTGCAACTCCACGAGGTGAGATCTTGCATGGAGCCCCAGGCCGAGGGAGATTGACAGTTCTTTTGTGTTCCTTCCATTTGCGAATAATCGCACCAACTGTTGTCACCTTCTCACCAAGCTGCTTGGCGATGGTCTTGTAGCCCATTCCAGCATTGTGTAGGTCTACAATCTTGTCCCTGACATCCTTGGAGAGCTCTTTGGTCTTAGCCATGGCGGAGAGTTTGGAATCTGATTGATTGATTGCTTCTGTAGACAGGTGTCTTTTATACAGGTAACAAAATGAGATTAGGAGCACTCCCTTTAACCTCTAGGGGCTAGGGGGCAGTATTTTCACGGCCGGATGAAAAACGTACCCAATTTAAACAGGTTACTACTCTGGCCCAGAAAATAGAATATGCATATTATTAGTAGATTTGAAAAGAAAACACTCTGAAGTTTCTAAGACTGTTTGAATGGTGTCTGTGAGTATAACAGAACTCATATGGCAGGCAAAAAACCTGAGAAATTGAATCAGGAAGTGGGAGAAATTAGAAATGTAGTTTTTGTTTTGAATCCCTTGAAAAACTACAGTGACATAGGAGGTGTAACGTAAATCCTAACTCTTCCATTGGCTGTCAACAATCATTAGGAACTGGTTTCAACCGTCAGCTGTTACCGGGCAGATCATTTTGGCTCAGTCAATCATTGGCCAGTCTGAGGAGAGGTGTCTTATGATGCACGTGACGTCATCGTTTTTATATTTTTCTTCTGGGATGAATAGCTATTGCCCGGTTGTAAAATGATCGCAATTTTACGTAACAAAATACCCTAAAGGATTGATTGTAAACATCGTTTGACGTGTTTCTACAAATGGTAATGGAACTTTGAACATTTCGTCTATGGATTTGCATCCACGCCACATGGCATTGTAAAGTGTTCTGGATGGGTCAACAAAACGGACGTATTTGGACATAAATTATGGACTTTGCACAACAAATTAACATTTCTTGTGGAAGTGGGTGCCCATTCGAGTGCATTCCGCCGAAGATCAGCAAAGATAAGTAAATATTTCGAACATATTGTTCGAGATTTGTCGACGCCGTGCTTGTAGGCTAACTGTATAGCTTAGCATTGAAGGCTAAGTTCTGTACTCAGAATATTGAACATGGTGCTTTTTCCGTAACGTTATTTTGAAATCTGACAAAGTGGTTGCATAAAGGAGTAGATTATCTCTAATTCTTTAAATAATTGTTATACATTTTTTCAACGTTTATGAGTTCTTCCATAAATTAAATGTGCCTATTCACCGGAGGTTATGGGGAGAAAACATTTTCTGAACGTCACGCGCCAATGTAAAAATTGGGTTTTTGGATATAAATATAAACTTGATCGAACAAAGAATGCATGTATTGTCTAACATGATGTCCTAGGAGTGTCATCTGATGAAGATTGTCAAAGGTTAGTGCTTAATTTTAGCTGTATATCTGGTTTTGTGATGGCTATCGTGCTTGGAAAATGGCTTTTTTTTTTTTGCGGAGGTGCTATGCTAAAATAATCTAATGTTTTTCTTTCACCGTAAAGCCTTTTTGAAATCGGACAATGTGATTGAATTAACGAGTAGAGTATCTTTAAAATGCCGTATAATACTTGAATTTTAATTTTGGGATTATTTTGTTTTGAATATCGCACCGTGCTATCTCACTGGTTGTTGTCCAACCAATCCCGTTATCGGGATTGTATCCTCAAGAGGTTTTTAAGAGTGTGCTCCTAATCTCAGCTCGTTACCTGTATAAAAGACACCTGGAAGCCAGAAATCTTTCTGATTGAGAGGGGGTCAAATACTTATTTCCCTCATTTAAAATGCAAATCAATTTCTAACATTTTTGACATGCGTTTTTCTGGATTTTTTTGTTGTTATTCTGTCTCTCACTGTTCAAATAAACCTACCATTAAAATTATAGACTGATCATTTATTTTTCAGTGGGCAAACGTACAAAATCAGCAGGGGATCAAATACTTTTTTCCCTCACTGTACCTCATAAAGCTGTTTGAGAGAATGCCAAGAGTGTGCAAAGCGTGGCTACTTTGAAGAATCTCAAATACAAAATATTTGTTCATTTGTTTAACACTTTTTTTGGGGTTACTACATGATTCCATATGTGTTATTTCATAGTTTTGATGTCTTCTATTATTCTACAATATAGTAAAAATAAAGAAAAACCATTGAATGAGTAGGGGTTCTAAAACTTTTGACCGGTAGCATATATATATATATATTACAAGTAAAAAAAAAAAAATATATATATTTTTTTTTTTACTTGTAATTTAGTAAAGGGTATAGTCTATTGGTTAGAAAATAGACCATTTTTATTATTGCACTGCTTCTTGACACAATGCCCATCTGACCCGGAAGCCAGCCGCACCAATGTGTCGGAGGAAACACCGTACACCTGGCGACCGTGTCAGCGTGCACTGACCCCGGCCCGCCACAGGAGTCGCTAGTGCGCGATGAGACAAGGATATCCCTGCCGGCCAAATCCTCCCTAACCCGGACGACGCTGGGCCAATTGTGCGTCGCCCCATGGGCCTCCCGGTCTGGACTCGAACCCAGAATCTCTAGTGGCACAGCTAGCACTGCGATGCAGTGCCTTAGACCACTGCACCACTCGGGAGGCAATAGACTATAATTAACCCCATCACTCCCACCACCTCCATAAAGCCAGTCTGTTTTTATTTGGTGACTCATGAATCAGACTTTGCATAGGGATTGGCAGAAGTACATTTTGAAACAACAGAAAATGTACCAACCGAAATGGGCACTCCTGTTAGCAATAAAGCAGACATAGAAAGAGAGAACTGAAGGGAAAACTGACTTCAGAAACGAAACATAATGTATCCCAATTTAATGATTTCACCCCCGTCCACTCAACTCAGTTTAGAGGGCGATATCTACTAAGCTAACATATGGAATTGTTTTCAGATGGTTATACCGTTGATCATTTTGCTATTTTATTTTAGAACCCCTGTAGGAATAAACAAAGTATAAAAACATTATTTGATGAAACATTGAATTTGGCCTTACTGCTGTTAACCCATAGAAATGCATTGAATAACACATTCATTCATTAGAAAACAGTCAAAAAACTAATCAAAAGGAAGAATGTTTGTTTTTAAGTGTTTGTCCTGTATCTGAGCGATATGAGAGAGCTCAGGATATTATTTTTTATTTTTTTACATATATTTACCCCCTTTTTGTTTTGGCACATTCTACCCCATATTCACTTGTATTCATTTTTACCACCCAGTACTGGGTTACCTTCAGACGACTTTTGTGGAGCCTCTGAGTCTCAGGTTTCGATAGTGAGATCCAAATAGTTACTAGCTCAAACCATTCTGATTCAGTGGATTGCGACCATTGAGCTATTAAAGAAATGGACACAGCGTCCAAGATGACTAACCGTTGTTTTCAACGTACACTACTCACATACGCCATTTCCAATTTGCTGCCATCTTTCTAGATCCGGTTTTACTGGGATTACTACGCATGTGGACAGACAGCTGGATCACGCGAACATTCTCCGGGAACTCAGCCAGCTCAGGGAGCGTGCCAAGCATGTGGACAGCTAAACAAACCAACCGCCACTTCCCCCCTCGCCAGCTGGGCTCATAACGTCAGACTATGAATATAAAATGTTCATATCTTCGGCTGTGAGTGATGGGAGGGGGTCATCAGCGACAATTATTTGAATAATTCAATGCATGTTTTGTGCACAAAGGTGATGACTAAAGTCTCTTATTAGGAATTTTCTAATTTGACTTCTCTATGGGGCCGTCTATGGGAATTGTCTTTCTGGGCCGTAGGTTAGTTAACTGTCCTCTGGGAATTCGAAAGTGTGCTTCCAGACCGGAATCCTGGGCCTTGATGCGATGCAGCCCATGCAAAAACAGGAAGTCTCTAGTGTAAACACACAGGGTTTTATTTAAGGTGTTGATGTCAACGATTTTTCGCTCGGCCACGGACATCGACCTCAGATGGTTTTAAGAGAAGGTAAATGAAATATAACCCCCCCTTGACAACTCCTCCTCCCAGACTGGCTGACCTCTACTGTTCAGAGCCTGTCCTTGGAGAGTTACAGGCTTGTGATAAGAGCTGTGGTCCGGTGTGACTGGGCTGGGAGGGAGAACAGAGAGGAATATTGATTCTGTAGACTCTACTCTACTCTAAAAAAAGGTGCTATCTAGAACCAAAAATAACCCATTTTTGTTCCAGGTAGAATCCTTTGGGTTCCCTTTCCAAAGAGGGTTCTACATGGAACCAAAAAGAGTTCTCCTATGGGGACAGCCACATATACCCTTTTGGAACCCTTTTTTCTAAGAGTGTAAGGTACCCAGCAGGGCGAGGGCATGCAGGGGGCACATGAGAGGTTTGGGACACTGACTGCACACAAAGACCAATGCAGTTCTCTTAGGTAGAACTGTTTACTGCAGCGCCATTGGCCTGCACTCTCCACCGTAAGATGGTGACGAGAGACAGTGGAAATGACACAGAGACATCAGAAAATTTGGAACGTTGTCATGACTCATGACATTGCTTTCAGCAAAGGATAGCACATAAGAGGAAATAATAGTTTACAAGAGAAAACAGCTACAAAATAAAAATGACACTCTATTGCCTATCACACTATAGATGACTGCTGGCTTTAATCACCACTAAGCCTTTCATAATTAACAGTAGGAGTTCAACCTTCAGAAAGCTGTTCATTAGTACACAGGAAGCTAGGTGGAGAGCTCTAGTTTTCTTGTTGACTCTCAGTGAACAAGGGTGCTCTGGTTGCAATTAAGATCTCAAGTCAAAGCATTTGTTTTTAGTTCCCCTCATATCAATGCATCTGCGAGGGACAGAATCTGGTCAGGACACAAGCAATACTGCCTCTGGACATGACCTACTCAGTCCGATGCCCTTTATCCAATGTTCCAGTGCCCTGACAGGGCTAGTCGGGAAAGATCTGAGCCCATGCTTCCTCCGCTGCCCCTGTGTTGTGGCTGTAGTGATTTCAATTAGAGACAAGGAAAACATTGATGTGGTGACATTAGGGTTGCAAAGCTACTGGTCATTTATCAAACTTACCGGAATCTTCAGTAATTTTGCCACTGATTTCTTGTTAATTACCAATCTTTAAAAAAATATTTTCCATATAGTATTCATTTTTATATCTGTGTCCATATTGTCCATGAGTTTCTAGTAGATAGACCATATGTTCAAGAGAAAATTGCCTAATTAATGAAATAATCAATGGCAATATTTTCTTTCAACTATTGACTTTTTCCACAAATGCCACCAGTGTGAGGCATATTGACATGATGCATGTGCATTTTCTTTAAGGATATTTCATGCTTAAACCCTCATATCAATTACCAATTGTATTCACTAAGTTGCTGGTTTATATTTAGGATAATGTTTTACATCTTTGTCATACCTATTATTTTAAAATCATCTTATTTAATCTTCCATGTGATAAGGCCACACAGATGGCCAGAGATAATTACAGACACCTGTGATAATCTGCGTGTGCAAGATGGCAATCGGCAAATTTCGCATGGTGGCAGCCCTTTTACTTTGTGTTTGTTTTAAACGTCACTGGAAATAATTGCATCTGCATCTAGATGAAAGAATGGTAAATTCTCAGTCCTGCCAATACTTTTGATGGCATCCAGCACTTCGGATTTGGAAGGAATGTTATATACCAAACTTTCATTAGACCTTGGCACAAACCAAAACGATCATCCGAGGCCAGTATGAAATCACAAATTAATTGTGGAGATCTTATAATAACTCTGCCTTCTCCTATCGAGTGATATCCATCAATGCCCTCCACCTCAGCTTATCACAAACACCATCAAACGGCCTATGCACCTCCTGCAAACTTTGGGTTAAGACTAACTGCAAAGCTTTGGTATGTTTGGAATGCGTGCAGTTGATTCATCTAAAATGCAGCTGTCCTAGTTTTGGGCATGGGGTCAATGAAACTTACCTTCGCTGTCGGTGTGCTGTACCGCGGGGTGTGTGAGCATCGAAGGTGGAGTGGGACCAGAGGACTCACCTAGGATGGAGAGCGCACCAGAGGGGGGCTCCACCGCAGCGCACAGGCCACCAGAGGCGGGGGACGTGGTGGTGAGGACGACAGAGCAGCGGTAGGTGAGCTGGCAATGCGTGCACCTGGGGAGGGGTGCTCCATAGCAGCAGAGGCAGTGCAGTGGGAGGCGGTTACAAGTGGATCGGGAATTCAGCGAGTTTTCCATTTAAACGTCAGAAGCCTACTACCGAAGATTGATGAGATATGCCTGTTGGTTCGCAAATCAGAGGTGGGTGACTTATGTTTTACAGAGACGGTGGGATTCATCTGTTCGTGACTCAGAAATTGAGATGGGCAATTATTCTGTCAGGAAGGATTGGAATCAGAACGGTGGGGGTATATTTGCCTTTGTAAATTTGAATATTGCTTATAACGTCAGTTTGGATTTAATCGATGACGTGGACATTGTCTGGCTGGATGTCTGGTTTCCCAATAACAAACCGATTTTTTTGTTGTTGTTGGGTGTGTTACGGGCTGCCAATCAGAATGCATTCTATTAAGGTCTCTAAATTGTCAAACTGTAGTGATTCCCTGGTGAAGGAAATCATTTTGTTAGGGGATTTCAATACTGATGTCTGCAAAATGGATAGCCCAACCTACAATGTATTTATGCACTTCTGTAGATAATTTGCTCTGACCCAAATGATAAAAGATCCCACCAGGGTATATAAAACAGTGCAAAGTACGATTGACTTAATATTGATGTCTGATAAATCCAACATTTTTCAGAGTAATAGATATTTTTATAAGAATTTGCACAAGGAGAGTTTTTAAAGATATATTTAGGTGTCACTAAACTGTTAGACAACTGTGTTGAAATATTTAGGGAGCAAGTGGGTAAACTTGACTGGTCACCTGTGCTGGATAGTGTAGGGGTAGACAGTGCCTGGGAAGCGAAATGTAGATTCCTTGATGTGGTGAATGTGATGGCTCCCCTAAGACGGGTCAGGGTAAAGCAGAGCGAGCCCTTGTTTTAATCATGACATTCTAGAATCTATCAAAGCAAGGAATAAGGCATTTAAGAAATTTAAGAACTCAAGAGCAGCCTGATTTTTCTCCTATATAAACGTCACAGAAATGAAGCACAGAGAAGGATGGATGAAGCTAAGTGGGGTTACTTTGCTGATTTTTAAAATCATTTAGAGCAAAAATTACCCTAAAAAGCTTTGGAAATCATTTTAAGGAACTATGCTGTAGTAGTACTTCCAAAAACAAACTAAACAGTATTGGACTGAACATCAGGGGGGAGATGGAAAAGCAGAAGTTGCCAATGAATTTAACTCTTTTTATTTTTTTACTTCTGTTGCCAGTAAGCTGGTAAGCAAGCTTGCCCACCAGTTCTGGTTTGTATGGAAACAACCAAGTCAATCAGTATTATGCAGAGCCAAACTTTCTCTTTTGCAAAGGTAGCAACAGCTAAAATAGCCAGTACACTAGCCAAGCTTAAATGCTCAAAAACCACAGGCCTGGATAATATTCCTGCGAGGTTTCTTAGAGATTCTGCTGAGATTATTACCCATATTGTTAATCTCTCTGTTGAACAAGGCATCTTTCCCAGGGACGAAACAAGCTAAAGTTATACCTCTGTATAAGGGGATAAAGTCTGACCCTGGGAATTATAGGCCTGTATCTATCCTCAGTATACCATCAAAGATCCTGGAGAGATTTGTACATAAGCAAATTTATGAATATGTCAACAAAGTCTAATGTGTGATTTTCAGTCAGGGTTTAGAAAAACATACTCCACTTATTCACATGTACTTTGCTTGACTGACTTCATCAGGAAAGAGATTGATGAGGGAAATCTCTGTGGAATGGGAGTGCTTGACCAACAGAAGGCCTTTGATACAGTTAACCACGGTCTCCTAATCTCCAAACTAGAGGCCCTAGGGTTAAGCAGTATCCCTCTAGGCTAGGTAAAGTCCTACTTGTCAGGTAGGGAGCAAGTGGAAGAGGTTAATGGTTCACTGTCTCTGACAAAACCAATGAGTTGTGGCATTCCGCAAGGGAGCGTGCTTGGGCCTCTACTGTTATAAACGATATGAACGATGCTTGTTCTTGCAGTCTTTTCCTTTGAGGATGACTATACATTTATGTTGTCTCATAAAAGTAAAAATATGTTGGAGAGCATACTTAGCACAGAGCTTACTAACATTAGCAAATGGCTTAGAGATAATAAGCTGCACTTAAGTAATACTGAGGCAGTTATTTTTCGGTCCAGACCTAAATTGTGTAGGTCCTCTGAAATCAGAGTGGAGTTAGGGGGTGAAGTGCTGACTACTAAAATCTCTGTTAGCTACCTGGGACGCATCCTTGATGTAAGACTGGGAGGTGTGAGCATGGCCACTAAAGTGCTAGGGAAGGTTAATGCCAGGACTGTGTTTTTGGCTTAAAAGTCCAAGCGGTTTGTCAACGACTCCATGAGTGTTAGCCACTGCCCTCGTTCAATGCCATTTTGACTACGCTAGTACTTCCTGATTTGGGGGCTTATCTAAGCTTCTGAAGGGGAAGCTTCAGATTGCCCAGAACAAGCTGATCAGGGTAGTATTGAAAGTGAGTCCATGGACTGGGTTTGGTTTACGGGAGTATTTATGGTTCTGCGCCCAGATGTCTAACTGATTACTTTCCCCATGTTAGGGATGCATACTCACAGCATCTGATCAGGTGTTGCAAATGTGTGCTTATACAGGTTCAGGAGAAATGCTGGGAAAGGTATTTTCTTGTTTACTGGAGCCTCGGAGAGGAATTGCCTCTGCCCATTAAAAACTGTCCATTGTGTGCAGATTTAAAAATAAGTAAAAAACTGTTTGATGCCTTCTGTGCCCATTAGAATGTACCATATGATGTAATTGCAATGAAGAGATATGTTCTTCTGCTTTGTTTTTGTTTTATCATCTCGCTGTCATACTGTGTGCAACCGTGTTGGATCTTGCCTAGCCATCTTGTCTCAAGAAGACCACAATGGAAATAGTCCGACTTTATCCTCAATGATTTTACTCATGTGCATTTATGGCTTTAAGTTTTGTATTTGCTTGTTTTTTTTAAATGGTTGAATTAATAAACTAAACACTAGATGTCTTGTGATAATTACATAAAATCCTCATAAGATACCAAAATTCTGGTAGTCAGCAGTAGACATTCCAATAGTGTTACAGAAACGTGTAGAATCTATGCCAAGGTGCATTGAAGCTGTTCTGGCTTGTGGTGACCCAATACCCTATTAAGACACTTTTTTTATGTTGGTGTTTCCTAATGTTCCTTGTTTAGAATATAAATACATGAATCTTAAATCATAGGTACTCTCTGCTCTTTGTCCTTTTTAAGGATTAGGACTTTGACATTGTTTAGCATGGGATAGCATCACAAATATCTTCTTTTGAGTACATTTTTTTGCAGTAAGGATATTTCTTTGGATTTAGCGCTGACACTATGCAGACATGAATCAGAGAATGTGTGTTTGTCTCCCCAACCCAGCGATATGAAACAAGTGTAGACAACGGACAATGTACATGCCCTTAAAAAGTTGGTTGCCATAATGTAGGAACATCTTGTGTAGCGATCAGTCCATTCCACGTTGTTATGCCTCCAGCTTTTATTTTTTTTTATTTAATAGCAAATGCTACTGACCAGCTCACCTGACAAAGCAATAAAATAAAATTTGTGTCAGTGGAGGCTGCTGAGTGGAGGACGGCTCATAATAATGGCTGGAACGGCGCGAATGGAATGGCGTCAAACGTGCTTGACGTAGTTGATACCATTCTACTGATTCCGCTCCAGCCATTACCACGAGCCTGTCCTTCCCAATTTAAGGTGTTACCAACCTCCTGTGATGTGTCTTGTCACTGGTGTCTGTGGAACATCAATGTGACTGACTTTCCTAATTTTAATCATGAGCTCTGTCTCTCAAGCCACTTTTATACCTGGTTCTAACATGCGTCATTTGCCCTGATCTTTTCCTCATTCTGATGTGCCCACAATTTCAGACAGGTGTAGACGATTTAAAAGACACATTGGGAACTGATTTTGATCAGATCTTATAAGTATAAACGGGCAAGATCAGGATGAAGGACGCATGTTAGCGGCAGGTGTAAACGGGGCTTTATATATGTATGGAGACTGGATAATGCATACCTTTTTATTGCCTTTTACTATGAAGCACACCACCTCTACAACAGACCAGTGGATTCAGAAGTAGTACATTGCGTTTTTCTCACCTTGTCTCTGTCTTACGTTTCAGGGCCGATGCATGAACTTCACCCGGGTCAAGTTCAATTCTCCTCCTCGCTACCCCCACTACAACCATCACTCAGCCCCCATCTACACCCCTCCAAGAGGATGTAGTCCACCGCCTCCCCAAGGCATGCTCCCCCCTCCCCCCAACAGCCCCCCAGCATCCCCTTCTCCATCCTCCACCTCCACACTGCCCTCAACACCCCCTCCTTTTTTTACCATTATACCTCCACCTTACACTCCTCCAACTCGAGCCCTTCCTCCAACCACTCTGTATATACCCCCTCCTCCTATGTGCCCCCCCTCCCCTTCACCACCTGCATCCCCAACCGGCACTCTACCCCCTCCACCAGGACGAGGCTCCCTGCCACCACCTCCTACCCGCCCACCACCATGCCCATCTGTAGATCCTCAGTAGTGATTGGAAGAGAGAGGGACACGTCCCCTCATTCTAGGACAAGGAAGATCAACAGGAATTTGTCCTGTCTCCCCTAAATCTTTGACTGTCCCCTCATTCCACTGCCAGTCAGGATATCTGTGTGGCTCACACCACAAACAACCAGCTGATGACTTGTCAACTATTTGTCTACAGTGGCCCATGTACACATCTAGGTCAACAGTACAAAGATAAGTTGTACTTAAGGTTCTACAGACGTCTCCTGATGGACAGCTTTTCTCATAGATGTATTTCTATGTTGTCCATAGATGGCCAGGTCTGTTACTTTGTCAAGGTCATGAGGGCTAAGCTCATCTCTTCCATTCTAGAACCAACAGAAGAATGGATGGATATCGTTGTGACAAAGCAAAGCCAAGTGTTGGATGGTTGCCTCTTTTTCAAAAAATTAAGGCTCTAGAGAGATGGCAGAGGTATTATATTCAGAACAAAATGGAGAGATGTCTCCAAATGACATTCCAATAATGTATCAGTCTGAATTTTATACATTTAATATTTGTTTCTCACAGACAAATAAGTTATTATGAGCAGGGGAAAGATATTTTGCCAGTGGTAGTTTCTTTAGAGATTTGCCAAACTAAATCCAGTAAATGTAATATCTCAATGAATCACAAAGTCCCAGTGCCAATCACCCTGCTGCACTGCACAATTATTGTCAAGTCAATGGCAAGTTTGCATAATGTCAGCATAGAAGATGTTTTAGTGCCTTATTGAGCCTTTAAATGGGCAGTGCAGTATTTTTAGTATTCTACACTATAATGTCGAAATTACACTCTGAAATGTTGAAAATGATTATAATGTCCTTTTTGTGTAAGAACTGTTAAACCTTTTTTTTTTTTTTATCTACACACCCACACGATCAGTCTGAGCATTTCAATGGCAAAATGAAGCTCAGGGAAATAACTGATAAAACATACAGTACCAGTCAAAAGCTTGGACACACCTATTCATTCCAGGGTTTTTCTTTGTTCACTATTATTCTACAATGTAGAAAATAGTAAAGACATCAAAACTATGAAATAACACATGGAATCATGTAGTAACCAAAAAAAGTGTTAAACAAATCAAAATATATTTGAAATTCTTCAAAGTAGCCATCCTTTGCCAAGAGTGCAAAGCTGTCAAAGGCATTCTCTCAACCAGCTTCATGAGGTAGTCACATGCAATGCATTTCAATTAACAGATGTGCCTTGTTAATTTGTGGAATTTCTTTCCTTAATGTGTTTGAGCCAATCAGTTGTGTTGTGACAAGGAAGGGTGGCATACTGAAGATAACCCTATTTGGTAAAAGGACAAGTCCATATTACGGCAAGAACAGCTCAAATAAGCAAAGAGAAACGCCAGTCTATCATTACTTTAAGTCAATGCGGAAAATTAAGAACTTTGAAAGTTTCCTCAAGTGCAGTCGCAAAAACCATCAAGCGTTATGATGAAACTGGTTCTCATGAGGACGCCACAGGAAAGGAAGACCCAGAGTTGCCTCTGCTGCAGAGGGTAAGTTCATTAGCGTTAACTGCACCTCAGATTGCAGACCAAATAAATGCTACACAGAGTTCAAGTAACAGACAGATCTCAACATCAACTGTTAAGAGGAGACTGTGTGAATAAGGCTTTCATGGTCGAATTGCTGCGAAGAAACCACTACTAAAGGACACCAATAAGAAGAGACTTGCTTGGGCCAAGAAACACAAGCAATGGACATTAGACTGGTGGAAATCTGTCCTTTGTTCTGATGAGTCCAAATTTGAGATTTTTGGTTCCAACTTCCGTGTCTTCATGAGACGCAGAGTAGGTGAATGGATGATCTCTGCGTGTGTGGTTCCCACCGTGAAGCATGGAAGAGGTGAGATCGTGTCGGGGTGCTTTGTTGGTGACATTGTCAGTGATTTATTTAGAATTCAAGGCACACTTAATCAGCATGGCTACCACAGCATTCTGCAGCCATACGCCATCCCATCTGGTTTGCACTTAGTGGGACTATTGTTTGTTTTTGAACAGGACAATGACCCAACGAACCTCCAGGCTGTGTAAGGGCTATTTGACCGAGGAGAGTGATTGCGTGCTGCATCAGATGACCTGGCCTGCACAATCACCTGACCTCAACCCAATTGAGATGGTTTGGGATGAGTTGGACCGCAGAGTGAAGGAAAAGCAGCCAACAAGTGCTCAGCATATGTGGGAACTCCTTCAAGAGGTTTGTAAAAGCATTCCATGTGAAGCTGGTTGAGAGAATGCCAAGAGTGTGCAAGTTGTCATTAAGGTAAAGGCTGGCTACTTTTAAGAATTTCAAATATATTTTGATTTGTTTAATACTTTTTTTGTTACTACATGATTCCATATGTGTTATTTCATAGTTTTGATGTCTTCACTATTATTCTACAATGTAGAAAATAGTAAAAATAAAGAGAAACCCTTGAATGAGTAGGCGTGTCCAAACTTTTGACTGGTACTGTATATTTGGAGTTATTTTCAATAAACACACAGTGATTTATTAGACATACATTGATGATTTAAAAATTCAAAAGACTGCATGGGGGCTTTAATTAAAAACACAATGTTATCTGAGAGCAATTACATTCCGGTGGTTTAAGTAATTTGTTAATGCATGTAACAGTGTTTGATTAATTAATGGGTGTTTGTTAGTTTATCTTTCATAACATTTTTTTATACAGTGTGTATAAATGTCTTTTTGTGTCTTTGTATTGTTCACTCAGCATTGGAGTATGGTTGTCACGGTGAAATAATTAAATATTGCAAATAAATGAAAGTAAATGTGTGCAAACGAGTCCTCACAATTATGTGAAATTCCTCAGTCAGCAGTATCAATGGTTATGTGACATAGTTGGGTTTCATTTTGTATACGCTATATATACAAATGTATGTGGACACCCCTTCAAATTAGTGGATTTGGCTATTTCAGCCACACCCGTTGCTGACAGATGTATAAAATCGAGCACACAGCCATGCAATCTTGATAGACAAACATTGGCAGTAGAATGGCCTGTACTGAAGAGCTCAGTGACTTTCTACGTGGCATCGTCATAGGATGCCACCTTAACAAGTCAGTCAAATTTCTGCCCCGCTAGAGCTGCCCTGGTCAACTGTAAGTGCTGTTTATTGTGAAGTGGAAATGTCTAGGAGCAACAACAGCTCAGCCACGAAGTGGTAAGCCACACAAGCTCACAGAATGGGATCGCCAAATGCTGAAGCATGTAAAGATCGTCTGTCCTTGAACGCAACACCCACTACCGAGTTGCAAAACTCACTAGAGTTCCAAACTGCATCTGGAAGAAACGTCAGCACAAGAACTGTTCATCGGGAGCTTCATTAAATGGGTTTCCATGGCTGAGCAGCCGCACACAAGGCTAAGATCACAATGCCAAGCATCGGCTGGAGTGGTGTAAAGCTTGCTGCCATTGGACTCTGGAGCAGTGGAAATTAGATTCTCTGGAGTAATGGATCATGCTTCACCATCTGGCAGTCTGACGGACAAATAGGCTACCTGCCCCAATGCATAGTGTCAACTGTAATGTTTGGTGAAGGAGTAATAATGGTCTGGGGCTGTTTCATGGTTCGGGCTAGGCCTCTTAGTTCCAGTGAAGGGAAATCTTAATGCTATAGCGTACAATGCCATTCTAGATGACCAACTCCATATTAATCTCCATGATTTTGGAATGAGATGTTCGAAGAGCAGGTGTCCACATACTTTTGGTAATGTAGTGTAAATTAAATCAATAAAATTCCTGACATACATATCCTTGGCCTTACAGTAGATTCTTCAAGCTGTGCCTTTCAGAGTTCACATGGTATTTTGTCATTGCTGCTCATCACAATTCCTTGATCAAAAAAGACCATAGCATATTGATGGTAAGCCTCTAAACCAGGCTATGACGACTTCACCCATTGATACTAACATGCTGACTAGATCGCTCGCTCGCGCCATCGTGCGCATGTTGATTTTGTCCACCCACACCTGATGGGATAAGGACACGCAGGTTGAAATATCAAAACGAACTCTGAACCAACTACATTAATTTGGGGACAGGTCAAAAAGCATTAAAAATGTATGGCAATTTAACTAGATAGCTTGCTATTGCTAGCAAATTTGTCCTGGGATATAAACATTGGGTTGTTATTTGACCTGAAGTTCCTCTACTCTGACAATTAATCCACAGATAAAAAGGTAAACCGAGTTTGTTTCTAATAATCTCTCCTCCTTCAGGCTTCTTTTTCTTCTTTGGACTTTATATGGCGGTTGGCAATCAACTTTAAGGTGCATTACCACTACCAACTGGACTGGAGTGTGGACCCCAGTTCATCTTTCAATCACCCACGTGGGTATATGCTCCTAAAAAACTATGAGGAGATGAGAGAGGCAGGACTTGCAGCGTGTCAAGCATCACAAATAGAACCAAGTTCCTGGTTACGCACCCACTCGTTGGCGCGTGCGAGCAGTCTGGGTGCAATGATTGAATAACCTGTATGTGTACATTTATATTGCAATGCTCGCACACACGACGCGAGCAGTGTGGTCAGCATGTAAGTCTTAGGCAGTCTATGGGCCAAAAGATTTAATGCACCAGTTGTATTATGTAACGCTTCCTCTTGCCAGTAGGAGATAATGAGTCTTACGTAAACACACTTGATGGAACTACAGTGGCTTGCAAAAGTATTCACCCCTTGGCATTTTTCCTATTTTGTTGCCTTACAACCTGGAATTAAAATTTATTTTTTGAGGGGTTGTATCATTTGATTTACACAACATGCCTACCACTTTGAAGATGCAAATGTTTTTATTGTGAAACAAACAAGAAACAAGACAAAAAAATTGAAAACAGCTGCAAGTCTCTTGGGGTATGTCTCTATAAGCTTGGCACATCTAGCCACTGGGATTTTTGCCCATTCTTCAAGGCAAAACTGCTCCAGCTCCTTCGAGTTGGATGGGTTTTGCTGTTGTACAGTAATCTTTAAGTCATACCACAAATTCTCAATTGGATTGAGGTCCGGGCTTTGACTAGGCCATTCCAAGACATTTAAATGCTTCCCCTTAAACCACTCGAGTGGTGCTTTAGCAGTATGTTTAGGGTCATTGTCCTGCTGGAATTAGAACCTCCGTCCCAGTCTCAAATCTCTGGAAGAGTGAGGCAGGTTTCCCTCAAGAATTTCCCTGTATTTAGCGCCATCCATCATTCCTTCAATTCAGACCAGTTTCCCAGTCCCTGCCGATGGAAAAACAATGGATGGCGTTCTCGGGGTGATGAGAGGTGTTGGGTTTGCGCCAGACATAGCATTTTCCTTGATGGCCAAATAGCTCAATTTTAGTCTCATCTGACCAGAGAACCTTCTTCCATATGTTTGGGGAGTCTCCCACATGCCTTTTGGCGAACACCAAATGTATTATTATTATTATTTATTTTTCTTTTTTTCTTTATTAAGCAATGTTTTTTTCTGGCCACTCTTCCGTAAAGCCCAGCTCTGTGGAGTGTACAGCTTAAAGTGGTCCTATAAACAGATTCTCCAGTCTCCGCTGTGGCGCTTTGCATCTCCTTCAGGGTTATCTTTGGTCTCTTTGTTGCCTCTCTGATTAATGCCCTCCTTGCTTGGTCTGTGAGTTTTGGTGGGCGGCCCTCTCTTGGCAGGTTTGTTGTGGTGCCATATTCTTTCCATTTTTTAATAATGGATTTAATTGTGCTACGTGGGATGTTCAAAGTTTGGGATATTTTTTTATAACCCAACCCTGATCTTTACTTCTCCACAACTTTGTCCCTGACCGGTTTGGAGAGCTCCTTGGTCTTGCTTGGTGGTGCCCCTTGCTTAGTGGTGTTGCAGACTCTGGGGCCTTTCAGAACAGGTGTATATATACTGAGATCATGTGACAGATCATGTGACACTTAGATTGCACACAGGTGGACTTTATTTAACTAATGATGTGACTTCTGAAGGTAATTGGTTTCACCAGATCATATTTAGGGGCTTCATAGCAAAGGGGGTGAATACATATGCACGCACCACTTTTCCGATTTGAATTTTCTGAAACAAGTCATTTCTTTCATGTCACTTCACCAATTTGGAGTATTTGGTGTATGTCTATTACATGAAATCCAAATAAAAATCCATTTGAATTGCAGGTTGTAATGCAACTAAATAGGAAAAACACCAATGGGGGATGAATACTTTTGTCTTATCACACTCAAACACATTGGTAGGCATTAGCGTGTGGTTTTGGTCCAGTGACTGTGGTCTTGTCCACACAATGGATCAGTATCATCGGGGCGACAGGTAGCCCTGCGGTTAGGAGCGATGGTTGCTGGTTTGAATCCCAGAGCCGGCAAGGTGGAAAAATCTGTCATTCTGCCCTTGAGCAAGGCAGTTAGCCCACAACAACAACTGCTCCCTGGGCACCAATGACGTTGATTAAGGCATCCCCTGGCACCTCTGATTCAGAGGGGTTGGTTTAAAATGTGTAAGACACATTTCAGTTGAATGCATTCAGTTGTGCAACTGACCAAGTATCCCCTTCCCTGTAGCATCAAGTCGTCATCTCTATCCCTCCAGATGAGGTGTAATATAGTCCTTCTACCAGTGGAGGCTGCTGAGGGGAGGATGGCTCATAATAATGTCTGGAACGGAGTGAATGGAATGGCATGAAACACATGGAAACCATGTATTTGATGTCATTCCACTGATTCCGCTCCAATCATTACCACAAGCCCGTATTCCACAATTAAGGTGCCACCAACCTCCTGTGCCTTCTACCTATCCATAGCAGGAGATTGGAGGCACTCATAATGGAAAGTTGACTTTGTACTGAGTCAAGTTGATGTGCAGATGTCTGGTTTTGTATAGTTAAAGGCACTTCCAAATATTTAGCAGTCTGAATATGTGTAGCAAAGGAAGTATTTTAGAAAACTTTAAGTGTAGTCACTCTCTGTGTTCCTTTGTGATGAAATCACTTTTTCATTACAGACTTATTGACTTGTTTCCAGTTCTTTACTTGTACCTGCTAGGCTTTCACGACATAAGCAGAAGTGTAGCCTGGAGACTGTGTCACCTGTCATTGCTGTGAAATCAATTTTTATTTAGAATTGATGAAGTACACCTTGAAGAAATGTATTCAGATGGTGTCTTTTTATATGATTTGTTGTTATGCAAACACAGTATAACGCTTGTTTGGGACATTTAGAGCACTGTCTGAGGTTGAAAATCACAGATTTAAAGCAGATTGGTTAAATCCTTGTGCAATGTACTATTTAGATTTACTTCATGGTGCTCCTAGTGACAAGGTGCAAACTGGCAATGACCCACAGTTTTAACACATCATCAGAGACTTGTAAAGACTTACCTCACATTTTATAAAGCCACCCCCTTATCTACAAATCCCAGCTGGATCATAAGCATGCTTCAAACTCATTCTGGAAAACATCCACATGCCATTATTAGTGAACCTATTTTAAAGCCTCTCTTAAAGATGTTCATTACTAAAATTAATACAATAGAGAAACATTACATTTACCAGCTGGAGAAATATGTTTTTCATCCCCTTTCTTTTGAAAATCCTATGGTACTAATGTTAAGGATGTTGGAGTCTGCAGGACAATGGACTGTTATTGGGTTGACTTGGTTCACAAACAATGCACCATTTAGCGGTTTTGAACTTGAGTGTGATTGAGTCCCTAGCAGTGCACAGACTGTACCTCGCTGCCTCAATCATAGAATAAATAAAATAAAATGTGTACTGCGGCTAACAGCATTCAGATGTTCATTTGTTGAATTATGTCACGTACAAATGGAGTGAGCTATCTCAGAAAATATTAGACATCCTCAGAAAATATGGAGAGACTGGGGGAAAGGCGTGCTGTGTTTTGGGCATATACAGTAGTGGGACTAGGGTTGCAAAGCTACCTGTAATTTACCAAAGTTACCGGAATCTTCAGTAATATTGGTAATTAACAGAGAATCTATGGCAATCTATCGTAACTTTGATGATTTATACTTGAATAACTTAAAAAAATGTATTCCAATATAGTATTCATTCTTTTTTTAAAACGTTGTTTATTGGATTTTCAACACCAACATTTACAAAATAATTGCACAAGTTATTTGGTAGTAATATAAAACAACACATATAACAAAGAAATATACCAACAAAGAAACAAAGACAAAAAATGTATATTTTGATACAGTTGTTACAGGTCAACTAGCACAGATAATACAGTCATCCTTAACATCCGAGATGCCGTGTATACACATACCAGGCCTCTTACATCACCGATATATAAATATACATCACTCTGGAACTGCAGGGAAATGTAGTCGTTTAACATAAGAAAAGAATGGAGCCCACATTGCACAGAATTTGTCTATAGACCCATTGAGTGTGTGTTTCCAACTTTATGCAATTTTTTCCAACTTTATGCAATTCAAAACGGATTTAATCCAAAGAGCATGAGAAGGGGGTGCAGAGGATTTCATCTAAGTAAAATGAATCGTGTTGCTAACAAAGTGACAAAGACAATTACCTTATTCATTTTGGTCAGTTGTAATGTGGGTAAGGAAACCCCAAATAATGCAATAAAAGGGTCTGGTTCGATCTGTGTGCCGCTTAATTCTGGGAGTGTGTTAAAGATGTCTTTCTAGAAACCAAAAAAAGATGGGCAACACCAAAACATGTGTACATGATTAGTAGGAGACTGGTTACATCGTACACAATTAGGGTTCACATCCTTGTAAATTTAGGATAATCTTGCTTTGGTCCAGTGAGCCCTATGAATGAGTTTGCATTGAATGAGACCGTGCCGAGCGCAAATAGAAGAGGTATGTACCCTTTAAAGTGCCCCTTCTCATAGTTCATGAGATATTTCCTCACCCAGTTCCTCCTCCCATGAGGATTTAATATTGTTTAATGAGGTGGTTTGTAGTGAGAAAATTTTAGTATAGATTATTGACAAGGTGCCTTTCAGAGTAGGAAGTGGGATAAGAAGTGTGTCAAACTGTGTTTCACCAGGAAGGGTGGGGAATCTGGGATCTATGCAGCGGACGTAACTCTGGATTTGTAAGAACCTAAAGAAATTATGTCTGGGGAGACCAAATTTAGCTGATAATTTTTCAAACGTACTAAATGTATTGTTAATATAGAGATCTCTAAATCTTTTAATACCAAGACTAGACCATGTTGAGAAAGCACCATAAACCATATATCGGGGAAAAGCTGGGTTTGAGGCTACCTGAGTGAAAGAAGAGGTTGTCTGAAACCCAAAGTGGCATCTAAATTTATTCCAGATCTTCAATGTTGTTTTGACACATATATTTTTGGTAAAGGAGGAGGGCCTGAAACGGAGGAGTGAGCGAGGGAAGACAATGATGCTGGTATAGATGAGGCGGCCTCCATCTCTAGCCAAATTGTGGGTGGGAATATCTCTCTGCTCTGCAACCAGTACTGAATGATCCTAAGGTTAGCGGCCTAATAATAGAATCTGAAATCCGGTCGCGCTAGACCTCCATATGGTTTGGGCCTCTGCAAATGCTGCTTTCAGCTTTTTGTCCCATATGAAAGGTCGAATTAGGCCGTCAATCTTTTTGAAAAACGTATTGGGAAGAAAAATCGGTAGGCACTGGTAGAGATATAAAAATGTAGGGAGAGAATTAATGTTAATATAATTCATTATTGCGACTAAGGAGAGGTGTAGCAAAGTCCAGTGTTCCAAATCATCATTAGTATGGGTAAAAGAGGAGCAAAATTATCCTGAAAAAGGTTTGAAAATCTGAATGTGACGTGCACCCCGAGATAAATAAAACTACTGTGAGCAATTTTAAATGGCAAGTTATGTAAAGTGAATTTTTTTGCGGCCACATTAAGCGGCATCAATTCGCTTTTGCTGAGATTCAGTTTATACCCTGATAAGTGACCGAAGAATGTGAAAGTGGCAAGGGCAGCAGGAACAGGCCTGTGGGAGAGCACCATTTGCAAATGCTTCATTGTACATTTCAGTTAGAATAGGGGCTATTTTGGAGAGAAGCTTTTTATAAAACTCTGCTGAGTAGCCGTCAGGCCCTGAGCTTCTCCCAGATTGAAGGGATTTGACAGCGTTAGACAATTCTTCAGCAGTGATTGGCTGCTCAATTCTTTTGACCAAATCCCGGCTGACAGAAGGCACAACAAGTGAGTGGAAGAAATCATCCAATTCCAATATGTCCACTTTACTTTCAGAAGTATATAAAGACTGGTAAAATCTCTTGAACTCATCACTGATCCCTCCTAGGGTCTAATGATATCCCAGACGATGTACGAATTTTAGGAATCTGGTGTGATGATGATAGTTGATGTAACTTGTGAGCTAATAATTTACTGACTTTATCTCCTTGTTCGTAGTAAGTGCTTCTAGACTTGACAAGCAGTTCAGTAACCTGGTCTGTTAATGTGTCAAATTCTGCTTGCAAAGTTAAACGCTCCTTATAAATATCTGGAGATGGTGAAACGGCATAAATGTGATCTAATTGGGCAATACAGCGTGTTAACATAGATAGCCTATCCTTTTTCAGTTTGTTCTCATGTGCTGTGTAGGAAATAATTTCACCTCTGATATAAGCTGTCAAAGTTTCCCAGAGAGTAGACGCAGAGATGTTTGGGGTTCTATTTGTACTCATGAAAAAGTTGATTTGACCCAAAACAAAATTGACAAAGTGTTCATTACTGAGCAGTTGAGTCTTTAGCCGCCATAGGCGGTCTCAGGTTGTCAACAGTTTGAAAGACCACTTCCATAGTAACAGGGGCGTGGTCATATACAACAATTGGATTATATGAACATGAAGATATGGAATGGAGAAGTCTGTCATCTACAAGGAAGTAGTCTGTGCGTGTAAAAGTGTGGTGAACCGATGATAATTTTTTTAATTCTTTTCCAGATGGATTAAACATTCTCCAAGGGTCTGAAACTGCAAATTCAGACAAAGTTTCGGACAACTCTAGCTGAGGTTGACAAGGTAGTAAGTTTAGTGGAGGATCGATCCAAATCTGGGTCTAACCAACAGGTAAAGTGACCACCTAAGATCAAGATATGGGAGGACATATCGGGGAGTGTAGAGAAAACCAATTTGAAAACAATCACCCTTGTCCCAATTAGGAGCATAAATGTTAACAAAAAGTACATTCGTATTGAGCAGCCTACCACTAACAATTTTATATCTACCATGGGGACCTGCGATCACATTAGAACATGTAAAAGGTACCGATCTGTGAAGAAAAATAGACACCCCTCTCGCCTTACTCTGAAATGAGGAATGGAACATCTGACCCACCCATCTGCACCTAAGACTTGAGTGTTGTGATACCTTCAGATGAGTTTATTGGAGAAAGATGATGTGAGCTTTCAATTGATGAAGGTGGTGGAGCACCTTACTACGTTTAACTGGGTTATTGATGCCCCTGCAATTCCAAGTAAGAAAATTAAAACCATTCCCTCCAGCTGGATGGACTACACTAGGCTGAGTCATGTCTTAAGAGAGAGAGGACGTGTAAAGGACAAGGTACAATGTAAACTAAAGATCTTAGTTGACCCAAATAGCTCAAACTTAAAAAACAAAGACAAGTAACAAAGCGCAAAAAAACATAAAAACTATATACAAATAAAGAGGTAAAAACCTCTTCCCTCACAACCTCCCTTGCCGAAGCATCTCCCCAACTGAGATGCAAGCAAAACCTTAAATACAAAAAAGTTTAGAGTAAAGCATGATGATAACTCTTACACTGTGCTACCTGAGATGTGTGACCATTTAACCAGAGTAAACCAGCCGTGCATAGAGTTTAAGGAAAACTAACCTTGGTTAAGAGAGGTTTAAGAGCAATAAAAGCGGAGAAACTACAATTGAACCATGAAAACAGCCAGATATTGGCATTTGAGGCGGCTTAGATCAAAATAAAATAGTAATGATACAAATAAAAAGCAATAATGTGAGTGGAATAAAGAATATATATATATATGCATATCTGCATTGTATCACATTATAGTGGGGAGTCAACTGTATACTCACCAACATGGGTTGGAAATTAAAAGAAAAAAATAATGACATTCAAGTGTCAATGAACCCAGCAAAGTTGGCTATGCTAGCCAACCAGTCTGCCAGCCGGCCTGCTAACTAGCCTGCTAACAAGACCAGCTAACCAACCATTTGTTCCACACCATGCGGTACAACAGCCGCTTTCACGTTCTTGTTGATGAAATCGCCGTGGTGTAGTCCGCAAATATCGAGACTCTTTTACCCTTGTAGAGGAGAGGAGATGCGCATATGAAAGAAATGCACCCTGATGACAAATGGTCACGGGGGGTCTCCATCCCAGGGTCAGCTATGCAGGATGCGGTGGACCCGGTCTAGCAGCGGCTTCTCCTCCAGGCCGAGCAGCTCCTGAAGCAGCTGGGCCATGAACTCTGTCGGTCTTGGGCCCTCCACTCCTTCCGGTATTCCCAGAAGACAAATGTTGTTCCTCCGCATTCTACTTTCCATATCTTTGCATCTATTGTCGAGGTATGCGACCCTAGTTGTTAATGAGCCAACGTTAGCCTCTAACTCGCTAATACGAGTGCTGTGGTCTGTAGCACCGCGATCCAGCTCCGATAAGGCCGCTCCGTGTGCATCGAGCTTATTCTGTATATTCTCAATACATTTTTAAGCTCATCTTTGACCATTGATATCTCTGACCTGAGATTGGTAGAGAGGGTGCCCATCACGGATTGTAGCAGCTCCACAGTCAGTGTTCCCGTGGGGCCGACATTAGCCGCAACATCCGGTGGCGGGGGTAAATCAGGAGAGGGCGTGGGCTTGCTGTGGCCTGCTCTTGCAGACTCCGTTTTTGGCCGGGTAGACGACATTACAAACTTAAATTTCTCAGACTTGATCTGAATTGTTTAGAGGTCTCTTCAGACCTCGAGCCTGCCTGCCCCCCTGTACCTTTCGGACTCTGACCTGGTTAATGAACTTCTACCTGTCCTCGACCTGCCTATTGCCTGACCCTTGTATTTTAATAAATATCAGAGACTCGAACCATCTGCCTCCTGTGTCTGCATCTGGGTCTCACCCTGTGTCGTTATAGTTACAGCCTTATTCTAAAATGTATTGAAGTATTCAGACCCTTTGCTATGAGACTCGAAATTGAGCTCAGGTGCATCCTGTTTCCATTGATCATCCTTGAGATGTTTCTACAACTTGATTGGAGCCCCCCGTGATCAATTAAATTGATTGAATAGGATTTGGAAAGGCACACACCTGTCTATATAAGGTCCCACAGTTGACAGTGCATGTCAGAGCAAAAACCAAGCCATGAGGTTGAAGGAATTATCCTTTGACCCCTGAGACACAGATCTTTGGAAGGATACCAAAAAATGTCTGCAGCATTGCAGTTCCCCAAGAATACAGTGGCCTCCATCATTCTTAAATGGAAGAAGTTTGGAACCCCCAAGACTCTTCCTAGAGCTGGCCGCCCAGCTAAACTGAACAATCAAGGGAGAAGAGCCTTGGTCCGGGAGGTGACCAAGAACCCAATGGTCACTCTGACAGAGCTCCAAGGTTCCTCAGTGGAGATGGGAGAACCTTCCAGAAGGACAACCATCTCTGCAGTACTCCACCAATCAGGCCTTTATGGTAGAGTGGCCAGACGGAAGCCACTCCTCAGTAAAAGGCACATGACAGCCCACTTGGAGTTTTTCAAAAGGCACCTAAAGGACTTTCTGACCATGAGAAACAAGATTCTCTGGTCTGATGAAAGCAAGATTGAACTGTTTGGCCTGATTGCCAAGTGTTACGTCTGGAGGAAACCTGCCACCATCCCTACGATGAAGCATGGTGGTGGCAGCATCATGCTGTGGGGATGTTTTTCAGTGGCACGGACTGGGAGGGTAGTCAGGATCGAGGGAAAGATGAACGAAGCAAAGTACAGAGAGATCCTTGATGAAAACCTGCTCCAGAGCACTCAGGACCTCAGACTGGGTGGCCCAGCCAGAGCCCGGACTTGAACTTGATCGAACATCTCTGGAGTGATCTGAAAATAGCTGTGCAGTGACGCTCCCCATCCATCCTGACAGAGCTTGAGAGGATCTGCAGAGAAGACTAGGAGAAACTCCCCAAATAGAGGTGTGTGAAGCTTGTAGAGTCATACCCAAGAAGACTCAAGGCTGTAATCACTGCCAAAGGTGCTTCAACAAAGTACTGAGTAAAGGGTCTGAATACTTATGCAAATACTTCCATTGTATTTTTTATTTTTATTTTTTTGGCAAGAAATTCTTAAAAACAGTTTTTGCTTTGTCATTCTAGGGTATTGTGTGTAGATTGATGAAGAGGAGAGAACTGTTTTAATCAATTTTAAAATAAAGCTGTAACAACAAAATGTGGAAAAAGTCTGAATACTTTCCGAATGCACTGTTTGCAGGGTTTACCGTGAATGCAGTTTCCGCGAATGCAGTAACATTTCCTTTAAATTCCAATCAAGCTTTAACACAGATCTTCGGCGATACTTTGGATTGAATCCAGCCCCTAACTGAAGAACATTATGGCTCTCCATCAAAAGACACAGATTTTAGGAAATAATCTGTCCTATGTATGTAAAAAAAAGAATCATCCTATATCAGAAAAACTTTAATGTAGTGATTGACAGACTGTAATTGAGTGAAATTGCTTGGACATAGAGTCCAGAGAAAGCTAGGTCAATATACACCAGTCCGTGCCCCACGTTTAGCTCCAGCCAATGTGACATAATCAACACATCAACAGCGAATTATACTTTCGATTCAAAACTCCCATTACTGCCACATTTCTAAGGAATAATCCAGCAGGATTTTTCCACATAGACGTTGGTTAACCACAAGCATAAAAGTGAGTTATGCCAAATAATGAGTGCAAACATCTCAGGGATATCATCAGCAATGAGATAACTGCTTGGCTTATAAAGATGGACTAGTTTAGTAGGACAGGGGATATCTTATCTTCCGTCGAAAGAGGGTAGTTGGATAATGTGGATCTTTGTGGTTTGGAATGGCAGAGATCTGCTCCTCTGAAACAGCTGGACATATTGTAGTACACAGGCAGGCCATATTACAACCACATCTAAAGGAACGACTTGTTTACTAGCTTTCAAAAGTAATTTATCTCTGTAGAAAACTCCATGAGAGTGCTCAACAAATATGTGTGCTAAACAACTACACACAAAATGGGTAAGGGAATTATCAAATCGGGGCAGTCATTTTTTGTTATTGCTAAGAGTACGACTAATCTTGTAAAGTCATGAAAAGTAATATCAGCAAGGAGAAAACTATTGAGTGATGGACAACATACACTGTGTACAAAACATTATGACGGACTAGGTGAATCCAGGTAAAAGCTATGATCCCTTATTGATGTCACTTGTTAAATCCACTTCAGTCAGTGTAGATGAAGGGGAGGAGACAGGTTAAAGAAGGATTTTTAAGCCTTGAGACAATTGAGACATGGATTGTGTATGTGTGCCATTCAGAGGGTGAATGGGAAAGACAAAGGATTTAAGTGCCTTTGAACAGAATATCGTGCCAGGCACACCGGTTTGTGTCAGGAACTGCAACACTGATGAGTTTTTCACTCTCAACAGTTTCCCATGCATATCAAGAATGGTCCACCACCCTAAGGACATCCAGCCGACTTGGCAGAACTATGGGAAGCATTGGAGTCAACATGGGCCAGCATCAGGGCATGAAATGAACACCCGGCACCCACCAAATGGGGAGATTTAGGTATTGGCAGGTAAGAATATCTTCTACTAGTCAGATCCCAAATCTTATTTGTCTGTTGGACTGCCAGATGGTGAAGCGTGATTCATCACTCCAGAGAATGCGTTTCCACTGCTCCAGAGTCCAATGACGGTGAGTTTTACACCACTCCAGCCGACGCTTGGCATTGCGCATGGTGACCTTAATGCCATGGAAACCCATTTCATGAAGCTCCCAACGAACAGTTCTTGTGCTGACGTTGCTTCCAGAGGCAGTTTGGAACTCGGTAGTGAGTGTTGCAACCGAGGACAGACGATTTTCAGCACTCGGCGGTCCCTTTCTGTGAGCTTGTCCATAGACAATTGTCCATCACTTACTCTTACCGCAAACTCAAAGGTGACCCTACCTGTGTGTACAAAACCAACATTTATTATTTTCTCAGCAGAGCTCATGAGGCAGGCTATCTGACTGACAAGGAGTGGGGTTACCTCACCAACAAGCAGCCTACCACGGCCATTCATTTTTTTTTTTTTACCAAAAGCACAAAAGGATTACCAGGAGTTTCCCCCTGGACATCCGATTGTGGCAATTAATGACTTTATCCGAACCTTTGTCTAATTTCATTGATTTCCACATCAGACATCTTGTTACTAAGCTACCTTACTACCTACCTAAGAAACACAGGTGATTTCATCAATCAGTTATCTGAACTAAAGCTGAACAAGGATGATAGGCCTACTTTTCTTGTTTGATTCTATTAACTTCAGTTTGGAATGGGACCCTGCCAAGATACATTTTCTAGACACATGCAATTTTTGACAATTCGTTTTACACTACCCTCTATGTCCAACCGACAGATAAAAACAGCCTCCTTCACACATCAAGCTACCACCCTGGCTTTTTGAAGAGGGCCTTGCAATACAGACAATTCGTACACAGACGCATCTGCACTTGAAATGAGGATTTTATCATGGAAGCAAATAAATAGTTCTAGGATTTCCATCACAGAGGTTACTCCACAGCAGGTCCGGGCTATGGACCGGCGTGACACATTACAAGGCAAATGCAATAAAATAAAAAAGTCATGCATTTCTGTGGTGTGCTGTACCTCATACACTCCTTACATTAAAAACATTATCAGACAACACTGGCATGTATTGCAAACTGTAGGCCTGATGTGTTTCATGATCTTCCCATGTTCACTCATTCTAGGTCCTGCAGCCAGAGCGAGAGAAGGTGTCACGTAGAGTAGGCCAGAAGGCTGAACTGGAAAACCTAACCTCCATAAAAATAAAAAGATGGCGGAGCCGCAAAAAGTTCTTCTGTGCAAGGGTGTTTATTTACATAGTGATTCCGGGAACAAAAGCAACAGTACTGCCATCAAACGTATACCTTATGGGACAGCTTAAAAAAAACAATGCTGCCCCATCCACAGCTCAATCCAAAATGCCTCTCAATGAACTGAGAAGAGAGGCTCCTTTTGTAGGGGTTGCACCTCCCCTCAGAACAATTAACACTAATTAATTAAGCAATTACCTATTCAACCTACAGTTTCCATTTATCTAAACATACCAAAATATATACATTGCAACACGTTTATGAAACAACATCACAATATAACAATTACAAAATTACATCACTACTGACAGTGTCTTCCAATATGCCCATTTACATTAATGAGCCATTCCGGACAGGCACTACAAAGTAAGCCCAATTCCCTTAGCTCGGGTCCTTATCCAGCATACCTGGAAGCTACAGAGATGGAGAGAGAGAGAGGAACGGAACAAACAACGCGCTCATCCATAACATCTAAGTATAATAAATATTGCTTATATTAAATATGAACACTTGTCTGTTTATTTCTTTATACCATAACTGGTTACTGAAGTGTGAAATGTATGTACTAAGATAGAGAAGCTAACCTGTTATGGCTAGGGGGCAGTATTTTCACGGCCGGATAAAAAACGTACCCAATTTAATCTGATTATTACTCCTGCCCAGAAACTAGAATATGCATATAATTATTAGCTTTGGATAGAAAACACTCCAAAGTTTCTAAAACTGTTTGAATGGTGTCTGTGAGTATAACAGAACTCATTTGGCAGGCAAAAACCTGAGAAGATTCTGTACAGGAAGTACCCTGTCTGACCATTTCTTGGCCTTCTTGATTATCTCTATCCAATACAGGGGATCTCTGCTGTTACGTGACACTTCCTACGGCTCCCATGGGCTCTCAGAAGGCGGCAAAAAGCTGAATGATATCGAGGCAGCCCCTGGCTGAAAAACATTAGCGCGTTTGGATAGTGGCCAGTCACAGTACTGTGAGACTCAGGCTCGTGCACGAGGGGATCCCATGCTTTTATTTTCTCTCTTTTGTACGTAAACACGCTTTCCCGGTCGGAATATTATCGCTTTTTTACGAGAAAAATTGCATAAAAATTGATTTTAAACAGCGGTTGACATGCTTCGAAGTACCGTAATGGAATATTTAGAATTTTTTTGTCACGAAATGCGTCATGCGCGTGACCCTTATTTACACTTCGGATAGTGTCTTGAACGCACGAACAAAACGCCGCTATTTGGATATAACTATGGATTATTTGGGACCAAACCAACATTTGTTATTGAAGTAGAAGTCCTGGGAGTGCATTCTGACGAAGAACACCAAAGGTAATCAAACTTTTCTAATAGTAAATCGGAGTTTGGTCAGGGCTAAACTTGGTGGGTGTCTAAATAGCTAGCCGTGATGGCTGGGCTATCTACTCAGAATATTGCAAAATGTGCTTTCACCGAAAAGCTATTTTAAAATCGGACACCTCGATTGCACAAAGGAGTTCTGTATCTATACTTCTTAAAATAATTGTTATGTTTTTTGTGAACGTTTATCGTGAGTAATTTAGTAAATTCACCGGAGGTTTGCGGGGGGTATGCTAGTTCTGAACGTCACATGCTAATGTAAAAAGCTGGTTTTTGATATAAATATGAACTTGATTGAACAAAACATGCATGTATTGTATAACATAATGTCCTAGGGGTGTCATCTGATGAAGATCATCAAAGGTTATTGCTGCATTTAGCTGTGGTTTTGTTTTTTGTTTTGTTTTTTGTGACATTATATGCTAGCTTGAAAAATGGGTGTCTGATTATTTCTGGCTGGGTACTCTGCTGACATAATCTAATGTTTTGCTTTCGCTGTAAAGCCTTTTTGAAATCGGACAGTGTGGTTAGATAAAGGAGAGTCTTGTCTTTAAAATGCTGTTCAATAGTCATATGTTTGAAAAATTGAAGTTTTTGGATTTGATGAATTTGTAATTCGCGCCACGCCTATCATTGGAGCAGGTGTTCCGCTAGCGGAACGTCTAGATGTAAGAGGCTAACTTGTGTGTCGACCCACATTGTTAACTTATCTGATAACGGAGCAGAGAGGAGTGATGAATGTGTGCGTGCGTTAAAGTACCAAATGCTGCCCGCGGCCAGTGATGGACTTCTACGTCACATTACCTTCCTCCTCTCCTGAAGTGACCAGGTTCGGGAGCCTGGATAGGTAGTCTGCCGTGACATTCTCTTTTCCTGCCTTATGACGGACACAGAACCTGAAGGGCTGGAGCTCCAGATACCACCTGGTCACACGAGAATTCCGGTCCTTCATGGTCTGGATCCAGGTCAGTGCTCTGTGGTCTGTGTGCAGGTCAAATTCCCTCCCAAGGTAGTAACGGAGGCTATCTAGGGCCCACTTTATAGCCAGGCACTCCTTCTCGATTGTCGAATACCTGGTTTCCCTCGGCAACAGCTTCCGACTCAGGTACAGCACAGGAAGCTCTTCTCCTGGCTCCCCTTGAGCCAGTACAGCTCCAATTCCCACAGCCGAAGCGTCCACCTGCACGAGAAACCTCTTCTGAAAATCAGGGGTCTGGAGAACAGGGAATGAGCACAGTCGTTTTTTCAGTATCCTGAAGGCTTCCTCACACTCCTCAGTCCACTTCACAGGGTTGCTGGCCACCTTTGAAGTGAGGTTGGTCAGAGGGACAGCGATGGTCGAAAACTGCGGAATGAATCTCCGGTACCATCCTGCCAGACCTAGGAAGGACTTCACCTGTGTCTTGGTTCTGGGTTGAGGGCTGTTCCTGATGGACTCCACTTTGTCCACCTGAGGTCGAACTTCACCCTTACCCAGCTGGTAACCCAGGTACTTTGTCTCCTGTTTTGCCCACTCACACTTCAGGAGGTTAAGCGTGAGGCCTGCATCATGGATCTTCCCCAGGACTCTGCTAAGATGCTGTATGTGCTCCTCCCAGGAGTGGCTGTAGATCACCACGTCATCCAAGTAAGCAGCACAGTAATCGTCACAGTCCTGGAGGACCTTGTCCATAAGCCTCTGGAAAGTTGCAGGGGCCCCATGAAGGCCAAACGGCATGACCTTGAACTGGAACAGGCCCATCGGCGTCCGGAACGCAGTGTAGGCCTTGGATTGTTCGTCCAAGGGCACCTGCCAGTACCCTTTGCAGAGATCCAATGTGGTGATGTAATGAGCTCTACCGATTCTCTCCAGTAAGTCGTCAATGCAGGGGCATGGGGTAGGCATCAAACTGGGAGATGGCATTCACCTTACGGAAGTCCATGCAGACACGCAAAGAGCCATCCTTCTTTGGGACAATGACAATAGGGCTGCTCCATTCACTTGATGATGGCTCGACAACATCCATCTCTATCATGGTGTGGACCTCTTCTTTGAGGGCTACCACCAGCCTCTCAGGCACACGGTAAGGATGCTGGCGGACAGGGTTCTGGCCAGGCTTCAAACGAATGACGTGGTCCAGGACTTTGGTTCTTCCTGGCCTCTGACTGAAGAGGGCCGGATACTTGCCAAACAGCTGCTTCAGCTCATCTTGCTTGCCTTCTTCTAGGTGAGCCATTATGACCTCTGCTCGTCCTTTCCATGCCTCTGTGACCCCATCCGATTCGTCCTCTTCTTCTACTCTGCGGACCAGAAAGGACTTTACCTTGGAGAGTTCCCCTTTCTCCTCCCAGGCCTTGAGGAGGTTCACATGGTAGGTTTGCTTCTCCTTACCCTTGTCTGGGTGCAGCACCTCGTAGGTCACCGGGCCCATCTTCCTCCCGATTAGGTACGGCCCTTGCCACTGCGCAAGGAGCTTGCTGGTAGACGAGGGAAGGAGGAGCAGGACTTTCTGTCCTGGCTCAAACTCTCTGTGGCGAGCGTGCTGGTCATACCCTCTCTTCTGGGCCTTCTGGGCTTGCTGAAGGTTTGCCCTAGCTTCCTCTCGGTACCGCTCCAGCCTGTCTCGCATCTGGAGAACGTACTGGACAATCCCCTGTCCTGAGGTAGCTACTGGGGAACCTTCCCAGCACTTCTTCAGCAGGTCCAGTGGTCCCTGTACTGGCCATCCATAGAGGAGTTCGAATGGCGAGAAACCTGTCGATGCCTGAGGCACCTCCCTGTAAGCAAAAAGCAGAAAGGGTAACCACTTATCCCAGTCTTTACCAGTGTCAGCCACAAACTTCCTCAGCATATTCTTGAGCGTTTGATTGAATCTCCCTACAAGCCCATCCGTTTGGGGATGGTAGGGAGTGGTCCTCAAGCCTTTAATGCCCAGCTGTCGGTGGAGTTGAACCATCAGTCGTGAAGTGAAGTTTGTGCCTTGGTCCGTCAGGATTTCATCTGGGATTCCTACACGAGAGAAGAGCTGAACAAGAGCACTGATTATTTTTGGAGTGGTTATGGAACGGAGTGGGAAGACTTCTGGGAACCGGGTGGCATAGTCACAGATCACCAATATATACTTGTAACCTGCACTACTCTTCTCCAAGGGTCCAACAATGTCCATTGCAATTCTCTTGAATGGATTAGAGATCACTGGCAGTGAACATAGAGGAGCCTGGTCAGACCTACGGACAGCACTGGTTTTCTGGCACGTGGGGCATGTTTTGCAGTATGTTTGTACATCAGTATACATGGAGGGCCAAAAGAAACGGGAGCCTAGCCTAAGATAGGTCTTATGTTGCCCTAGATGGCCTGCCCATGGAACTGTATGTGCAAGGTTGAGAACAAGTGGTCTACATGTAGATGGCACCACTAACTTCCTGCTATCTGCTTCTGACCCAAGGTAGAGTATGTGGTTGTCTACTGTGTATATTCCCCCACATGAAGATTGGCTGTCCCCAGCTAAGGCCTTATCAAATAAACCTTTCAAGGTGGCATCAGACTTCTGCAGTGTAGCAACATTTTGTGGAACATCCCATTGCACTTCTAACCCAGACACGTCAGCAACAGGTACAGGGGTTCCCACATACTTCTCAAGATGCCGCTGGCAGCGTGATTTTCTGGGCCCTTTGGTTCCCCCCTCACACAGACTATCACACAAGTCAGGCAGAGGTTGTAAACCAGCTTTGGCCTGGGCACGAGTGACAACTGAACATCAGACTGGCAAACTGACTGCTCATATAGCTGACCCCCCACACTTCCCAACAGATCAGAGAGTACAGGCACATCCCTCCCCAAAATCATCTCAAAAGGTTGCTTCTCCATTACCCCAACTTTGAGGAGGTATTTCTGACCCTGAATCTCCACTGTGAGTTCAGCTGTGGGCTGTTGTGACTGGTCACCATGGACACATTGGATCAGTGTCTGGTGACCGTAATCAATGTCATTAACAGGTACATTACATTTTCTGATCAACGACAGGGAACTGCCGGTGTCAATCATTGCAGTAAGACTTTTACCATTCACTTTTACAGGTACCAAGACTGACCCTTCCCCAGTCTGTCTATTCTGAACACCATCCCCCTCTCTGGGCACATAACAGTAACCTGAGAGCTTGGATTTACGTAGCAGACACATTGAAGCCTTGTGCCCCTGCTGTCGGCAGTAAAAACAGGTCAGACCCCTCCCCTCAGAGCGAACTGTATGATCCCTTACCTCCCTCCTCCCAGACACATAACCCCCAGAGTTACCTCCACCATCTCTGGCATCTCTGATGTCCCTTGTCTCGGAGACTCCTTGGAGCGGGTGCTGCAGGTCGTGGTGGGCCCCCTTTAGGTGCATTAAGGTACTGCAGCGCAAGCTTGGCCGCCATAAGCCCGTCCTTGGGCTCGTGCTCTCGGACCCAGGTTCGAATGTCGTGTGGTAGAACTTGTAGAAGTTGCTCGAGGATGATGACCTCACCGATCTCGTCCTTTGTCTTCTCCTCCGGTCGAACCCATCGTCGGTAGAGACCCTTGAGGCGGTGGTACGTCTCTGTCGGCGACTCACCCGATGGCGTCGATGCAGCTCTAAAGCGTTGACGGTAGGTCTCCGGGGAGATGTCAAACTTCACCAGCAGCGCTTCCTTCAAGCCCTTGTAGACATTGGACAGCCCCTCATCCATTGCTGTGTAAGCCTCTAAGGCCTTGCCCGTGAGCAATGGGACAAGCCTGCAGGCCCACTCTACCTCCGGCCACTGCCACGTCTTGGCCATTCGCTCAAACCTCAGCAAGTAGTTTTCAATGTCCTCCCCCTGCTGGTATGAGGGCATCTTTGGCTCCTTCCTCAGGAATGCTGGAAGATGAACGTTAACACTGCTGGACTGGTCTCCGGGTGCTGGGGCTGGCCTCATTACTGCTTGGGGAGCCGGCTGTGGAGTTGAATTCCCTGCTGCGTCGAGCCTTTGTCGTCCTGGTGTTGGCAGACCCAATCTTGGGCTCTCACTGACGAGTTCCGCTTGGTGAGGAGTTGTGAGGATAGATTGGCGTAGGCCCCGGAACTCCTGCTTGAGGTCTTCGTCCCTCTTCTCAAGGCAGGTGAAAAGTTGCTGGAAAAGGGCTACCATGGTTAGGTGTGGTTCTGGTCCCCCAACTGCTCCTCCAGTCAGCTGGTCTCTTATGGCTGTATCTGCTGGTTCAACCAGTAGCTCAAACAGTTCTGGTTGTGTTTGGCCCCTTGGTCGGCTCCTAGTTTCTCATAATTAACCTCTTCTTCACCAGAAGATTCCATGGTATTGCACCCCGTTTCAACTTCAATTACCTTTTCTGACAGTTGATGCTGCTGCTGAGAACGCAATCCTGTACGCATTCCTTTACCTCTCTTGTTGGAATTCACTGATTTGCGATGCGCCATCCCACTGCTGCCACCATATGTCACGTAGAGTAGGCCAGAAGGCTGAACTGGAAAACCTAACCTCCATAAAAATAAAAAGATGGTGGAGCCGCAAAAGTTCTTCTGTGCAAGGGTGTTTATTTACATAGTGATTCCGGGAACAAAAGCAACAGTACTGCCATCAAACGTAAACCTTATGGGACAGCTAAAAACAATGCTGCCCCATCCACAGCTCAATCCAAAATGCCTCTCAATGAACTGAGAAGAGAGGCTCCTTTTGTAGGGGTTGCACCTCCCCTCAGAACAATTAACACTAATTAATTAAGCAATTACCTATTCAACCTACAGTTTCCATTTATCTAAACATACCAAAATATATACATTGCAACACGTTTATGAAACAACATCACAATATAACATTTACAAAATTACATCACTACTTTTCAGTGTCTTCCAATAAGCCTATTTACATTAATGAGCCATTCCGGACAGGCACTACAAAGTAAGCCCAATTCCCTTTGCTCGGGTCCTTATACAGCATACCCGGAAGCTACAGAGATGGAGAGAGAGAGGAACAGAACAAACAACGCGCTCATCCATAACATCTAAGTATAATAAATATTGCTTATATTAAATATGAACACTTGTCTGTTTATTTCTTTATACCATAACCGGTTACTGAAGTGTGAAATGTATGTACTAAGATAGAGAAGCTAACTTGTGTGTCGACCCACATTGTTAACTTATCTGATAACGGAGCAGGGAGGAGTGATGAATGTGGGCGTGCGTTAAAGTACCAAATGCTGCCCGCGGCCAGTGACGGACTTCTACGTCACAGAAGGGTAGAGAAAAATAAGAAAATGTCTGGGCCAGCAGCCTTGGCGTTTCTGTCACATTTTTTCTTTTCTGGATCCATTTATTGTGCACAGAGCAACGAGTGGCAATTTTACAGCCAGACCCTCTATGTCATCCACAAATGTGGGCGCCCCCAGTGCATCAAGACCCTCTACGTCATCTATAAGTGTGACCACCACATCCACCAGTGCAGTGAGGCCCTCTACCAAGTATAGGTCATCCACAAGTATGACCACCACCGGTGCAGCCATGGAAGACACTGAAATGGAGGAAGCACCTCTAGATCTAGGACCCGGTTAGATTAATATGGCCCTCACGGAAGTGACCACTGAGGACCTCGTTGAACAGGATGCGGCCGTGGAGAGAAATTAAGAGGAACAACGTCCCACCAGGCGTCATCGGATGTACCAGCCCCAAGATCCACTCAACTAATTTCAGCAGAGGCTCCTCCAAGCCGTCGAAAGAGATGCAGCTGGATCTGATCCTCACAGAAAGGAGGATGAAGAGACCAATTTTTGCCATGAGCCTGGTGCCAACCCTGAAGAAACTGTCTCAGCAAGAAAAGCAGCGGTCAAGGTAAAAATTCCTCAGCTGGTCATTCAATGGTCTTTTTTTTCACAACACAGGTAGTGTGATTGGTATTGCAACAGTTAAGTAAAGTGGGTAATTTTGGAAGTATACAGTGTATTTGGGAATGTATTCAGACCTCTTGACTTTTTCCACAGTTTGTTACGTTACAGCCTTATTCTAAAAATGATTAAATCGTTTTTTTCCTCCCATCAATCTACACCCCATAATGACAAAGCAAAAACAGGTTTTTAGACATTTTTGCACAATTAGAAAAAATTACATACTGAAATATTACATTTACATAAGTATTCAGACCCTTTACTCAGTACTTTGTTGAAGCACCTTTGGCAGCGATTACAGCCTCGAGTCTTCTTGGGTGGTACAAGTTCGGCACAACTGTATTTGGGGATTTCTCCCATTCTTCTCTGGAGATCCTCTCAAGCTCTGTCAGGTTGGATGGGGTGCACAGTTATTTCCAGGTCTCTCCAGAGGTGTTCGATAGGGTTCAAGACTGGGCTTTGGCTGGGCCACTCAAGGACATTCAGAGATTTGTCCCGAAGCCACTCCTGGGTTGTCTTGGCTGTGTGCTTAGGGTCATTGTCCTGTTGGAAGTTGAACATTCCCCCCAGTCTGAGCTCCTGAGCACTCTGGAGCAGGTTTTCATGAAGGATATCTCTGTACTTTGCTCCGTTCATCTCGTCTCCCAGTCCCTGCCACTGCAAAACATCTCCACCTCATGATGCTGCCACCACCATGCTTCATCGTAGGGATGGGGCCAGGTTTCCTCCAGACGTGACACTTGGCATTTAGGCCAAAGAGTTCAATCTTGGTTTCATCAGACCAGAGAATCTTGTTTCTCATAGTCTGAGAGTCCTTTAGGTGCCTTTTGGCAAACTCCAAGCAGGCCATTATGTTCCTTTTACTGAGGAGTGGCATCCGTCTGGCCACTCTAACATAAAGGCCTGATTGGTGGAGTGCTGCAGAGATGGTTGTCCTTCTGGAAGGTTCTCCCATCTCCACAGAGGAATTCTGGAGCTCTGTCAGAGTGACCATCAGGTTCTTGGTCACCTCCCTGATCAAGGACCTTCTCCCCCAATTTAAAAGTTTGGCAGGGCGGCCAGCTCTAGGAAGTGTCTTGGTGGTTCTAAACTTCTTCCATTTAAGAATGATGGAGGCCACTGTATTCTTGGGGAACTTCAATGCTGCAGACATCTTTTGGTACCCTTCCCCAGATCTGTGCCTCGAAACAATCCTGTCTCAGAACTCTATGGACAATTCCTTCAACCTCATGGCTTGGTTTTTGCTCTGACATGCACTGTCAACTGTGGGACCTTATATAGATGACGCGTGTGCCTTTCCAAATCATGTCCAATCAATTGAATTTACCACAGGCAATCAAGTTGTAGAAACATCTCAAGGATGAACAATGGAAACAGGATGCACCTGAGCTCAATTTCGAGTCTCAAACAAAACGTCTGAATACTTATGTAAATAAGGTATTTCTGCTTTTTTATTTTTAATACATTTGCAAAAATTTCCCAAAAACTTTTTCCACGTTGTCATGATGGGATATTGTTTGTCAACTGATAAGGATTTTTTTTTATTTAATCCATTTTAGATTAAGGCTGTAACATAACAAAATGTGGAAAAAGGAAAGTGGTCTGAATACTTTCTGAATGCACTGTACAAAGGAATAATATGAGGCAAATTTATAGCTGTTGTTTCTGGATTAGAAAATACCCTGAAACAACAATTTTCTGTCTAAATATTTGCCTATCATATCTTTTAATCTGAAATACAAATTCCATGAGTAAACAGCAAGAGTTCCCAACTTTACCACACTGTTCCAATATTTATGCCACTAACTACACTATACAAGCAGTATTTAGTTAACATAAATCTCACCTTCTATGGTGTTATATTATGTAATGCTTGTATGTGTTGTTTTTCTCTTCCATTCCAGAGATGGAGTCAAATTAGCCGACCAGCTCACAGGAAGGACAAGCAGAGAAGAGGAGTTGTTTGGTTTATGTTTTGATCACTCTCCCTTTCCTTTCACACACGTGTCAATTCCGTTTCAATTCAGTCAATTCATAAAGTAAATTGTTACTCAATTCTTAGGATAGCGTTCATTATTAGTGTTACATAGGTTTCTGAATTGACTGAATTAAAACTCACACACCTGAAAATTCATTCCATCGACTGGTCCATGACGTCCAGGGGCCATTTGTTTGTTTAGCTGTGTTATGGCTACACATTCTTTTCTTTTTTTCAGAGACAGAGACACACACGCACACTGCTCTTCTCCTCGAGGCACCTCACATTTTCAGTGCCCCTCCCTTTTAACTGCCTCTGCCTGAGGTAGCTGTTGAGATGAATGGTGGTGGCTAACCATAGGGATGGAGCAGATGCAGGTAGAGGGTAGAAGACAGGCAGACTGGTGATGGGGTGTGTTGACTGTCTAGATTCTCCTTTGGAGAGAGAGTAATACAAACTGTATTTCCTTGACTCCTCATGTCCTCTCTCTCCTCGCCTCCTTCTCAAAGACCATTGGAGGAAAAGGTTAGAGAGAGGGAATGTCAGGTTCATTCACACTGACCTCCTCCAATTGGTTTTGAGCAGGAGGTGAGGAGAGAGGACCCGAGGAATCAAGGAAATGCAACTGAGATTTTCCAAATGACCTCAATTGAGATTTTCCAATTTACCTTACCTTATACCTTACCTATGTCCTTGTTAGTAGGCTTTTTGAGTATAAAATTCATGGAATTCATAATGTAAATAGTTACTCAATACGTAGGATAGCATTCATTATTACTTGTACATAGATTGCATGAAAATTGACTGAATTAAAACTCACACACCGGAGAATTCAGATACTCTTGTTGTTATTTTATGAAACTAAAGGTGAAATTTGTGTTGACCTAAATGTTGGCTACACATTAACTTTTATTTTTTTCAGACACACTCCTCCTCCACTCCTCTCTGCACCTCAGATCTCCAGTGCCCCGCCCTCTCTCTCTTTATGGCCATGTCTGAAGTCCCCTACTATGTCTAGGCTGCATGAGTAGTCCCTGTATCTGTCTGCATTGGTGTCAAAAAGACTCTTACAGACAGGGGCAAAAATCTGATATCAACTTTGGAGGGGACAATTACATGACATTTTCTCAAGAGCAATTCCTGAGGGGGACACCAAAAGTAGTGCTGTAACACATAGCCTACATTGTAATATGGTAAATGTATATTGAGGAACCAAAGAAATAAGGTGTTTGCCATACTCTTAACTACCGGTACCCAAAACTACACAACTAATCACAACAGCAATACCGTTGCCTTTAACAAATCTTAGTTCAGTCACCAGTTTAAGTTGAGAGTGGGGGTATCCATGGCATTTTCCAATTATGTTCCTATTTTACAAGTCAAAAAAATTGAGAACCTTTCATAATGTTGCCAAACAAAGACTCAACAAACTTACCTGAAACTCCCTGTCTCTGCCAGTCTGTCCCTGCATATCTGTCCCCAACTCTGCTGTCTGTGTGCCATCTGTTGCCTGCTCTGCCTAATGACATCATTGTGAAACATTTCCATTAGAATTTCATTTCTTTCTTATGAACATTTTATCAACTAGTCTTTGAGATATTAGGCTACTAGGGTTCTTACTTTGCGTTTTGGTGTACTGAAAAATACTCTGATGTCTGTCTTTTATTTTTCTGCCATTTTTCTACCTGGCTGGCTACACACACACAGTGTGTAGGTTATTTACAGTAGGAGATGGGCTTCTATCATCTTATCTTCTATCATTCTATTTGGGCTTCGATCTAAAAGGTAGCTAGCAAATATGAAACGGATTAAAATGACAAGAGTTGACAGCTGTATGAGTTCACCATTTACACAACATATGCTGCAACCTTTTGTAATTTTAATAGTTTGTTTCATATTGGCTGGCTTCCAACGATAGCTGAATTTGCAAAGCTAGCGAGCACCAATTCCGTTTCAGTGGTGTTTGCTATAATCTTTGCTACCCGGGTTAAATAAAGGTGAAATAAAATAAATAAATAAAAGTTCCCTTGCGACAATTTAGCTTTTGCAACGAGATCATTAAATATATTTAAGACAATGGTAGAAGAGAGTGTAGTTTATCGCTAACCTTATCACAGGGACTTTGAAGCACTAACTTACATCATCTGCATGCTGATCTTGGAATAAATTGACGATAGCAAAGATTCCATCTTTGACGACGCCACATAAATGGAATAGGTACTAGCTAGCTTAATAATTAATATTTGCGCACTAGCTCTGCATATTCAGCTAGTGTGTGTGCGTGATTGACTGGATTAACCTCACGTCAGTTACGTTCATTGAGTGCCTTTCAGACAGTATGATACGACCCCTCTGTTACCTTGCCAACTAAGGAACTGGCAGTGGATCAAACCATTGTGAGGCAAAGGGTGAGGGGATCGCAATCTTTTGAAACTTAAAAACGCGCTATTAAGTGTCTATAATCAGCACAATTGCTTTCATTGCATATTATTAATATTATTTAAATTACATAGTTATGTTTCAGTGATATATTGGGGGGGACAAATCATATTTTTCCAAGGATGGGGGGGTCGTGTCCCCCCCGTCCCCCCCGGGATTTCCGCCTCTGCTTACAGATTACATGTGATTTAGCTACACATACAGTTTTGTATTTTTACACGCACATAAATGCAGACACACACCTCTTTCAATACTTGTTTTATTTTTTGTAAAATTTTTATAACACACATATCTGTCATGTTCTTTCCTGTACTTGAATACTTATTCAATTAAAACAAATGTCATAGTCAGTTGTTTCATTTGTTTATTAGTATCTAATATATATCTCCTTATTTCCTTCCTACACCTTTGCAGATCTAAGACAAGATGAAAGTAAAAACCCATTCTCTTCCTAATTCGTTTTTTTTTTCCACCTGCATTTTGTCAGACCAGTGAAGATGGTGGAAAACTGTACTATTTGTATGGACCCTAGGTTACCCTTTCCCATTGTTATAATACTAACAGTATGTTGTTTAACCTTAATTAGAGATCCTGCTCACCTGAGGTACCATGCAAGATGTGTATAATACTGATGTTAATGGGAGAGGGAAGGGGTTAAGGTATGGTCTTTACTCACAAATTTCACTTAATATAGCTTCCAAATGAAGAGAGACAATGAGACATAAAAAATTCAGAGGAAAAAATGCTATTTTATGGACAACGGTGGATGGTTCATAAAATAACCTTTGTGTTAGGAGGCTCTTAAAAGAGCCGTTTCACTCCAGGGCATACTGCCATGGAACTTCACCTGCTGGGAATGAGGAGTAGGTGGTCAGCTTCTCCCTCACCTGGAGTGCCTATCTGGGGGCGTTGTTGGCACTTGTGTGGCCTGGACAGGTATTCGTCACAAATAAAGAATGCACCATCAATAGATTAATTACCTGAGGTTTTAACAATGTATTGTATCTGCTGTCTTGTCCATGCGGCTTGCAATACACTGGTATTACTCGCAGACAACTACGTTTACGCATCAACGAGCATCGCAGTGCCATCCGAAGAAATTACCTAAAACCACCAGTGGCCAGACATTCATGAGGTTAATCATGCTGTGACTGATCTTAAGTACTCGGTGTGCCATTGACAATGTTTTCTCAAGCCGCAGATGCCACAATATGGATGAGCGCCTTCTCTAGTGAGAAGCCCAATGGATCTTCTACTTAAAAATTCTACACCAGGCCTCCTGAGTGGTGCAGCGGTCTAAGGCACTGCATCGCAGTGCTTGAGGCATCACTACAGACCCGGGTTTGATCCTGGGCTGTGTCGCAGCCAGCCACGACCGGGAGACCCATGTGGCGGCGCACAATTTCCCCAGCGTCGTTCGGGTTAGGGGAGGGTTTGGCCGGCCGGGATGTCCTTGTCCCATCGCACTCTAGTGACTCCTGTGGCGGGCCGGGATGCCCTTGTCCCATCGCACTCTAGTGACTCCTGTGGCAGGCCGGGCACATGCACGCTGACATGGTCACCAGTTGTATGGTGTTTCCTCCGACATATTGGTGCGGCTGGCTTCCGGGTTAAGCGAGCAGTGCGGCTTGGCAGGGTCGTGTTTTGGAGAACGCATGGCTCTCGACCTTCGCCTCTCCCGAGTCTCTTCCGAGTCTGTAACTCTACACCCTCAAGGGCTTAGTGAGGAATTGGACCCCCCCCCCCCCCCCCCCCCATATCAATTGCTTATGATATTGTTATGTAGAGCAGACTGTTTGTTGTCTCTTTCCAATTATATGGGGCATTTGAATTGTTCATCCCTGTGGAACACTTTCAACACCTTGTAGAGTCTGTTCTGTGGGCAACATGTGGGGGGGGGGGGGTGTTCTTAATGTTTGTACAATTCAACCTTTTGATAAATTATTTTCATTCTTGGCTCCCCCTACACACTTTGAAAAAATATGGTAGCATCTGTCTCTCTGTCTTTCATAAAATAATCCAGAATCTGGTGAATCCAGAAAAAAACATCTGGTAATTCCTTTTGGGAAGCTAACAGTCAAGTATTCTCCAATTGCAATAAAAGCCAACTGATCACTGCTCTAAGACATATGCTCTGTTAAGCACCTTGGTTGAACACACCTAGTCAGTAAACTGATAGGAGCAGGCATCAACAGTCAACACACAACTAAAACTGTCAATGGACTACACAATAGTTGTCGTCATCTTCTTCTTCTTCTTCTGTAATTTTTGTACAATTTGAAATTAATGTAGGAGAATAACACATTTAGATCTGGTAAAAGATAATACAAACAAAAAAACATGTGTTTTCTATTTTGTTTGTTTGTCCCATCTTTGAAATGCAAGAGAAAGGCCATAATATAATATTGCAGTTTAGGCACAATTTCGATTTTGGCCACTAGATGGCAGCACTGTGTTTGCAAAGTTTCAGATTATTCCAGTGAAGCATTGCAATACTGGACAATATTTTTTTATATTAAGTCTGCCCAAATGTGCCGAATTGGTCAACTGATACATTTTCAAGTACATAACTATAAAGAACATACATTTTGTATTACCATATCGTTTTTGTAAGTTTACACACTCCCAGGAATGTTATACTTGATGGATCATAAGCTTATACGCTAACTTTTACACATCTAGATGGCTGGGCAGGGTGAGTGTGGAGCCAAAGACAGCAGGGGTTCAAACTGTAGAACCCAGCTCCTACATTTGAATATAAATATTTTTTTATCAAACAAAACTATGCTAAATTCTATCTCTGGGACACTCAGGATGACAAATCAGAACAAGATTACTGAATGCAAGTACATTATCTTCAGAGGTGAATGTATCAAACCAGTTGCTGTGATAAAAGTTTTTTGTTGTTGTGCACTCCCCTCAAACAATTGCATGGTCTTTTTTCACTGTAATAGCTACTGTAAATTGGACAGTGCAGTTAGATTAACAAGAATTTAAGCTTTCTGCCCATATAAGACATGTCTATATCCTGGAAAGTTTGCTGTTACTTACAACGTTATGCTAATCACATTAGCGCACATTAGCTCAACCATCCCGGTATAGGGACACCAATCCCGTATACGTTTTTAAGATGTCATAACTGCCAGAGGTTTGGGCATGTGTCAACAGCCTATAAAGAGAAAAAGAGGTGTGCCAGGTGATGAGTGGAGCATGAGTATGGGAAGTGTGGGGATGGTGTACAAACAAAATGCTGCAGCTGTGGGGATGTTAATAGTGTGGCATATGGTGGGTGTGAGGCAATGAAGCAGGCAGTGGAGGTGCAACAAGTGAGAGTGGAGAGAAGAGTTTCATATGCTGAGGCAGTGAGGGTGGTCCAGGGAGATACAGGTCCAAGGGAGAGATGGGTAGGAGCATGTAGACCGGGGATTACGGGGCAGGGATATACAGGTCCAAGGGAGAGATGGGTAGGAGCATGTAGACCGGGGATTACGGGGCAGGTGTGCAGCGATATGGAATACACAGAGAAAACTGGAGACGTTCGTAGCAGGAGCTATCAATAGCACTGCTAAAGTAGCGTAAAACAGAGAAGATTCAGCTAATAGTGAAAGAGTCTGGGAGACATCTGAGCATGACAGGGTTGACATGGGAAGAGGTTCGAGATTACCTTAATCAGCCCTGGCGGGAGTCATGTATTATTGGATCTTAGTTATGGTGGTAATACAACAATGGGATGCTCGGAGCCTGTTTCCTAATGAGCAGGAGATCAAGCAGTTCATTGTGGATATGCCAGCTAAGCCTGATGTGATTTGTGTGCAGGAAACATGCCTCAAACCGACTTGGTACTGAACTTTTTTTTATTTTTCACCTTTATTTAACCAGGTCAGCTAGTTGAGAACAAGTTCTCATTTACAACTGTGACCTGCGAACTACTATAATCCTTGTCAGATATTAGACCTAGAAGTGCTGGAGAGGGTGGAGGGACAGGATAGTAGTAAGGTAATGTGGTGTGGGGATTTTAATGCCAAAAACACGCTTTGTGGTGGGAAACGGATGGAGGGAAATGGCCAAGTGATGGAAAATCTGATAGAAATGAAATATCTGGTGTGTCTGAATGACATCCGAGGGACCAGGATTGATGAAGCCACAGGGAAAGAGTCTGCCTTGGACCTCACTCTGGTATCTAATGCGATGGCAGAAATCTGTGAGTAGGAGATATGGGAGGAGTCAACAGGATAGAGTGCTAATTAACCCATAGTATGCACAGTAGTCCAGAGGGAGGAGGAGGTGTCAGTGGATGGAGTAGGCAGGTGGGTGTTTGGAATGGCAAAGTGGGATCAGTTTCAGGAGCTGAGTGAGCAGGTGATGGCTTGAGTGGATATGAGAGGGGATGTGGATAGTATGAATAACTGGGTGAGAACAGCGTTAGTGGGGGCAGCTACTGAGGCTATACCTAAGAGTTCAGGGAGAAGGAGGAGGAAAGCAGTCCCATGGTGGACGGAGGAGTGCGGGGCAATGGTGAGGACTAGTAACAGGGCATTTAGAGAACTGAAAAGAACGTATAATTTACAACATCTGATTCAGTCTAAGCAGGCCCAGGCCCTTGTGAGGAGAACTATCCATCAGGCAAAAAGGTAATGTTGGCTTCGGTTCTCTGACACCATTGGAAGGACGACACCTGTAGGGGATGATTAAGAGGATGGGTGGGGTCAGAAGGGAGTGGGATTATCCAGTGTTGACGAGTGGGGAGGACATGGCAGTAACAGATGAGAAGGCAGAGATGATGATGGCCAAAGCGTTTGTCCAAGTGCATAGCTCGGAAAATTTGTCATGGAGGGGGAGAGAAAGAACGAGAGAGGAGCACCCTGGAGTGCTGGATAGGAGGCAGGATGTAAATAATGCGTTGAATACACCATTTACCATGGCAGAGATGAAAAAGGGTAGAAGGAAGAACATACAACTGGATAAAGGATTTCCTGTTTGGAAGGTCTATCCAGGTGAAGGTGGGGAAGTCTCAGGCAGCTACCTAGTGGATAACAGTACACCGCAGGGGAGTGTGATTATTGGCAGGGAACAGAGACAGTGGAGCATGTATTGATAGTGTGGGCAGAGAGAGGCTGAAATATAGTATGATGGAGAAGGGGATACAGATCATTAGTTTAAAGAGTATATTGAGTAGAATGTCATTAGATACAGTCTCAAATATTGTAATCTTTTTTAAAGAGAAACGAGGCTGTAGTTTCTCCCTGTCTCCGGCCCACACTCCAGTACAGTAGGTGGTGGTAATGGAGCATAACGTTGGATGCCAACCGCCAATAAGCCCCAACAAAGAAGAGTTCATACTGAGGAATGATCAATCCAGAGAACTGAATGGAGTGCTTGAGGGAAATTATTCAATGCCACTAAAATGTTGCATACAAACAACGGATTCCCTCATCTGCAGTACAAAAATTACTTTTACATAGCCTGCTGTCTTGTTTTCAACAGTGAAAGCTCTTAACAAAGGACTAAAATCTATATTTTCAGCAATGTTCAGTGCTTAGAGGATCGAGACTCTTTGGCTCTGTGTATAAGGCTATGGTTGCCGTTCATGATTGTACAACTCCTGCACTAGAGGCCATTGCAGCTTTAAGCCAATGCAGCGGAAAAGTTCTGGAGGCCACTCTTGTTTTTACCAACTGTTGTGCACTTTTTATTTCAGCCATACTGAAGTTTAACACAGCCTTTAGGAAAATGCTGTTAGCTGTCAGTGTCCACCAGGACGGTGAACATGTGTTCAAGTACCAATGACCGCTGCTACACCTCAAAGGCTATTGGTTCCATATTGACTCCATATTGTAAAATTGGCCTAACTGAGAAAGGCTTTAAGACAACACAATCAATTGCATGTTTGTTCAGCGCTTGGTCAGTGCTCCCTGTCCGTTTGCTCGGTCATCTTGGCTTTCAGAGGATGCATTGCACCAACTCTCTCCGTCATGTTGGTTCTACAGGGGTATATGAGACCAATGTTCTTCACCATCAGGACTCTCACTGGATAATGTGCAGATGCACTTGCCATCATTTGAGACCTGAGTCATTGCTTCAAGGAAGTGCTCGTCTCAGCGGTTGCTTCTAAGGAATCACTCCTGTTTCTGTGTCCGAGGAGGCTCTATGCATCTTAACTTGGCCCCTTTGTCTTGGAATTAACATTATTTTAATATGACTTGACCTCCATTAAAGCAACTAAAGCCATGTTTTTTTTCTTAGTACATTTTTAAACCTTTTACTACAGTTTATTTGAAAGGAACCATGCATCCCAGGACTATAGCTTCACTTCAAGAGTTCATTCAGTGGATTTATTGAATTGCCAGATTGTTTCATTAAAAAACACTTAAAATTGTTGAATCATTGTCTAACCGCATATTTGAAACCTTGGCAAGTTCCAGCTTGTTTTTAAACAGTATCTGCCATCATAATGGCTAAACATCTTATGGATGTGACAGGTTTTTTTTCACTTTTTATAGCTACTGTTTACAGGCCTCCTGGGCCAAATACAGCGTTCCTCACTGAGTTCCCTGAATTCCTATCGGACCTTGTAGTCATGGCAGATAATATTACATTTTTTGGTGACTTTAATATTCACTTGGAAAAGTCCACAGACCCACTCCAAAAAGGCTTTCGGAGTCATCATCGACTCAGTGGGTTTTGTCCAACATATCTCCGGACCTACTCACTGCCACGGTCATACTCTAATTGAGGAACTCAATTTAACCTTGCGCAATACCCTAGATGCTAAAAACAAAAACATTTGTCATAAGAAACTAGCTCCCTGGTATACAGAAAATACCCGAGCTCTGAAGCAAGCTTCCAGAAAATTGGAACGAAAATGGCGCCACACCAAACTGGAAGTCTTCTGACTAGCTTGGAAAGACAGTACCGTGCAGTATCGAAGACCCCTCACTGCTGCTCGATCATCCTATTTTTCCAACTTAATTGAGGAAAATAAGAACAATCCAAAATGTATTTTTGATACTGTTGCAAAGCTAACCAAAAAGCAGCATTCCCAAAGAGAGGATGGCTTTCACTTCAGCAGTGATAAATTCATGAACTTCTTTGAGGAAAAGATCATGATCATTAGAAAGCAAATTACGGACTCCTCTTTAAATCTGCGTATTCCTCCAAAGCTCAGTTGTCTTGAGTCTGCACAACTCTACCAGGACCTAGAATCAAGGGAGAACTCAAGTGTTTTAGTACTATATCTCTTGACACAATGACGAAAATAATCATGGCCTCTAAACCTTCAAGCTGCATACTGGACCCTATTCCAACTAAACTACTGAAAGAGCTGCTTCCTGTGCTTGGAAACTCACTGCCTTCCAGAAGACAAACAATGTATACGAAACGGTTCAGTCTGGTTTTAGACCCCATCATAGCACTGAGACTGCATTTGTAAAGGTGGTAAATTACCTTTTAATGGCGTCAGACCGAGGCTCTACATCTGTCCTCGTGCTCCTAAACCTTAGTGCTGCTTTTGATACCGTCGATCACCACATTCTTTTGGAGAAATTGGAAACCCAAATTGGTCTACACGGACAAGTTCTGGCCTGGTTAAGATCTTATCTGTCGGAAAGATATCAGTTTGCCTCTGTGGATGGTTTGTCCTCTGACAAATCAACTGTAAATTTCGGTGTTCCTCAAGGTTCTGTTTTAGGACACTATTGTTTTCACTATATATTTTACCTCTTGGTGATGTCATTCGGAAACATAATGTTAACTTTCACTGCTATGCGGATGACACACAGCTGTACATTTCGATGAAACATGGTGAAGCCCCAAAATTGCCCTCGCTGGAAGCCTGTGTTTCAGACATAAGGAAGTGGATGGCTGCAAATTGTTTACTTTTAAACTCGGACAAAACAGAGATGCTTGTTCTAGGTCTCTTTGTTCTAAGAAACAAAGAGATCTTCTGTTGAATCTGACAATTAATCTTGATGGTTGTACAGTCGTCTCAAATAAAACTGTGAAGGACCTCAGTGTTACTCTGGACCCCGATCTCTCTTTTGACGAACATATCAAGACTGTTTCAAGGAAAGCTTTTTTCCATCTATGTAACATTGCAAAAATCAGAAACTTTCTGTCCAAAAATGATGCAGAAAAATTAATCCATGCTTTTGTCACTTCTAGGTTAGACTACTGCAATGCTCTACTTTCCGGCTACCCGGATAAAGCACTAAATAAACGTCAGTTAGTGCTAAACATGGCTGCTAGAATCTTGACTAGAACCAAACAATTTGATCATATTACTCCAGTGCTAGCCTCTCTACACTGGCTTCCTGTTAAGGCAAGGGCTGGTTTCAAGGTTTTACTGCTAACCTACAAAGCATTACATGGGCTTGCTCCTACCTATCTTTCCGATTTGGTCCTGCCTTACATACCTATACGTACGCTACGGTCACAAGGCGCAGGCCTCCTAATTGTGCCTAGAATTTCTAAGCAAACAGCTGGAGGCAGGGCATTCTCCTATAGAGCTCAATTTTTATGGAATGGTCTGCCTACCCATGTGAGAGACGCAGACTCGGTCTCAACCTTTAAGTCTTGAAGAATCATCTCTTCAGTAGGTCCTATGAGTGTAGTCCTGCCCAGGAGTGTGAAGGTGAACGGAAAGGCACTGGAGCAACGAACCGCCCTTGCTGTCTCTGCCTGGCCGGTTCCCCTCTCTCCACTGGGATTCTCTGCCTCTAACCCTATTACAGGGGCTGAGTCACTGGCGCTCTTCTATGCCATCCCTAGGACGGGTGCGTCACTTGAGTGGGTTGAGTCACCAATGTGATCTTTCTGTCTGGGTTGGCACCCCCCCTTGGGTTGTGCCGTGGCGGAGATCTTTGTGGGCTATACTCGGCCTTGTGTCAGGATGGTAAGTTGGTGGTTGAAGCTATCCCTCTAGTGGTGTGGGGGCTAGTTTATGTGTCGGGGGGCTAGGGTCAGTCTGTTATATCTGGAGTATTTCTCCTGTCTAATCCGGTGTCCTGTGTGAATTTAAGTATGCTTTCTATAATGCTCTCTTTCTTTCTTTTTCCTCGCTCTCTCGGAGGACCTGAGCCCTAGGACCATGCCTCAGGACTACCTGGCCTGATGACTCCTTGCTGTCCCCAGTCCACCTGGCCGTGCTGCTGCTCCAGTTTCAACTGTTCTGCCTGCGGCTATGGAACCCTGACCTGTTCACCGGACGTGCTACCTGTCCCAGACCTGCTGTTTTCAACTCTCTAGAGACAGCAGGAGTGGTAGAGATACTCTGAATGATCGGCTATGAAAAGCCAACTGACATTCACTCCTGAGGTGCTGACCAGTTGCCCCCTCGACAACCACTGTGATTATTATTATTTGACCCTGCTGGTCATCTATGAACATCTTGGCCATGTTCTGTTATAATCTCCACCCGGCCCAGCCAGAAGAGGACCGATCACCCCTCATAGCCTGGTTCCTCTCTAGGTTCTGGCCATTCTAGGGAGTTTTTCCTAGCCACCGTGCTTCTATACCGCATTGCTGGCTGTTTGGGGTTTTAGGCTGGGTTTCTGTACAGCACTTTGAGATATCAGCTGATGTAAGAAGGGCTTTAGAAATAAATTGGATTTGAAGTTGTTACTCCAGGGGCATACTTCTGGGAGTACTTAAACCCACTGTCAATATTAAAGACTCTAAAAACAGACACTGAAAGAGAAGTACTTATTTTATTACATTAGTTCTAGTAAATCAGATCATAAAGTGCCCCACTCCCACAACAGTTTCCAACATATGTTGCAGGAGCTGAATGTTAATGGGTCTTTCTATAAACTAAAGAAGGGTTCCAAAACTAGGTCATGAGGCCCCCCCAGGTGCACGTTTTTGTCCTAGCACTACACAGCGGATTCAAATAACCAACTCATCATCAAGCTTTGACTATTTGAATCAGCTGTATTGTGCTAGGGCAAAAAACAAAACATGTACCCAGGGGGGGACCCAGGACCGAGTTTGGGAAACTCTAAAGGAGTGTACCACTGAGGATTTCCTGCAGTGGACAACTTGTTACAGCTGTTGATAAGTCAGTGATGATTATCTGCCAATTATTTCATGTTATTAAGACATCAAAATCACCATGCATGCATCCAGTCTATTTAGTCAGGCAATGTCCTCATTATTCTCACATATTTTAGAATTGTATTAATAATAATTTGAATATCAATGCATTGGCACACTTTTTTGGCATGCTTTTGTGTGTGTGTGTGTGTGTGTGTGTGTGTGTGTGTGTGTGTGTGTGTGTGTGTGTGTGTGTGTGTGTGTGTGTGTGTGTGTGTGGGGGGGGGGGGGGGGGGGGGGGGTTCTATATTAGGCCCTATATGTACAATTACAGTGCTTTCAGAAATTATTCACACCCCTTGACTTTTTCCACATTTTGTTGTGTTACAGCCTGAACTTTAAAATGGATTCAATGTAGATTACTTTTTTGGGTTACTGGCCTACACACACACACACACAATAATGTCAAAGTGGAATTGTTTTTAGAAATGTTTACAAATAAATAGAAACAATTCTAAAGCTGAAATGGCTTGAGTCAATAAGTACTCAACCCCTTCGTTATGGCAAGCTTAGAAATAAATCTATTTAATCCATTTTGAATTCAGGCTGTAACAAAATGTGGAAAAAGTCAAGGGGTTTGAATACTTTCTGAAGGCACTATATAAAATTATACAATTGTATAACATAAAGGTCTTTGAAAATTACAAATAAGTGCTTGAAAAAGTCCCTGAAAGACCTGAATTGAACTTGCCAATGTCTGTATGAACCTTGCTTAAAGGATGTATAGTCCTAGGCCCATGTTGTATAGGAGTTGAGTCAATTTGCATATATTCACTTTTATTCCTTTAAGTACACATGTGGAACTGCATGAAAAGCCTTATTTCAAACCATTTAGAAATGTTTGATCCCAATGTCACACATTGGCCCCGTTATTTATAGAAAGACCCTAAAGCGGTTCCCTTGTCCATACTTCAAGTCTAAAAACCTGTCAAACACCTGCAATTTTACATGGGTTACTAAATCACTTCTAATAGCACCATGTCCAGTTTAAAACTGGGTCTTTGCTAGGGTCTTTAGTCAATGTGGGCGCATACAGTACACTGGCTCAGTAAATGCAATACAATTAAGAAGAAACAGATGCAAAGGCTGAATAGAGACCACTTTTCAGGTGATTTGCCTAAAAAGTAAAATTTTAAGGCTTGATTGCAACAGCAAGACAAAGATCTTAAACTGAAAAGGTGAAAAGTGAAATACAAAAAAATAAATGGCCCATTATTTAGAAAGTATTTTTTCTTCTCTGTGATTTTACATACAAACCAGTGTATCTGCTTTGCTTCAACCTTGGTTTATAAAGACTCATTTATTAGACATTTGGGAGAGCACACAGCTGACATGTTGAGTTCCATCTAAAATAGCAGCTACATATTTTAACAAGCTTGCTGTACTGCCCTGTAGGCCTCTTCTGGACAGACCACTTACAGTACACACAAACCCCTATGAACATTCTCTAAAACCATACCTTTGGTTACTCAAAGCAAAATGAACATAGAAAAGGTGTTTTGGTTTCTGACTGCATAACCGATTGTAAAATACAGTGACCTTTTTTGGGTACAGGGGACATCTCGAACGTCAGTCACATTCAGATCAAATAATAATTTCAATAATATATAAAAAAAAAGCTTTCTACCAAGTAAACAAAATGAGAAACATACAAATTAATAGAAAGTAAGAAAAAAAAAAAAAAATGGTCCCAATATTGCAATTAAAATCAGTATGGCGGCAGGGCATGGGGTAGGCAAAATGTTGGTGCAAATTGTGCTCTGAGCAGCAACTTCATTTCACTTGGTTATTTTTGTTCTATTTAGAGTTATATTGTAGACCAGAGACCCAAAGTGAGCCGCCTCAGCAACAAGGCAGAAAATAGGTCAACAAGACCAGTGAAATTGAAGAGTTTTGAATATTGCTACACTTCCACCAAGTCACAATGACAGTAACCTATAGGCTTAGAGATAAGTGATCATTTCACTAGTCTTCATTGTAGATTTCTAACATTGTACGGTGCCATCTTTCAAATGATTGGGTAAATGATTCAAATCATGTCACTCAGACACAGTAGCCGTTAGAATTTTAAAAGCATGATTATTATGGCAGGACAGTCAATCATTCAGATGCTCAACATGGTTTAGGCAAGAGTTTGTTAACTATCCTATAGGAGGTCTGCCAAACCACAAGGAGTGTATCACTGCAAGTTGCTTTTGTAACCTAACCAATGACTAAAAACTAAGAAACGTTACAGAATAGTATACACAAGGAAGTATGTTACAAGTTTCTTATTGTACTATAAAACATTCAAAACTTTTACAAGTTACAAATGAAAAATAATTTGTCATTATGGCATTCGGAGGAAAACAACGTGGGAGTTCTCAATAGCCTCTGGAACAGGTCAGTAGACTAAAGCATGACTTAACAGACACTTTCTTCCTGGAAGCACTTCAGCTTTAGAGTCAGGACTACAATATGACTCGGAATGATTTAAGACTTCACTCAACATACACAAAAGTAACAGAAACATTTCAAATGACGGTTATAGATGTTCTAGCTGCCAAAGAAAACGGATCTCAATAGACCAAAAATCATTGCACCAATGAAACACCAAAAGAACCAGTAACTTCAGTAAGATTTTCATATAGAGACTCTTAACTTCAGCCAACAAACAGCTGAATTAACTGAAAAAACAGCTGCAAGTACTCAACATTGAAAAGATGTGCACATTTCAGCTATGAGCACTGTTGGGTATCATCCAAAATAGCTCCGTCTTTCCTTTAGAAAATAGATTTTTTCCCCCCGTCTTTCTTTTAGTTGGATCATTAACTGCATACACTCCAGTAACCGATGTGAGCTTCTAAATGACAACATTACTGCCAACCCTTACCTTACCACACTTGACAAAAAAACAAACAATACAATTCATAACAATGCCTTCAAATGTGTTTTGAGAGAAGTGACAGTGATACAGAATGCTTAGAGTACAAGAGTAACAATTGCATAAAAATATAACACAAGACATAAAACAGGAAAGTGTGCTCTCTCTGCTTCTCTTGGTATCCATGTGACAGCTGTTCCTGCGTAGTGTGTGTGTGTATGCATGTATGTATGCATGTATGCATGTGAGGTGAAATGGGTTTTTGGGGCTTCAAATGGCCTGTTTCACTCTACCGTCACAGACTTGGCCAGGTTCCTTGGGAAATCCACCTGTATTGGGAGAAGAGTTAGACATTTCTAAATTTGCCATGTTATAACCCTAAGAAATAGACTACCTGTTATGAAGGCCTACAGTAAGAACCCAACTCAGTGACCGTGCAGTACTCACATCAAAGCCCCTGAGCACAGCCAGGTGGAAGGAGAGCAGCTGCAGGGGGATGACACTCAGAACACCCTGCAGACAGTCCACACAGTGCGGCACTTTGATGGTGCGGCTTGAGCACTTGGCAGTCTCATAGTCATCCTTGTCACAGATCACGATGGGTCGGCCCTGTAAACCAAACAAATGGCATGTTTCCAGGACAACGCCGCGTCAGTTCCTTTTACCTGGAGTTCAGTTTGGAAATGTGAACGTGATAGTTATGTCCTTCCCTTCATGTCGCAAACCCAAAGCTCAGGTCCACATCTGTGGTAGATTAGTGAGAGTGGTGATGTCATGGTGAAATAACTCCTCCCACTTTGTGGTGAATGGAATTGTGAGGTCCTTTTGATATTACTATAAAAACATCTGTGTAAAGTATGTGTGCATAAAGCACTTAATATCCATGTCGTCTTTGAGTCATATTTATTTTACACTGGAAGGTAAGTGGTCACTACAACAGGTAGTAAAAATCTACCATTTTAACAACCAAATAACATAATTGGCAATGGTTTACTGTGGTTCCAACCTTCAAACAGTTGGGGGGTGGAAAGCTAAGTCGTGTGTTTCGAGATATTACGTGTGTTGGCAGTTCTTACCGCGCGGGCCACCACCTGCTGAAGTGCGTTCTGACACTTGGTGTAGGTGTGGTCTCTCATGATGATCATGATGACGGGCATGAGTTTGTCGACCAGGGCCAGAGGGCCGTGCTTCAGCTCCCCAGCCAGGATGCCCTCTGAGTGCATGTACGTGATCTCCTTGATTTTCTGGAGAGGAGAGAGGCACAAACACCTCAGTCAGATAGGAAGCCACTCACTGCGACTCCCATAAACACCAAAGACACACAACCCAAGTATTTTATCTTTAATTCTAAAGGGATCAGTAGACTGGCCTGGGAACACTAGGACAGACTGAGGAGTACAGCACACTGAGCCAACAATTTCCCTTCACATTTGTGTGCCTCTTTTTGAGATACTGGAGGATTGGCAATACATAGTACTTTAAGAATCCATAAATAATGTGGAGTGTTGTTGCAATTATGCAAGAGAGACGTTTCTAGATCAGTCTAATTAGTTGCTGTGATCCAAAACACTTCAGCAGACATTCCTGCAGGCTAGGCTCCACTTGGGCTCGCGTGATGCTGGGGCAGAACATTTTCTACACAGCTGTGCAGAGGCTTATTGTGGGCTATTAGAAAGTGATGATAATCTCATTTAGGAGTTGAGAATGGAGTTTCCAGTAGAATTCATGTCAGAAGACACATTATGATAGCTTTACGAAGGGGAGATGGAGGTAGGCGTGCTGACCAGTGCTCCCTCCAAGCAGGTGGCGTAGTGGTAGCCTCGGCCCATGATGAGAACACTCTTCTGCTGGTACAGCTCTGCGGCCAGTCTCTGGATCTCATCATCCAGACTCAGCACCTCCTTGATCAGGTCTGACACACACAGAGAGACGGAGAGAGGACAGGAGAAGGCATATACACACACAGTGAGAGAGGGGACAAGAGAAGGCATACACAAAGATAGACAAGTACAAACAGACAAAAAGGAGGTAGATCATATTAGCTGATAATATTCCAATACATCTGGGAGAAACATAAACGTAATGATCTGCTGAATGCCTTCAAACAACACGTCAGAAAATAGATTATCACACCAACCCCCTGGATGAGACAGTTTACAGTACTAACACCCAGCCTATGGCACAGTCCAGCAAGCCACTGTTAACAGGTCCTGGAGGCTGGGGTCAATGGGGGCTTGGGTCAGGGGAGAGGGAAAGAGCAGTGTGGCATTCCGAACCAAATTAGCTTACCATAAGGGAAACCCGATCCCATCATAGGCTTTGGGTCCAGAGGAGTGTGCCAGGGCAAACAGCCAGGACTGACCCAGCTGCTCAAACCTCCTCCCTCTCTCCTGTACTCTCCCTCTCCCTGAGGAAGCCTCCACAGCCCAGCCCTTGCATTAGCTCTCTGATATCAAAGCACATTGCTCAAACAAAAACAGTAAAGTTGGAGCGACGTGGCTGCCAGATAACTGAGACAGACCCAGGAGGCCTACGAACATGAATGTCCTTTCCCCATTTCTCTCTGGCTGCCTGACTCCGACCATTACAGTGGTCCTCAACTAAAAGGTTTGCGATTATGCTGCGGGACTTAGAGGTCATTTGTGGTTTATTACAGTACCCTGCATCACTACTTCATTGCTCCAGACCAGCTCAAGGGGGAGTTAGAGCACCAATTATGCTTTTGGGTCCCAAAGCACTAATGTGTCTCTAACTGACAATGAACGGGCGACATAAACCACACGAAAACTGATAATTGTGCACGACTTCAAAATTGAATTTCAATGAACTGAATGATGAAGGTGCTGAACGAATTTAGAACAATAGTGTAAGAATTGCTATTCCTCTGTCCTGCAGCACACCTGGAAAAACACAATTTTTTTGTTATTACTCATCAGTATTACTTACTAAAACTGTTGTATTACTAAGGATTTTATTCTAAGACAAACTTAGACTACAATTAGGGTGTGGAAATGTTAGGATTATTTTGCTCTTATAGTACTGTACAGTGCAAACTGCGTTGCTACAGCTGCTGGTTCAATACCCGTGCCAGCTGTGACCGGGAGACCCATGAGGTGATGGTAGGATTTTGATTTCTCTCCTTCTAAAAACAGAAATAAATTCTAAATAACACACTGGCTTTATTTACAAATTAGAAACAATGTCTCACACCATGTTCAAGAATGGCCTCTCGTCGCTCACCTTACGTTTGAAAACGAAATCTCCAAAATATCATTATTTTTTAAAACAAATCTATTATTATTAATTCACCCGCCCCACTGGGTAGCACAAAGCAACACTAAGGGACATTGCATTAATAACAGCGCTGACTAGGGAAACGTTCCCGCTATTCTTAGTGCCTGTCTGCACATTCAAACTAAAACAATGAAACTAAAAAAACATTTTAGACTACAAATGCTATGATCGTATGCTATCCATTTGTTTGTCTTTTTGTATGTTCTTTGTATGCCATTTTAAAAAAATATTTGAGTTAACCAATGATATTAGGCCATACTTGGCCATGATTACAAACACCTGTGTGTCTCTTGACACTATAAATGACTCATCTCGCAGTGTTTGTGATGATACCCTGATGAAGACAGCTTCGCTGTCGAAACGTTGGTTATTACATTTTTGCATCTGAGCTCTTAGAGTGTGCGGCTTTCCTTTATTTTCTAGTGTTCTACTCCGCTAGCCAGCACCTCGCCTTTATAGGTGTGCGTTTCTTTTTTCTAGATTACTTGTCAGACTGCACAGTAGCCTAATAAACAAATGCAGATGGCTTCCATCTTCAAAATTATTTAAATGTTTTATCCAAATGTTTAAAGTGCGTGAGGGCGACCTTTTGCAACCTCAAAATTTCAGCTAAAGCATATACTGTACAGTACTGCATTTCTTCATCAGCATCTTTATACTTTCGTTAATAAAATGGTAAAAATACTCTTTCAAAACACAGATGTCTATTTCCTTACGGATCAATATCAAATTACTATGGGAATAAATATCACTGAATGACAGAAATATTGGAACAAAGTAGGCTAATGAAGGTAGTAAATTAAATTGTTGCTTACTGGAAAATACTCTTCCAAACACACGGTCATGTTGTACAGCACCATTTTGGCTATTAGCAGGACAATAGAATTGCCTAGGAGGGTAGGGGGAGAATTATATTGTCAAATGTATTTCTTAGTTAGGTTGGCTGTATCAGAACCGGCTGTGATTGGTTGCAATTTCAGTTTAATCCACCAGAAAAGACAGAACAAATATTGTGGTTAAACTCAAATATTCTAATTGATAAAAACACATTTATCAATTGGAACCTTTAACATGTGGAAGGGGAAAAGTATTATTATGTTTCACATCTGACCGGGATTGGGAGTCCCACAGGGCAGCGCACAATTGTCCCAGGGTTTCTCTCCCTCTAAAAACAGAAATAAATGTGTTGGCCTTTACAAATATTATTTTGGCCTTTTTCAGATTACAAAGAGCTCACTTTCGTTTTTTTGAAAACAAAATAATCTAAAAATATCGTTATACATAATCAAGTTGATGGCACAATCATATAGCCTTGGCACCTACATAAAGCTCAGTGACTCACTCATTCATGGTTTTGGATCAAAATAGATAAGTACCAACATTCATTCTGATAGTCTTTAATAAAGAAATGGTTTTGGTTATCCTGACCTGGACACCATGTACAGTATTATAATACTCCATTATGAGCTATTAGCAGGACAATCAATATACTTTTACCAACACCTCTCTGTATTTTGATACTTTGTGCAAGGCAATTGATCAGCATTAAAAACTTTGTGCATGGGGCCTCCCGGGTGGCGCAGCAGTCTAAGAAACTGCATCGAAGTGCAAACCCCATTGCTACAGATGCTGGTCCGATACTCGTGCTGGCCGCCACCGGGAGACCCATGAGGCGGCTTTTGGTTTCTCCAGATATAATTCTAAATAACAAACTTGCTTTATTTACAAAATTAGTGAGAATGTTTCACCCCATGTTCAAGAATGGCCTTTCTCACAGATCCTAATGAAAAATGCCCCTTAGATATTAATTTAGAATCCTCCAATCCTCTAAATGTAACTATTGGCAGAGTCATGTCATTGAAACATAATTTTGTTTTTAGATATACTGTAAGCCTACAATAGGCGAAATGAGTCTCACTAGCGTTGAGTAATGTGCTGTTAAGTGGGTCTAATTTATGTAGGTCTAATTTATTTAAAAAGCATATTGAAGTTAGAAGCAATAGGATTTGAAACAATAACTATTTCAGCATCGTTTCTCTGAGACAAGCATGGGGACTGGTCTTGATAAATCAATGAGATTCTTATTTTCACTGAATCTCCGCTTGGGTATTGGTTACACTACAATTAGGGTGTGGAAATGTTATACCCCTTAGATATTAATTTAGAATCCTCCAATCCTCTTATGTTCTTAGAACTGTAGCCTACACCCGACCATCACGTTGTACGGCGCCATATTTTCCGTTCCATCCTAACGGAAACCCTAAGGTTTTCGTTTTTTCTTGGAATAGAAACACCAAAATATTAATCAAATTAATTAAGCAACATTCCTTAAAATCAATCCCATATACTATGTTCGTACAAAAAAAGCTTTTAAATTCTCTAGTAATGCCAATATTGAAGACTATCAACTGTTTCTCAAAGATGCCCTCTGGTGGTCAAACTAGCACTAACTAGCATTAATGGTAAAAATGACTGACAATTAAATAGAATGCTGCAGCAGCCCGCAAGGTGTGCTGCAGTATGACGCAACTTTTAAAAGGAGGAACCACTGTACCCCCGACCCCAACCATTACCTGCTGCTGTCTATATTACAGTAGGTCAGTACAACAAGTGTGTCAAAGAATCTGCACATCCCTGTGAGCATCACACCGACATTAGCGTTTATGGTCATGAACAGTACAATGCAATGTCTTGGTAGATGTGGTCTGGCCTACCTGGCAGAACCCTCAGGCCCTGGATGATCTCACGTCGCCGTGGCTGCATGGAGATCCTGTCATCACACATCAACAGCGCAAACATAATCAGGGCCACAAACTGACTGGTGTAGGCCTGCAAAACAACAGAACACAGACATAATGCATTTAATGCTCCGGGAGGAATCAGACAGTACAGAAAGCTTGAGGTCCCAGGTGTCGCCGAGCTGCCTTTCCCTCTCAGAAATGTGATTCTCACCTATCTAGGGCTGCTGGATTTAAACAAAAGGCATCCTTACAGTCTTCTCTCTCTATCCTGGGCCAGAGTTGACATAACCCTGAGCTCAGCAACACGCCTGGGTGTTGTTTGCTTTGCAGAACAGTTATTGGAGCTGTAGCGTCTTGTCCGCCTGCTCTGGTTGCCAGCGCTGGTCTCCAGCGCCACAATAATAATGTGGACCTGATGAAATGTGGATGGAGAGCTGGGCTGGACACCGATAGGCCTACACAGATAGGAGCTTTACTGCAGGACAGGACAGTGGAGAGCTAGCTAGCATTATGAGCACACAATCTGGCAATGCTACCGATGAACACATCCCCTGACAATAAGACAACAGAAAAACAAACAGCACAGAAACAGCTGGCCCTAACTAGAACTGAAGAGTAACCATGATGCGCTTCATGTTTATGCTTCTGAAAAATGGCACTACCACTCACAAGTCTCAGCCCAAGCCTTCATCCTTCCTTCCCACTCTTAGAGGGAGGATGTTAGAAGGCTCGCTGAGCACGTTTGGGAGATTTAAATCAATGTTCTTCAAGAGGAGCCAAGTCATTTGACGGGACCCCTGGACACAGGAGTGCCAGCATCTAAAGCCAAGGCCCAAGGGCATGGTTGTAAAACATTCACACAGCTATTTTCATTGACAGCACTGCAACCACAGGGCCTCACAACTCTGACAGTCCTCACCATCCACTCAGATTTGTGGCAGTGCATTTAATCCATATTTTAAAGCCACAGCCATGGTCCTCTACCATGTTATAGCCCCCATCACTCTCTTCAGAATGTCGACAGAGAAAAGCAGCTCACGCCACATGCTAGCCTGTCACACACTGACACAACCGTGTCCCAGAGGCCTCAATCTGCTGCAGCATTCCTCCTCATGTCAGGCAATACAGCATGACAAGCAGTTAAATCAAATATTTAAGTGTACAAGCATGCTCCAAATGTTCTATTTGGACAAAGACCACAGTAGGCTCTCATTTTCTTACATTCACTCCCACAATCCCCATTGTTTGGCTAAGAGGGTGAAAGTGAGTGGTGAAATATATACAAGAGGTGTGGAGCTGAGCAAAGCCACCCCCTTCATTCTCCCGGAAATTGTTCAGCAGGCCTAGTTCTGAGGACAGCCTCGATTCTGAGACGAATCATAAAAACAAGACGTCACCAGAGGCATTCAGTTGAATGACCCCCAGAAAGTTATTCTGAATAATATTATTATTATGAAAAGTTACCACGAACGGAGACAGCGGGAGCATGTATTGAGCAGCGGGTGAAATACTTCATTTCCTCTGACGTGATGAGCTGTGCTGTTCTGGGTTGGGTGTGTGGGCCTGGGCCAGCCAAGCAGTAAAGGATGGCGTCTTTGAGACGTGCTCTGCAGGCTTTCTGCTCTGTGCTGGAGACTTGGACCTACTGGAGGGTCCCTGAGCCAAGCCTGAGAAGGGAGGGACCTGCCTCTTTTTTTCTCTGCAGCTGGGACTCCACTGCTGAGTGGAACTCGCTCCAGTCATCTACAAATCCACTCCGGCAAACTGTGGGATCACTGCTCAGAGTAGAGGGGAACCATGGATTCCTACATTTTACAGTGTAAAGATAATAATAATATCAGGCACTATGTGTTCTGTGTAGGGCAGTGGCATATAGCCGTTTCAAATAACCTCTTCTGAAAGGATCCAGAAACTTCTGAGGAAGTTCTCATTTCAAGAGAAAGAGGGGTTAACTACAGTTGAAGTCAGTAGTTTACATACACCTTAACCAAATACATTTAAACTCAGTTTCACAATTCCTGACATTTAATCCTAGTAAAAATTCTGTCTTAGGTCAGTTAGGATCACCACTTTATTTAAAAATATGAAATGCCAGAATAATAGTAGAGAGAATGATTTATTTCAGCTTTTATTTATTTCTTTCATCACATTCCCAGTGGGTCAGAAGTTTAAATACACTAAATTAGTATTTGGTAGCATTGCCTTTAAATTGTTTAACTTGGGTCAAATGTTTTGGGTAGCCTTCCACAAGCTTCCCACAATAAGTTGGGTGAATTTTGGCCTATTCCTCCTGCCAGAGCTGGTGTAACTGAGTCAGGTTTGTAGGCCTCCTTGCTCGCACACACCTTTTCAGTTCTGCCCACACATTTTCTATAGGATTGAGGTCAGGGCTTTGTGATGGCCACTCCAATACCTTGACGTCCTTAAGCCATTTTGCCACAACTTTGGAAGTATGCTTGGGGTCATTGTCCATTTGGAAGACCCATTTGCGACCAAGCTTTAACTTCCTGACTAATGTCTTGAGATGTTGCTTCAATATATTCACATCATTTTCATTCCTCATAATGCCATCTAATTTGTGAAGTGCACCAGTCCCTCCTGCAGCAAAGCACCCCCACAACATGATGCTGCCAGCCCCGTGCTTCACGATTGGGATGGTGTTCTTCGGCTTGCAAACCTCCCCCCCTTTTCCTCCAAACATAACGATGGTCATTATGGCCAAACAGTTCTATTTGTGTTTCCTCAGACCAGAGGACATTTCTCCAAAAAGTACAATCTTTGTCCCCATGTGCAGTTGCAAACCGTAGACTGCCTTTTTTTATGGCGGTTTTGGAGCAGTGGCTTCTTCCTTGCTGAGCGGTCTTTTAGGTTATGTTGATATAGCACTCGTTTTACTGTTTGTACTTGTTTCCGCCAGCATCTTCACAAGGTCCTTTGCTGTTGTTCTGGCATTGATATGCACTTTCGCGTCAAAGTACGTTCATCTCTAGGAGAAAGAACGCATCTCCTTCCTGAGCAGTATGACGGCTGCATGGTCCCATGGTGTTTATACGTGCGTACTATTGTTTGTACAGATGAACGTGGTACCTTCAGGCGTTTGGAAATTGCTCCCAAGGATGAACCAGACGTGGAGGTCTACAATTTTTTTGCTGAAGTCTTGGCTGATTTCTTTTGATTTTCACATGATGTCAAGCAAAGAGGCACTGAGTTTGAAGGTTGGCCTTGAGATACATCCACAGGTACACCTCCAATTGACTCAAATGATGTCAATTAGCCTATCAGAAGCTTCTAAAGCCATGACATAATTTTCTGGAATTTTCCAAGCTATTTAAAGGCGCTGTCAACTTAGTGTATGTAAACTTCTGACCCACTGGAATTGTGATACAGTGAATTATAAGTGAAATAATCTGTCTATAAACAATTGTTGGAAAAATGACTTGTGTCATGCACAATGTAGTTGTCCTAACCCACTTGCCAAAACTATAGTTTGTTAACAAGAAATTTGGGGAGTGGTTGAAAAACGAGTTAATGACTCCAACCTAAGTGTATGTAAACTTCCGACTTCAACTGTACATGCACTATGTATTGACATTAGTCCCCAAGTGCGTCAGGGTTTGAATTAACTATACAGAAAACCAACAGTGAAGTATATTGGCATAAACATCCTGTTATTGCAAAAATAAGTACACTACATGACCAAAAGTATGTGGACACCTGCTCGTCGAACATTACATTCCAAAATCTTGAGCATTAATATGTAGTTGGTCCCTTCTTTGCTGCTATAACAGCCTCCACTCTTCTGGGAAGGCTTTCCACTAGATGTTGGAACATTGCTGGGGGGACTTGCTTCCATTCAGCCACAGGAGCATTAGTGAGGTCGGGCACGGATGTTGGGCAATTAGACCTGGCGCACAGTGGGCGTTCCAATGAATTCCAAATGTATTTGATGGGGTTGAGGTCAGGGCTCTGTGCAGGCCAGTCAGGTTCTTCCACTCTGACCTCGACAAATAATTTCTGTATGCAGCTCGCTTTATACATGGGGGCATTGTCATGCTGAAACAGGAAAGGGCCTTCCCCAAACTGTTGCCACAAAGTTGGAAGCACAGAATCGTCTAGAATGTCCTTGTATTGTGTAGCGTTAAGATTTCCCTTCACTGGAACTAAGGGGCCTAGAACGAACCATGAAAAACAGCACAAGACCATTATTCCTCCCCAACCAAACTTTACAGTTGCACTATGCATTGGGGCAGGTAGCGTTCTCCTGTCATCCGCCAAACTTGAATCGTCCGTCAGACTGCCATATGTTGAAATGTAATTCATCACTCCAGAGAATGCGTTTCCACTGCTCCAGAGTCCAATGGCGGCAAGCTTTACTCCACTCCAGCTGATGCTTGGCATTGCACATGCTTATCTTAGGCTTGCGTGCGGCTGCTCGGCCATGGAAACCCATTTCATGAAGCTCCCGACGAACAGTTATTGTGCTGACGGTGCTTCCAGAGGCAGTTTGGAACTCGGTAGTGAGTTCTATTCATCTCCAAAAACCTTAATGCAGTCTGACCAACTGAAACACTCTGGAGCTGGATAGGAGGATTTTCCCCACCCTGAGAGAATACTAACACTCTACCCTAGATGGAGAGTTTCCCCAGACACTTCAACCTGGGGCGGCAGGTAGCCTAGTGGTTAGAGCATTGGACTAGTAACCGAAAGGTTGCAAGATCGAATCCCTGAGCTGACAAGGTAAAAATCTGTCCTTCTGCCCCTGAACAAGGCAGTTAACCCACTGTTCTTAGGCCGTCATTGAAAATAAGAATTTGTTCTTAACTGACTTGCCGAGTTAAATAAAGGTAAAATAAAAACCTGCCTGTGTTTTTTCCCACCATAGAAGTAATTTTTTTTGGACCAGAGCTGAGGATGGTGAAGGGAAGGTTTCCTGTTTCAACAGCCAGAGTGTCTACAGGACAGTATGTGAACAATGGGAAAGTCATCAGTCTGGAGAAATGCTAGGCTATGAGCAGCAGTGACTCTGTCCCCTCACCTTGGTGCTGGCCACTCCTATCTCTGGCCCAGCGTTGATGTGCACCCCACAGTCGGTCTCTCTGGAGATGGAGCTGCCCACTGTGTTGGTGACGCCCACCGTCAGGGCTCCTCTCTCCTTACAGTAGTGCAGGGCCATCAGGCTGTCTGCTGTCTCACCTGCACACAATGGTAGCAATGCAATCAGCACTCAGGATAGATACTATGAGGTTACCACTACCTGGACTATGTGTAGATCTTGCTTACAATATCAGGTTCTATAGACAAGAATACTGAATATCGTCAAGCCGATATGTTCAGTATCAACACATGAAGTTAGCAGTAAAGAGATGAAGGAATTACTTTGGGTGCATTGGCATAGGGCTGAGCACTTACTTGAATGAGACATCGCTTGTATGAGATAAGCCATATTGTGTACAGACAAAGACAGACACCGTGACAATGTTCAGGTCCCTGGAGAAAGAGACACTTCCAGATTATGCCGATCCTCCCACCTGATTGGCTGATGAAGAAGCAGACGTCGTCACGGAACACTGGTGTGTTTCTATCCAGGAAGTCGCTGGCCAGCTCCACCATAACAGGCAGCTCAGTCAGCTCCTCCAGTACCTGGCGAGTCTAGAGGGAAAGATTAGCACTGTTCATCAGCACTGGATCACACAAGACATCCACACTGAAAAACAGGTTTCCATGTACAACTCAGAGCAATAACTTACTTTTACGTCTCTGTTTGTATAGTTGTTTTTCCCTATCTTGAAGCCTTAGGCTCTAGTCGGCGCGATTTTATGCCAGTGACCTAATATTGCTGCCTTATAAGAGGGAATCTGGTACTCACCGCCACCCCAGCATGGTAACTGGTGCCACAGGCGATTAGGATGAGCCGTCGACACCTTTGGATCTCTTTAATGTGATCCTTCAGTCCACCCAGGATTACTACAGACACAAACAGAAACAGCCAATTAAAATACAGTATTCAAATATCCCTTTCCTTGGTATGTATTCAGATAGAAGTTGATCATGAGGATACAACCTTGATGGGTATAATGACAGACATTGTGTATTACACTGGAACTGTCATCTCACCCGTGTTGTCATCAAAGTTGACCCTTCCTCTCATGGTGTTGACCACAGACTCTGGCTGTTCAAAGATCTCCTTCTGCATAAAGGAGCTGTAGTTACCTGAAAAGCGTTCCAAAAAACATTGGTTCAGAGTCTTCAACAACATCACAAAAAATATTTTGTAAAGGTTCCTGTTGCCACATAATGATTACTAAAGTAAGCCAGTCTGGAAAGCATGTTGTTTTGCTGCTCTAATTGAGCCTTTTATAGCTGTTGGGAGTTAAACAACACAGGAGATAAATGACAATGATCTTGTGTCTTTAAAATGCAGACTTCCATCATCAGTCATGTCTTCACTAAATAAAATAAACAAGAGGCAACAGGGAAATGGCGGTTTCCTTGCACCACCCTTTGTGACAATGAAATACGAGAATGTTTTGCAGCCTGCTTTTGCGCTGACCGTAATTTAGGTCATGCAAATTAGGTTATTTCAGCAGAGCTCCTGGAATGGAGGCTTAGGAGAGAGAGGCAGGGGCTTAAATGACAGGACCTCAAAGGAATGTCTCCTGAAACTGACAGGTAGTGTATCAGCATCCTCTGCTGGAGAAGTGGGAGAAATCTGATTTTCAGGAGGAAAATCATCTCTTTACAGCAGAACACTGAGAATTCAGATCTGACATGAAAGCTTTAGTCACAGTCTACTACACAGGAAACTGATATTTCCAAGCAGTGAGCTCAATATGGAAGTGCTTGGTGTGATCTCTGCGATGGAGCCAGGGTGTCTGAGCCCTTACCTTTGATGCAGGCCTCTTCCCTGGGAACCAGAGTCAGCCAGGAAGCCCCATAAACACCCAGATGGGGGGGGGGGGGGGGTGTGTGTGTGTGTGTGTGTGTGTGTGTGTGTGTGTGTGTGTGTGTGTGTGTGTAGGCCTCAGAGCCACCTCAGTAGTACAACAGATCTGAAACCTGCTGTTATTTACAGCTGCACAGTAAAAACAGGCTCCTGGACTAAAATTACAGGGCAGGATATTGAAACAGAATATTGTGGTATACCTGTACACATATGGCCTTAGATACTTGGTCGAGGCAGGGGAAATTGTGTGTGTGCTATGTGTTGCAATAACATGCATTGTTGCTACATTATTACTGTAGAGTGCAGTAGAGGCCAAAGTAAATATCACCCTTGTATACTGTACCATTTGTGACTGTATTGACAATGATAATAATCAATTCCTCAGTAACATCATCGTCTTTACAGAGGGTGACCCATGACAGTGCTGTCCCCCTAGGCTCCACCTTCCCCTCACCCTTCATGATCTGCTGCAGCTCCATCTGTAGGGTCTGGATGGCGCGGGCAGGGTGGTCTCCGGCTGTACGCTTGATGCGGTGGATGGTGAGTCGTCCGTTCGTCACCGCTGCCACGTCATCATCCTCCAGGAAGATCACCCTGTTGGTGTGCTCAATCACCGCGCTGCCATGACAACAGAGCAACAGTCAACACCAATTAGTTGTTATGCAAATGTGATGAAGTTGTTAAATCCCACTTTCCTAGGAGGAGACCTTCACCAAACAATTGTCTAGACTGATTCTGAGGGTGTTCTAAAATAAACCTAACATTGTATGAGTGGGATCTCACTACTATAGAGTAAAAGAGTGAGGAGTCTGACCTGGCATCAGAGGCAAAGTAGTACTCCACAGACTTCTTGTCCTCAGCGAAGAGTGTGTGGCAGGTGTCCTGCTCCATCCTGGGCAGGGTGGGGCAGCCCTTCTTGTCCTTACCGGCTGGGGACATACAGTATGTTAGACACACAACACCTCAGGGGTGCTCCTGCTCTTCCAATCTGACATTGAGAGCAGTTACTTTAATAACGTACATGATCGGTACAGGATAGGAATGTGATCTGTGGACAGCTTGTGGTCACTTTTCACCCCAATAAGCAGAGGACCTCCCCTCCTATTTACATAGAAACACAAACAATTAAAATCATTACAGAAAATGAAAGATGCATCGTGACTGGATAGTATTCCTTTACAATTCAAAGAGTAACTAGTTGTGTAGTAGCAGTGTACCGAGTGCCTACTGCCTCCCCAGGGTAATGGACACTCTTGAAGACCAGGACAAAAGCTCCCTCCTAAGAGATAAGATAGAACAGTGTTAATCACGAGACGGGTCACGAGACCTGATCTCTGGACAGTTTTAGGAGAAGCTCTGTAGAGGAACAGGCTCTTACCAGCTGCTGGGTCACTCTCTCCACCAGAGTAGCAAAGCTGAGGTCTTCACTCTCACGGTTGTCATACATGTACTTCACCAGCTTGGCAATGGTCTCTGTGTCGGTCTCGGACTCAAACTCATAACCCTTGCTCTCCTGTGGAATGGTAGAATGTCAGTCATGGAAGTCTGATAACTCTTGCTGGTAGTCTTGATTAATGAAAGAAACAGACTGCTTTAGGCAAAACATTTAATATGTTGAAATGTTGCTCTGCTCACCAGGAATTTCCGCAGGTCTTTGTAGTTTGTGATAATTCCATTATGAATGACAATGAACTCTAAAGAAAAAAGACAATACACACACACACCTTTTTAATAAAAACATCCCTATTTGGGCCTCCTGAGTGGCGCAGCGGTCTAAGGCACTGCATCGGAGTGCTATAGGAGTCACTACAGACCTGGGTTCGGTCCCAGACTGTATCACAACCGGCCGTGATCGTGAGTCCCATAGGGCAGTGCACAATTGGCCCAGCGACGTCAGGGGTAGGGGAGGGCTTTGCCAGGGGGCCTTACTTGGCTCATCGCGCTCTAGCAACTTCTTATGGCGGGCCGGGCGCCTGCAGGCGGACCTCGTTGTTAGTTGAGCAGTGTTTCCTCCGACACATTGGTGCGGCTGGCTTCCAGGTTAAGCGGGTGGGTGTTAAGAAGCGTGGTTTGGCGGGTCATGTTACGGAGGATGCATGATTCGACCTTCACCTCCCGAGCCCATTGGGGAGTTGCAGCGATGAGACAAGGGCGAAATTGGGGAGAAAAAGGGGGTAAAATTCAATTTAAAAAATAACTAAAAAATAAATCCCTATTTACTCTATATAGTCAGTCAATATCTAGCAGAATGTGTTGCCTACACCGAAGAGAGGCCTTCGATTTAACTACAAGTTTGGGGGATGTCTGTAGTACTGACCGTTGCTCTTGTCAGACCTTTGTGGGTGGCTGTTGACAGGGCTGGGGGCACCATGGGTAGCCCAGCGAGTGTGGGCGATGCCAAGGTGGACATCAAACTCCACATCCATATCCATGTCCTGCTGCTCTGTGGGACCAACACAAACACTGTTGAAAGGCAAGCTTCATAAATCAATTCAAAATACACCCTACATGAAGTAGGTTTGAGCCATTTTCATTGTACTGTATGCCTTCTATTCATTTCAGTCAAATCCACTAACCTAATCAGTAAACATTCTTACAAATGCTGACAACAGAGATAAGCCGTCAAAGACACATAAAATGTAGTCTTACTGGTGATCTCATCGTCAAGAGCCTTCACTTTTCCGCTCTGCTTGATCAGCTGAATAGACCGGGCATTGGCCTCCCATTCCTTGCCGTTCCCTCCATCAATTCCAACACCTGGCAAGGAGAGAGAATTGTATTTCCACAGAGTACTCAAATATGCCTCTGTTGTGTTATTTTACACATGCTACAGTCTGACAGCAGACAGAGCACAAATGTAACTGTGATTAGATTGGATAGTCCTGCTCAAGACTAGGGCATACAGTGAAGCCAACGGACAATCATTGTTTTTAACATTAGGAGAGAGAACAAAAACATGACTCCTGTAGATAAGCAGCAGAATAACTGATGCCTGCCGACGGGCCTACAGTGACAGGGAAAGGCAGCAGACAAACATGGAGACAGACGCAGCCAGTGTGTTGACACAAGCCGCCTCTATCAGCTCACCGGCAGAGTCGTAGCCACGGTACTCGAGACGGAGCAGGCCTTTGAGGAGGATCTCCAGGATCTCCCGGCGAGTCCGTGGCACATGGTAGTTCAGATAGGCAAAAATTCCTGACGGGAAGGAAGGAACAGAGAAACAGATTTCAACTAGGGAACACAAACAAAATATACAGCAAAGGAATTTCACAACTGTTTTAAGGGACTAAGTGAACAAAGCCTAATAGTGGTTTGCTTTTGGTGGTCTGTGATTAGGTCAATAAAACTAAAAACAATATGCATGCTTTCTTTTCATATAGGAGTACTGTGTAGGAGACGCTGACAGTTCCATTGACTAGTTAGCCTAGCTGATTGGAATATGCAGGCTGTTCAATGACTGGCTCATTAAAATTCACAGCAACCTTAAAAACAACAACTACCCCAAGAATTTCCACAGGTGAAAACTCTCAAACATTAACGCAAGTAAAAAATAAAGAAGAGCTATGGAGTCAGTCATCTTGTAGGAATTGCAGTTTAGCAGTGACCTGAAACTACCGACACACTGACAGTAAATCAACAAACAAGAACAGAAACCAGTCAGACTTGTTCAACCTCCTGTGGATTGGGATGTTGTTTCAGGATTGGTAGTTGGGCCTAATTGGAAACAGTTTTGTGTGGATCTACACTGTAGTTCACACACCTATCAGTTGCTGAGGGCACAGCCTGCCCTGGATGTTAGGCTACCAGAAAGGTTTTACATGGGAAGTCACCTTGAGATGTGGGAGACTCAGTGGAAAGTGGAACAGGGCGTTCTAGTGTTGGGGCAATATGTTGACAGAAGGACCAGGTGGAGGGTACTACACTACTATTACACAGGAGCTGCTCTACGTTATGCTTCTGTGAAGTTTAGAACTCATCTGAAAGGAATATGATACCAACTGAAAACAGTGACATTTATTCCAAAAATGACAGGATGAAAAGAGGTTTGCCTACATACGCCCCTTTACCTTTGCCCAGCCCCATTGCCATCAACAACCCACATACATTAACTCACAACAAGAACAATGGCAGAGGGTTTAAACAAACCAGTCAAATAAAACTAGCCTAAATTATGAAAGCAAAGAGACAGTAGCTATTCTTTAGGCTAATACAACACTGACATAAATTCCTAATAAGATGAGGATATAGAGGGGCTGTGATAAAATAAAGAGTGACTATGTACCGAGAAGTGCCATGGAAGCAGTGCAACAGAGCATCCATTGAAAGCAGCTGGGCACAGGGCGACAGAGGAAGGTAGCAGGGGGGGTGAATGGGCAAGGCAAGGTGGGAGCACACAAGGCTCAGCTTTGTTTAGAACGAGGGTTACCTAGCATAGAGTAGGATAAATAAGGAGCCCTCATAACATCTCAGTGCATGTCAATCTTATTATTCCTTCCTTAGGAATTAGTCTGTGGCAGATCAGTATGAGTATGTATTTTGGCCATTTTTGTCCTTACTCAGATACAAGTGACACAGAGAAGACAGTGTTCCTTCTTTACTAACGGATTTAATAGTGCCAAGTGTCCCCCCACCCCAAAAGTGAAGGAATCAAATTATTTATACTGGTTGACTATTCAAAACACAACTGTGTGCTTCAGGAACCAGGTGTAGAGTCAGCAGATGAGAGGTGAAGAGTGGAGAACTAATCCATCACCATTCAGACAGTGATTCAGACAGACAGATAGTTTAGCTACCTATAATTTTGTATCACCCTAATGACCTCGTAACTCATTCGAATCAATGTGGGATCATCAGTGTGGAACTGGCATTTAGACTATCATCAGTTTCAGCGTTGATCTATTTATTCTAGCAATCGAATGAATGAATGAATGAATGAAACAGTACGACTTGCGCAATGCGCGCGTTCTGTCTCATCAGACAAAACCAAGCTAGTTCGTAAACTGGTGAAAAGGTTGCTAATAAATCCGAGTATAGAGCCTATTAAAACGTGACGAAATCATACCAAACGGTAACATCAATGACAGGAATTATGGAGCGATAACACAGCGTCAATCAAGTAGCAAGCAATGGATTATATGGGTGTGTAGCACACTGCTAATAAACATCAAAACGTTTAGCCGCCCTCAATTTGTCTGATAACATTGTTAGCTGTAAAACATTATCTATGATCCGATAGCCAATTTACAAGCTCATTTAAAATATATTAAATAAATCATTTTATAGGTTAACTTGTTTCATCTGGCAAGGGTTTCCACTAGATAACACAGCCAAAGTCAAATTTGGATATATGGTAAAAAATGTAAGGTTAGCCATTAGCCATAAGGTGATCAGTGTGGTTAAGGTTATAACGTTAGTAGCTTTCTCTTGATTTGAGATGGAAGCTGGTGTGTCCACATTAGCTAGCAACAAATACTGACACATACTTCTCCAAAACCAGTTGTGTTAATCTCACAACTATGTACAATTTCCATAATCTTCGTAGATTGTTGCAAACGTACAATAATTAAATGTATTCTCATGAAATACTCACCACACATGTCTGCGCCTCGATTGCCAACTACAGCTAACTGTGACTCAGTTCCTCATCTAACGATTACAGTCATAGAGGGTCCTGCCCCCCTACAATTCTATTGAATGGGAACTAAGTTTCCCCTCAGTACGCTTCTTCTATTGGTGCAACGGCTGTCACTCTTTCTTCTACCTGCCAACTCAGACAGCCCTGACGTGGCAACAGGATGGAGATATCCGTATGCGCTAGAGGGGAAGGAAAGCATATCTATAAAGTGTCAACCAACCAATATTTATTCAGAGTTTATGATGAAATGTATGTAGGTCTTTGTCAGTATATTCGTTTATTACTTTATATCTGACAAATTTTAAAGATGTATTATACAGGACTCGCTCCGCCATTTCCTGGTTGCAAACATTGTACAAGTTGGCTTAATTTCAGTTTATGTGACACAACAAGCAAGTATAGTGTAGAAAATCACTGTACCATCTAAACCGCCGTGAACTGTCTTTCAATTACCATTTTTTCCCCTGTTTGAAACTGCTGTACAAAACCGAAAGTAAAATAGGGCGCAAAAACTATATTTTTATTTAACCTTTATTTAAATAGGCAAAAAAACTAAACGTAAGAAGCGTAGAAATAGTGCACATAAAACAGATTTACCACTTCTTGGACATGCTTTCAGCACACAATAATACAATTATTGTGGATAGTCAGAATATATAATAGTTCATTTAAAACGTTTACATGTTTTGCAATAACGATTTCCCTAATAATCCAGTTTAAATGGACAAATATGAAATCAGGCTACTGATGGGACTTTTGTTAATGTTGAACATCGCCAATCAAAATAAACGTTCAACCACAATTACCATGTTATTTTTATTTGATTCTGAGTTTGGACATATACCGTTTGTTTGTGAAGACTATTTCTAAGACGCATACATGTTTTTCCTTACTCTAATACCGGTGCTAGCACATGCGCAGATGAAATCCACCGCTGGAACGCCGATTAGACTGTTTACATGTCCTAACAATTCCCAATTTCGCAAGAGTGGTGCGTGGGTAAAATCACCGGGGAAGCCATATATAGGCATAAATGTGATTTTATGCTTGATCCGAAAATGTAATAGAAGGCTCCATATGGAGGGTGTGACTCAAAAGCAGAGTCTCCGGAAGGATGCAGAAGCCACATCGAGCTCCTTACCGCCTCCCAAATTTTGTAACAATGAAAGGAGCTGCATGATCAGTCGGACATCTGCATTTGGCCTCTGCAGAAGCCAGGGCATTCATACTTCTTGGCTTCACAGAGCAGTGCAGAGCTGTTGTGAATTTAGTTGCCAAGGAAGTGAGCTTGTGTTTATACAGGACCTCCCGCCCCCACCTACGTCAACCAATCATGTCAATGCTGAGCTCTACAGCATAATTTAGCTTATTCATCATTCATAATTAATTCATCATTAACGTTTGTTTCATTCATGTGACGACCTATACTGGGTCATGCATGTGACAGACCAATACCTCACAAGGCTTCTTCTCTCTAAGAGACCTTGAAACTGAGATATCTTTCGTTCTCAAAACAAGGTTCTGGGTGTATTCCCAAATTGCGGATAGAAAAGCATAAACATAACATTTTCCATCACACTATTTTCATCTATAATGTGTATGGACATAACACACATGCTCCAAATAAGACAATTTTTGCCCAGTTTACCAGAAAATTACAGGATTTATGCAACAAATACTCAGAGGCTGATCGTTTTTCTCCTAGAATGAGTCAAAGCTCACAAAAAATAAATATTATAACGTTGTTATGCAAGAAACTCTCTATTGACGATGCCTGCCGTTATTTCAATCCGGATGCAAAGAGCTATACCTGGACCAACAAAACTATGTCACAAAAATCTAGATTAGATTTATTCCTAATTTCCCTCTTTTGTTACAAGTCATTATAGATGTAGATCATCAGTTGGCTCCCTTTTCTGATCATCATTTGATTAAAAAAAAAAATGCAAAAAAAATCAAAGGGTATTCGAGGATATTGGAAATTAAACAACACACTTGTTAAATATCCTATTTTCATTGGAAACATCAAATTGTTAGCCAAAGATATTGTTTTGCAAGAAAAAACTCAGGTCATGGAAGTAGATGAGAATTATTCAAATATCAAGTCAGAGTTGTAGCCATTAAACCATCCAAAGAGCTGAAGCACATGAAGAACCGTAGAGAAAAATATTTCATGAGCAAGCTTGACAGCTTTCTAAAGAAAGATAATCTATCTCAAGAAGTCTGTATTTAAGTCTTTACAACTAGAATTAGAACAGTTTCACACAAATCTGGCAAAGGGTGCCTTTGTCAGATCAAGAGCAAAATTTATTGAAGAGTGGAAAAGAAACACCAGTTATTTCTTTGCGCTTGAAAAGAGAATATACAAAAGAAAATATATAACGGCACTCAAACTTAATGATGTATTATGCAAAGATCCCATTACAATATCAACATTTGTCAGTTCCCTTTCTGAAAACCTTTACAACTCACAATTTCAGGAAGATTGTTGTGAAAGCTACATTTGCCACATTCAGAATGATTTCCCTGTGATTGGGGAGGATTTCCCATCAGTTTGTGAATCACCTGTGTCAATAAAGAAAATGAGAGAGGCTCTGAATTCAATTAAAAAAATGGAATTCAATGAAAAAAGTTTTGGGAGTTACTAGAATACCCTATTTTTTGTTTCAAGATTGCATTGAAAATGGTGAAATGGTCTCCACCATGAAACAGGGCCTTATTTCACTGATTCCGAAGCCTGATAGAGTCCCTTCTCTCATCGACAGTTGGAGACCAATTACTTTATTCAATACTGATTACAAACGGATTGCTCTGGTTTATTCCAAAATATTAAAGAAGAATAGATACCATTATTAAAGAGACTCAAACAGGCTTTATGAAGGGCCATCACATAAGTTCCAACATTCGTTTAGCCTTGGACCTTTTCGATTATTCAGATGCAATTGACACAGATGCTGTTATTTTTAGACTTCTGTAAAGCCTTCGACTCAACTGAACATTAATTTCTCTTTTGGTCTCAAACTTTTTGGTTTCGGTGAACATTTTATCAAAGTCATTCGCATGTTTAACAAAGATATAACTAGTTCTGTGATACTTAACCTTAATACATCCAAAAGATTCAGTATCAACAGAAGTGTCTGACAGGGATGCCCAATTTTGTCATTTTATTCATTTTGGTAGTGGAACTTCTATCTATAGATATTCTGAATAATGCAAATCTGCATGGTTTATACATTTTATTAACAGAAATATGAAAATATCCCAACTGGCTCACGATACTACTCTATTTTTAAAAAGACAAAGACCAGGTCGTGCATGCCCTTAATGCTATCACTGCATTCACTATTGCGTCTGGATTAAAACTGAATATTTCTAAGTGTGAAATCTTCTGTTTATATGACTGATAAAGAAATATAAAATATTCCTGTAAAGGACTGTTAAATATTTAGGAATACATCTATCAACAAAAAAAACAGTTAGACAACATAGGAATTTCTCTCCTAAAATTAAGAAAACTAAGATCTGAAGCTCTGGAAGTGTTGGATTTTGTTGACAAATAACACTTTCAAGATCAATTGGTTGAAAATATGTTTGGTCAATACAGAATCAATTTTGTATTTCATTCCAAACAATGTGTTTAATAAGTTTGGAGGTCTTCAATTTTTTATGAAATTTAATTATATTCCTGAAAAATTACCTGCTAAATTGGCCAGGTTTCACCAACAAGCTTTAATGTCCTGGAAAATATGTTTCCTGCATAACTTTTCCCCAGATTAAGCTCTTTTGTGGAATAATTCAGACATAACTGTAAGGAATAAGTAATTGTTGTAGCCTAGGTGGCATGAGAGGAATATTAACTTTGTTCTTGATGTTTTCAACAACAGGGGTAATATTCTTTCATATATGAATTTTTTTTAACATTGAATGAGTATCCAATACCTTTCAGAGAGATTATTTATGTGATGAAAGCCATTCCCAGTGGTCGAACTACACTAATGAAAACTCATCTTAGCTTTGGTGATGATCACAGAGCTTATCCAGAACTCAGCTTGGAAGGCATGGGCTTACTTGAGAAACCGCGTGGGCTTACTTGTGATTCTCTGTTCTGATGAAACCAAGGTTGAAATCTTTGGCCTGAATGCCAAGCGTCACATCTGAAGGAAACCTGGCACCATCCCTACAGTGAAGCACGGGTGGCAGCATCATGCTGTGGGGATGTCTTTCAGTGGCAGGGACTGGGAAACTAGTCAGGATCGAGGGAAAGTACAGAGAGCTCATTGATGAAAACCTGCTCCAGAGCGCTCAGGACCTCACATTGGGCGAAGGTTCACCTTCGAACAGGACAACGGCCCTAAGCACACAACCAAGACAATGCAGGAGTGGCTTCGGGACAAATCTCTGAATGTCCCTGAGTGGCCCAGTCAAAGCCCAGTCTTGAACCCGATGGAACATCTCTGGAGAGACCTGAAAATAGCTGTGCATCCCATCCAACCTGACAGAGCTTGAGAGGATCTGCAGAGAAGAATGGGCGAAACTCCCCAAATACAGGTGTGCCAAGCTTGTAGCATCGTACCCAAGAAGACTCTAGGCTGTAATCGCTGCCAAAGATGCTTCAACAAAGTACTGAGTAAAGGGTCTGAATACTTAATGTAAATGTGATAGTTTTTTATATTTAATAAATTAGCAACAATTTTATAAAAAACAGTTTTGCTTTGTCATTATGGGGGTCGTGTGTAAATTGATGAGGAAAAAAACGATTTAATAATTTTTAGAATAAGGCTGTAACGTAACAAAATGTGGAAAAAGTCAAGGGGTCTGAATACTTTCCGAAGGCACTGTATGCATTTATAGTAGGATCGGAATCACCATTATAATCATTAGCCAGTATCGAGAATTAAGTAAAAAGTCCAAATCCCTATCTCCATCCATGGCTAATTTATGAAAAGGACTATTTTAGCTAGCTAGCTACCCACAGGAAGATGACGAGATGCAACAATTCAAGATTTACATTTTTTGTTGAGACAGGACCATTCACAGCAGAGCGCACTCAGTTTAGCTCAACACTAATTGGCTATTATTGTATATTTTTTTATCAAGGGAGGCCAAATGCTCGCTGGCTTCCGTTGCATTCAATGCTACGGCGGCAACAATGTCATTATTTTTTTGACCAGACAGCATCAGATAGATGGGCTACACATACTGAGAAAGGGGGGCGCTGTTTCGCTCGCTCGGATGCGTTCTCTGGTGAGATACAGTAAGCCTTTTGTGAATTGAATGAAATTCATGAATAACAGAGACAAAAGACACAAAATATGTTTTTTTTCTTGGTCAATCCATGAATACACGCCACTGATAATTCATTCAAGTACTCAGAAAACCAGGTCTTTTAATATACGTATGCTTTGTTTCTGACCTTATGCCGATTAAGATAAGCAGAGTAAGGTGTTTACATGACTATTTCCATACTCTGTCTACTGCCATAAACAGTTCAATATTAAATTACTGTGCATGTGAACATACTCAGAGAATGACCGATCTATAAATCACATTTTTATGTGAATTTGGTTGGATCGCCCAAAAAGTTACATAACAGATAGTTGACTGCAGAGACAGGGTTTGTGGACGATTAAAAATCACACAAAAATGTATAAATTGTGTGTCTTTAATTACTTCTTTAAAATGTACAATAATGGTAACAGACTTAGAAAGAAATGCAAACTCAAAGCTTTCCTCCAGACCATAGTGGCAAAAGGAGCATCCTCTATCCGTGCAACATGTGCACTTTTTCCCATCAGATTGACAAAGGATTTGGTTGCCAATATTCAGGGCATTCTATAAAATAATTTCATACACTTAATTCAATGTACTTTATTTTATTTACATTATACAGTTTGCACATTTGTGTTGTATATAGATGGAGTTGTTTCTTTTAATAACCAATACTTACTGAGTTTTATGGTGTGATAAGAGATACTGCAATAAATACATTGTCAGACAAAAGTTAGTAGACTCGATCAGCCTGGAATCCTTCCAAAGCAAACAGCAGGACAAGGACACTACTCAAGACAAGGCAGGGTCCTCTCTTACACACTGAGTCCCATAGCCATAAAGGTTGACAGCTGACAATCTCTGGGAACTTATGAAGTCCAATGACAAATCTCTCAAAATAACAGCGAAGTTCTTCCTTCGTCACTGCTGTGCTTTAGACAAGCCTCTACGATGCGGATTAATCAGCTATACTAGAGTCAGGAGTGGCTGCAGGAGGGGAGAGGGTAAGAGGAATGTCTATAGGGTCTGAGTAGTTTCCATTGGACTCAGCCTTGGGCAACCTCCTCTTGCTCATCCTTCACCTGGGAAAGTACACAACACATTAGTCTAATTCTCGATTTCACAAGACGAACCTAACAGGCAACCATCTCAAATTCTGCACACTTTTGTACAGGGTACAAACCTGCTCCACCCCTTCCACTTCAGGGACATAGAACTGCAACATATTTTGGATGCCACTCTTCAGAGTGACCATGGAGCTAGGGCAACTGGTGCAGGAGCCCTGCAGCTTCAGCTTTACAATGCCATCCTCAAAGCCACAATACAGGACATCTCCACCATCCTCCTGCACTGTGGGCCTGGGGGAAGCCACATGAGTTAATAATTTAATTCATACTGATACTGCAATGAGCAGAGAGACACTTCTGATAAGAGGGAGGGCGATATCAGCTAAAGGCTATGTATAACTACAGTAATGATACCTGATTCGGGTGTCCAGAAGCTCTTTGATCATAGCAATCACCTCATCGTCATCATCTGATGGTGCTGTAAAGACAAAAGGAACAGTTCATGCAAAATTATGCTTACAGTACTTAACATTTAACACAATAAATAAATGCAACCATCTAATATAATAGGTAGCCCTTTCCATTCACATCCCGTAATTTGTATACGGGTTGAAAATGGCAGATTGATATGCCACTCATTTCGACGCCAAACCCACCAAAGAGCTCTATTTTCATGTCATCCAACAAATGTAAATGCCTGGAGTTCGCTAAACTGCACTTGGATTGGAACCGGTGCTTTGGTCAGATGACATGAAAATAGAGCTCTTTGGCCACGCACACCAGTGGTGGGTTAGGCATCAAAATAATAATGCAGGAGCAGAGAATAACCCCACAACTACTGTAAAATACAGTGGTGGATCTTTTATGTTATGGGGCTATTTTGAGTCCACTGGTCCTGGATCCCTTGCTAAGGTCAACGGCATCGTGAACTTTACCCAGAGGCCACCTTTTCCAGGAAGTGGAAACTTGGATCTTCCAGCAAGACCGTAAGACCAAGCAAACATCAACATCCACAAAGAAATGGTTAATTGGCCCCAAAAATCAACATTTTGCAATGGCAATCTCTGGACTTTAAAACCTGTGGTTTGCATCGAAGAGGGCAGTTCTTAAGCACAGGATATCAAGAATCTGGAAGGATTCAGTATGGAGGAATGGTCTAAAATCACTCCCAATGAGCTCTCCAACTTGGAAAAAGGTTCAGTGCGGTTATTCTCGTTGGTGAGGTATGTTATAACTATATGAAGAATGTCATGTTAACCCCGAGCCAAAGGTGCCTATTCCGAATAATACATTTTCAGGACCACGGAGTGTGACTGCAAGCAAGTGCAGGAGAAACCCCACAGAGTTCATCACCACGGCAGTGGAGAGCGCCATTCTGAACAGCGCCGAGCCCCCCACCAAAGCTTTTAATGAGCAATTTCAATACACTTGTGCTGGGTTACAGGTGCCATGCCTAACTTGTGTTTGGCCTGGCAGGAGCAGACCTGCAAGGGCAAAATAATGGCATTTTCATTTTGATTATTGGTCCACTTCCACTTCTCATAAAGTTAAGATTTGAAAAACAATAGGGAATAAAACCTGATTTATTTTAAAACTGCAAGTAATACTTCAGGACTCCTGACTATACACCACAAGTTGATGCCAAAACCCATGAGGGAAGGATTCCTCAAAGACAATTACAAGAAAAAGTGATACTGAGGATTATATTGGAAACGTGGATTTAACCAGGAGAAACCTTGAAGGAACTTGCATGACTGAAACAGAGTCGGGGAACGACAAGGACGGCAACAAGGCTGTTGAACAGAACTGATCAGGTACTGGGAGAGGAAAACCCTGATGTGAATATCTTGGAGGAATGTATGGAACAATTCATTACAAAGGAACAAACATTGAATGAGATTGACTGGAACGCTGAAAATGAAACTCCCATGGATAGCTTGAACAAAGTAGTGAATACTGCAATGGGTTTTGCAGTATTCACTACTTTTTGACTGGTACTGTCATTTATAAAACCAGGCACATTTAACAGTAGGGCTATTGATTATACACCTAATTTAGTTGGGGTATCCTCTCCTCACTTTTCTTAGACAATTAAAGGAAGGGCTGTTTTCGTCTCCTAACTCCGCTGCTGCCTCACCGCATTTCTCTCAACACCAATATGCTGGTTAACACATAGCAACATGGTCTAGGAAAAGGTGCCAGTTCAACAACACACTGATGTGTTTCAGAACCACGGACAGTGACCACTATCCAACACAGGAGAAGGCTCATTTGTTAAACATTTTTATTTGTGTTGCACCATTGTTCTTATGTAATAACCATATACAATTTCAGTAGCACGTCTTAGAGCGATGGTCTGTGCCATCCCCACGGCCTCCACTATGGATTAGTCCACTCAAACAGGCGCGAATCAGATGGGTGTTTTTGCTACTGCTCGACTAAATAAACCTGTCGACCAACAGCCTATCGACTAAATGGTGTTAGCTTACCAAGACGATATCGAATGTTTCTGAGTGGCCTAATTACAGTTGACTTAAAATCGGCATGAAAATCTATGGCAGACTTAAAAATGTCTGGCAATCAATGACTAACAACCAACCTGACAGCACTTGAAGAATGTAAAAGAAGAATGTGCAAATATTGTACAATCTAGGTGTGCAAAGCTCTTAACTTACCCCAAAAGAATCACAGCTGTAAATCGCTGCCAAAGGTGATTGTAACATGTATTGAATCAGGTGTGTGAATAGTTATGTAAATTAGATTTCTGTAAACATGTTTTCACTGTCATTATGGGATATTGTGTGTAGATGGGTGAGATTTTTAAATGTATTGAATCTATTTTGAATTCAGGCTGCAACACAGCAAAATGTGTAAAAAGTCAAGGGGTGACTGAATATTTTCTGAAGGCACTGTATCCATCTTAGCCAAGGTATTGTAGAGCAGGTGCTTAGTGATCATTCAGATAACCCTGTATACTACTTACCACATCACAGTGATCAAGGAGAGGACAACTATCAAGCTCAGAGTTGTGGTTGATGCATCCTCGCATGAGAGATATAGTGGGGCGGCAGGTAGCCTAGTGGTTAGAGCGTTGGACTAGTAACCGAAAAGTTGTAAGATTGAATCCCCGAGCTGACAAGGTAAAAATCTGTCGTTCTGCCCAGGAACAAGGCAGTTAACCCACTGTTCCTAGGCTGTCATTGAAAATAAGAATTTGTTCTTAACTGACTTGCCTAGTTAAATAAAGGTAATTATATATATATATATATATATTATATATATATATATATATATATATATATATATATATATATTATATATAATATATATATATCTCGTGATATAGATATATACTGTGAGATTATATATAGATAGATAAGTTTGGTAAATAACTGCTTACTAACAGGACCAAATCTAAACCATTACCTGTTGAGTATTCTGATTAAGTTCAGGCAGCACAGAATAGAGCTAATGGCAGACATCATGAAAGCATTTCTGCAAATCTCTCTAAACGAAATGGACAGAGAAGTATTTTGAGGTTCTTATGGAAAAGTGACATCCCAATGACAAATGAAGAAATCATAATGTACACTGAGAAGACGAGAGTTCCGTTTGGAGCATCCGCATGCCCATTCCTTTTAGCAGCCACAATCAAACACCATCTGAACAGGTATGAGGGGGTCTATCCAGGCATGGTAACTGCACCGAGGGAATACTTGTATGTTGACAACCTTATTTGCGGCACAGAGGACAAAGGAACACCCTCTGATCTAACCACGAAGGCTAAAGAGATCATGGACAGCGCAAGCATGAACCTATGTAAATGGAAAACAAATTTACATGAGCTGCAAAGTGAATAGACAAAAGAGAAAGTAACAGGACAAGTTGAAGTGAAAAGTCAAACTACATAAAAAGTAGCTTACTAGGATTAACATGGAGATCAGATACTGATGACTGTTTGAAAGGACAGATTTGATTGAATTCCTGAAAGACAAGAAGATCACAAAACGAGGACTACTTCAATCAGCTGCATGAATATTCAATCAGATTGTATCCACATTCAGCATTAGGATCAAGTGTCCATTCCAAGAAATGTGGAAACAGGGCCTATCATGGGATGAAGAGCTTCCACAAGATTTATCCACTAAGTACATGCACACGGCAAATGCAGAAGGAGAATGCACTACAGGTCTAATCATAGCCAAGACAATAGTTATCCATTGAAAACTCCACCCAGACTAGAACTCCCAGAAGCAGCAATAGGAGCAAGATTAGGAAACCATCAAATTGGAGCAAGATTAGAAACCATCTAAAGAACAACTTGAAGATGAGTGATGTACAAGTTCACTACTGGACAGACTCAATGATAACACTCCATTGGATCAAGACCACAGTCAAACAATGGAAACCATTCATTGCTAACAGAGTGGATGAAATCCCAATAGTCTGACACTTCCAGGAAATTGGAGACACTGCAGTGGGAAAGACAATCCTGCAGAAAGAGGCACATGAGGAACAAGTGTGGAGAAGTTGACCAACGATTCCCTGGGTGGAATAGACTGCAGTGGTTAAAACTCACACTGAACCACAGCAAGATCTGGGAGGAACAGAAAAACAAGAAGAAATCAGTGTCATACAAAATCAAGTTGCTACAAAATAACAAAATGAGAAGAGCGATGTAATACCCATTATAGAGTTGAGCATAACGCACAAAACAGCAAAAATTGAATCAGCTACGAAAAACTGGATACAGCTGACAAATGAAAAGTTTCTCTAAAGAAAAGAGACAGCTACAAGCTGGAAAAAGACTGGACAGACAATCCAGAATTCTTAACCTGAAACACTTCCGAGATGAAGATAGACTTATGCGTGTAGGAGGCAGACTATAACAAGCAGAGTGGTCATACGGGGAAAAACACCCATGAATATTGCCATCGAATGACACGTTTTCAGAACTGCTGTTGAGGACAGCACACAACAAAGTCACATTCAAGGTTGGAGATGTTGCACTTGTGCACAAAGACAAAATCCCACGTCATATGTGGAAGATGGGACATGTAAAAGAGATGTTCAGAGGAAGAGATGATACGCTCAGTGAGCATAAGAATGTCATCGAACACTCTCCTAAAGAAACCCAGTCAATTGTTGTATTTATATGAACTAAACTAATGGATGAATATTGAGAAGGCCAAGTTCATCGGGCCAGAGTTTTATGTAACTATATGAAGAATGTCATGTTAACCCGTGAGCCTGAGAATGTGCCTATTCTGAAGAAACTATTTTCAGGATCACGGAGAGCGACCGCAACAAAGAGCAGGAGAAACAGCTGTCACGAAGTTCAGCCCCACAGCAGTGGAGAGCGCCACTCTATGCAACTGGGCCGCACCCAGGCCCCCACCAGAGCTTTTAATGAGCAGATTCAACACACTTGTGTGAGGGCTAAGGATCTTGTTTTTGGCATGGCAGTAGCAGACCTGCAAGGGAGAAAGAATGCTGTTCTTGATTTTTGTTCCACTTCTCCTAAAGTTTAGATTTGTAAAACAAAAGGGAATAAAACCAGATAAAACATTTTCAACTGCAAGTACTGCTTCGGGACTCCAGACTATACAACACAAGGTATTGAAAACAGAGGTGTCAATAATTTACCCTTAACTTGTCAAGAATACATTTTCTTTAAACAAAAAAAGTATAATTTCACCCCTTTTTGTTGCATACAATATAGCACAGTACAGTCATTTTTGCTCATCTTTATCAAGGGTGTCTAATTTTGGACCCCACTGTGTGTGTGTGTCTATCGCCTATCCTATGTAAAGTGCCGGTCTTGTACTGCCTTATAAAGTGCTTGTTTACTTGTCTGTTCCATACCTGTATCTGCACGAGGGGTGTCCTCCTCATTGACAACAGGGAGTCCAGATGTGAAGAAGTCCATAATGGCAGCAAACACATCAGGTTTGATTAACTTCCATTCCAGATCTACATCTGTCTGAATAAGATGCCAGAAACAGAGCAATTCTTATCATATCTACCCATGATTCAGACATGACATATTTTAAAATATACATGTAAATGACTGGTAATATTACCTTGGTTATGGTTATGAAGTCAGGACCCAAAAAGACACCCTTGACACCATCGATTCTAAATAGCTGCCTGAAGAAATAATACATATTACAATGTTGCCCAAAATAAGTTAGGGCTGTAACAAGATGTCTCAGACTGCTTGGTCTTTTAATTGTTTAAATGTTATTTTCAACATTGGTAGGCATGGTTTCAGTAGCCTAGGTCATTAACCTTGCGAGGGGGGAGCAATAGGCTTCCCGGGGTGCAGTAAAATCCATTGTTCCTTGTTCAAGGACCATGCGACCAGGCAGAAATTTCAAGCTGTTTGGGTTGGGAGTGTCCTGAGTCTGAATAAACATGGTCCTTGCTGGAAAGAGGGGCACAATACTGTCAAAGTAATTTTAGCAATTGTGGTGCTAAATCACATTTTAGATAGCTCCTGAAGACATTTCTATACACTGTACATGGTTTTCATGCCTACCAGATACAACTGAAAATGGTGGCAGTGACCATCTCCTGGTAACACCAATGTTGTGTGGAGTCCAATGCAGTCCAGCAAACTGATATGCACGTACAGCAAGCCTAAACAAAAAACATTTTTATAAGTTCAATTTAGAATAAGAATAGGGTAAATTGATCACCGGGAACAACCAGACCAAATAAAAACATTACCAGTCACGCACGCTAGATTTGACAATCTGATGTCACATGATGCAAAACTATTGGAGCACAACATGCTGACAATTTAATTAGTTGGAGACCTGGGCAGCAATTAATTTTTTTAATCCATTATGAAAATATTCCTGTGATCAAACGCAACCGTATTAACAATGCAAGTAGGGATATTACTGTGCATGCTGAGCTCTGTGGGGTTATGTATTTTTCACCAATGAGGCAAGTTGAGCAACTAGCTAGTTTGCTAGGTACAAATGAAATGTTTTATTAAACCAGTTCAATCATATTGCAACTTTTTACTGGAGATTGAGCTACAATAATCACGTTACCTCACTACTAATAAACTGCGTCAGACCTTATCTTATGAAACACAGCTAGCTAAAGGTTAGCCGCTAACTAAAGGTTAGCCGCTAACTAATTAGTTGACGAACACGTAGTGAGAGAAAAGGTAAAAACATGCATTACTACAGCTTGATAGACATCCTCAGTCAGTGTTCAACAAACCACAGAGCACAACTTACGGACTTGAAATTCTTGCAGAAATACCCAACAACCTCCCGACCTGCCTGTAAGTCGCCATGTTTGTGATGCTTCTAAACAATGACGCAATTTCCGTAAACTCCAAGGAAGAAACCGTCCTTGTATTATTTCCCTGGAACCACATTTTGTGTAGGAACCAAAACATGGTTCCTGTATACACTGAACAAAAATAGAAATGCAACATGCAACAATTTCTAAGATTGTAACGATAGTTCATAAGGGAATCAGTCAATTGAAATTAATTAATTAAGCCTTAATCTATGGATTTCACATGACTGAGAATACAGACATAAATCTGTTGGTCACAGATACCTTAAAAAAAAAAGTTAGGGGCGTGGATCAGAAAACCAGTCAGTATCTGGTGTGACCACCATTTGCCTCATGCAGCGCAACATCTCCTTCGCATAGTTGATCAGGCTGTTCATCGTAGCCTGTGGAATGTTGTCCCACTCCTCTTCAATGGCTGTGCGAAGTTGCTGGATATTGTCGGGAACTGGAACACGCTGTCGTACACGTTGATCCAGAGTATCCAAAACATGCTCAATGGGTGACATTTCTGAGTATGCAGGCCATGGAAGAACTGTGACACTTTCAGCTTCCAGGAATTGTGTACAGCTCCTTGAGACAGGGGGCTGTGCATTATCATGCTGAAACATGAGGTGATGGCAGATGAATGGCACGACAATGGGTCTCAGGATCTCGTCACGGTATCTGTGCATTCAAACTGCCATCAGTAAAATGCAATTGTGTTCGTTGTCCGAAGTTTATGCCTGCCTATACCATAACCCCACCGCCACCATGGGGCACTCTATTCACAACGTTGATGTCAGCAAACTGCTCGCCGCCGCGACACCATTTGCCTGGTACAGTTGAAACCGAGATTCCTCTGTGAAGAGCACACTTCTCCAGCATGCCAGTGGCCATCGAAGGTGAGCATTTTCCCACTGAATTTGGTTACGACGCCAAACTGCAGTCAGGTCAAGACCCTGGTGAGGATGACGAGCTTCCCTAAGACAATTTCAGCACAAATTGTTCGGTTGTGCAAACCCACAGTTTCATAAACTGTCCGGGTGGCTGATATGAGACGATCCTGCAGGTGTAGAATCCGGATGTGGAGGTCCTGGGCTGGCGTCGTTAAATATGGTCTGCGATTGTGAGGTTGGTTGGACATACTGCCAAATTTTCTAAAACAACATTGGGGGCAGCTTATTGTAGATAAATTAACATTAAATTCTCTGGCAACAGCTCTGGTGCACATTCCTGCAGTTAGCATGCAACTTGCATGCTCCCTCATAACTTGAAACATCTGTGGCATTGTGTTGTGACAACTGTACATTTTAATGGCCTTTTATTGTCCCCAGCACAAGGTGCACCTCTGTCATGATCATGCTGTTTAATCAACTTCTTGATATGAAACACCTGTCAGGTGGATGGATTATCTTGGCAAAGGATATTTGTTTTTCATAATTTGAGCAAAGTAAGATTGTGTGTATGGAAGATTTCTGGGATCTTTAATGTCAGCTCATGAAATATGGGACCAACACTTTACATGTTGCATTTATATTTTAGTTCAGTGTAATACATACCTATAACCACAAGGTAGAGGAAACGTTCATGGTATAACATGCAATGCATATGGGTGCGTCTCATGATGATACACAAACGCAACAAATTACAACTGAGATATACTTGTTTTGCATACATTTATTTCATCTTTACGTAAGGACATACAAGATATGATGGTGTTCAATGGCAAGCTTTGCATGACTCAAGTATTTTGATATGGGTGCCTTTAGGGTTCAGCAGGTGAGGCTTGCTGTAGAATCAGCCACCACACTTTACTACACAACATATTACAGTCAGACAAATCAAACAAAAATGCTGCTTTTAAGTTTTCCAGGAAAGGACTTACAAAAAAACAATTTCAACAACTTCAGAAAGCTGTGTCACCTCAACACATGTAATTGTAGAGTACATTATCATTGCTGCTGATGCAGTGTTCAGTCTTCATTTGCACGGCAGATGAATTTAACATGTTATACAAAGAGTAATCACAAAGAATGACAAAAAGCAAATCAGAATAATTTCTCCTTTTAAGATGGGGATTCTTACTTTGGATCAAGTAGCTGAGAAAGTCTGTATTGGTCCACACCATCACTAGGTAATGTAATGGATCGCAAACATTGAAAAGTGCTTCAAGATTCTACAATAATCAGCGGAATACCAGCATTTCATATGGCTATAAAAAAAGGAATGCAAAATCTGGTGTAGAAGTGCAAAAGCTTAACACTTATGGGTTTATGATGAAACCATGTGTTGACCCTTTACTTGGAATTGTGTCTTTTGAGCATGTGTAGGTAAGTGTGAGTCTGACTTGCCACAGGTGAAAGTTGTGTGTTTTGCTTGAGGTGCTTCACAAGGGTTGTAGTTATTCTGATATGTTCTGACAGGGGGTGCTGATTTGTAAAGGTATTATTAGTTGCTGATTGTAAAGGTTTCCAAATCTTATTGAATTGAGTGCAGGTAGAATGTAGACTTGCTATTTAAGAAAATGATTGAATGAGCAGGTGTGGAATGTGAGTGCATAAAGTTACATAGCAATAACAGTAGATGCTGACGGAGTGTAGTGGAGGTGCTGACTGGGACTTTGCCGACAGTGCTGGTCGTGAGATTTGAGGACTTCTATAAGGCTTCTCTGCTACAACATTAACAACCTGCTCAGTTCAAAATTAAAGTAAACTAACACCAAATTACATAAAGCAGAGGCACCCACAAGTGATGACAAGTTTAAGGTGAAACTCTGACCTTTGGCCTCAGTAAGGTATGCTCTGTACTATATGCCCTGCATGTACAGTAAGTGACAGACGCCTTAGGCTGACTTTAGCAGCACTGTGAGTCAGGTGACCATAAACACAAGTGAATAAGAAGGATTGGATCAAAACAAATGCTAAAATGTCAACTCATAATGCATTATAGTTTGACATGTGCAACATAATCCAGCATCAGATGAATATTATGATAAAATATGACAGCACCGCCAGATGTACATTAACCTACCTCGTAAAAAGTATACACCACCCAATGGGCTAAAATGGTCATGAGATAACTTCCAAAACATCAGAAATATATAAGACATGTAGAGGAACCAATACAGGCCTTTCTTGGGCCCCTGTGAGAGGATAACCCCTGGATGAGTAGTGACATCATCACCCTGAGAGATCAGGGCTGTCATGGGAATACTTATTGGACCTCACAGAGCAATGGATAATGGACTGAGTGAAGGAGCAGAGGGTCAAATTTCATTAAGCGGCAAAGCCTAGAACTGGGGATGTGTGTGTGTCCTGTCTGTATCTAAACCTCCAACACTGGCCCCCGACAAGAAGCTCTCTAAATTGAGCAATGTTTTCACTCTGATCGAAAAGCTGAGGACAAACTGAGGTAGGCAGAAAAAACAACAACTGCCATATCCTCTGTGCATACCAAATGATATGAGATGACTGGAACCTCTATTCTACTGCAGCAAAAA